>NC_139458.1:156127500-156727500 GCF_057233095.1 Heloderma suspectum | reverse complement strand
CTCCTTTGCCCACATGCCAGGGAGGGAGGGAGGCACTCCCTCAGTTCAAACCACGTGTCTGCCATGTAAAGGAGCCCTTCCTAATCCTGCAAAGAAACTGGCTCCGAAAGGATGCAGATATTTGTGTGTGTGTGTGGGGGGGGTTGCTTCATGTAGAAACACACACACAACAGAGAGAGAGAGAGCGCTACTGATGAGGGCGGAAGCCAAAATGTTTAGTCTAAAATATATATTTTTATACTGTTAGTCTTTCTATCATTCATATACACACACACACACACACACACACACGTATATGTGTATATACATACAGAGGGAGGTAGAGAGGGAGTATATACATGAGAAAAAATGATTATAAATTTTTATTTGTATTTTATTTTTTACAAAATCAGGTCAAAAGCCAAACTATACAAGAGACAGTAGCATGCATCAGAGTACCATGCAGGAGGGCACACAGGAATACAGAACCCTATCAAAATCCAGTGGGTGTGGCCTGTTCCTGACTAGCAGCTACTGGGGATGATGAACAGGCAGAACAAAACTAATAATGTTAATAACACCAAAAGAGAGGCAGTTACTTTCTATAGTGAACTGGGAATTCCCAGGATCCGTTGGGACCCAATAACACAGTGTCATATAACTTGAATGTATTCCAGTCTGGTGGCTTCACTTCGGAGCCTCACATGTTAACAGCATTTACGCATGCCACACACAGTAATCTCACATGAGATTTTTTTGTAAAATGGGGAAAAAAAGGTTTATCTGCACATGCAAATGAAAAAGCTCCCAAGGTGCCTTTTTGCTTGCTTGCTAATATGCAGCATTACATTGTACTTCTATGGGCAGAACATGGCTGTAGGCTCTGTGTGCAATGGGAGAAGAGGCCCAGAAGCTCCAGCCAGAGCACGGTAGGAGGAAGGAGCGTGCTGGAAGCTCATCTGCTAGCTAGGGCCAGCCATGGAGGATGAAGAGCGCATTTGTTTCGTGTTGGGAGCTGCCACACATAAGACAAAATGAAGAAAATCTACAGCAGCCTCCCTCCCGTCAGGTGTGGCTCCTGCAATTGCATCATATAATACAGAGGCATTATGCAGATGAGTGCAGATTAATCATAGCAGCGGTTTCGCTGGGGGCCTCTCTCAACAGACAGCTACCAAAGCAGAGCTGGATGCAATGGTACAAGCATACAGCAGCCTAATACTTGGAAGCTGTCCTGGGCCGTGTTTCCACGACAACAGAAGGAGAAGCTAATGGAGGAGTACCGGATTTTTTAAAAAGGAATTGGCTTTTCTGTGAGCAGGGTTCCATGAGCAGATTCTCCGGACCAGAAAAAATCACTTCACAGAACATACTTCCTGGTGGGGGTGGGGGTTGGAGTGAACGTCATCTGACTGGCAGGGGCTGCTCAACCAATAGGAGAGGCTTCCCCCGTCCCGCCTCCCCCCTTTCTCCTTCCCACTGAAAGTCCAGATGCACCTACAGTTCAGGAACAAGCCTCATTGAGCACAATGGGAGTTACTTCCGAGTAGACACACATATGCTTGTGCTGGGAAAGGGGGGGGAGAACACAGACCCCCCCATTTTAACCCTCAGGACCTCATTGACCACAATGGGAGTTACTTCTGAGGAGACACTAATGGGTTTCTTGTGGGAAAGAGACGGAAACCAGCCCCCATTTTAACACGCAGGATCTCTATAAGGAAGCCGTGAAGTAGTTATTTCCTAAGGCAATGAATCAGAGCCTCGAAATTGCACTTAATCGCACTTAAGGAATTGGGCTTTAAAATGTGCCATGTCAACTGAGGGGCTTTTCTGTTATTTCTGTGGGCATTCAGAGGGCAAGCCTCATTCAGCACAATGGGAGGAAACACCCCTTGACTGGGGTCATGGTGAAAGGCACACCCCTGGGCAGGGCTAGCATACCCGAGCTAAATGCAAGGGTTGGGGCATACAACAACTATACCAGGGAGAACCTGACTTAAGGAAAAGAATCAGACTTTAAGCAGCCTCAGAAAATCCATTTTTTCCCGCTGATAAGCTCCAGGGTGGCTGCTGCATGGCCACGACGTCATCTATCCCTAATGACCTCGACACCCAGCCGTCTTGGCGTAAATCACTTGTGGAAACACCCCCCTGGAGTTATTCCACTTGCCCTGGACACAGGATACTGTTGGAGCTGTGTCAGCCCAAGCTATTGCCCTGTTCCATGTTTAGTTACTTAAATCAGAGGTGGGCTGACCCTCCAGATATTGTTGGACTACAACTCCCATCGTTCCTGACCATTGGTCATGCTGGCTGCAGTTGATGGGGTCTGACAACATCTTATACAGACATAAGGCATCAAAAGCTATAAGCAGATAACAAAATACACATTAACCCCCACTCATGAGGTTGAAATGGGTCTTGCAACACATCCCACATTACTCAAGTTTTGGCAAGTGTCCCAGAGAAGAGTGTTCCACAGTTAATGGCAGCTCCCACGAATCCCACTCCATGTGTAGAAGATGTTCTGATTTGGTACAGAGATGGAATAGTGAAGAGGGCACACTCTCCGTTGACTGAAGGGATTGTGGCAGGGTGTAAGGGGAAGGAAGTCTGTGTATGACAGGGGTGGGTAACTTCTGGCCCATTACACTCAGCCAGCATGGCCAATGGCCAGGGAAGATGGGAACTGTAGTCCACCAACATCTCAAGGCCCACAGGTTCACCACTCACGATGTAAGGTATGCAAGTCCCAAGCTGTTCAGGGCTTTATAGATCAAAAACAGTGCCTTACATTAGACCCAGAAGGCGACAGGAAATCAGGGCAGAAGATGGAGAACAGAAATGGTGCCCCTAGGCAAGCTAACTTCCTTCTTGAACAAGCAGAAGGAACATCAAGGTGGTCATTCACAGAGAGCTTTACAGTAGTCTAGCCTCTAGATTATAGAGGCACAAACAGCTATTGCCAAGGTATGAAAGAGACAGTCCTTTTGGAAAGTAGGGGGGTGAAAGAGCCCCCTGGTCATCATGGCAGCCAAGTTTCCAAGATCCAAAGCAGTAAACCTGCAAGACCAGGTGTCAGCGCTGAATCTGATCACAGTCCCTAGCTGGATCCCGCAGTTGGTTACAGGTGTCATCTGATGCTCCAGGGATATTTACTGCTGTTGCTGTATGAAAGCTTGTATTCTACCAAGTATCTCCAGACAACACAAGTTTTCCCCAAGGACCATAAGCAGCTCATGAGTCATGTCTTGCCCGAACTACTATCTGCAGCATGATATTCAACAGAACAAAACAAGCAGAAAAGCCTTTTAATCTGGCACTCAAATTCGGCTGTGTTGAAGCAAAAAAGAAAATGGTTTCTTAGCATGGTGGAGGAGGAAGAATAAGCAAGACAACGCGCAGCAGAATACGTTTCCATTATTAGGAAATGAATCTTCTTCATGCATCTTCTTTGCAAAATACTTCAGGTGTTAATATTCAGGCCATACACAAAGTTAGGCTCTAAGCAGGCCAATTAAGGGGTACATTTAGCTTTCACATCCCTCATCACAATGCCTGATGAGGCAAGAATGAGCTTTCCAGTGAGCTCTGGGTGAGCAATTAGTACTTTTCTGCCTGCGCTAGACTCATTACATTTAACTCAGATTTGGGGCAGAGAGCCTCCTTTCCTCCTGAGGGCTGGGCTTCATCAGCTGCAGCACCTGAGTGAATCCACTTACTTCATTCTGAAATGACGAGCTGTGTTGCTTATGTGAATGGATATGTTTCCTTAAATGCCACTGCTGCCATTTTCTGTGAATCTCCTGCTGGACCTAAAACAAAAGTTTCAGAGTGGTTATAAAGCCAAGCCACAAAGGAGTTGACAGATGAGCCAATCTCCCAGCTCAGTGTTCAGCTGTGTGGGCCAAAAGACAGAGCAACAGCACATACGCTTCATAATCCGTTTACAATCACTCTAACAGTGGCAGATGTCTATGGCGCAATATCCCACCCACTCCGTTGGATGTGTTGATTGACAGTGCTGTGGGCCAATGTAGGCAATCCCTTTTATTTACAGGCTCTTTACTTTAAATTCTAGCCATTTCCCTAAATCAGTAGTGGGGAACCTTTTTCCTATCAAGGCCCATATTACCGCTGTCGAAACCTGCTGGTGTCCACATTCCAGGAGTCCATGGCAGTTACAAATGTGATGTATGTGATGGGGGGTGGGGGGAGACATTTGCATCCAGGCGTTCTCCTTCCCCAACTTGTGCAAGGTTATCTCCATCAGGTTCATAGTTGGGGGACAGAGCAGGATGGAGAAAATAATTTCAATAACCCAGAATGGTACCAGTGAGGAGCCGTGGCTTGGAAAGTACCCAGAGGTTAGACTGAGAGGCCTAGAGGTCTGCACATGGCCCCTGAGCCAGATGTTCCCCAGGACAGATACACAATTCCTTCTCACTGGTAGCGCCAGGAGCCCTCCCTCTGGAAGCATCCCCAGGATTGTCTCCTTTTTCTTGCTCATCCTTTACCAGGAGCCTGACACACAGAAATTTAGCTGGTGCATTTTTTTCTACCACTTTATCTCCAATTCAGGAAATGGAAGAGCAAGCACACTAAGTGGAAACCCTACTAAGGAACCTTAAAAAAAGTTGGAGGCTCTGCTTAAATCAAAAGTGCCCCCCCATCCATGAAACCCTTGCTAGATTTGCTTAATCTCATGGTTCATTAGGATCACTTCCCAATACTAACATGGAGAGGGGCTTGGAGCTTTGTTATGTACATTCCCTCATTATGAAGGCAATATATGAATAAGAAGAAAGTGTGGGATGACTGAGATGGAAAGTGACTGGTGAGATGGGGGGTAAAGGTATCTTAAGTTTTAGTAAATTTCAGTATGTGGGAAACTCACCTCCCCATTAAGAAAACAGTAAAGTACAGCCACAGCAAAGCCCTGAAACAAAACAAGCCCCTATTAATTATGAGGTACACAATTGCAAATGGCAGATTGGCAATCCTGAATAAATATGGAATGTCAGGATAAGATCATATATGGACCTTCTAGGTACGGAGTGTGCTGTCAGCTGTGAAAATCAGCCTAGTTGGTTCGAAAGACTAAGGCTGAAAAGCTATGCACGTGTACCTGGGAATAAGTCCCATTAATCTCAGTGGGGCTTACTTCAGAGTAGACAAATATCCGATTGGACTGTGAAAGGCTCACAGTGAGTGGCTTCAAATTATATATTTTGCTGAACCAACGGGTTGTTTTAAAAGCTGTAGTGTTTCCAAACTCACACATATTCTTCTTGCATCATGAATATTGTTAGGAACAGAAGAACTAGGGATTTTCAAGCTTGCCAAAATTTCCCATTCTTCTCTTCGAAGCTCAGTTTGGACTCACTCCAGTTGTTGTTCATGACCTGTTTTTCAGTTGGTTCAAATGGGGCAAATGCACATTTTGAATATGAAAAGTGTGCATTTCTGTGTATATTTTCAAAAGTGCACATTTCCCCCTCACTGAATAAAGTGCGAATAGCACATTTTTTTGAAAAATATGCAGTTCAAAGTGTACATTTAAAAAAAATGCATTTTTCAAATGCAATTGCAAGTTTGGTAATGTGCAAACTTTTTTCGAAAAAATGCCTCCTGTTCGTGTTTGTGGTTGCGGACACGGCAAGTTTGGATATTTGTGGACTCGTACGAAATCCTCGTACATCCCTAGATATTATCAGAGGAAAAGTAAAAAATGGGGCAAGATGGAACATGTCCTAGTTATACTACTGGTCCTGTAAGGTGCTTTAAGAACAATGGGATCTTTGGGATGCTGCTCTAATGAGAAATTCAATGCAGAGGTTACATCATGCCTAACTAGAAAGTGCATTTTTAAAAGTGATAGACTCTGAAGTACCTTAGCCTTTGTGATTCTGACAGTGGTTTTATTGCTGGAGTATTTCATGCAACCCCCCCCCCCCATGTTTAGTTATACATCCCTTTGTATTCTATCACATGTTTGTTCTAAACACCCAGCCCTGAACGAAAGAAAAAAAAATCAACGCACGTGCATCTATTTCTGCTTTGATCATGAAAGAAGGGCAGGAACTTTTCATCTGAAGAAGATGTAGACCTTTCAAGAGATAAAATTACCTGGAAAGATCCGAGGGCTTTTTCAAACAGAGCCTGAATCTCCATGGTGCCATTCGTGGTATCAAAAGGGAAAAAAGCAAAGATAATATAATGGACTCCAAAGAGAGGGATGAGGACGAGCGTTGATTTAACGAGTCTCCTAGGAGTAAGAACAGAGACAACTGGACAAATCAGGAAAGAGGTAGGCTTAATATTGACCTCAGTAGTATTTAGCCAGACCCAACGCCAGCCTTCCCCAACCTGGTGGCCTCCAGAGGTATTGGACTGCAAACCCCATCATGCCCAGCCAGCATACCTGGGGATTATGGGGGATGTAGTCCAAGACATCTGGAAGGCATCAGCTTGAGGAATGCTGCCCTATGCCCTGCTTCAGCAAATGCAAAATTTGCCAAGGATTATATTTCAGCCTTTTCAGTGGCATCCTAACCTACCTCACAGGGTTGTTGCGAGGATAAAAATGGAGAGGAGGATGATTATGTAAACCACCTTGGGTTTCTTGCAGGAAAAATAAATAAATAAATAAATAAATTCCTATGTGAAGGAAGTAATGCAGACTCGCCTCTCTTCTGTCACTTTTGCTACACATTTTTGCTGGTGCATCCAGAAGTTATACACAACACATGCCTTCTTTTCCCCCCACTCCATCCCTCCTTCCTCTCCAAAAGACCCTTCCATGGCTTTCATGCGCTACTATTATGCTGTCCTGAGATGGCACATGCAGGCCTGGCTTTCAGCCTTCTAGCAAGGGACGGGGTTCCTTTTTCCAGTGCTCAGAGCTCTGCACCAAGTTCTGTGTTCTGTTGCGACTACACAGATGAGCATGTGAGCAGGGTTTCTTAAACAGAAGTACAGGTAGGTTTGGAGTCCAGTTACTTGAGTGGGGTGATTGGCAGCTTAGGAGACAAGTGGACTGTGACACATAGGTGCATGTCCTGGCAGACAAATAGGTAGAACCTTTGTGTGACGCTATCTTTTGTTGTTGCTGTACTTAACTTTGCAGTTAAGTACAGCAACAACAAAAGATAGCTTTGCAGCTGAGTAAAGAAGCTAACTTACTTGTATTGACTGGAATCCTTGCCTCTTCCGTCTGGCCATCTCAGCTTGCTCATTAGAATTCTTACGATATTAAGAAATAGAATGAAATTGATCTGAAGAAAAAGCAAGCCAAAGCTGGCATTACATTCACACCTTTGAAAGACATATGTTGAGGTTACTCTTCAGTTCAACCAATATCTCTGAAATCAGCTGTGAAATAGAGACTTACAAAAATAGAGACCACCACAGGGCCTTGAATGAGCCACCGGACATATGAAAGATGAGTATCCCAACATCTGTAAAGACAGCAAAATAAGTTATGGTTTTCTGATTGATGGAGGTTAGCAGCATTTATGGTACTTGCTGATGAACATCTTTTTAGAAAAATCTTACTGTCTTAGAAGAAGAAGAAAAATAACACAGAGCAACATGCTTTGCAGCAGGTATGGCTTGGCATCCATCATGTTTGTGCAAATTATATGGAAATTATTCCAGGTGCATGTAACTATGGGAAAACTCAAGTGTGTACAAGACAGAGGGGAAACACAAGAATACGTTTTTGTTGCATTTTGTCAAGTGAAAAGTCATGATTCAAACGAGTTTAATAAATCTGCAGTGCCCTAATCCAGGGGTATGGGATTTGTGCTCCTCCAGATGTTGTTTGACTCCAACTCCCATCAGCCCCAGCCAGTATGTCCAATGGTTAAAAATGATGGGACTGGTGGTCCTACAACATTTGGAGGGCCTCAGCTTTCCCACCCCTGACCTAATCATACGATACATCAGAAGCAAGGGGTCCTAAGCATGAGTCACTCTATTGCTCTGCATATCTAGAGCTGACACACATCCCTGTGCTGACTCCAACATCATGCTAAGTTGCATGTATGAAAAAACCACTCCAACTCCAACACCAATGACAGAGCTATATCCACCAGAGCTTCTTACGGGAACCAATTCCATGTTCAGCTGCGAGTTGTTCAGGGATATAAAAGCACAGCCAGCTAAGCTGGCCATAAGAAAAATGGTAAAATGCATATGGTGTAATACCTTTATTACAGGCGTGGGCAATTTGTGGCCCTCTAGCTGTTTTGGCCTACAACTCCCATGACCCTTCACCATTGGCTGGCTGATGGGAGTTGGAGGCCAAAACATCTGGAAGGCCACAAGTTGCCCACCTCTGTTTTATTAGAATATTTTGCTAGTATGGGTTAATGGATACAATCGTAAACTGGGGAGATCTGGCTCAAATCCCTTCTCAGCCTTGATGCCAACCACTCCTCCTCAGCTTACTCTAAAATTCAGGATTGCTGTGAGGACAGAATACAACAACTCCATGTATGCTTCTTCCTCCTCCTCCTCCTCCTCCTCCTCCTCCCAAGAACCTCCAGCTCCTTCTCCTAGTATGTGGTTTTATCAACTCTCTTTTTATCAATATACAATTGGCATATGACTGTCCTGATTTACTTCTGATACTATATGCCAACAGTGCTCTGAAGACAAAGTTCAGAGGCCTGCAGCAACACAGCTGTCTCTGTGCTTTTGACTTGAGGCTCCGAAACTACTTCCCTGTTTTTCAAGAGACTTTTCTATTTCGGTTTGATGTGACCTTTGCAACAACAACAAAAACCTCTCCCTGGTGGATGAGAAACGATCATAATCTAAAAGCTAACAGCACAATACATTTTAAAGTCTTTCAGGTACCACAAGACTCTCTGTTGTTTTTGCTACAACCGTCTAACACAGCTGGCTTTTGGAATTTGTTATCACAATAACTTTGGCCGTACAGATACAGCTGCTGCCCAGCCTTGTAACTTTAACTGAGTTCAGAGAGCTCCTGGTCTTGGCCTTGTTCCCATGAAACAGTAAGCCATGACTCTGAGGAATCCTGACTTGCAGTAAACAAGCTGTGTGCTGGTGTTTACAGCCCATTTGCTCTTGCTTGACTCCTCTGCTAGACAAGTGGCTCAACAAACCAGAAATTGTTTATCTAGAGCAGCCTTCCCCAACCTGGTGCCCTCCAATGGTCATGCTGGCTGGGAATTATGGGGGTTGTAGTCCAACAAATCTGGAGGGTGCCAGGTTGGGGAAGGCTGGTCTAGCATGTCATCTGAACCTGGGATCCTGGCTTGCTGCTCCCTTTAGAAATCAGGATCATAAACCTGGGTTTGTTCTTTGCTTACGAATCCTGGCTTATTTGAACTAGGACCAAATAAATCAATGCTAAAAAGCATGCAGCTGCACAAAAATGAAGGAAATAATTATATCATTAGTAACGCCAAAAAGGGGCAAACAGACCAATGCAGTATCAAAACTAATGTAGTGCGAACTCCACTAATTACGAAATAAACCAACCAGGAGTAAAGCATACTGGTTACAAAGGCATAGGACAACACATATAAACATTAAAGTACAAAACTCAGACTTGGATGTTTATAAACGTAGATAGATTACAGGAATCCACTTTCAATCCTGTTTTGCCATAAACAGCTTCTTCAGAAAATCAATACTTCATGTGTACAATTTCATTAAAACATAGCATAAGAAAATATAAATCCCCATATAAGGTTGCACAGTTCCAATATAAGCATAAGATATTTGGAATAAGAATGACATGAATAACGACTTCATAAACTCACTGCCACTCACCACTGGTTTATCTTGTACTGTAATTAGTGGAGTTCACACTACATTAGTTTTGATACTGTGTTGGTCTGTTTACCCCCTTTTTGGTATTACTAATTATATCATTATTTCCTTCACTTTTTGTGCAGCATTCAACTAGTGCCCTGGTTGTGGTTTTATTTGAACTAGGTTCAGATGACCTGCTACCTGTGCTAGTGGGAGAGAATGAGCTGCATGTACGAACACACAGCTCACCAGAATCCTGGCTCATCGTTCGGTACAAATGAAGCCACTGGGTGCCTTTAAAGGTCCTGCTCCTGTGGTGTTCAGATGAAAATAGTGGCTATTTTATTTTATTATAAAAGTAAGTTCCAGGCCTTGATGGTCACAAGTAGCCGGCAACAGAACATGTGTCACATCTCCACTACAGATCTGAAAATGGTTTGAAACCAGGTTAATTGCCATGACATTCCCCACAAAGGACCATGGGCCTTGCATGTTTGCAAGGGTGCTACGAATCCTTTAATGGGCATTCTTGGTCACGTCACAAAACTAGAGTTCTCAAGAGTCCTTGATTAAGAGTCTTCATAGGGAAATAGATCTAAAACCCAGAGCTTCAGCTAATAGGTGGTAAAGAAAAGTAGAAATAAACAAACAAAACAAAAATCAGGAGAAGGAATGAAAGCACTGATTGTTTATTAAGAGTTTATATTTCTAAAATAATCTCAGAATTCTCTTCTTATCTCAGAATGTCTGAATATTACAAGAAAATAGGACTGCCATGATCTGAAACCAGCTGTCAAAGGTTTGATGGCCACATAACTGAGGCAACAGTAATGCATCCTAAGTTTGGAAAGATTTAATGGAAATGTGATGTGACTTACCCAACATTTTCATGTAATAGTCTGGCTATGACCCATGCAATTACAAATACATTGGGAGTCCCTGGAATGGAGAAATCAGGTTTATTTTTTTTTCATAGATCCTTAATCATATAGGACACAAAAGAGGTTACAAGCTTGCTGAATATTTTGATTGATAGTAGCAAACTTCACGAGTCCTGTGTCAATCAGCGTGGAGGAAAAATGGGGACACCCCCAAACAAAAGGGAGGTTCAGGCATACCCAGTGAGACTCTGAAGTATTCACAAGTACATAGCCTTTAACATCAACACCACCACACCAAAGGGGGGGGGGAACCCCCTTAAAATTGTCGCTGAGGAGTGCACATGCATACTCAACATCTTCTTAACATTTCATTACCTCAGCCCTAGGCTGGGGACTCAGACATGTGAATTGTTTCTCCTCACCTCCAACCACTCAAAACTGGTTAAGGAGAGTGGGGAAAAAAAGGGGGGGGAAGAGGTGAACAATGGATGAGAGGAGAAGTGGAGGGGAGGAAAGTGGCAAGAAAAGTGACAGAGCAAAGAGGAGGAAAGTGCAGGAAGTGAAGAAGAGGAAGCCGGAGACAGAGTTGGAGGTGTGGGAATGGAAGCAAGAGACATGCAAAGTGAAGACAAGCAAAGAAGCCAGTGATAGTGCAGGAGACAAGGGAAGGGGAACAAACAATGAAGGAGTAAGTGGAGACACCAGAGATACACTGCAACGTTTTGTCATGGGGCCTCATTTGATTTGATTGAAAACAAAACAGATGCTGCTTACCCCATCCCAGAGCTACAAACCAATGGAAGAACTTTCTATCTGAGAAGAAAGAAACAACCAGGAGGGTGTGAAGATAGAGCCCTTCCACAAGAAGCCAAATGTAGTTTGCCATGATACAAAAGTTAATGAAGACCATGATCATCTTACATCTGCTCTGGGGAAACAGAAAGAGATTATAAATAACAAATGTTTTATCTCCTTTACTGAGGCATCTTCGCTTTCACAGTCCTGAGCTTGGGAGAGGCTCCAAACGGGAATGTCCACTTTCTCCTTTGATATTTGCTTTATGTTTGGAACTTCTGGCTTGTGCTGTTAGACAGAATAGTATTATTCATGGCTTTGTGCATGATGGTTTAGAATTTAAAGTTACTCTTTATGCTGATGATCTTTTACTGTTATTCTCAAAACTCCTGTCGTCTGTTTCGGCTTTGATGCAATTGATTGATACTTTTGGTAATTTAACTGGTCAAAGTCTGAACCGATCCAATTGGAGATAATACGTATATCTTGTAGTGTATTAGCCAACTGGCAATTTCGATGGTGCCCAGATGTTATTACCTATTTGGGAATACTTATTCCCAGAGCCATATCTCAAATGATCAAGCTCAATTTGAATATAAGTTGATTAATGAGATCTCATGGGATTTAGACAGATGGGCATCTTTAAAGCTGAGTTGGTGGGGCAAGGTAAATACACTCAAGATAAATATTATACCTCAGATTGTTTATGTTATACATGGGATTCCTCTATTCCTGGCAAATATTTTTTAAAAAATCAATGCTCAGTTTAGTAATTTTTTTGGTTCCTCCCCACCACAAATATCCTTGAAAAGGATGCAAATGCCAATTAAAGAAGATGGGTTTGGCTTTCCAAATCTTGCCTTATATTATTGGGCCTATTTGTTGACCTGTACTAAATTTGGTCTTTTCCACTTAGATCAGATTCTCCACCTCGGTCAGGTTGGGAATCTTCTTATCTGGATCCTCTTTCTAAATGGATGGTATTAAGTTCTCAGCAGAATAAAATGGATAGAGTTCCTTCCACAGTTATGTCTTTTAGAGACGTGGGGTATATAATGTCATATCATTTGATCCATTTTCTCATGCTAAATTCACTCTAACCCAGAAAACCCAGATTTAAAAATGAGCAAGAAAATGTTTTTGTGGCAGACTTGGACAGATACTGATGATTTTTACCTTGGATCAACTAGTGGGTGCTGATGATAAGTTTTTGTCATTCTTGGCTTTGCATGACAAATACAATTTGCCTGCTACAGCTGAATGGCAATATTTGCAATTACAACATTTGTTAAAATCTAGGTCTGGCCCTGCCGCTTTTACAGCTTCAGAGTCTCCTTCACTATTGGAAGCACTTATTGAGGCCTATCAGCTATATCAACCCATGATCCATGTTTATAAACACTTATTATTGGTGAATAAATATGATACACAGGGTCTTAAGCAGGAATGGAACAGGGAACTGTATTGTCCCATTTTGCCTAATCAGTCTACATACATTCTGCTACCTCAGTGCCTCCAGGCTTAACATACCTAGTTCCTTCAACCTCTCCTCATATGACTTGTTTTCCATATGCCTGACCATCTTTGTTGCCCTCCTCTGAACCTGTTCGAAATTGTCATAGTCATTCCTTTGTGAAATCTCTCTAAGATTTGAATAATGTACCTTGATTACAAAACTTCCTGACTGTTAGAGCAATACGGCAATGGAACCAATTACCTAGGGAGGTAGTGGGCTCTCCCACACTGAAGGCATTCAAGATGAGGCTGGACAGCCATCTGTCGGGGATGCTCTGACTTGGATTCCTGCATTAAGCAGGGGGTTGGACTCGATGGTCTTGTAGGCCCCTTCCAACCCTACTATTCTATGATTCTATGATTAATTTCCTGTGCTGGCTAGGGATGATGGGAGTTGTAGACTAAACCATCTGCAGGGAGATAAGTAGGGATGTCAGACAAATCTTGAAAGGAACCAAATGAGTTTGGATTTTCATGAAATCGACCTGCGGATTCTGGTTTTCCCCTGTTCAACAGATTCCGCAGACTTGCAGACCGGTTTTCTAACTTTCCTGAATTTTGTGCAAATTTCATTGTAAAAAATGTGCTTTAAAAAAAAAAAAAAAAACAGCCAAAATCTGCATTCCCCCATAGGTAAAGTGTGAAAATGCACATTTGGAGGGAATTTATGCATTTTAGCATGTGTGAATTTGCAGAAATGTGCATTTGTGCAAATTTAGAAACAAAAAAAAATCCAAGTCTGTCAATGGGCGGACGATGGAACAAAAGGCACCTGACAATCCACAAAACACAATCCGTACATCCCTAGCCATGAGTTGCTCACTCCTGGTGGAGATGGAGAATTAGCTTTTAACAGATGACATTGGGTTGCATCTCCTGTGTCAAAGCCAAGGGATTGGGAAGGGCAGTGTGACACTTTCCCCTCAAATTTTTCCAGGGATGCTGGGCTTTCAGCCCTACTTACCAGGTGAAGGACTTGCCATTCTACTTCAGGCTAACAGTTCTAGGGAATGGGCTGGGATGACCACATGAGGAACAAATTCATATTGTCACGGACATGGGGAACCATGGCATGGTAAGAGACGCACACTAGTTTCCAGGCCTCTTTCAAATGTAGAGTGAAAACCTTTCGTGAGAGCACTTCCTCACATCACACCAATCAGTGACATCAGCATACAAACAGGAAGCTTATAAAGGAGGTATTTCCTGTTGCAGGGGTACAGATTAATGGCTAACTGGTACAACGGTAGTATTGCCTCCTGTGCCAAGCCTGCTAGTCCATCGGGACCACCAACGATGAAAATGCAGACAGGCTACAGGTGGAATTTGGATGATGAGCAGACAAATCAAAAGTGCTCATCGTCCTCAAACTTGTTTTGTGGAATCAGCTGAACTCTGGCAATGCAGTAAGACAGACCCATGTGTGTCTCAACAATGACATCTTGTGCAGTGCTCTTTTTTTCTCCATGTGGGTCCATATACCCACACCAGAGAATGGCTATGAAATCATCTTGGTAAGTTTTAACCAGCACATTTTCCAAAATCGATTTCTCTTTCATGTAACCAAGAGGGCATGGAAAGTACAAAGCCGGCTAGTTATATAAGGCTACACAAAGATGTGGCAATGAAAAAGTTCTTTCTGCCAAAAACGAACTTACAGGGATAAAAAGGAAAATACCATTTCTTCCTCAATTCGCTTTCTTTCATTCTGCAATGAGCTGGATGGTCTTTCTTACCATGTGTAACTCACAGTAGACATCATCATCGGTGTCCTCAGACAGTACAGGATCTTTAATGAAGTTTGCCACCGTTCGCAAAATGAACGAGGCAAAGAGCTGCATATGGATATAATTCCTTGTACAGCGAAGTCTTCTGTTCCCCAAAGAGAAAAGCATTGCACAGGTTTTAAAACCAGGAATCACTCAATTATCTTATCAGCCATATCCATTTGAAGATGCTTTGAACAAAGTCAGACTATAGGCCCACCAGGCCCAGTATTCATCTGCTCTGACCAGTAGCAGTCTTCTCCAAAATCTCTGCCAAGGGTCTTTCCCAGCCCTGCCCCTTGAACCTTTGAACTGGAGATGCTGGGGATCAACCCTGGGACTTTGGAATGCAAGGCTCTGGTGCTGAGCTATGCCCCCCCCCCGCAAGTCAGCATAAAAACTTAAGTACCCCATCAACCGTGATCCAGTTCCATTGCCTAAAACAAGGCAACACGTATTACATTCGTTAAACCAACAAAATCAAATCAAAGAAATAATAAATGTTAAAATAATCATCATTATAGATTTTTATGCTGATCTCTCCTAGGATGGGCTACGCTACAGCATAAACTCAGAAAAACCTAAAATAAACATGACAACCTAAACTGAGCTCCTACTAAATTCACATAAAAATAATTTCCCTGCCCCCAGGTAGAATTTCTTCTTTTCTTATCACATTTATGTCCTGATCCTCCACCAATGAGCTCAAGACAGCGTACACGGTTCCACTTCATGTTATTCTCACAACAACCCTGTGAGGTAGGTTAGGCCAAGTCAAGAGAGAGGGGCTGACCAAGGGCACCCAGTGAGTTTTATGGCTGAGTGGGAATTTGAATCTGGATCTCCCCAGTCCTAGTCCAACACTCTAAACCACTAGATCACGCTGGCTCTATATATCCATTCTAGAAACTCCCTTGCCCTGCACCAAATCCAGCAACAGAAAATCCCTCCCCGCCACACACACACATACAGCTTAACTTCCACATGGCAATCCAAACATCTGATGCTTGTGGAAGTCAAGTCAACTGGAGGTGGCTGCCTCTGGGCTTCCAAATCCTTGGAGCTGGATGGAAGTAGCTAGGCCAGCTTCCAAGCTTGCATGACGATAGAGCAGATTTTTTTGCTCTCCTTTTCCCAGGCTTGCCACATTGTTATGGAAGCCACAGGTGAGCTTTAGAATATGCCTGCCTTCTTGATGGTGGAATGGCACGTCTTTCTTCATTGACCTCAATAGCCTTTATTAACAACAATGCAGTTTTAATGGAGCTGAAACTAATGTCCCCCCCTGTAACACACTGGCATCCCACCAGCCCCAAAACTGTGACTTAAGCTTTAAAAACAAAGATTTTAAATTTATATATTTAAAAATTCTTTTTTAGGTACTATATACCTGATTAATTGATAGACTGCATTTATATACCACCTTTCTGCACCCAACCAAGGCAGTTTACAAGACTTCAAAAGACAAGAATAAGAAACAAATGCACACATAGTAAAACATTAAAAACAACTTCAAAACATAACCATTAAAAAGCCATGTTAAAACTATGTGTATTGACTCCCTTTCTGAATGCAGAGAGTGAGGACCAGTTGCCGCTCCAGAGGGAGCACACTCCAGAGTTTGGGAGCAACACAGGAGAAAGCCCTTTCATGCATACCCGACAAACGGGCCTCCCTGAGGAAGGATGTCTTCAAAGGTCCTCTCCTACGGATCTTAGTAACTGAGCAGGGTCATGCCGAGGCAGGTGGTTCTTCAGATAGCCTCAGAGGTACATTATTGCCCAATAATAACACTGGCTAGAGTGAACATATTTTGCATGTCATGGTGCGATAAAAGCCTCCTGTGAATGGAATCCTTGGAAACAGAGTATTTCCCCCTTCCCCACATAACTGAATGGGAGGCCTTTCAAAATATCCCAAGCCTTCATTTCACTTAATGAATGCAAAGGTGCCCATGTAGGTTATTGAATTATTAACTTGGGAATGGAAACACATGCAAAGAAAGGCATGAGCAAGTTTTCCTCACCTGAAAGAAGCCAGAATGCCGAAGGCCATTGTCAGCGCCACCAGGGAAGTACTGGTTCCAACGGTATACACAGTCTCCAACTTCATCAAATAAGACACCTGGAAAGAGACATCCAGGAACACTTCGTTTAGGCAGAGGTGCGTTCACACAAGAAATCCACCTAAGTCACAGACTTTAAAAAAGGGGGCAGCGTGCTTTTTTCAGAACGTGCTGTGCTGTTGTTTGTTCTAAAGCTGGCACCACGACCATGAATTCATTTGTTTGTTTGTTTTCTAGAGTGATCAGGAATCATTCCCCAGGCAGAATTAGGGTGCAATCCTATGCACATTTGGACAGAAATAACTCCTTCAGCTCCTAGCATCCCCAAGCCAGCATGTCTAAATATGCACAGGACTGCACCCTTAGGGCTGATTTAACATTGACGGAGGGTGTGATGCAGAAACATACCTATGCAGGGTTGGAATTGGTCAGTGTCGTATTTAAACTCAATTAAATGCAATGCCAGCCATGTATAACAGATGAGGCAGGGCCAGCTATGCTATCATTTTGAAGGAGCATTTTTTGCAGGTGTGGGCAACGTGACATCCTCCAGATGTTTTGGCCTACAACTCCCATCAGCCCTAGCCAGCATAGGCAATAGTGAGGGATCATCGGAGTTATAGGCCAAACCACCTGGAAGGCCACAAGCTACCTGATCTATTATAGGCCAAACCACCTGGAAGGCCACAAGCTACCCTGATATACTGGGCGATGTTCTCTGAGCAATACTCTGTTTTGTCACTAGGTGCTGCTATTTACAACACTTTTTCCTATCTGTACTGCTGTGCTGAAACCCTGCTGTCTGTCCAAGACCCAAGTCACCAATCATGGAAAGATAAACACACATAGGATGAAGACAGACAGACATTGTAAGCATGATGGAAACTTGAACACATTCTCTGTCCTCAAAACAAAAGATATTTATTTATTTGGGGTATTAATAGCCGGCCTTTCTTAGCCAAAGGCACACTCAGGACGGTGGATAGAATTTTTTTTTTAAATGCAAATGTAACAAAACCAAGCTCAAATGCTAAATAAAGCAGCACAATGAAACATGCCAGGAACAGCAGTTAACAAACACACCGTCTCTAATTTTAAAATGCCAGCCAAAATGGAAGACTTCCATGCCCACCTAAAAGCAGGTAAAGAAATGAAGTGGAAGTCCGTGCAGCTGGAACAACATTGACCTAATGTGGTATGTCTTGCCAAGCCCAGATACAAGTCTAGTGGCAACACTCTGAAGCAATGGAAGTTTCTGGACTGTCTGCAAGGAGAGTTCATTAAAGAAATCCAACATGGAACTGACTAGGGCATGAGCGAGCAAAGGTAGATCTGATTTCTCCAGGAAGGGGAGCAGCTGGGCAACCAGATGGAGTAGGTAAAAGGCACTTCTGGCTACTTCTGTCACCTGTACACTCGTAAGCTGGGATGGGTCCAGGGGCCCACCCAGTCTGCAAACATATTGCTTCGGGGAGGTGTGACCCCAGCTAAAACAGGCTAAACCCCTCTTCCAAGAACCAACAGTACCTCTATCATGTCTAAATTAACTTCAGTTGTTCACCTGCATTGAGTCCAGCATTGCTCCCGGCCACTGGTTTCAAACTTCCACTTCTGCCTTCCAAGTATGAGACAATGGAAATGGGAGATACAGCTGAGCATCATCAGATTACTGTTGACACCCCAGCCTAGTTCTCCAAACGATCTCACCCAGCTATTTCACATAGATGTTAAAAAGCATGGGGGACAGGATGGGCCCTGTGGGACCCTGTGGCCACTGGATGGAGCAAGAGCCCTCCCAGCACCACCTTCTGGGACCTACCCTCCAGAAAGGGCTGGAGCCACTATTAAAAACTAAAAGGACTCCTTAAGCCCATCTTGGCAAGGTGGCTCAGAAAGATACTATGGGCAATGTTATCAAAAGCCACCGAGTGGTCCAGGAGAATAAACAGGGTCACACTGTCCCTTCCGTCTCCTGGTGCAGGTCATCCACCAGGGTGATGATGGCAGTTTCAGTCCCATAAAAGGGCCAGAAACCAGATTGGAATTGATCTAAATAGTTTCATCCAAGAAAACCTGGAGCTGACTGGCCAGCAAGTGTGCAAGAACCTTGTGTCAAGGGCTCCTTGGAGGGCTCTCTCAGTCTAATCCAGTAGCCAAGTCCAGACACAGACAAAGGGATTCTTTTCAAAGCTTTATTCTTCTTTTACAACTTAACAACTCTACAGGTAGCAACTAGATCTGAGCAGCAGCATCCCTATGCCCTAAGTTGGAACAGTTGGTCCCCGTTGGAAAGGCAATTACTGGCAGACCCCTGAATATAAGGACTAGGGAGAATCCCTCCCCTTTTCCCTTGGGTCCTCTGGGCGCAACCGTTCTTTGAGAGCCAACCGGGCACTACGCCTCCTTTCCGCGCCCTCCATTTGGCGCCGCTCTGTGCATCTGCACCGCGCATCCACCAAGTCTGCTATCTGTGCTGGGTCACTCCCTGGACTGCTTTCTAATCCAGGAATGTTGGTGGGAGGAATCTCTGTCAGCTGCAGGCCCTGGGAAAAAGGGGCGTGCTCCTCTCCCAGGAGCGACTGCTCTTCCTCCTAATCAGAACTACTCTGGGATTCTATGGGCTCAGTGTCCACCCTGACACCTTGTCCCAAAAGGAAAGATTTGAGACAGGTCAATAATGGTCCAAATCAGGGTCAAGTGATGATTTCTTTAGAAGGGGTCTCACTACTACCTGTTTAAGAAGTAGTAAAACCTCACTTGCCCTCAGTGAGGGACTAATCACCTCCTTGACCCAACCCCTCAGCCCTGTCTTGGCAGATTTAATAAGGCATGATGAACAGAGCTCCAGAACATGTATGGCAGGCCTCATTCCTCCAAGAATCTTGTCCATAACTTCAGGCTGCATAACTAAAAAGCATCCATGCCAAGCTGATGAGACTGAACTCCAGTGGCTATGGGAACAGATTATGTTACAGCTATAGTGTCCTAAGCTACAACAGATATGAGTGATTGAGGGAGCAATCCTACGGCCACTAGACACTGCCTAGAGGGCCATAGGATTTTTCAATTCCCAGAAACCGCACTCCCTTTCCCTTCCCCCTCCCCCTCGTAGCCAGCATGGTTCTTTCCATGCCGGCTTGTTCTCCACGTTCGGGAACAGAGCACAGAGAGGGGGGAAAGGGGGTGGTCCCAGGGGCAGGGAGGAGACTGTGGAAGCCTCTTTATGAGGCTTCCTATGCGCTGCACAGCTTCCCCCGCTCCCGCGGCCCCAGTTAGGTGCACAAAATCACTCATCTAATCGAAAATGCAGGGTGGCCAGAGCACGGAAGAGAGTGTTCCCTGCATGCTCTGGCTGCGCTGCACTGGGTAGGCATCAGCCTCCGAGTTCAGAGGCTGATGTCTATCTCCATAGGACTGCACGCTTAGGGTGCAATCCTATGCATCTTTAGTCTGAAAAAAATCTTACACGTTGGCAGGGGAATGCTGGGAGTTCTAGGACTTCTTTTCTGTCTAAACACGCATAGGATTGCTCCCTTAATTGCAAAGCACTTTGCAAATTGGCCACAGCAGGCTTTCAGCAGGCTTCCTCTTGACCCAACTTGTGAAAGTCCTTTAACCACATGGAAAAGCTCCACTAGACAGCATCGAACAAATCTGATGGCAGCGAATAAGTGTGATTTTTTTCACCACGATCACCACCACAGAGCAGACCCTAAGATGGCCTCTTACTTGTGTTTGGTCGAACTCAACCTGAGCCATCCACCATTTGCACTCCATTTTGTCCAGCATGTTTCACTGAACCCATTTCTTCAGAGAGCCAAAGAGAAAGTCCGATTTTATGAGGCCAGAGAGAACGTCTGGGTGCCATCAGGTCAGCAAGAAACTCTCCCAGACATATCAGGAAACCATCCAAATCCATCAGCCTCCAGGGACGGGACATCTTTAAGGGTCCCCCATCTCTGAAGAGGTTTGGGCCAGACTCTACTCCAGTCTTCCCCAACCTGGTGCTCTCCAGACATGTTGGAGCACAACTCCCATCATTCCCAATCAACATGGGTCTTGTAGTCCAACACATCTAGAGGGTACCAGGTTGGGAAAACACTTCTAAATGAAGCACATGTGTGTTCAAACCACTTCTACTACACATAGGAATGTTCTGTCTGTCTTTAGCGATACTGGTCGTGCGAACTCACCTTCCATTCCCACTCCATTATAGGGGCAATAATCTTGTCTGCATTTAAGCCACAAGCAATATACGGTCTTGGATATTTTTCTGACCAGCCTTCCCTTGTGCAGTTACGATATATAAACCCTGCATTGCAAGGACAGCAAAAAAACAAGTCACATAGCCAGTGATTGTAGCAAGCACCGGGGAAATTATCGATACACAGTCAGAAGTTATTATTTCAGTGCATTATTATTTACAGTAAGGACCTGGTTCCATTCACAGACACAAGCACTAACATCAGTCACCAATTCCATGGCAGGGGCGGGGAGTCCAACCCAGGCTAAGAACCGTTGGGACAACAGAGACCTTGCTCTGGTCCCCTCCATGTATTTTTGGGGTGCAGACTCCACCCCCCCCATGCAAGACACATTTGGGCAATAGTGCCCTTGCTGGGGGTGGTGGGCATCCCCTCACTTCACCAGACATTTTGGGGGGTGCAGCCTTTATTTTCCCCCTTTGATAGCTGCCACGTACATAACATCAGAACAGTCTCTGCTGACAGCAAGAACAGGGGCTGCTCTGAAGCTGTGAATTGAGGCCTTGACATTTGCCCCAATCCTCAACAAAGCAAGTCCAAAACTTCAGGACTAGTCAGCTTCCCTTCATTTTGCTATAGAGAACCCACTTCACTTCAGGGAAGGTCCAAATACTTCCAAGGGAGCCCACTTCAGTTTGGTACCATCACGGCTGTAATGGACATTCAGCTTTGGCCAAAGAGACTCCATTTTAAGTTAGTGGCCATAATAAGATTACGGCAAGAATGCAAGGCAAGAATACTTATTGAAGGCTTAGCTTAATACAGGAGGTGAAGAATAACAGGATGTAGTTTGTGGGTTTCTGTAGTTTCCTATAGAGCTTGCGGTTAAGCTAGTGTTTTCCTGTCAGTCACCGTAAACTTTATGAACTTACATCTTGGCTTCAAGTAGAGAAGCATAACACATTATTGCTTTATATGAGAAACCGCAGTGATGAATAGCAAATACAGGAGGGGGGAGCACGGAGGAATGTGGTTTAGCATATGTTGTTTATCAACTATGTCAGAGGGTTGAAATTTCCGTTCTGTGTCACTCAGATGTCTGAGGTGAACCATTGCTGTGATTCGATGCTCCGTCCTGAATAAAGCTTTTTGCAAGTGCAGACTGTGTTAGTGTGGTCCTTGAAAGTTCAGCTAAGCTGCTGACCACGACAGTTGGGGGCTCATCCAGAATCTGGCATTTGGGGTAAGTGGCCAGCCAAGGTCTCGTGGGACCCCGGCTCCAGCCATCCCAGGAAAAGAGGGAACCCATTTGAAAAAGGGGTCAGATTCCTAAAAGACAAAGGTATGTCCTCCTTGTCTCTTGCCTAGATTCACAGTGGTAACATGGTTCTGCCCAGGATGGACTATTGGTGATCTCCGTCTGAGGCTTGGAAGTCTCTTGTTAAGATGGGATGGACTCTGGAGAGACCATAGCAACTTGGTGAAGTTGCCACCAGGAAAGGGGGGCCCCAGGGAAATGCACGGGGTTGTTTGTCTTGTTTCGTCTGTCTTTTGTGTTCCTACACCAGCTAAGACTCCCGGTGAAAGCCACTAGCCAATCCAGGCAGTGAGCTGGAATGATAGCCAGTGCATTGGTGAGGGAGGTGTGTATTAGTCTCTGTTTACCGAGGAGATGGGGTCAGGGCAAAGTAAGAAGATTCCCGTGCCATCACCAGAAATGGGGTTCCTGGTGACAATTATAGTCCCAAGACTTGTAAATGGTTAAACAAGTGGAATAGGGATATTAGAAGAGACCGCAGACCCCGGTTCCCAACTGAGGACAGTTTTAAATTAGAAAACATTGTGTATTTCAGAACCCAATTAGAGGTTCAAGGATAAATCAGCCTCAGTGGGACATATATTATGACTGGTATGCAGAGACTGGTAAACACTTATTTGAAACAGAAATTAAGAGTCTTCAGAATTCTAGTCAGAAGTTACAACAGAGCGCTCCTAGACAAGACTTTACTGATGACACTCCTGAAGACTTTCTTTTTGATGCCAGTAGTCAGTCACCACTATACAGGCCCCGCCTGGCTCCACTACATTGATTCAGGTCAGGACCAAGAGAGGCCAGAGGACCTTCAATGTCCTATGTGCCAAGTGCCTTCTGGGGATGGGAAAAATACAATGTTACTATGTGCCCCATGGTCCCCATTTGATTTCAGGAACTTAGTCAAAGAGTTCCCTGATCCCCAGAAAGACCCAGAAAAATTTAAAGAAGAATGCCTTTGTGTTGTGAGTTGTTAAAATCTAGTTGGGCTGATGTCAATCAGTTAATGCGTTTAATTGTTAGCCCAATAGAGTGGAATAAGCTGCAAACCCAGTCACAATGGCTGCAGGACCCATCAGCAGACCATAACACCATAACAGCCCGCCTAGATAATCTAGTGGCAACATTTGACAAGGTGTTCCCAGACACGTGTAATTGGGATGAAATATATGGCATAAAATGGAAAACTGGAGAGACAGCAGCAGATCTCCAAAATCAAATTATAAAAGCATTTGAAAGATGGTCTGGTATATACGACCTGAAAGTAACTGCCCCTAGAGTAATAGTTGTCACTATTGTGTCTGGTCTCCCTCCCCCAATTCAAAAGACCCTTAAAGAAGTAGCCATAGGGTAGAGGGGAAAGAAATTAGATGAAGTCACTGAAGTTGTACAGCACTGCTTAGATGCAAAAAAGGAGAAGACCTAGAAGGGCAGATTTAAGCCTACAAGTAGTGCAGTTACAGTAACAAATAGCTCAGTTTGGAGGAAGAGGGAATTGCAGAAGAGGGTGGTGAGGAGTTAGGGGATGAGTGCAAAGTCATCGAGGTTTTGAGAAAAGGGAACTGGAGACCGCGGTCCCACTCCCTGTTCAAATCTTTTAGAGAGAATGTTTCCAGTGAAGACAAGTAGGTCACATGAAGAGAGAGTGTCCCTATCCAAAACAACTGATGATGAGGCCCCGACTCTGACCCCAAATCTGGTTTTAAATGAAGAGGAGAAGTATGTTAACATGAATGTATGGTCCGTGCAGCCCATATGGGCTCATACACAGCCAAACGCGGGGTGGCAAAATGATCGAGCAAGTGTGGTATGCCCCAAGAGTCACAGCCCTTTGTGAATTTACAGCCTCCCGCTGTGAAACCTGTCAGAGGCATACCAGCAAGAAACCATTAAAAAGCCAGTGTGTTTTGGTGGTTAGAGTGTTGGACTGAGAGCCGGGAGATCTGGGTTCTAGTCCCCACTTGGCCATAGAAAGCTCACTGGGTGACTTTGGGTCAGTCACAGACTGTCAGCCCAACCTACCTCATGGGGTTGTTGTTGTGAGGATAAAATGGAGAGGAGGAGGATTATGCACGCCGCCTTGGGTTCCTTGGAGGAGAAAAAAGGCGGGATATAAATGCAATAAAATAAATAAATAAATGGGGGTGCACAGTTTTCCGGGGGGGGGGGGGCTTCCTGTCACTGTAAATGGACTCCATCCAAATGCCTAAGGGTCAAGTGGTCCAGGTAGTGGCCAAAAGTCTAGCCATTGAACAGCATTTTCACTGCCCCTATCACCCTCAGTCAGCAGGGGCACGAGAAAGGCAGAATGGCATTTTGAATAAAATAGCAAAGATCTGTGAACAAAATAAGTTACCCTGGCCAGAGGCGCAGCCCTTTGCCTTATTCAGTATGAGGGCCGCCCCAGGAAGAAATGAACTTAGCCCACATTAAATTCTGACAGACAGGCCAATGAGAACAGGAGTGCCGTCCCAGTGGCATGCAATCTAAACCACCTTGATAACCAGATGCAAGAATATTGCAGAGCTCTAATCAAAAGTTTTCAGCATTTGTTTCCACAGGTTAAAGAAGGTTTGAGCCAGCCTGCTCCTGACGGCCCCAAAACACTCGTTGCTACCAGGAGACCAGATGTAGGTCAAGGCCGTCCAGCGGAGGAATACCCTGCAGCCCAGGTGGACCAGCCCGCATGAGGTGCGACTGGTGACCCCGACAGCAATTAAGGTGAAAGGCAACCACACCTGGATCCACATTACTCACTGCAAGAAGTAATGTCCTGCCCCGAGAGCCAAGAGCCCTGCAGATTGTCCAGCACAGGGACAGACATGGTGAGCCCAAACCACTGGACCCTTGACGCTCAGGATGAGCAGGCCAGGTAGCCAGACCAGGCCCAGAACTTGACAATTGCCTAGAGCAGACGGCTGTCCCAAGACCAATGAGCCCTCAACAAGAGCAGCTGGCGCTTGCATGTGTGGTTTGTTTTTCATCTGGAGTGTGATATTCAGACTGCTCATGTGGTTTTCAAATTGTCTGAGTGAAGAGACAACGAAATATCGAAGACAGCAAAAAAATAATAATACTGCTGTATAATTGCTGTTGCTGTGCATTTATTTTCTTTGTTTAAGCTTATAAAATCTGTGACTATTAGGGAAAAAACCCATGTACAGGAGCCCCTAGAAAACCAGCTTCAGGGTTAGATGATTATGCCATAACTTTCTTATTGGTCCTAGTACTGTGTTGGCTTTACAAAGAACAAAACAGGAAAGCCCAAGTAGAATAATGGTTTGGCTTATAATAAGAGCTGTGTTCATGTTCTTATGGGCCCCCACTCTTTCCTATAATGGGAACCTGGCCATCCAATGGATACGAGGAGTGGCCAATTTGACAGAACAACAGAGTTGTGGGGTATGCTCACATGCATTATGCAGGGTGTGCTAATGATTCCTATTCCATTTGGGCCAACTGATCACTGCAAATTGCACATGGGCCCAGGCTGGGTACAATCACATAGGCAAATATCTGGCTGTTGTTGTCCAAACAGGAGTTTGTTGTTGGGAAGTGAGAAAAGGAACAATAAGTTTGTAAGAAAGAATTATTGTCAATGGACCATTTTCGGGGGGGGGGGGGGACACAAGGAAAAATACTCCTAAATGGCACCAAGCGTGCATATAGGTTCAGAACGTTTTTAGACTCTGAAAATCTCACAAGTGACCCCACAGGATGCAATGTTGGCCATACATACATAATAACACGGGAAACAGCAGCCAGACAGTGGGAGTGTGCACACAATCTTACCTGGAAAACTGTTTCCCAAACGGAACAAGGGTCACAGGCCCCAGTACAATGAGTTACAGAGTGCCCTTTACAGGAAATTATGAGTTCCTTCATTGACCAGGTGCAAACTGGCTTGCAGATGAAGGCCAGTATTTTGTATATGACACCTGGGCATATAAGAAGCTCCCTACCAGGTGGTAGCGAACTTGTTATGTTGCATGGCTAGTCCCTGGCATGAGAATGGTTTCCACCATTCCATCTGATAGACAGCAAATAAACAAGACCTTAATGAAGCTCACAAAATGTTAGAAAATGTTACCAACCCTATGAGTAAGATGAATTTAATTTTTTGCTCTGCTATGGAGACAATACCCTTTGTGATGGGAGATTAATATTGTTTGTGAACAGCTACTTAGAAGTGGTAAATGCCCAAGTTAGTAATGCCCTAGAGCATGCTGCAAAAAGACAGGAGATAACAAACATTCCCAGGGATTCTGGTCAAGCAAAAGAATGTCTTGGCAGGCTGACCAGCGGTTACCTGACTGGCTGAGTGGGCTCAAGCCTCTTCTAAAATAGATCCTGGTTGGGTTCTTGTTGTTGCTACTCCTGTTTGTTTGGTTCCAAGTTGTGTATGGCAGGTGTTTTGTGTGAAAAGAACAAAGGGGGCAGAAAAAACAATTTCTGCAAAGGAGATGAAGACCATGATTATGATGGCGTTACAGACTGAACGAGAACAGAAAGCTGAAATCCAAAAGCTAATAGAAATCCAGGTCTGTGATTCCGCGGAGTGGATTCAAACAGGGGAACTGTAACGGCTATAATGGACATTCAGCTTTGGCCAAAGAGACTCCATTTTAAGTTAGTGGCCATAATAAGATTACGGCAAGAATGCAAGGCAAGAATACTTATTGAGGGCTTAGCTTAATGCAGGAGGTGAAGAATAACAGGATGTAGTTTGTGGGTTTCTGTAGTTTCCTATAGAGCTTGCGGTTAAGCTGGTGTTTTCCTGTCAGTCACCGTAACTTTATGAACTTACGTCTAGGTGTCAAGTAGAGAAGCGTAACACATTATTGCTTTATATGAGAAACTGCAAGGATGAATAGCAAATACAGGAGGGGGGAGCACAGACGAATGTAGTTTAGCATACGTTGTTTATCAACTATATCAGAGGGTTGAAATTTCCGTTCTGTGTCACTCAAATGTCTGAGGTGAACCATTGCCGTGATTCAATACTCCATCCTGAATAAAGCCTTTTGCAAGTGCAGACTGTGTTAGTGTGGCCCTTGAAAGTCCAGCTAAGTCGCTGACCACGACAATACTCTGAACCAGATGCACACCCCTAGAATGTACCACACACTGAAAAAATCAAATGTGAATGCATAGCTGTGTTGTTTCACTTTTATCAGCTCCCTCTAGTGACTGAATTAACATCTACATGACTAGTGGGAGACGTTATCCACAGATTTGGTGTGTAGTATTACCAACAGCAGGGGCTGCGGTGGCTTAGTGGTTAAGAAGCTGAACTGCAGACCAGAAGGTCGGCAGGACAGCAGTTCGAGACCCAAGTGCTGCGTGATGGAGTGAGCTCCCGTCTTCAGTCCCAGCTTCTGCCAACCTAGCAGTTTGAAAGCAAGGAATTCCAAGTAGATAAATAGATACCGCTTCGGCGGGAAAGGTGACAGCGTTCCGTGCACCTTGGTGTTCAGTCATGCCGGCCACATGACCACGGAAGCGTCTTCGGACAGCGCTGGCTCTTCGGCTTAGAAATGGAGATGAGCACCACCCCCTAGAGTTGGACACAACTGGTTGGGGACACCTTTACCTTTTTTACCTTTTTATTACCAACAAGGGGATGACACACAACAGCAGTGGAAAAGCCAGGTAGGCCACAGAAGGACAAGGAGACCAGAGCAGGAAGTGGGTGGTCCCCTCTGCAATACTTTGCAAGGCTGAGATAGTAACACAGCACTTTTCTGGACCCAGTTCCTAGATTCCTGTTAAGAGATTCTACTCATGAGAATCTAGAAAAAATATATGATATATCACATTCCAAATATGTTAAGGAATCACGCTTTAGCCCGTGACATTGTACAAATAAAATCTGTACAAGAGACGGTGTCTCTTGAAAGAAGGGATATACACATTTTCTTAAATCCATTCTGTCTGTATTTCATGGATTGTCAGGTGTCTTTCATCTTGTCATCCACCCATTGGCAGAACCAGATTTTTTTTTAATGAGAATTTGGTTCATTTACAAATGCGAACTTATGCTGATGCACATTCGCGCAAATGGCACTTGCACAAATGCATGCTTGCGCAAGCACAATTTTGCACAAATTCCCCCAAAATAAAAAATCAGTCTGCAGGTCTGCAGGATCCATGCACCTTGGAAAAAGCCAGTCCACTGTGGAATCTGCGGGTCAGATTCACAGACATCCAATCACATTTGATTCTGTTGTGGATTTCTCTGACATCCCTACTTGACAATGTTACATCTCATTCTTAATTTTACCTGTTTGCCCAGTTACCATTTGGAAGGCTTGGGGGCATGGGACGCTAACCGTTTGCCCAACGGAAGAAGACAGCCAGCAGGTGATATTATCCCACATTCCAAGGCATCTGCCTAAGATTCAAGAACAAAAAACACCATTGAAAGCCAGTGGCCTTACCAAGAAGAAACATAAGGAGATCCTGTCTCTGCTTCTGCAACCTTTCCCAAGCTAGTGCCTTTCAGATGTGTTGGACTAGAACTCCTATCACCCTCAACCAGGATGGATCTACTGGGGATGGTAAGAGTTGTAGTCTAACACATCTGGAGGGTAATACATTGGGGAAAGCTACAGTGTGAAACAAGAACCAGAGAAGGGGGTGTTATTTCTCAGGTCCATCTTATCTCTTAAGCAATCTTTACTGACACCGAACCACCAGAGAAAAAAGCCAAGAGTCAAACAATCCTTTCAAGCATCAAACATTTCACCTTGAGAGAAGCACTCTTTGCCCACACAACTTGTTAAGCTGCTCCCCAGGCATATTATGGATTTGATGCTAATGCCACAGCCATTTGCCATCAAGGACTTCTACCCTGATGTGAATTCCCAGATGATGTCCCATAATGCACTCCAAAAGAAATTCCCGCTAATAAGGGCACGGAAAAGAGACTGAAAGCAACCACAATTTTGCCAGACCTAGCCTGTTCTGATTTCCAGTCCCACAATCACTGAGAAATGTGACAAAAATGGTGGGGGTTGAGGAGTTAGGAAATGTATAGAGTTGAACTGTGAGTCACATGTCTACTCAGAGGTAAGCTCCATTGAGTTCAAAGGGGCTTATTCCCAGGTATGTGGGTATAGGATTGCTGCCAAAGTGCAGAGGTGGAGCAGACGTGTTCTGTGTTGCTCCAGAGGGTAGGACCAGAGGGCAGGATTAGAACCAATGAGTGGAAATTTCAGGGAAGAAGATTTTGGCTAAGCATTAAGGGGTTTTCTACACAAGGCATTTATTGTGTGCTCGTCATTCCCTACTCACTGTTGTTTACAGGTTCTTTAGATGATGTCATGATCCTCCAGTTTTGCTTCTGTGTCTAACCAGCACTTTGGGGGAATTTTTTTTAGAGCAGGGAAAATGCAGCATTTAATTGTGAAGTAAAAGAAAGCACTGTTTCTACTTGTGTATTTGCACTATTCTGCTGTATCACAGTGCCACCTAAAGGTTACGTAGTGGAAAAGCAGGAAAGGAAACACTGTTCGTGTAGCGCTGAGGTCTCAGTTCTGCAGTGAAACCAAATGCAGATACAACGGATTAACAGCCTTGTGTAGAGAAGCTCTTTGAGAACATTCCTAATGACAACAGACATTCGACAGTGAAACAGACTGCTTGGGGAGATAGTGGGCTCTCCTTCACTGAACATATTTAAGCAGAGGCTGGAATGCCCACCTGATAGGGATGTTGTAGTTGTATCCTACACTGAGCAAGGGGCTGGACTAGATGACTTCTAGGGTCCCTTCCAGCTCTATAATTCTAGAGTGATCTTTCACAGAATTACATTTATTAACCCACTGAAGTTGTAACACTACAATAAGTCTGAGCAATGTGTGACCCACCAAGAGGAACATAACCCACCAGCTTATTGTATTGTGGTCTGACAGCTGCTAAGCAAGCAGCTCTGCCGTCCTGAGCAAGTAGCAAAAACAAAAGGGTGATCAAGGCCCTGGTGGCCACTATACAAGCTGCAAGCCTGGAATTTAGAACTACTGTAGAATTTGTCATTATGATTACCTTAGCTTTATTTATTTTTTCTTCTGGTATATTTCTAGACCTCATTTTTCCATATGGCAGAGATAATAAGGATTATCTTCTGGGAAAGCTTGTGGTTACTTTATAGTAGTCTCATAGTATGTTTGTAGCAAATTGGGATAAAAAAAAGTTAAAACTCCCAGATTTGTGCCAGCATTAGCAATAGTTGAAAAACCAATGCAGACAACTGCCCAGGGTGTATTAGCAACTTTTTCCTCTATGGCTCTCTGCTCATGGCAAACAGGTTGTCAGGGAAGGCCACAAAAGAAGAGGGAGAGAGTTGATCAATCCCATACCGCTGGCTATCTGAGCAAAAGCTACAGCTTTCTATATCACTGCTTGAAAAGATGGGGAGGGGCTCAATATCAGGCTCTGTTCATGGCAAACCCATCTGGACAGGGCCTCGCCACAATCCAGGCACTACAGCAGCCACGAGAAAAAATACGCAGAGCAAGGGTGAGTACTAGCCTTCATCTAACACCACATGTTTTTAAACATAATTTAGTTTTTTTTACTGAATTTACATTTCTAACAAAAGATGTAAAATCCAATTACATCAAACATAACACAATGATCAAACATGGGATACACTTGATATACACAATCAATATCAATCCAAATTAATTAGGAGACACAGTAAACTGATTGTAATTATATGTATACAAAGCTAGAGGAAAATATTTCAAAATGTATTTTTTCCCCCTAAAGTCTTATCCTAACAGGTCTCTCCAACATGTTCCAGGAGTTGATGGACATGCAGTAATGTCCTTATTGCTATTAGAATAGTTAATAAATGACTCCCAGATTCCATAAAAATTATCAGTATAACTCGGATATATACTGCTTCATATTCTTCTCTCTCCAACGCCACAGGTATTTTCCAGCTGGTAGGAAAATACAAAGGGCTCCATTTTATTTACACTGTATCTTGCAATGCACATGCTTTGGTTTAGATCACTTAGGACTGCATCAGGTACGACCCAAACACCACAGGAATTGGCGGTACGCAAGCCTAACTAATCCCAGTGGGCATTTATCATGTAGTTCCAGGAGCATTTATGAAAGAAACTCTGGTGAGTGTGCTAGGGAACGAGAGGACAGGTGAGCTTGTAGAGTTGTCTTGCATTACACATGCCATTCATAACGGTGTGACTCTGAGACCAGCAGCATGTAGAGATCAAGCATTGTGGGGGTCAGAGAGAAAACACAGAGGACCATTAATGTCAAAGGTTCCCACAGACCCAACGTTTACATGTTTGATTAGTATAATTGGAATTCAACTCACTGATAAATGTGGAGGGCAAGGCCACCGTTTTGTTGACAGAAGAAACTACTATTCTAATAAAATATCATAAATCAAGACCAAGAGGGAGCAAACTAGTATTACTCTTCAATCAATGATAGTTCTGAAATCTCTTTCCCAGAAGGCAGCACCATTCCTAATCATTATACACACACATTCATTTACCTGGTCCTCTGTGGATACCATAAAAATGGGATATAAATCATTCTAGCTGCCAAATATACTAATCACATTAGATTACAGAAGCTCACCTAGGCGACATGTGAGTTCCTTCTGTTTTCAGACATTACTACAGAAACGCAAGAAAAGTGAGTCGCAACAGCTAAACAAGCTTAGAATTGAAACTGGCTTAGAATTTCTAGAACAAGCAAGTCTTCTGAAGAGCACCCAAAAATGGGGTGGTGCATTAGAAACTCTTGGGAAAGGGTTTGCGTAATTTATAGCCAGTTATTACTTGTTAAGCGAGTAGGAAGATGAGTGTGGGCTACCAAATTGCAACTGAGGCTTTTAAGGACTACTTTGGTTAAAACTTCATCCTTGCAGGTTCTGCACATTTTACTGCTTCCTGATCAGTATGGCTGTAGAATTAGTGATGCGTTGCCCCACTGAGCTTATACTGCAGACCTCATGACCACAAGATCTGGCCTAATTTTGGAATGTTTCTGTTTCTTTCCCCAATGTAGCTTGATGAAGAGTTCTGGAGAACTCGAAAGCTTGCACAATCTTTTGTGGCATTTTAGTTGGTTGGTATTGCCTAACTCTGGGTTTTGGATTCTCCCCCCACCTCACCCCGCCCTGAATTTGGGGTTTTGGATTTTTTACTCATAGGCCAGTGCTGCTGTCTTTGTTTTTTCTTTGTTCTTCAATTGACTAGTTCTTTCTTTCTTCCTTTCTTATTTTACAATAAAGAAAAAGAAAACAATAATACAAAGAAACCATTAATTAAATCTCCCTCTGGAGTGGGGAACAAAAACTGACTGAGGGTGGTTCCAGACAGAGGGCTCCTAGCACTATCAATCAGAAAGCATTGTGCAGCAATCCCTGTGCCCTGGAAAACCCCAAGGAGGCTCTGCATCCCAGGCGCAGAGCTTCTGTGGACTGGATTAGACCCGTGGGTGAGAGGTTCTGTATTCCTGACACAGTCAAATTTGATTGCCATAACCAAAAGCTTAGACTGAGCAAGTGGTGCTGGGTTTGATGCCTGTGGGGACAAAAACATTTCATATCCACTTCTAAGAAAGGTAAGAATCAATGTTTTACCTGAACTCCAGAGCAATTCACTGTCAGCTGTCCTATTTGCTTCTTCCTGGGAAAGGGCCAAGGTGCAGAGCTCTTCTTCCGCCCTCATGATTTTCTTGATTTCACATGAGGAAATTAAGGCTCTGGCCTGCTATTTTGGACAGAAATTACTTTTTTATCTATCAACAGCTAAACATGCTATCTACAAAATATAACATCTACATAAATGTTTTCTGGGGGGTTATGTGATAGATGAGTTCTTAAAATGTAGCATTTTAAAATAAAGAGAGTGGCTTTTCATATTTGCCCTTCTGGGCTCAAACCCACTAGGACATGGGTGGGGGAACCCATAACCCTCCAGATGTTGTTGAACTACAACTCTCATCATCCCTGGTCCTTGGCCATGCTGGCTGGGGCTGATGGGAGTTGGGGGTAACAACAGCTAGAGCTTCAGCCCTGGGACCTGTTTGCAATGCCAGGGATCAGATCTAGGACATGTGAAGAAATCACAAAGAACAGGCAGGCAGAGTTCCTTTCCCTCACCGCTAAGTAGCTACAACCAGCCCTTACAGGTCTGGGATGAGGGAAAAGGGGACTCAAGCCAAAGGATGAGGCTTTCAAGGGGTCTCCTCCTGCCTTGGTACCACGCATTTCAGAGGAGGGGAGCATTAAGTATGGATAACAGTGTTTTTTTATGTGCATCCTACACAAGTGTGACCCGAGCTGCATCAGGAGGACATGCTAGGCTCCATGGAGCCATTTACACTCAGCCTGCACAGTTTGAGACCCACCAGTGGAACTCAGCCCACCAGGAGCATATTCTAGCCTGCTAAACACTGGCCGGCTTCACTTTTATTTCAGTGCCAGATAGGCAGCTCAAACAGATGTAAAGCAACTCTATACCAGCCTGAAATCCCGCATTTAAAACAAAGCATTCTGCTTCCATTTTAAGTGCAGAATCACAACGGACTCCCTTTACACACGCTCCCCCCACCGCTTTCCCTCTTCCTTTCCCCCCTTATCTGAGTCTTCCGTACGTTTCATTGGTCCAGCTCCTCTTCCTGTGGCTTTCCCTTTTTCATGGAGGGAACTCAAGTGGAACTCAAGCCCTGTAATTTGATAGCTCATTATCTCCAATCTTTCAAAAGATGGAATAAAGGTCATTTAGTGCAGGAGACGCCCTGGACGTTGATGTCATCTAAAGGGCTCGCAAACTTCCGTGAGTAACGGATCTCAATGGCAGGATAAAAGCTCTGTCTGAGTGGGCTTCCGTATAAAACTGGCAGGCTGCATTCAGCTCATTGGGTCACAGTTTACGGAGACCTGATTTACACACCTAGCATACAACTTGCGCTACCTTCAGTGGAAGAAGCTGCACTAACTCAGCTTCACTTTTATAAAAGATCAGGGTGCTCAGGGCTGGGTTGCATAGGACTAAAATCAGCTTCTCCCAGTGAAAACAGTATTAGGGGACTTTTATGTGGAAGCTGACCTAGGACTGATTGCAGCATGGACCCAGCTTGACACGATCTGATCCGGGTGTAGCTAAAAGCACACTGGGGCTTTGTCTAGCTGTGCAGGATGTCCTGGTTACCATTAATGGAGATTTGGTTTGAACTGCTTATCTCATTGACATGCCATCTGTTCCTTTATCTAATACTTTTAACCTAATCTACATTTTAATGTGTGTTCATACATCAGGTTATGCCAAAGTAACCCAGCTGCCTTCTGAAATGTATGGGCAAGATTTGTTGGTATAATCCCTCTAATATTGTGCTTATTTAGCTTTCCCAGCTCCAAACTGCGCATATTTAAATGTGCGCCTTTTTTAACTTCCTGTTTTACGTAGAAATCCAAGGCGCGAAAATGGTGGGTGCTCACCGAACGGGATCGCGGTGAGTCTTGGAGAGCGCGAGCGGACACAAGCGGGGGGCGAACATGGAGCATCTCAGCAAGCGCAGTCCAGGGGTCGTGAGCGGGGGGAGCCCGACGAATTCCCGGACGCAGTCGGGCACCCACCACATCCCTACGAATTCCACAGTTTAACTATGCGCTGTGTGAAGAAATACTTCCTTTTGTTTGTCCTGAATTTCCCACCACTCAGATTCATCAGATGAAGCTAGCTCTAATATTATCAGAGAGGGAGAAAAACTTTTCACCATCCACTTTCTCCACACATTGCATAATTTTATACACCTCTGGGCAGTATCCAAGGGGGCACTTACGCCCCTGACGGTTCCCTTCCGCAAGCAGTGGGTCCTGCCAATTCCGTTGTACAAGTGGGACCCTCCACTTACGCAAGAGAGATTTAGTGCTTCCGAGGGGAAGCCCTACATCAAGCAGAAACGCTTGCTTCTGGAAGGAGGCAGGTTGGCAGAACTCCCTTATGCAAGCTCCGCCGACCTGCCTCCTTCCAGAAACGAAGATTTCCGCTCATTTCGGATTGCTCTGGAAGCACTAAATCACCATTGCACAAATGGTGGAGGCTGTTTGTGCAAAGAATCAGCAGGGAGCAGAAGAATCAGCAGGGATGTAAGCACCCCGTTGGCTAATGGCCTCCGTTATGTGTGCCTCCCGGTCGCTGCCTTTTTTTCTAAGCTAAAAACCCCAAATGTTATAACCTGTCCTCATAGGGGAGTTGCTCACCCCCTTGATCATTGGGTTGCCCTTTTCTGCACCTTTTCTAGCCTCACAATATCGTTTTTGAGGTACTGTTTACAGTATTCCAAGTCTGGTCACACTGCAGATTTGTATAAGGGAAATATGATGTTGGCAGTTTTATTTTGAGTTACTTTTGTAATTATGCCCAACATAGGTTTTGCCTTTTTTACAGCAGCCGCACACTCCCTCCATTGCAAAAACTTTCCATTTATTTCTACTTTCTGCTTCCTGTTCTTTAACCAGTTACCAGGAGAACCACTCCTCTTATCTGATTACTGCTAAGGTAACTCCTTTGTCATTCAGCGGTCAGACTGCCTCCCTAGCTACTTTCTTACTTCGGATGTATTTAAAATGTTTTATTCTTTGGTCCGAATGGGTGAAATCCAGTATGTCCTACTTAAGTTAAGTGTAATTAACTTAAGTCCCATTCATTTGAATAGGTCTACTCTAAGTGGGACTTATTTTGGATTTTACCCAATATCATTAGCGATATGCACTTCATAGAATGAATTCTATGCTATGATTCTATGAAGTGCATATCGCTAATGATATTGGGTAAAATCCAAAATAAGTCCCACTTAGAGTAGACCTATTCAAATGAATGGGACTTAAGTTAATTACACTTAACTTAAGTAGGACATACTGGATTTTACTGGAAGGGGCCTATAAGTAGGATTTACTGGATTACTGGAAGGGGCCTATAAGACCATCGGGTCCAACCCCCTGCTGAATGCAGGAATCCAAGTCAAAGCAACCCTGACAAGTGGCTGTCCAACTTCATCTTGAATGCTTCCAGTGTGGGAGAGCCCACTACCTCCTTAGGTAATTGGTTCCATTGTTGTATTGCTTTAACAGTCAGGAGGTTTTTCCTAATGTTCAGCCGGAATCTGGCTTCCTGTAACTTGAGCCCATTATTCCGTGTCCTGCATTCTGGGATAATTGAGAAGAGATCCTGGCCTTCCTCTCTGTGACGCAAGTACAAGTTCAAGTACTTGACAAGCGCTATCATATCTCACCTCAGTCTTCTCTTCTCAAGGCTAAACATGCCCAGTTCTTTCAGTCTCTCCTCATAGGGCTTTGTTTCCAGTCCCTTGATCATCTTCATTGCCCTCCTCTGAACCCTCTCCAGTTTCTCTGCATCCTTCTTAAAGTGTGGTGCCCAGAACTGGACACAGTACTCCAGATGAGGCCTAACCAGTGCTGAGTAGAGGGGGAACTAGTACTTCATGGGATTTGGAAGCTATACTTCTATTAATGCAGTCCAAAATAGCACTTGCCTTTTTTGCAGCCATACTACATTGTTGGCTCATATTCAGCTTCTGATCTACAACAATTCCAAGATCCTTCTTGCTTGCAGTATTGTTGAGCCAAGTATCCCCCATCTTGTAACTGTGCCTTCGGTTTCTTTTTCCTAGGTGCAGAACTTGGCATTTATCCCTATTAAATTTCATTCTGTTGTTTTCAGCCCAGCGCTCCAGCCTATCAAGATTTATTTTATTTATTTATTTTATTTATTAAATTTATTAATCGCCCATCTGGCTGGTCACCCAGCCACTCTGGGCGATGTACAACACACCATAAAACAATTTAAAACAATAAAATTCTACCATATTTTTTTTTAAAATACCCTAACCCACCCCAAATGCCTGCCTGAACAACCACGTTTTTAATGCACGACGGAAGCTCATTAAAGAGGGGGCATGACGGAGCTCACTAGGGAGGGAGTTCCACAGAGTGGGGGCCACCACAGAAAAGGCCCTCTCCCTCGTCCCCACCAGTCTAGCTGTCCTGGCTGATGGGACAGAGAGAAGGCCATCCGAGGCTGATCTTGTTAAGCGGCCTGTCTGGTGCTGCTGGAGGCGCTCCTTAAGATAGCTTAAGAACACTTTGAATGTTGTTTCTGTCTTCCAGGGTATTAGCTATCCCGCCCAATTTTGTGTCATCTGCAGATTTGATAAGCATTCCCTGCACCTCCTCATTCAAGTCATCAATACAAAAGTTGAAGAGCACAGGTACCCCGCTTCTTACCTCTCTCCAGTTTGAGAAGATACCATTGATAAGCACTTTTTGAGTCTGATTCTGTAGCCAACTGTGGGTCCACCTGATAGTTCTTTCGTCTAGCCTACTTTTAGCTAGTTTGCCTATCAGGAGATCATGGGGCACTTTGTCGAAAGCTTTGCTGAAGTCGAGGTATATTATGTCCACAACATTCCCACAGTCCACAAGGGAGGTGACCTGATCAAAAAATGAATCAGATGAGTCTGGCAGGATTTGTTCTTGACAAATCTATGTCGGCTTCGAGTAATCACGGCATTGTTTTCAAGGTGCTTACAGATTGATTGCTTTATCATCTGCTCCAGAATTTCCCCAGGGACTGATGTCAGACTGACTGGTCTGTAGTTCCCAGGTTCCTCCTTTTTGCCCTTTTTGAAGGTAGGGACAACATTAGCCTTCCTTCAGTCATCTGGCACTTCACCCGTCGTCCATGATTTCTTAAAGATAACAGACAGCGGTTCTGAGAGTTCTTCTGCCAGTTCCTTTATTGCTCTAGGATGCAGTTCATCTGGCCCTGGAGATCTGAACTCATTCAAAGTAATTAGGTGTTCCTTGACCATATGCCTACCAATCTCAAGCTGCAACCCTGCCCCTTCAGCCTATACTTCACCTTTGCCAGGGGGCTCATAGACCGAGCCAAAGTAAGAATTAAGCACTTCTGCCTTTTCCTTGTCATCTGTTATCATTTTGCCATCCTCGTTGAATAACTGAACCACCATTTCTTTCCTCTGTCTTTTACTCTGCACGTATCTGAAGACTTTTCATTGCTTTTAGCATCCCTCACTCTCAGCTCGTTCTCAGCTTTAGCCTTCCTGACACCACCCCTGCAATTCTGTGCTACCTGCTTGTATTCTTCTTTAGTAGCTTGGCCTTCCTTCCACTTCCTGTATGTGTCCTTTTTGTTTTCAGGTCATCTCTAACCTTTTTGTGAAGCCACACTGGCTTCTTCTGTTGTCTTCCACCTTTTTTTCTTGTTGGAATTGTTTGTAATTATGCCTTTAGAATTTCCTTTTTAAAAAAGCTTCCACCCATCTTGGATTCCTTTTCTCATTAGAGTTACTTGCCATGGGACCTTACTTATCATTGTTCTGAGTTTATTAAAATTGGCTTTCCTAAAATCCAGGGTACCCGTTTAGCTACACTCAGCTTTTGCTTTGTTTAGAACCAAGAACTCGAGTATAACATTGTCACTTTCTCCCAGAGTTCCCATAACTGCTATTTTATCCACTAAGTCATCTCTGTTGGTTAGGATCAAGTCAAGAATAGATGATCCTCTAGTTCAGAGCTTTCCAAACTTTTCATGTTGGTGACACACTTTTTAGACATGCATCATTTCGTGACACGGTAATTCAGTTTTACTAGCAAACCGGAGGTTAAACTAACCCGTTACAAGAGATACAGACACATACATAAATTGTAATAACGAAATGTATGGGGATAGAACATATCTCATGAAAACTTTTCATTTATATTTTTAAAAATATATGATTTGAAAGGTAATAACATACACTGTTGTCATTTATGAGTAACAGTATGTAAATATGTGCAAGAAAATGTGAAAAATAAACAAAATTAACTAAAGTATTTACAATACATATTAGGACACATAGGCCCAGGTAGGAGCTCAGCTGCAAAAACACATGAAGTAGAGAAGCAAAAGTCCAACAAAAATGGTGTAAATATATATGTCTCACTACAAGGCTATATTGCTGTAAATATTTGCAATGCCTATGTCCAGAGTCCAGTTCCAGCACTCTCCTGTGGTACACAGCCAGTGGGTGGTTAATCCACAATTACAGCAGAGTAAAAATAAAAAATAAATGGCAGAAATCAAATCATAAGTGCCACGTGGTGGGTGGCTTGCTGTTTGCCACATTGGGTTTGGGAGGGTGGCCTCCCTTCAGCCAGCAGCAGGTGGGTTGACTGGGTGACAGCCTGCAGCTGCGCTCGCCTGGGTGATTGGGAGCACACTGATTCTGAGGCTTCTGGCCTCCACTGAGCTCCGTTCCGACTGGCCAAGATGGCGGACGGCCCACTTGGTGCAGTCCCAGTCCCAGGCGGCGTTTCCACCCGTGCGCTACTCTGGCCTGGCCGCACAGGAGCGCAGTGCAGAAGTCCGTGAAGGGCGCGCTCAAAATCTCGCAGGGCTGGTGGCCACTCCCACTTCTCCACGTCAGCCAAGCTCTGCTCCCAGGGCGGCGCCTCCCCTCCCCTCTCTTCGCCCCGCGCCTCTACCTCGCCGTACTGCTCCAACACCGCCAATCACATGCGCCCTACGTCAAGACGCCACATGATCCTAAAGCAGCTAATGTTAAAGCAGCTATGCCTTAGCTGCTTTAACATTAGCTGCTTTAGGAAGTTCCGGGGGAGGGGCCAAGGGAAGCAAATGCGAATAAGGGAGCTCCGCGGTGCCCTTCCGCAGAATTGTCTGCATTTCGCGCGACACACCTACACACTGCCGCCAACACACTAATGTGTCACGGCACACAGTTTGGAATGCTCTGCTCTAGTTCCTTCCTCCACCTTCTGTAGGAGAAAGTTATCAGCAACACAGGTCAGGAATTTCTTGGAGGGGCCATGTTTTGCAGAATTTGTCTCCCAACAAATATCAGGGAAATTGAAGTCCCTCATTACTACTACATCATGCTTCCTTGAAACATTGGCTATTTGATTTTCAAAAATTTCATGCTCGTCTTCTCCTTGATTGGGTGGCCAGTAGTAGATTCCTACCACTATGTTCCTTGTATTCTTTGCTCCATTTTTTTTAACCCAGATGCTCTCGATGGGGCTACCAAGCTCATCCTCCTGTATTTCTGTGCAGAGATATGTATTTTTCACATATAGTGCGACTCAACCTCCCTTTCTGTTCCTCCTGTTCTTTTTGAACAAGTTATATCCTTCAACTGCTGTATTCTAGTCATGGGAGTCATCCCACCAAGTTTCAGTTACACTTATCAAGTCATCATTTCCCTCTCATATTAAGAGTTCAAGTTTATTCTGTTTCCCATACTCTGGGCATTAGTATATAGACATTGAAGACCATGTGCTTTATAGTCTGGCTTTCTTCCTACATGTTTTTGAAGACTATTATTGGGCGCTATTAGAGCTGTTCTCTCTGTTGTGGTGCATGAGCCTTCATCCATTGTTACCCCCAAATTTACATCTCCTTTCCCTGTAGGATTCGGATGAAACCAATTACCTAGGGAGTAATGGAATGAATTACCTAGGGAGGTAGTGGGCTCTCCCACACTGGAGGCATTCAAGACAAGGCTGGACAGCCATCTGTCAGGGACACTCTGACTTGGATTCCTGCATTGAGCAGGGGGTTGGACTCAATGGCCTTGTAGGCCCCTTCCACCCTACTATTCTATGATTCTGTGATTCAGTTTAAAGCCCTCCTGATGAAGTTCTTCATGCTGTGGCCAAACACATTCTTCTCAGTCCTTGTGAGTTGCAACCCATCTCTTGCCAGCAGTCCATCTCCCATTAAGTATAGCCCATTGTCCCAGAATCCAAATCTCTTGTGTTGGCACCACCTTCGTAGCCAGTCATTCACCCGGAATATTTTTCTTTCCCTTTCTGTCCCTCTCCTAACTACTGGAAGGATGGATGAGTAAACTATCTGGGCCCAAATATTCTTGAGTTTCCTTCCCAAAGCTTCAAATTCTGACGTGATTTCCTTGTAGCTCCGCTTGGCGGTAACATTTGTTTCCACATGGATGAGAAGAAAGGGATACCTCTCAGTGGGCTTTATGAGTGTAGGCAACCCTTCAGTTACATCTCTAATCCATCCTCCTGGGAGACAGCATACCTGGCGAGTCCATGGGTTTTTGCGACATATTTGGGTTTCAATCCTATGTAGCAAGGAGTCTCCCACATCTACTATTCTTCTCTTCTTCTTGTTGTAGGCCTTGGTTTCATTGCCTCTGCTTGACTGACCTTCAGCCTCTTGCTCGCTCTCATGCGGGGTCCCCTGTACTTCTTCCTCTGCAGACTGTCCACTGGTCGCATCCTCAAGTACCTGAAAACGGTTCCGTAGTTCCACTGCCTCCACTGGTGCAGAGTGGCTTCTAGTTCTTCTGCTCCTAACTGTCACCCTTTTCCAAGGAGTATCCTCTACTTCATTTTTCCTCACCTCAGCATTTTTCTCTGCTGCCTCAGCTTGCTGTTGCTCTTCTAGCTCCTGTACTTCGCTTTGCTGCTGTAGTTCCACTGTTCTGTCTAAAAACTCTTCATCTTCTCTTATTCCCTTGAGGGCTGACACTCGCCACTCCAGTCCTCTTACTTTTTCTTCCAACAGTGTAATCAACTTTCACTTGTTGCACATGTAGGCCATGTTGATCTCAGGCAAGAAAACAAACATTGCACACACCTTGCAGGTCACCACCACTGGAGAGTCTTTTCCTTCCATAGTCTCTATTCCTTTTATGTTTCTAGTTTTCTGATTGTACTGGAATAGCCTGTACTTTGTCCTCTATTCACTGGAGGTTAAGAACAGAATCCCACTGGTATAGAAGTGTGCGTTACAAGAAAAGAAATGTTAAAACAATTGTTAGGAACTCCCCCTTGACCTCCCTGCCCAACTCGTTTGTTCTCCCTGTTTGCTCGCTCTCTGGGAACTTGCTTCCTTGTATAGCCCCTAGACCAGATGGGGCAGCTTCCTCTGCACTGCTCAGTTGCATCCCTTATTGTCTGCTTGCATTTCTTTTGTGCAAATTTGTGTTCCTTCTTGTTCTCCTTGTTTGGGCAAGACTTCCATTCCCTGCAGGAAGCTTTGTTTTCTCTCACAGCTAGGGCCAAGTCATTCAGGTCATCAAGAATTTTAGTCTCTTTGTCATGATTGGAATATACATTTATCCAGTCAATGTGAGTGTAACTGAAGTCACCCATTATTTCAACACTTCTTTGTTTGGATGCCTATCTGATGTCATTCTCCATCTCAAGATCACCCCGAGCATTTTGGTCAGGTGGACAATAGCATGTCCCAGGTACTAACTTACTTTTGAATCTTGGTATTTTCACTCACAGAAATTCTGTGGAGGAGCCTGTTCCTTTTAAGGTTTCAAGTTCACGTAAAATTATGCCTTCTTTGACATACAGAGCAACACCACTTCCAGTATGCCCTTCCCTTTCTAGAGACTTTGTACTAGGGATGGCAGAGAATTCCGCCACAGACTCAAATGAGGCCGGATTCCAGAGAATCCGACCTCCAGATCCTGTGGCAGAAGAGCACCACTTACCTCCAGCTCTGGAGGATTTCGTGCAGAGCGGCTGTCTGGCTCCCTATACGAGGCGATATGCTAATGGTGGCTGCCATTAGCATATCACTGGGAAAAATACAGATGCAAGTGGCGTATTGTATGGCACTTGCAGCTGTAAAGCACTGATTTTGACCTAAATACAGCCGTAAACAGCTGCAGTTAGGTCAAAGTCAGGGCTTTATGGCCACAAGTGGCATCCAATATGCTATTTACATCTATATGTTTTCCTGTGATACACTAGCCTATCACGGGTAAAAATACAGATGTAAATAGTGCATTGGATGCCACTTGTGGCCATAAAGCCCTGACTTTGACCTAACTGCAGCTGTTTACGGCTGTATTTAGGTCAAAATCAGTGCTTTACAGCTGCAAGTGCCATACAATACGCCACTTGCATCTGCATTTTTCCCAGCGATAGGCTAATGGCAGCCGCCATTAGCGTATCGCCTTGTATAGGGAGCCGGAGAGACGCTCCACGAACTGCCCCGGACATGGAGCAGCTCCGGAGGATTTCAAGGGGCCCTGAGCGGCATGGGTGGCCCCTCTATGAACCCCCCCAGACTGGAAAGTGGGGGGTTCGTACATTGCTACTTTGTACCCAGAGATAACCATATCCAAGAGATAATCGTACTCAACGCATCAAACATGTGGAATTTCCATCTACACTTCTTTGTGCATGCAGGAAATTGAATTGGGAAGATATATTTATTTTCGCTGTGTGACTATTATTCCAAAATCACTTCTCTCATGTTTTAATTGCAGGCAACACACATACATATAAAAGCCCGCAAATTAGCATTGACTGACACAGGTAAACCATTAATGCAAACAAGGCCTGTGGCTCCTATCAGGCTTTAATTCGAGCTGAAACTCATGACATCTTTAAAAGAGGGGTACTTCCTCATAGTGGGCTCCTACTGATACCAATCAAAAGGCACTGTGTAGCTATTCCATCTTTTCTTCCTTAATGGTTTAAGAACTGGGCATGTTTAGTCTTGAGAAGAGAAGACTGAGGGGAGATATGATAGCACTCTTCAAGTACTTGAAAGGTTGTCACAGAGAAGAAGGCCAGGATCTCTTCTTGATCATCCCAGAGTTCAGGACACAGAATCATGGGCTCAAGTTACAGGAAGCCAGATTCCAGCTGAACATCAGGAAAAACTTCCTGACTGTTAGAGCGATACGACAATGGAACCAATTACCTAGGGAGGTGGTGGGCTCTCCCACACTGCAGGCATTCAAGATGAGGCTGGACAGCCATCTGTCAGGGATGCTCTGACTTAGATTCCTGCATTGAGCAGGGGGTTGGACTCGATGGCCTTGTAGGCCCCTTCCAGCCCTACTATTCTATGATTCTATGGTTGGGGGGGGGGGGTTGTGGAAAGAAAAAAGATGGAAGAGGCAGTGGGAAAACACGGGAGGGTTACGAATGGAAGATGGCATTATCTGGGAACTCAGACACCCTGTAAAATTATGTGAATGAGGCAGAGCAGTTGCATGATAATAGCCTCATCTAGAAGCACCCAAGAGCTGCAACTCAACTAAATATACTTTAAATGTATTAATTGTATGAGGTTTGGACAATTAATCTTTTAATCAGATTTGCATAACAACAACAACAACATAGGGTAAAAATAATATTTCTGAAACATGAACCATGCTATCTAGGTTTTTAGATGATGTGTTCATGGGTCACAGAAGGCAAAAGGCATTCTACCTATGTGTGAAAGAAGGAAGATCACCATGTTTTGAGATGGTCCATGCCATCTATACTTTTTATAAGCATTTGTATTAAAAATCATAAAGCTAGTAAATAATAAAATATTAATAAAATTAATACAAATAATAAATAACTATTTTTTAAAAAATCTGTTGCCTGATTAAATGTGACACCTTTTTTAGTTGATTACATGTTTCAAAATAAATCATATATACTAATAGCAAACTTAGGTACTAAGGAACAAGAGGAAGGCATCAGTCCCAAGGTTTACAGAAGGAGAAAAATATTTAGTGAGGGGAATGAAGGGGGCAACAAAAACAACTCCAGAACAACCCAGTTTGGGCAAAGTATGCTTAGTAGCCAATGAAATGTTGAGTTTCTGCTGTGAAAACTAGGGGTGGGGATGGAATGACATATTCTGAAAGAAGGCATGGCTTGAACACTGAAACACACCACATTGCAATAATCTCACCAATTAACTGTTTAAGGCTGTAGTCCTGTACCCATTTACCTGAAAGTAAGTCCCACTGAACTCAATGGGATTTAGTTCTCAACCATCATTTATAGGATTGCTCTGAATGTATTGTAGCCCTTCTTGGAACCTTCTCAATGGCAGTGCTCAGCCACAGAAGGCATAAAAATGGTTTATTTTAGCAGTAAACATGTAGTCTGTGAAGTCCCTGGTTTAAATCTCATCTCAGTGTTGAAGTCTTTCCCTGGGCAAACCACTTTTCTCTTGGCCTCCCAATATGAGGAAAATTAATCATAATCACAGATTGCCTTGTAAGAATTGCTAAGAAGTGCTAGAACTAAGTGCCAAACCGCACATTATGTGTATAGGAAAAGATTATCTTTAAAAAAAAACTCTAGAGTTAGTTTAAATTGGAACCACCAAGCACTGGTAAGGATTAAACCTACCCCTTACACAGTTTGCTTTCTGAAATCCCCCTGTGTGGGGATTTTAAAAAGAAAACATCTCAACTGACGTCAGTAGAGGGACCACATGCACTTATTGTTGGGGTTTTAGAAAAGATGAAATGACATAATGTAACATGTAGTTTGGCTTTTATTTATGAAATGATAGAGTGATTTTGAATATGTATAGAATGTCCTTCTTCCAGTAATGAATATCCCCACCGCAGCTGGCATCTGGAGGAAAGAGCTCCACATCAGAGACGGAGGCTTCGGCCCAGGGCTGGCCCAAGACATCTTGCTGCCTGAGGCAAAGGACAAGATGGAGCCCTTTCCATTCCACATACAGAAGTCAACTGGACTGGCAGTGGAGTCTTACTTCAATACAGGCAATGGGACAGCATCTCCCATTGCACCTGGAGGCTGCAGACTAGCTTGCGCGTGCAGGGAATGCACACCTCTTCTTCCAAGACTTTGCCAGCACTCACCGCCCCTCAGCAGCTGCCTCACAGATGAGCCTGCTGTGGACATACACTCCCTGCGTATTAGACACGCATGCCATCTTCTCCCTCAGAATTCAGGGGAAAGTTCTTTTCCCCATTTGCATCAGAAGCTGGGTTTCAACAAAAGCTGGTAGACTGGCTCTGGTGTCAATCACAAAGCCACTTCTCTCTGTCTCTTGGAACAGATGTTTTAAGTTGTGTGTGGGGGGGAAGATAACACCTAAAAACCAAACCAAAGTGGATGCCTCACCTGAAGCGTGGGGGGAGAGGGAAGAATCTGCATTCAATTTGAAGGCAAGGACCACTGTCCTTTGAGAAGCAATGATGGAGAGGAGGGAGTATAGATTGCCCAGAAAAAGCTCACACTTGCTCCTGTTTCCAGGTACATCTGTCAGACTCAAAACGCTTGGGGACGCCCAAGCCAAAGGGCTATCCAGAGCCGAAGCTCCTGGTGCGTGAATTATGTGAGGCTTCCACCATACACTCAGAACATGGAGACAGGAGAGCCATCATACTATTTGTTGTGAAAGGTTCAGGAACATAGGAAGCTGCTTTATACCACTCCAGACTATTTGTCCATCTAGCGCAATATTGTCTACTCTAACAGGCAGCCACTCTCCAGGGCCTCAGGTAGAGGTCTGTAACATCACCTGCTACCTGATCCTTTTAAACTGGAAACACCAGGAATTTAAGCTGGGCACATCTGCATGCAAAAGCGTATGCTCTTCTTCCCACTAAGCTTAGTTCCTCCCTGGTTGGCAGTGGCGTGCTCCACTATGACCAAGGCCCTTGAGACAATGAGTCCTTTGCTCCTGAATAAATTGTCGTCTGGTCTAGGAAAACAAAAGCAAGTGCCACACAAGACAACTGCTACTGTCTTGTGAACCAGGCTCAAGACAATGACTGGGTTCGCAGGACACAAGGGTGGTTAATAAACCATGGTGGCTTGTTAACCACCCCTCTGCATGCTGGTCACATGCCAGCCAATTTAGCTAATTACCCTCCCCCGGCGCAGCTTGTTTTGATGTCCGAACCTGCTGAAGGTGGGTGGTTGGGGTGGTTAATAAATCACCCAGAACTCACGGTCTGTTGTAGGATTGCTGGGTGGTTTGTTAACCACCCCAGCCACACACCTAGAGATGTGAAGGCCCAGAAGAAGAAAAAAACTGGAAAAATTCAGAAAAAAATGGGGGGGGGGTTGTTTTTACAAGGACCATTTGTGGTTTTGTAAAAAAAAAAAAAAAAAACTGGAAAAACTGAACAGCTTTGGATCATGAAATATTTTCTGCTAGAACTTAAGACAAAGTATTTATATATTGTTACCCAGTCCTTACTCCCCTCAAAACTATGTAGTTTTTTTCTCTAAAAACTATGTAATAAAAATATTCTATAGAAAGACTACAGATGTAAACTGCCTGGAAATAATGAAGCCATGGGGAAAATGTATATTTTAATCCTCTAGTAAGATTCACAGCATAGTTAGTTCTTTCATTCCTTATTATTATTGATCTAAAGTATATTTTACTGACAGACCTTTATGCTCAGTTTCCCAGCAGGTAAGTAGAGTCACCATTGTGCATTCTTGACAGGAAATGTGCATTCTTGACAGCTTGGGTTTTGTTCTATAGAGTCCTGTGTTTCTGATGCTATTGCAGTCATTTAATATAGTTCTAATCTATTCAGACAATAATTACAAATTTACTAACTAAGTATACTTCTTAAAGTTTAAAAATATAATGATAATTTTATGAGCAAACTAAGTCATTCATAAAATAACTTTAGGAACAGAAAGGCTACTTTACCTTCCTAAAGCAGCCTCCCCAACCTGGTGCCCTCCGGAAGTTTTGGACTACGGTGCCCAGCATTCCTGACCACTGGCTATGCTGCCAGAGGCTTATGGAAGCTGAAGTCCAAAATATCTGGAGGACACCAGGTTGGGGAAGGCTGCCTTAAAACAACAAAGTGACTTTAGATCTGTAAAGAGAGCTAAAAAATAAGTATTGCTTATTTTTCCATGTTTCCAAAATTTCGAATCTTTCTGAAAAAAAAATGGAAAAAAAAAACAGTTTTTTTCCATGGCCTCAACCTTTCCAGAAATTTTACATCTCTACACCCACCCTTGCTGAGTTCAGATGTCGTGTCATGCCCAGCAAGGGTAATTCAGTAAATCAGTCAGCATGTGCAGAGGTAGTTAATAAGCCACCATGGCTTATTAACCACCCTTGTGTAATCCAAACCAGCCCAGAGAGTCTTGCTTCTGGAAGACAGAGCTCTGGAAGCACAATAAGGTTCCCTTTCTCTCTGTAGACATAGGGCTTCTTCACACAGAGCTTTTATCCTGCTGTTGAGATTGGTTACTCGTGAAAGTTTGCAGATCCTTTAGATGATGTCATCAATGTCCAGGGCGTCTCCCGCACTAAATGACCTTTTTTCCATCTTTTAAAAGATTGGAGATAAGGAACTATCATATTACTGTGTCTGAGTTTCACTTGAGTTCCCTTGTGAAAAAGGAAAAGCCGCAAGAAGAGGAGCTAGACCACAGCGTCGTCTAGCGACTGTCTAATGAAACATATGGAAGACTCAGATAAGGGGGGAAAGGAGGGGGAAAAGAGCGGGGGAGCACATGTAAAGGGAGTCTGTAGTGATCTGCATTTAAAACGGAAGCAGAAACCCCAGTTTTAAATGCGGCATTTTAGGCTTGTGTAGAGATGCTCATAGAGCAAAGCAGCTGGAAACAAGCTTTGGTAGTGGAACACTGTGCTGGAGGAATGTGCCAGGGTGTGGGGCTTGCCCCATTAATCCCCTTGTTTCCACCTGTGTATCTCTAGGAAATGTATGTGCATCTCTCATGTTTTGAGAACTAAAAGTCTGGGCTCCTAAATTTCAACGAAGGAAAAGAAACCAGAACTGTCCAAGTCAAACAGTGACTTCTTATTCTGTTTTATTTCAAAACTACATCTATTCCATCACACAGAAGACGAGCTACAACTCTCAACTCGCCTTGTTGGATGTGTAAACATGTCAGAAAATATAAACGCTGTATAATGTTTCCAGAGGTGATGTTTATAAATATAGTTCATGTAATATGCCTGAAAAAGGTAAGGGTATGAAACTGTGTTCTGCTTAACACAGTCAGCAAACCATAAGTTTGGGAAGAGGTACCACCATCACATAGTAGGAGCATAATATTCCCATAATTCTGCACTGGGGCAGCTGTAGCCAGCAGTGTGAGTGTTTGGGGTGGGTGGGAAGCAGTGTCCCAAATGTTCTGGAAATAACTGATTTTGCTTTATTGGAATTGCTGAGAAGACTATTGAGAAATGGCTAATCCACCTTTCTCAAAACAATATAGGATGTCTTATTATAAAATGCCAAGTGATGAACAACTGAAAATGCTTAATGATACATCATTAAAAATTTGAAAATCTAAATAAGTAAAAAGTAGTAACTGCATCAGAAGGAAGACACACAAAGACACAAGCAGTTTCACGATGAACTCTGGGTAACCCGCATTCAAAAAAAACATTGTCAAGATGACCTGGATGGTATCCAAAGACAAAATGCTGAGTCTTTGGATACCCTATCACTTGCTTCAAATAGTTATTTGAGTAATAAGCAGGTGTGAGACTGTATTATTCAAGATCAAAGTGTACTTAAAGTTTTGCTTATCAATTAATGAGGAAAAAATTGTATAAAGCATACACATCAAAAAGCTGGGTGTGTAAACATGTCAGAAAATGTAAACACTTTACAGTTGTCTAGAAAAAATTATAGACAGGTTTAATTAGGAAGATAATTAAGTATGATTCAGAATTGAACTTAGGTCTATTCAGCTGTACAGCACAAAGGCCTCCGCTGCAGGTGTTTGCACTGTACAGTGACTGCCTATGGGCAGAGCTATGGTATGATGCAATGTTTCTGCTCACAGGGTGAGTTTCACCACTTGTAATAATGCCAGAACAGGGCTCTTATCTACCCTGGAAGCTGTATGTTTACACTTTTTTATGTTTTAGTTTTTTAGGAATGTTTACTAACAACAACCCAGATTATGGGTTAAGTATGAGTTGTTGCCCCTTCATGGATCACTGCCTTGTTGTGGCGAAGGGGCTTGTGTAACTCAGTGAAGCCATAAGCTATGCCATGCAGGGCCACCCAAGACGGACAGGTCATGGCAGAGAGTTCTGACAAAATGTGGTCCACTGGAGAAGGAAATGGCAACCCACTCCAGTATTCTTGCCAAGAAAACCCCATGGAACGTATCACAAGGCTAAAAGATATGACGCTGGAAGATGAGCCCCTCAGGTCGGAAGGTGTCCAATATACTACTGGGGAAGAGCAGAGGGTATTTCCAAGTAGCTCCAGAAAGAGTGAAGTGGCTGGACCAAAGCCAAAAGGACACTCAGCTGTGGATGTGTCTGGTGGTGAAAAGAAAATCCGATGCTGTAAAGAACAATATTGTTTAGGAACCTGGAATGTAAGGTCAATGAATCAAGGTAAGCTGGAGGTGGTCAAACATGAGATGGCAAGATTGAACATCGACATCTTGGGAATCAGCGAACTAAAATGGACAAGCATGGGCAAATTTAATTCAGGTGGCCATTATATCTACTACTGTGGGCAAGAATCCCTTAGAAGAAATGGAGTAGCACTCATAGTCAAAGGGTGGGAAAAGCAGTACTGGGCTACAATCTCAAAAACGATAGAATGATCTCAGTACGAATCCAAGGCAAACCATTCAGCATCACAGTAATTCAAGCCTATGCCCCAACCACTGATGCCGAAGAAGCTGAGGGTGATCGGTTCTATGAAGACCTACAACACCTTCTAGAACTAACACCAAAAAAAGATGTCCTTTTCATCATAGGGCATTGGAATGCTAAAGTAGGAAGTCAAGAAATCACCGGGATAACAGGCAAGCATGGCCTTAGTGTACAAAATGAAGCAGGACAAAGGCTAATAGAGTTTTGCCAACAGAACACGCTGATCATAGCAAACCCTCTTTTCCAACAGCACAAGAGGCGACTCTACACATGGACATCACCAGATGGTCAATATCGAAATCAGATTGATTATGTCCTTTGCAGCCAAAGATGGAGAAGCTGTATACAATCAGTAAAAACAAGACCTGGAGCTGACTGTGGCTCAGATCATGAGCTGCTTCTTGCAAAATTTCGGCTTAAAATGAAGACCGTAGGGAAAACCACTAAACCATTCAGGTATGACCTAAATCATATCCCTTATGAATATACAGTGGAGGTGACGAATAGACTTAAGGGATAGACAGAGTGCCTGAGGAACTATGGACGGAGGTCTGTAACATTGTTCAGGAGGCAGCAACGAAATCCATCCCAAAGAAAAAGAAATGCAAGAAAGCAAAGTGGCTGTCTGATGAGGCTTTACAAGTAGCTGAGGAAAGAAGGGAAGCGAAAAGCAAGGGAGAAAGGGGAAGATATATCCAACTGAATGCAGAGTTCCAGAGAATAGCAAGGAGAGACAAGAAGGCTTTCTTAAATGAACAATGCAAAGAAATCGAGGAACACAATAGAATGGGAAAGACTAGAGATCTTTTCAAGAAAATCGGAGATCTCAAGGGAACGTTTTGTGCAAAGACGGGCATGATAAAGGACAAAGAAGGCAGGGACCTAACAGAAGCAGATGAGATTAAGAAGAGGTGGAAAGAATACACAGAAGAACTATACAGGGAAGATCTGAATGTCCCTGATAGCCATGATAGTGTGCTCACTGGAGCCGGAAATCCTCGAGAGTGAAGTCAAGTGGGCCTTAGGAAGCACTGCTAACAAAGCTAGTGGAGATGACAGTATTCCAGCTGAGCTATTTAAAATCCTAAAAGATGATGCTGTTAAAGTGCTGCGCTTAATATGCCAGCAAATTTGGAACACTCAACAGTGGCCACAAGACTGGAAAGGGTCAGTTTACATTCCAATTCCAAAGAAGGGCAATGCCAAAGAGTGTTCAAACTACCGTACAATTGTGCTCATTTCACATGCCAGCAAGGTTATGCTCAAAATCCTACAAGCTAGGCTTCAGCAGCATGTGAACCGAGAATTACCAGAAGTACAAGCTGGGTTTTGAAGAGACAGAGGAACTAGAGATCAAATTGCCAACATTTGCTGGATCATGGAGAAAGCAAGAGAATTCCAGAAAAACGTCTATTTCTGTTTCATTGACTACACTAAAGCCTTTGATTGTGTGGATCACAACAAACTGTGGCAAATTCTGAAAGAGATGGGGGTACCAGACCACCTTACCTGTCTCCTGAGAAACCTGTACGAGGGTCAAGAAGCAACAGTAAGAACCGGACATGGAACAACCGATTGGTTCAAAATTGGGAAGGGAGTACGACAAGGCTGTATATTGTCGCCCTGCTTATTTAATTTATATGCGTAGTGCATCATGAGAAACGCCGGGTTGGATGAATCACAGGTCGGAATTAAGATTGCCGGGAGAATTATCAACACCCTCAGATACGCAGACGATACCACCCTAATGGCAGAAAGCAAAGAGGATCTAAAGAGCCTCTTGTTGAGGGTGAAAGTGGAGTGTGCAAAAGCTGGTTTGAAACTCAATATTAACAAAACTAAGATAATGGCATCTGGCCCCATCACTTCCTGGCATACAGAAGGGGAAGAAATGGAAGCAGTGACAGATTTTATTTTCTTGGGCTCCAAGATCACAGCAGACGGTGACTGTAGCCATGAAATTAAAAGACGCTTGCTCCTTGGGAGGAAAGCTATGGCAAACCTAGACAGCATAGTAAGAAGCAGAGACATCACCTTGCCGACAAAGATTCATATAATCAAGGCTATGGTTTTCCCAGTAGTAATGTATGGCTGTGAAGAGCTGGACTATAAGGAAGGCTGAGCGCTGAAGAATTGATGCTTTCGAACTGTGGTGCCGGAGAAGACTCTTACGAGTCCCCTGGACTGCAAGGAGGTCAAATCAGTCAATCCTAAAGGAAATCAACTGAGTGCTCATTGGAAGGACAGATACTGAAGCTGAAGCTCAAATATTTTGGCCACCTAATGCGAAGAGAAAACTCACTGGAAAAGACCCTGCTGGGAAAGATTGACGGCAAAAGGAGAAGGGGACGGCAGAGGATGAGATGGCTAGATAGCATCACCGATGCAATGAATATGAATTTGAGCACACTCCGGGAGAGAGCGGAGGACAGGAAGGCCTGGCGTGCTAAGGTCCATGGGGTCACGAAGAGTCGGACACTACTTAACGACTGAACAACAGCAATGAGTTGTTGAGTCCTGGGTAGTCATTACGTGTGAACCCAGAACTATGGGGTCACTGTGGGTTGTTAACCATGAACAATCCAGGAAGAGAACCCATTGTTTGTTGCTAGCTTGTGAACTCAAGATTGTTTAACTATGGGTTGTTGTTATATGTGAACCCAGAACTATGGGTTGTTTCAGCAGGTTATAGAGGCAGTGGGTAAGAGTGTTCAAAAAAATCAGTCACTCTACATGCCGGTACTACAGTGCCACAAAGGCATTTGGAATACAGGGAGGGAGTGGGTGAAGGAGGCGGGAATCAAACAACCCAGGAATTGAAAAAACAACCTGCGCTTTTCAGAATCATCTGGCAGACAACTCATGGGTAAACTCTGGGCAAGTGAACAACCAATTATTTGGGTTAGGGAACAACTAATGCTCTGGGTTGTCATTATGTGTGAACCAGGGCCATGTTTCCACAACAATGGAAGGAGAAGCTAATGGAGGAGTACCGGATTGTTTTAAAGGAATCAGCTTTGCTGCAATTTGGTCCATGCAGGGCTCCACGAGGGAGTGCTCTGGACCAGTAAAAATTGCTTCACAGGACATACTTCTTGGTGGGGGTGGGGGTTGGAGTGAACGTTATGTGACTGTCAGGGGCTGCTCAAGCAATAAAAGAGGCTTCCCCCCTCCTCCTTTTCTCCTTTCCCCTGAAAGTCCAGATGCACCTGCATTTCAGGAGCAAGCCTCATTGAGCACAATGGGAGTTACTTCCGAGTAGACACACATATGCTTGTGCTGGGGGGGGGAGAACACAAAGAGGGAAACCAGCCCCCATTTTAACCCGCAGGATCACTATAACGAAGGGTTGAGGTAGTTTCTTCCTAATGCAATGAACCATACAAAGGAGAATCAGAGGCTCGAGATTGCGCTTTACCGCACTTAGGGAATTGGGCTTTACGCTGTGCCATGTCAGCTGAAGGGGATCTCTGTAAGTTCTGATGTGGGCATTCAGAGGGCAAGCCTCATTCAGCACCATGGGAATTACTTCTGAGGTGACACAAATTGGTTTGTGCTGGGACGGGAAACACACAGGAAACACCCCTTGACTGGGGTCGCGGTGAAAGGCACACCCCTGGGCAGGGCTGGCATACCCAAGGTCAATGCAGGGGTTGGGGCACACAGCAACTATACCGGAGAGAACCCAACTTGAGGAAAAGAATCAGACTTTAAGCAGTCTCAGGAAATCTGGGTTTTCCCTGATAAGCTCTGGGGTGGCTGCTGGATGGCCATGATGTCATCTATCCGTAACAACCTCCACACACAGCCAGTTCAGAGTAAATCACTGGTGAAAATAGGCCCAGGTCAATTGGTTAAATCCAACCTTGTGCTCACAGATGTCTGCTAGCCTGACAGGATTTCCCCCTTCTCTCCTCCCCACTGCAGCCCTCCACGGTGCCTGAAAATCTGCTCCAGAGATATTCAGGGCCCTCCAGAGTAGATTTTCAGGCAGCAGGAAGAAGAGAAAGAGAAAATCCTGTCATGCTAGCAGACTTCTGCAAGCACAAAATAGCCCTCCTCTTGGTTCTGCTGATAGAACTGTTTCTGTCAGAAGAAAGACACCACTGGATACAAGCCAATGACATAATTAAGACTGTGAGCCCTAATTTATGGGACAGTAGATAATACTAGCTAAGAGGTATAAGTATGTCCTGATCTTAGAATGAGGTAGCTTCCTACTGGAAGCTCAACAGGCCTGTATACCTGTTGCTCAATAGGCTATTCAAAGCTGAGGAGGAAACTTCACACTTCGATGAGATCTCTCCTTTTAAATTATTAGGACTAAATGTCTAGGAAATAGTACTTCCGGTTAAGCTCTTAAGATCTAAAACTCTCTGGAAATCTTCAATGCTCTCCTTTACAAGAAGAAATGCTTTTTAGTCTGTGCAATATGTTATATTTTGATGTTATGCTTTTGAGAATACTTTTTAAGTTAAAATGGATCAAAAGATTTCCTCCTTACTCGTTCTTGTTAGGACAAAATCAGATGCTGAACCCACCTAGAACAACGTTTGATGTATGCTGTGTTTGAACGGTAACCAGATATAGATCGTTAACTGGCAGCCAAAGGCTTCCTAAACACTGGAGCCATAGTTTGAAGCACTCGGCAAAGGCCAAATCCGTAACGGTAGCACCTGTCCTGTGATGTATAAGAGCAAAGGGTGGAAAAGGCAATAGTTCCAATGGCAAAGGATGTGTAAGGCACAGGCTGGGACGCTGGGAAGGAAAGATCTCTTCCCAAGACCTTAGAGAGCTGCTATCAGATAGAATAGATAGCTCTGGTCTAGATGGACGAAAGGTCTCATTAAATATAAGGGGGCTCTTTCCAGGGGTGGGTTGCTTGTGGCTCTTAGCACAAAAGCCTAAGGAAGGGGTGGAGAATCTGTAGCCCTCCAGATGTTGTTGGATGCCAGGTCCCATCAGCCCTAGCTAGCATGGCCAATGGCTGGGAAAGACGGGAATAGTTCAACAACATCTGGACAACCGCTTCCCCATCCCTGGCATCATGCAACTGCTGGTTTATAGTCACACCAGCAATACAAGAGATTAGAGAGATTATAAGAAGCAAGTGAGGCATAGCTGATGTTGTGTAAGATGTATGCCAGGTCAAAACCTTGTCTCAGTCATTAATTCCCAGAGGAAGCAATCCTATGACTGCTAGACAGCAGCAGGATATCTTGTTTTCTGGGAACTGGCCTCGGAGCCCATGCTTCAAGGTCGATTCCTGGAGAACCGACCTCCCACACTTCCACGCTGCCTCGGAGGCAGGGCAGAACAGCCCCATCCACCGCAATCACAAGAGGAGCGTGGAGCAGCCGAAAAGGAGCATGTCTAGGGGCTTTCCGGGGCAGGGAGGGAGGACACATCCAATGTATTGTACAGCAGCCTCCTTCCCTGCTCTGCCCTCCCGCGGCTAGACAGCCGCAATCGGGTGTCTAGCTGAAAATGCAGGGCAGGAGAGGTGCAGAGAGAACGATCTCCTCCGTGCTTCTTCTGCCCTGCATTGGATAGGACTGTACCCTTAAGCAGAATCTGATTACAGGTCAAATTATACTCCTGCTTCCAAGCCAACAGTTTGATAAAGTGTTATATTTTGAATAATAATTTCACCAAAATCTTATAATAATTTCTTGGATTCTTCATTGATTTTTAATATCAGAAAAGGAATATTTATTCTTAAATGTTATGTGTAATGTCTACATATTTAATTGTTCTGTTTGTTTTTTTCATTTTTTTCATGTCTGTCATTCCTTCCAGCTGGAGGGCGCCTAGCACTACCAGTGAGAAAGCACAGTGCAGTTGTTCTGACTTTTCCTCCTTAGGGTGCAATCCTATGCATGTTTAGACAGAAATGCTCCCAGCATTTCCCAGCCAGCATGGCTAACTAGGGAATGCTGGGAACTGTAGGAATGTTTTTCTGTCTAAACATGCCTATGATTGCATCTGGAAGAAACTTTAAATCGATTAATCGTGTGAGTTTTGAACAAATGATTAGATATGCATAAATCTATATATGGTAAAAACAGTATTTCTAAAGGAAGAACCGTGCTTTCTGTGTGTTTAGATGATGTACATATGTGTCACAGCAGGCAAAAGGCATTCCTTCTATGTGGGAGAGAAGGAAGAAAGCCTGTTTCATGATGGAGCATGCCATTTACACTTTTTAGAAACACTTGCATTAAAAATATTTATTTACTTATTTATTTTAAAATCTGCTATCAGATTTATTCTGACACCTTTTTTAGTGAATTAAGAATTTCTAAACCACTGAGAAATAAGAAGTAGGCATCAGCCCCAAGATTTAGGGTGCAATCCTATGCCAGTTTAGACAGAAAGTCCTAAAATTCCCAGCATTCCCCAGCCAGCTGGCTGGGGAGTGCTGGGAGTTATAGAACTGTTTTCTGTCTAAATAGGCATAGGATTGCGTCCTTACAGAACTAGAAAATATATTTGGGGGAAAAACCCTAAATCCATTACAACAATGAAATAACTAATTAGGACTGAGCTTACTCAGTTTCTGCTTAGGGGGATAGATGGAAAACTAGTGGGGTGGAATGGCATATCCTGAAAGAAGGCATGACTTTGACAATGAAGAGGAGCAATTCACACTGCAAAATTTTGTTGCAGGTCCCACTTGTTAATCTACCTGATTAATTGATGAAAGCTCCAAATCCCATTGAGCTGAATGGGGCTTACTTCTGAGTAGACAAGCACAGGATTGCTGTGTAAGGCTGCAAACATATTCACAGTTACCTGGAAGGAATTCCCACTGAATTCAATGGGACTTAGTTCTAAGTAGGGATGTATAAGTTTGTTCTGTAAATATTTCAGCCCTCCTGTAAAGCTTGGGGCCTCATCTGGAAGCAGCACAAGTGATATCAGTTCCTCAATTTAAACTAATAATCTAGCCCAAATTGAACAACAATGTATTGTGCAAGCAAGCATGCAAGCAAGGAATAAGCTTTTGAACAGAAATACATCAACACAGCTCTTAATTTGAAAGAAAAAATAGTATATTTGACTGAATTTGCCTTTCTTTTAGTTGCTGCATTGTGTACTATTATTTTTCTGTTACTGTTCTCCCCTGTTTGATTACGGTTTTTGTCAACATTGTGTTGTTTCACTTCCTTTTATTGTTTGTGCCCCACTTTGGGATTATTATATACTGAAAACCAGGTCAGGAATTTCTTAAATAAAGAATTTATTTACAAAGAGAATCAGGGGACCAGAAACAAAACCTTATGAGGAGAGGCTGAAAGAACTGGGCATGTTTAGCCTTGAGAAGAGAAAACTGAGGGGAGATATAATAGTGCTGTTCAAAAAGGCTGTCACAGAGAGGAAGGCCAGGATCTCTTCTTGATCATCCTAGAGCGCAGGACACGGAATAATGGGCTCAAGTTACAGGAAGCCAGATTCCAGCTGAACATCAGGAAAACCTGCCTGACTGTTAGAGCAATACGACAGTGGAATCAATTCCCTATGGAGGTAGTGGGCTCTCCCACACTGGAGGCATTCAAGATGAGGCTGGACAGCCATCTGTCAAGGATGCTCGGACTTGGATTCCTACACTGAGCAGGGGGTTGGACTCGATGGTCTTATAGGCCCCTTCCAACCCTACTATGCTATGATTCTATGTCAGTTATAATCAGTTATGATTCTAGTAATTATAAGCAGGTATTCCTTTTGACTGGCAACTCACTTAATAACTGTTCTGTCTTCATAAAGTATATCATAAAAGTTTTGGTTTTTACAGACTTAAGAATTTGGCAGTTGAGCCTCTGCACTAGTAGCCATAGTGCTTAAGCTTTCTGGTCCTTACAAAGCACCAAAACCCTTTCAGGACTTGAGTGCACACAGTTTACTTTTCAGCAGAGCACAGTAGTGCCTTTAGGGACAGAAACAGTTTTAGGGAAAATTCATGTATTCCCAAACCAAAGCAACCCATGGGGACGTATTGTCTAAAATGGAGGGCTAGACTCTCATCTCTCTTCTACAGCATGCTTCTGTTTCCTCTCACACCATTGCTAATCTCCTGGGATGTTTTGCTGTATTTGTCTCCATAATGACAATATACGACAGTGCTATTATTCCCAGTTTTTGAGCAGTTTCAGCTCCTGGCCCCAGGGGGAAAAACTCAGCTTTTCCCAGTTTTATATTACAATTCTATGCATGTTTACTCCAAAGTCAGTTCCACCATGTTCATAGGGCTTAACACCACATAAATGTGAAATAGCAGGGATAGGCAAGCTGCTGTCCTCTAAATATTTCGGACTACAACTCTGATTAAGCCCTGCCACCATGGCCAATGGTCAGGGATTATGGGAATCATAGAGCAGAATTATCCGGAGAGCACCAGGGTTGCCTATTCCTGGTGTGAAGCGCTGTAGTCTTAGTGCACCAGCTATACTCTCACCAATCCCATTTCAGTTGATGATGCGCTTGAACGGAAGGTGTTTTTTCCTTTGCTACAATACAGAATACAAGCCCCTTTGGTTACTTACAGGTAACCAACAGACTAACAGCCACGTTAGTCTGTTGCAACAAGAAGAACCAGGAGTCTTGTAGCACCTTAAAGAATAACACATTTATTTTGGCATAAGCTTTCATGTCCGCTTCATCAGATACACAAAGTATTAACCTGAAATTGGCACATTTATATACTCTTGCTGGGGGCAGGGCGTGTGTGTGTCAACTGTGTTGTCAGAGGGAATGGAGATGCAAAAGGTACAGACAGTGAAAATTAGCTTAACAGTTGCTGTTCACAAAATGTTGTTGGGTGATCAACACAGACATCATTGCAACGGTGATCCAATTAACATATGTAGTGTGATTTAAAAACACACACAGACACACACACACCTTTTTCCTTATTCAAACCACAGGAAATAGAATTGAATCTCTTAATTAATTCCAGCAATTTCCATTGATATCTGTCTTTGAAATTCCTTTGTACAAGAATGGCCATCTTAAAGTCCTTGACAGAATGTCCTGGGAGACTGAAATGTTCCCTCGCCGGTTTCTGAACATTGCCATTCCGGATGTCAGATTTGTGTCCGTGTATTCTTTTGGTGGAGACTGGCCCCTTTGTCATATGTAGAATGCAGAAAGGCATCGCTGGCAAATGATGACATATATCTCTTTGGAAGATGAGCAAGTACATGAACCCCTGATGTTGTGGATGGCATTATAAGGTCCTGTAATAGTGCTGTCATAGCAGATATGATGACAGGGTTGGCATCTGTGCCTGCTACAGTGTCTGGTTTTTATGTCTGTATCTCTGTTGTTGCTGGTGAGTATCCTTTTTAGGTTTGGCATCTGTCTGCAAGCAAAACAGTCTTACCGTGCAAGGCCTGTAAAAGGGAAGCGTCATTGTCCGGAATGGGTTGTAGATCACTGATGATACATGTGAGTGGTCTTAACTGGGAACTATAGATGACAAGTGATGTTCTGTTGTTTTCTCTACTGGATCTGTCCCGCAGTATATTATTCTTCCAGTAGATTATTCCTGGCCTATCTGAACTATTGTTTCACTTTGTTGGATGAGAGTTGAAGTCTGAGAAATGCCTGATTTAGATCCTTTAGTTGTGTGTCTTCTGTCAGATGAATCTGAGCAGAGGTAGCTGTATCGTAGGGCTTGGCTGTAGATGACGAATTGTGTGGTGTATTCTGAGAGGAAGTTGGAAGTATGTAGGAATGTGTAGCGGTCTGTGGGTTTTCAGTATAGGGTGGTGTTTATATCTCCATTATGTAGTTGCACTGTTGAATCCAGTGGGGGAACATTTCACACACACACCCTGTCAATGACCCCAAGGTGGCCATTCTTGAACAAAGGGATTTCAAAGACACAAAGATATCAACACACAATTTCTGAAGTACAGTTCATCAAGAGAGTCAGCTTTATTTCTTGTGGTTTGAACAAAGGTCCTATTATCATACTACATGTGTTAATCAACTCACCACTGCAATATTTGTGTTATCACCCAACAACATTTTGTGAATGGCAACTGTTAAAGTCAAATTCACCATCTGTACTTTTTGCATTTCAGTTCCCTTTAACAACACAATTTACATTTCCCTTCCACCCCTCCCAAGCATGCATCTATAAACCTGCCAATTTGAGGTTAATACTTCACGCATCTGATGAAGTGGATAGTGTCCACAAAAGCTTATACCCAAATAAAATTGTTAGTCTTTTGAGGTGCTACAAGACTTTGTTTTTTCTATAAAAAACAAAAACGTGCTGTTTTTGGTTACTTACAGTTAGCGCTAAAGGTAAGAGGACAATAATTAGGATGGTCCACATGTTAGCTGTTGTCTGTTTCTTTTAACTCTCAGACACTTGATCAGAAGTCACTTCAGTGGGCTCTTGGATGTACTTCACCAAGTTCTCTCAGTCCTTTTCATTCACTTCCCCTCACTTGGGTTCCTTAGTTCTCTTATCTTGTTTTTATATCTCTTCTTGGATGAAGCAGGATGCGTCACTGTACTTAAAGCTACAGGCACCTTTATGGCTGAAATTCCAGATATCTTCACCTCTGTCTTCCATTACTCATTGTTATCGCTGCCTGTCCATAAGGAAAGTTCAATCATTTCTGTTCCCATGGATAAGGGAACAAAGGAAAGTTCTCACAGGAGACTGCAGTTTTACAAAAGCAACAATAACTCTGTCCAGAAAAGGGCAAGCTGTAATTGATCAGGAGTCTGGAAGGAAGAGGGTAGGCAGACAAACTAATTCCCAGGTAGAAAACAAGAGCCTTACACAGGGTGATTTAGCCTGACCAGAACTCCACTGCTAATGTCTGCCCAGAATGTGCATTCCGAGGGAGTGCAGGTGAACTAAGAGAGCAAAGGGAAACTGATGGAGATAGATTCAACTTCTATCGAAGGGTAAGCTCTATTCCTGTTTGACTGCAGGGCAGGCATTACAAGCTTCAGTGGGTGGATATGGAATATCACCCACTGTGCACATCCACATGGATAGTGATACAACTACAATGCCATCTGTGTCAACAACTATACAGATCCATATGCAACAGTACAAGCAACAACTGCTACACGGGCGGCTCAAGCCTATCTACATTTACTCAGAAGTAACCCATACTTGGATTTAATGGAGTTTGCTCCAAAATAAGTGTGTTTAAAAATGTGTTTCATTTGATTTATTTTTAGGAATTATAACATGCCATTTTTGTAAACACACTGGCTGGGGCATGCTGGGAGTTGTACGATTCTTTTTTCTAAACATGCATAGGATTGCACCTTAATTGTATCTGGCGTGAGCCACATCCTTTTTATTGCAAGGAGGACTGTTGCCTAAGTAGTCCATTTTAAAAGCACTCACTATTGTCCAGGATATTACATTCTAGAATTTCTTACTAACCCTCCTTCCCGATATCTGATCTACCACAAATGCTAATTACTATGGAGCAATATAACAGATGCAAAATAAAATCATCATCATCTAATGTAACATGAAATTAAAAGTATTCCTTATCCTAAAATGCTACATGGCCATATTGGTAATACTTTGACTAATCCAATAGTGAGTGTTTACGCACTTGCGGTTTTCTCTGGGATTGAGATCATTTACTCCCTCAGATATTATGGAGAATTCAAACAATGTTGCCTCTAAACTAGCATTCCAGCATTTAGCCTTTTGTCCTCCCATTTTTCAAAGACATCGTTTGTGACAATTTTTCTGACTTCCAACGTAATTGCAGGCTGGCAGTGCCAGCAAAGCTCTTTTAATCCACTGGATGCAGAGATCCATGAGATCGTTGCTGGTCTGCAAGCCCTACTCTTTTGTACTGCTTGCCCTGCATTTCTTAGGTACAGTGCCCCGATTACCTCTCCTACACCCAGGAAGCCTATTCAAGATGGTTAAAATCCCATAGATCAGCTATTCAGGAGAGGGAACATTCAGCTCCCTTCTCCATCAGACAACCAAGAAGAAGAATTTTAACCTGTTTGGGCCACTTGCATTTCCACTATTACATTATCCTGCAACGCAGTCCCTTTCCCCATTACTTTTCAAAAGGGAGAGGGGCTCTAGCAACCACCTGCTGCATCTGGTGAACACCTACCTGGCCCATTTGCCTGTCTGTCTGTCTGCTGCTGCTTCTGAGTCTGTTTGCAAGCAGAGTCATTCCCACCTGCAGCTCCAAGGGTGTGGCCCAGCAAGAGATTACTTAATTGCAGAAGCCCAAGGCAGTGGAGGAAAGGCATTGCCTCTTCGGTGCCAGCGAGGACAAGCATCTATACATGTTTTAAGGATGGAGGGGCAGTGTGTCTACTCGCTGCTTTGCGAAGCCCATGCTTGCCAGACTGGGGCTTTTTTTTTAGTTAGCATCCAGTTATCAGAGGAAGGAAACACTATAAAAGGTTGTACCCTGGCAGAAGGGAGTGGGAGAGAAGATGAGGTCTGCCTGCCCATCTGACTCTGAGGGGAAGAAGTGTGCCCACCTGTGGTTTCAGTGTTTGTTACTGACCCTCCTGCCTTTTCTCACCAAAGACAATTACTTAACCAAATACCATTTCCTACAGAGTCAGAAAACATTCACCATATTTAGTGGATGGGTGTGCCTGCCAGTGAAGGTGGATATAGGGGTTTTGTCTTCTTTGCTTGGTTCTTTCAGTAATTTTATTAATTGTAATTCATTTTAACATTGCAATCTAATTTAGAATTTCAGTGAGTTTTTTTTTAAAGATTTATAGTAATCTTTGCCCTTGGGAGCTTATTTCATTTAATATGCTATATTTTATATTTCATATCTTATTTTATCACTGTTTTTGTCAATTTTATAATATAGTATTAACACTCCTTAATAGAGTATTAACAGATACTTTTAAGATTTATATTAATTGATCTTTTGCCCAGAGGACGTATCTTATTTTCTTATATGCTATACTTATCTTCTATTTATATTTTATTTTATCACTGTTTTAACATCTGAAGTAGGTCTAAGAAGAGCTTTTAAAACAGTTCAGCTCATATTGTGTAGAAAGTGGCAGAGGGAGCAATCCTATCAAGATTGACAGTCACCTCCAACCCCAGGGGCGACCCCCTACCCAGTGCAGGGTGGGAGGAGTGGCGGATCTCCTCCTCACAGGACCTCAGAGCATGGGAAGCAGCGGCCAGCTGACACATGGGATGTGTCATACCAGATTTCCAACTTCCCCGCCCCAGCACACTCCCAAGAACACCCAATTTTTGCCGCTGTGCGCCGCTCTTACAAGCGCGAAGCGCAGGGCCATTTCGCACCACCTACAAGGCGGCACAGGAGGGGGTGGGGGTCAGTTCTCTGGGAACCAACTTATCCTATGGCTGTCTAGCCGCTGACTAGCAGCTATAGGATCGCGGCCTTAGTCATTAATAAAGAAAAATTGTAAGTTGCAGTTTTTGGTAAAAAGAAAAAATTCCATAAATGGAGCATGAACTCTAAAGTGATAAAACAAGTTAAATCTTATTGCTATCTTGGTTTAGTTTTTTCAGCCTCAGGATCTTGAGCTTTACAAATAATGAAAAGCGAAGTGAAATCAATTGCTTGTATACAATCGTTAAATAGATTATTTAATTATAGATACCCTGGCTCATTACAATCAGTTATAAATATTTTGATAAATATTGGTGCAAAACTTTGTGGTTTTACAGGTCTTTCAAAAATTGAAAACATTCAAAGTTGCTTATGTATGATTTTAGGGCTTCCGAAATCCTCCCCAGCCTACTTGGTTACAGCTGAATTAGGTATGTGAAAGATATCTAGATTGATCTATACTAGGAAAGTTAACTTCTGGTGTAGAATAAATAACCAATTAGAAGACAGGTTGCGTAAAATGTGTATAGGATATCTGATCTAGGAAATGTCTGGTGGCTAAAACTATCAAAACTGCTCCTAAATGTTGGCTTCTCTGTTGAAGTACTAAATCCAAGAGAAATTGCCAGCAGAAATATATTCAAACAAAGAATTTGTGATGTAGGAGCACAAGCTGACTTAACTACCGTCACAGCCTCAGCCACCACAAAATGGCTAGCCAGGGCAAGACGACAGCACCAACTTGAAAAATATTTGACATTTCCCATGAAAATGGAATATCGGACAGCTTTTACTGGACTACTTTTTGAACAAATGGACACAATGACGAAATGGGGGAGATACTATGGTATTCCAGCTCAGAAGAGATTGTGTTTGTGGAGACCTAGCAGCGGAGGATTTGGCCTACTACTTGCTTGAGTGTAGGTTATACTCTGATATTAGAGATCTAGATCCTTTCCTAAAGAAAATGAAATATTTGAGCATATCACAGAAATTGGATTTTCTTTTACAATCTGAAAATCAGTTTGTTATTCAAAGGGTAGCAATATTTACAGTCAATGCTGCAAGGTGTAGGAAAAAGTTTCTCTTTTCTCCTGACCCTCTTTATGTAAAGTGCCATAGTAAGCCCACAATTTGATTGCATAAAATTGTAGTCTAGCAAGATTTTAATTTCTACCTTAGTTTTAATGGTAACATTTTTTTCCCCATGCTGTAGGTGTTGTTTTTAAACTTGTAACTTTTGGTCATATTATGTAAGTCTTCTATTGTTTAAATGATTTGTATCCTGTTTCTGTTTTGCAATGGTCTCTTGCCTAAAGCAATAGTCTCTCTCTCTACTTTTCAAAAGCCGCTGTTGGAATTTCTCAGCTGGAAGACGTATAATCCTTAATGTTTAAAAAGACAATTCTGAGGGCTTTAGCTTGACTGACCCTGAAAGCCTCTTGCTTTGCCTTCTAATCCCAGGTGTGCAGCTGCTGACGTGGTTACTTAGTGGTAAAAAGGGGACAGTCTGCACATGCTCAGATGCAGCAGCAGCATTAGTATGTATTACATCATATTGCAAGGATGACTGCTCTTCAAAACAGATTCCAAAATCTAGCCTTAAATTGTCTTAAATTAAACCCTGCAAACAAAGCTACTAGAGTAACATGCTCGTATTAGTGAAAGCCATGTTAAGTGAATACACGGAACGGAGTTAATTGCAAGAAGACTCATCCTCCAGACGTGAAAATCTACCAGGTCTGCTTCAGTTGACCTATGGAAGGAAGGCTTATGAGATCTTGCCATATGTAATACATTTCGCAACATGGGCCCCTCCAGATATGCTGGACTACAACTCCCATAATCCCCAGAAAACGTACCACACCATTTAGATTGTGTACAGGGCAGTGGTGGCCACCGAGGTAACTCACTCGTAGAAACCAGCTCCTTCACACAGAGCTTCTATCCTGCGATTGCTCCTTCAGGGAAATTTGCAGGCTCTTTACATGACGCCATGATCCTCCAAGCCCTCCTGCACTAAATGCCCTTTGTTCCATTTTTAAATAGATCGCAGATAATGAGCTACCAAATCACCCGGTTGTGTTCCACTTCAGTTTTCTCCTTGAGACGAGGAAAAGTGGCAAGAAGAGGGGCGAGATCAATTAAAAATAATGGAAGACTCAGATACGGGGAGAAGGAAGGGGGAGCGGGGGAAAGGGCGCGTAAAGGGAGTCAGTCGTGATCCTGCATTTAAAACGGAAGCAGAAAGCTCCGTTGTAAATGCAGGATTTTAGGCTGGTGCAGAGATGCCCCCAGCTGCTGCTAATGATGGGGGTACAGAGACACCATCGCTTGGGGGGGGGGGGCTGATTCATCAGTTTAAAGCAGAGAAGCGTTTAAGCAAAACAAAACATCAGAAATCAAATCACTTAAAAAAAAAAAGCCCATTGCAAAATATGGGATATTGCATGGTATTTCAAACATTTTAAATTAAAGATTCTTAGAGTACACTACTATGCACGTCTAGAGAGAAAAAAGTCTTAGAAATGGTTGAGGAATGCTGGGAGTTGGAGGGCTTTTTTCTGTCTACGATTGCACCTTTAGCCGCTTAAAATGTATAAGCAAGCGCATTTTTACTCGTTCGACTAGATGTTTGCTTATGCGGTTATTATTAAATTATGTTAAATTATTATTTTATTTTTGTTATTGTATTGTTGCATAATTATCAGAGAGGTGGTCTATAAATACTTGAAATATATTAAATAATAACTACACGTCGGAGAAATCCACCCCTACCGCGTCCCCCGTACTAACAGCACCTTGCCTGCTAGATCTCCACACTTTCAAAAGCATTTCAAAGTCCTTCAAGAACCCCTGCTAATTAATGGTACGGTCCTGCCTATATCGTCCAACTCCTCAATAAGCCGACCCTTCCTGCGACAGCTAGTACGTCTAGGTCGATTTAAAAACGAACGAAAAAACATAGCAAACGCTCATAGAGATGGCAACCGAGGGGAGAAGAAAGAATAGCGCGATGATTTAGGACTGGCTGCCCAAATTTTGCAGCTTTCCTTCTCCCCCCCCCCCCCGGTGCAGAGAATGGCACGGCCCAAAGCATGCATTGTGCCTTGGAACTCAAGAGTTGACGACGAGCTTAGCAACCAGGGCAGAAGCAGAAGCTTTTGCAGGTTGCAGGGCAGTGGTAGCAGCGGGGGCTGGTCCCTGCTCCACCTCCACACCCACCCATGCCCCCTTCCCTCTCGGCGCCCAGCTCCATCAGCTTGCCCAGGAGTGTGCGGAGCGACCCGCCCACACGGTAGGTTCGCCAGTGAATTACAAACAATTAAAAAGGAAGGGTGGAAGAACCTGTGGGTTTATCGTTGGGCCCCAAGCGGCAGCTGGTCCCAGATCGCCGCTGGATGGCCTGGGAGTGACGCTGGAACAGATCCTCCCTTACCTACTTGATGGCAGGGGATGAAGACAGATTGGTTTGCCCTGCGTTGTTTATTTTACATTAGGTATCATTTGTAGAACTTGCCTTACACCCAGTGGTGTAGCTAGGGTTGGACTAACTTCAGTCCCATTCATTTCAGTGGGTCTACTCTAAGTAGGGCTTATGTTGGATTTTACCTCGGGGCCCCCGAATGGACACCCAGAGTGGAGTAAGTGATGGGGGCAGTGGCAAGGAGACCTCGGCTGGTATGGGCATGCTGGGGCCCACCAGGGGTGAAACTGCTCACCACAGCACCCTTTCTTCTTATTAAAAAAAACAACATTTTGTGCTCAGGAACAGCCAACTGATCATGTACATGGTTCCAGAGGATCATTTTATTATTTTTGTACTTTTAAAACTTATGATCCCTTTCTACAACAAAGTGCTGCTTATTTCCACGTAAATGTGTTTATTGGCCATCAGGGCAGCAGAAACAAACTCCACTTTATTCTTGTAGCCGTGATGGTGCTATGATTTAAGCGTGTTTAAATGTGAAACTGGGCACGATCAGAGGATTTTTTTCCCCTTCTTTTGGTCAGAGTTGTCAAACTTTTTCTCTCTCTCCAACATATCAGGAATATAGAAGCAGTTGCAAAGCATGGAATGATGAGAGTGTGGAGGAGAAAAACGTTAGTTGTGAGCTTCACAACTGAAGCAATACACATGGCCATCTACTCCCCCCACCCCCGGTAAGGCAGTTAGGATCTAAAACTACCTGGCTGTACCTGTGCTTCTGCCGGGTCAAACTCAGGGCTCCTTCACACTGGGCTTTTATCCTGCGATTGAGATTGCTTCTTCACGGAAGTTTGCTGGCTCTTTACATGATGCAGTGATGCTGCGACCCTCCTGCACTAAATGCCCTTTGTTCCATTTTTAAATAGATTGCAGATAATGAGCTATCAAATTACCCAGTTGTGTTCCACTTCAGTTTCCTCCATGAAAATAGTTAAAGAGGCAAGAAGAGGAGCGAGATCAGTGATAATGGAAGACTCATACCGGGAGGGGGGAAGCAAGCAAGCAAGCGCATGTAAAGGGACTCAGCTGTGATCCTGCATTTAAAACAGAAGCAAAAAGCCCCATTTTAAATGCAGAATTTTAGGCTGGTGTAGAGATGCCCCTAGACAGGAAGGTTCTCCATACCTCAGTGGTGGGATGAATTCTGACACATCACCAAAGTAAACGTTCTGCTAAGCACACATAGGTTCCAATGGAGACTTTTTTTAGATAAGGGGGGGGAGCACATGTAAAGGGAGTCAGTTGTGAACCTGCATTTAAAATGGAAGCAGAAAGCCCCGTTTTAAACTCAGGATTTTAGGCTGGTATAGAAATGCCCTTATTGTCCCTGTAGCTCAGTATTGTTTATTGTCTGGCAGTAGTTCTCAAGTTAGTCATGACTAGCTTAAGTCCTGTTCGTTTCCCATTACCTGCTGCTACGTAATCCTTTTAATTGGAGATGCCATGGACTGAACCAGGGTCATTTGGTGGGTGAAGGGTATGTTCTGCCACTCAGCTATGGTCACCATCCCTACCCCAAAGTTATACCTATATAAGCATGTGGGAAGGGCGCCACTCTTATTATCCACTGCAAACTCATTTTTCCCAATTCAAAAGATGGAGAGTTTGAGGAGCATCCTTGCCAACTACTCATGTAGTTTTTAAAAGGTATGTGTACACTCTTTGGACTTAAGGCCTGTGACTTAAGGTAAGTGAAGAGAGAATGTTGGTAGTACAGGTAATATTCAGGTTTGCTACAAACAGCAAATTGTAGAGCATGGGTGGCCAACCTCTGGCAAGAGTGCCATAACTGGCACAGGCAGTAGGAACCCGGGGTCATCCCATGAAGCTGATTGGTGGGAGATTCAGGACAGATAAAAGGAAGTACTTCTTCACACAGCACATAGTTTAACTATAGAATTTGCTACCCCATCTAGTGATATACAGAACAGCCACAAATCTGTTAAAGAACAGATGCAGGAATATTATATTAGTTGGATGTTGAAGCAATTGGGGTATCCAGATTTTCCTCTTGTTACCCCTTCCTAAAAACATACCATGGGGAAGAGAAATACCTGTCTGAGATCACGTCTCCCTCTGTTCGCAAGGTCTTTATAGCCTTGTGCTTCCAGACAATGAAAACTAATTTTAGGAAAGGAAGATATAAGAACATCTCCAGGGAACGTTTCTGTATTTGTGGCAGTCACGTGGTTGAGGATACAATACACTGCATGCTACATTGCAAGTTATATAAAATTCCAAGAGCTAAATATTTAATGAGATGTTTAGCACCTGTAGCTAACCTTAATGACATGGAGAAAATTAAATATTTGTTGTCAAGTACATCCAAGCTTGTTAGGTTTAACACAGCTAGATTTGTGGTAAAAGCAGCCCAACTCAGAACAGCCCAAGAGCATAAATGTTTTTCTTAAGAAAAGTGGTCTCTGCAATCACGTATTCCTGTAAGGCACTGAATATTTGTATACTGTATATTGTATTCTAACCTGGTGATAGAATTTTTATTGTTAATATTGTATTGTATTGATAGGTGTCTGTTGTTGGTCTCTTTGGCTATAACTTGTACTTCTTTGCCTAATAAATGATAATGAATTAATTTGGTACAAGATGTAGTGTTGGCCACCAATTTGGATGGTTTTAAAAGGGGGTTAGACAAATTCATGGAGGAGAAGGCTATCAATGGCTACTAGTACATGGTACCTCCAGTATCAGAGGCAGTATGCCTCTGTACACCAGTTGTTGGAGATCATGAGTGGGAGGGTGCTGCTTGTGAGTTTGCTATGGGCAGCTGGTTGGCCGCTGTGTGAACAGAATGCTGGACCAGATGGACCCTTGGTCTGATCCAGCATGGCTCTGCTTATGTTCCTACAAGTTTGTGGCACACTTGGGCAATGGTGCAGGAGAAGGAGAGGCTATGGCCCTGAACAGTGGTGGAGAAGGAGGGACCATGGCTCTGGCATACTTCTGTGTCTGTCCCTTCAGTACTGCACTGCTGCCCATGGTATGGGAAGCTGCATACGCGCTGTCGTGTGCATTAGAGTCCTCTCATAGTCAGGATTTATCTTGGTATGCTTGCCCAAATGGTTGGCTATCACTTTTCTAGGAATTCCTCTGGCATTTCATCCTATGAGAACCTTTTTTCTTAAGATCCTATGTTTGTTTGTGTATTCCATTTCTCACCATTCCTTCATTTTAACCTCACAATAACGCTGTGAGGCAGGTTGGGCTGAGAGGTAGTGCCTGGCATAAAGTCTCACAGAGAGCTTCATGTTGGCTGAGTAGGGATTTGAACTTGGGTCTTTCTAGTTGGACACCCTAACCACTACCCCACACTGTCTCTCACATATTACATTTTCGTGCATTTTAAGTTATAGATGTAATGATTCCCAACTTATTTTTGACTACAAGCAATTCTTCATAGTATGCTACTGCCATGGACCAGCAACACCCTGTTCCATGAGCGAAAGGGACAACAGGCAAAGTAGTGTGCCCCTCACTCCTTTCTGCCCTTCCCTTCCTGTGCCCTTCTCTGGTGCTACCAAGTAGAAATCTTTTTTTTCCCTCTGGCTGCTTCCATCAAACTGGTCTGAAAACTCCTTGGGTCTTTGGTTTCTATTTTAGGTGTTGTGTGGCTGGTTTTCGATGTGGCCTGGATAACCTAAAAGAAACGAGACCAAAAAGTTTCAAAGAACGAAGCTGAATATTTTACTGGGAAAGGTTTTAAAATTTGAATGGACACACACAACCATATGAATGATAGGTAATAGTATAACCAGGGATAAACACATCCAACTAACCTAACTGAACTGTGTCTCTATTTTATCCAGGTTCTTTCACAGCAATATCTTGCTGTCATATGTCCAGTAGTCTGTCAGCCAGATTCGGCAGCTCTGCCTCTTTCCTCTAGGACCCTGGCGGCTTCTCCTTCTCCTCCGTCTCCTCTCTCTCTCTCATTCTCTCTCTCTTTGCTTCTGCCTTCGGCTTTTCATCATAAAGCTATTTTCCTTCCTAACTTCAACCAATCAAGAGAGTAGTTTCTTGTTTGCCTTTGTCCTAAGTTTTTTCCTAAGTTTTTCCCCTGACCTTCAGCTGAGCTTGCAAATCTTTTTTTCCTTCTTCCTCTGCAGATATCCTGGTTCCTATGCTAATTCAATTTTTGACCTTTTGGCTGAAACTGACTAGCATGCTTGTGTGTGCGCATGCACACACAAGCTTTAACCCCATAATACCCCAAACCCAAACTAAATTTTATTTTTATTTATTATTACATTTATATCCTGCCTTTCTTCCTCTTGCAAGGAACCCATGGCAGCTTACATAGTCCTCCTCCTCTCCATTTTATCCAACAACACAAAAATGGAGGAAAGTTCTGTTCCTTCACATCTCCGTACATTGCCTTCATGTTGGTAGAGAAAAAGTTCTTGCTTCTGGTTGAAAGAAAGCACCCCTATAGAGTCAATGTATATTTGATCATCAAAAGGGGTTACCAACTGCTTCTGTCGGGGTTGGCTAGTTCTTTCTGCTGGATGATATGCAATTGAAAAGGGGGCCGCCAATTGGACTAATCCACAAGTTCCGGACCAATTAGAGGGCAACACTTCATATAACTCTAGTCCTCCACAGTACCACCAGAGATCAGCCCGTTGGATTGGAAGGGAATTATTCCTAAAGCGGATGGAATTAACACATTTTATTTTGCTTGTCAAGTTCCCTAATTGCTCCCCCATCCCTGTAAGGTCCCAGTGTTTGCATCCAGTATGGTTTCTTTGTTGCAAAAAAAACTATGGAAGGTCTAACACGATTCTTTAATTTGAGAGGAGGGTATAGCTTATTGAGAGTCTGGCACTCCTCTTCCCCCCATGCATCAGGGTGTTGGAACAAGTGGATCATACAGGTGAGGAGGGAGGGAGTGTCCCACCCTAGAGGAAAAGGCATCACTTTCGCTACCGATCTTCGTGCGGCACAAACAAAACAGTGAGACTTACTTAAGGATTTGGCAGTATACTTTACCCATTCTAACCACACATTGTCAATTTCCTCTGTTATTGGGATTCCTAACCTGGCTTTCCAGGGACGCTTCTCTCCCTCGGGGATTTGCACCAAAGGTGGTTTGGGAATTTGCACTAGAGGTGGTTTGGGAGGTGCAGGTGTGGCGTTTTGGGGTTTTATTTTAAAGCTGTCAAGCCTAAACCCTTGAGGTATCACCACCCATGTTAATATTTCTTTAACTAGCATTATCAACACTACCCACAATACTTGCTTCATATTACAGGTTTTTTTGTAATTCGAACCTGAGCTTTCCCCAGATGTTGTGACTTATATATTATAGGCGATTGTGGCTCCTGGGTGGCTTCTTCGCCTGTGTCCCTGGCAGCTTCCGGGGAGGTGTCAGGGAGCAGAGGACCGTTGCCCGTGTCCTCCTGTTCTTTCCGGGTGACAGGAGGAAGCAGGGGTCGTCTAAATGGCTTCAACCGGCTGCAATGTGTCCATTTGCTAGAACCTACAAGTTTTACACATGAATGACTGGTTGGTCCCACTAGGTAGGGTCCTTCCCACCCTTCCTTTAAAGCTTCTTTATTCCACTTTTTCAGCAATACTTCATCTCCCGGTTGGAAAAGATGGATGGGAGCATCTAGCGGCAATCTCTGGAATGGGACAGAGTAGGCTCGTAGCTGTGAAAGAACAGACTGTAGAGAAGTTAACTGGCCCCTTAACATTTGATCTCCCATTTCCCATTTGACCTCCTCCCTCCTTCCACAGTGTACCCGAGGCGGGAATCCAAACATTAGCTCGAAGGGGGACAGCTTTATGTCTTTTCTTGGCATTTTTCGAAGCTTTGTCAAGGCTATTGGCAGAGCCTCAACCCAAGTGAGTTTTACCCCTTGCTGGAGCTTGGTTAGAGTCTCCTTAAGACTCCGGTTGGTTCTTTCAACTTGCCCACTCGCCTGGGGTCTCCAGGGGCTCGAGCCAACCCTTGCGTAACAGCTGAGGTGAAATGTGAGCCCTGGTCAGATTCTATAACTTCAGGCAAGGAGAACCGGGGCACCACCTCCTGCAACAACTTAGCAACTACAGTTTTTGCTTGACAATTTCTGCATGGGAACGCTTCTACCCACCCCGTCATTTGACACACTATTACAAGCAAATACCTGTAACCCCTACACGGTGGCATTTCAGCAAAATCAATCTGTACCCTCTGGAAGGGATAGTATGCCCATGGTCGCCCTCCTTTTGGTGGAGGGGGTGCCCTGGGGGAGTTAGTTTTCTGGCAGACCTCGCAGGTTGTAGCTAGTCGATGGGCGCGTACAGTTAGGCCAGGAGAGACAAATAGCCTCTTGCAATAGTCAATCATGGCTGATGCCCCAGGGTGTCCCAGAGAATGATGCACTTGTTCCAGGATAGCTCCCTGCAGGGTCTGCGGGAGTAGCAGTCTTCCATTCGTCATTTGGATCCATCCATCGTCATGGGGACTCACTTTGTGTTCTTGTGCCATTTGTAACTCAGGGGGGGGAGTATATGGGGCTCTCTTCCCTTCTGGGTAGGACAAGGAATGTTCCTTGGATTCCTTCCCTGGCTGCTCTCTTCGCGGCTTCATCAGCTCTTTGATTTCCTTGCTTCCACTTTTCCTCCTTTTCCCTTCCATGGGCTCGGATGTGGATAACAGCCACTTGTAAGGGTAACTGGAAGGCATCTAAGAGGTCCACAATTAAGCCTCCATTGGCAACTGGGGATCCATTTGCTGTGAGGAATCCCCTCTCTTTCCATAACTGTCCATGAGCGTGTACAACGGCAAAAGCATTCTTACTGTCAGTGTAAATATTTACCCGCTTTCCTTTGCCTGCCTGCAAAGCTCTTGTCAGGGCCACCAGTTCAGCGGATTGGGCGGAGAAATGAGGAGGCAGTCGTTCTTCATGGATACTCTCTCTTTGGGTGACGACAGCCGTCCCGTGTAACGCTTTCCGTCTAGCATATAACTGGACCCATCTACAAACAAATCTTCGGCTCCCTCTAGCGGTTCATCTTCAAGATCTGGCCGACCCTTGGTATCTAAATCCAGCACTTCAAGACAATCATTATCTGGGAGCCCCGGCCCACGTGTGGCCTGTATTGCTGGTAACAGGGTGGCGATGTTGAAGCTAGAGCAGGCCTTGAAAGTGAGGCTTTCGTTCGTCAGCAAGCCTATTTCATATTGGGAATGCCAAGCCGGGTTGAGGAATTTGCTTCCTCCCCCTGACCCTAGGATTTGTTGTACCCCGTGTGGCACCCAGACTTCAATGGTCCCTCCCATTGTCATCTTTTCAGCTTCAGTGCAGATTAAGGCCGTCGCTGCTACTGCTCTCAAGCAGCTTGGCCATCCTCGTGCCACAACATCAAGGACTTTGGAGTAGTAGCCCACTGGCCTCCAGGAAGGGCCCGTCCGTTGGCAGAGTACTCCCGAGGCTACGCCCTTATTCTCATGCACGTAGAGTCTAAACGGTCGACTGGGATTTGGCATGGCGAGGGCCGGTGGTGACACAAGGGCAGCTTTAAGGCTGAGGAAAGACTTACTCATTTCTTTAGTCCATTTCCATTTGTCTAATTTATCTTTTTGCAGTGCCTCATATAATGGCCGTGCTATTTCCCCATAGTCGGCTATCCACAGCCAACAGAATCCAGTTAATCCCAGGTAGGCCCTTAGCTCACGGGGGGACGTAGGGACAGGTGTGTCACAAATGACTTCAACTCTTTCTCATCTCAAGCTTCGGGTCCCCTTGGCTAGGTGGTAACCTAGGAATTTTACAGTTGGTTGAACTAGCTGCACCTTCTCCCTTGACACCTTTTAGCCCCCCTCTGCTAGATGATTAAGGAGGGAAATTGTCCCATTGAGGCACATGTCCTTAGCCTTGGCTGAAATCAGGAGGTCGTCACAGTACTGGAGGAGGTGCACATCAAGGTGTTGATGGACCCAAGGCTCGAGGTCCCTTTGAAGTTGCTGGCCAAAAACGACCGGTGAAAGATTGAGCCCCTGAGGGATTACTGTCCAGGTTAGTTGAACCTTCGACTCACTCTCTGGGCTTTTCCACTCAAAAGCGAACAAAGGCCTCAGGGTGGAGTGGGATGCTAAAGAAAGCGTCTTTTAGGTCTATGACAGTGAACCATGCATGATCTTCTGGAATTCTTATGAGAAGGGTGTGTGGGTCAGGGACCACAGGGTGGGGGGGCCTCGATTTGCTGGTTAATGAGGCGGAGGTCTTGCACAAGGCAAAAACCCTTGCCCCTCCCTTTTGACACAGCGAGAATGGGCGTGTTGTAGGGGGACATTATCTCGATGAGTCGACCTTCCTCTTGGAGCTTCATTATTACTGGCTGTAGACCCAGCTTCCCTTGGTGGGAAAGGGGATATTGTTTCACATGGACTGGTTTCGCCCCCTCCTTGAGAGGAATTTTGTACGGTGCTGCCGATTTGGCACGAGAGGCCCCTCCAACCCCAGCCCAAACCAGTGGATTGACTCTGTTTTCTATTAAGCACCAGTCTTCATTTGCCTCTGAGGTGGGTTCCTCCATGGCCCTAAAAAGGGCCATTTGATAGTTGCTTGGGGAGCTATACTTCCATTCTTCCATCAGGAGTGAAAGTGATCTCAATTTGGAGCTTAGTCAATACGTCCCTCCCTAACAATGCCACCGGACAGGAGGGGTTACAGACAAACGCGTGCTCTAGGTGTGTTTCTCCAACTTTAGTAAACAAAGGACGAGAGAGGGGCACTCGCGTTGCCCTTCCCTCGACCCCCATTATGGTGGTAGTTCCCCCACTTCCCGTTGGTGGCTTGTTCAAGGGGAGTATGGACAAGGCAGCCCCTGTGTCTACAAGGGCATCGTAGGAGCGGCCCCCAACTTTAATTTTGACCATGGGGTCCCGTCTTGCCTCGGAGACGGCCAAGAGGGGGCCGGGCCCCGGTCTGTCCTAATCTCTTTCTTGTTCATACAGCATTCTTTGTTCTTCCCCCTTGCTTTCTTTCTCTTTCTGTTTTAGGGCTTCACAGTCTTGCTTCCAGTGTCCAATCTTTCTACAAAAAGCGCACTGATCCTTTCCTAAGGGAGGCCCTTTTCTGTTCCCCTTTCCACCACCCTTCTTAACCCCTCCTTTTTCTGGCCTGAGAATGGCAGCAAGTAGTTTTGCCTGCCTCTTATCTTTTTCTTTCTCCTCCTCCTCCTCTCGTCTTTCATAGACTTTCTGGGCTACCTCAACCAGGACTCCCAAATCACCCACCAGTCCTCCTTCGACGTTTTGTAACTTCTTTCTGATATCTTGGCAGCTATTTCCTACAAACTGCGTTGTGAGAATTCGTAGGTTATTTGGGTCGTTCAGGTCGATGTCAGTATATTTAGCAAAGGCTTCTCTCAGCCTTTGGAGGAAAACGGCGGGGGGTTCGCTTTTGTCCTGTTTTAACGTCAAAACCTTTTGCAGATTGGGGGCCCTTCGAGCAGCCTTTTTCATGCCCGCTAAGACAAGCCGAAAGTATTCGGCATGTAATTGCCTTTGCGCTGCCGTAGCCACTCCCCAGTCAGGCCTCCCAATGGGCAAAACCTCTGCCACCCGCTCTTCAGTCGCCTGGGGGTTCTCCTCTCTAAATCTAGTTCGCGCCCCCGCAAGAATAGTCGGTTTCTGACTAAGGAAACAAGTGTTTAATAACATCTGTGTGTCGTCCCAGGTAAGATTGTGTGTGAGCCTCACATTTTCCATTAAGGACAACAATGGACCAGGGTCCTCCTCAAAGGGAGGATTGAACTGTTTCCAATTGTACAGATCAGACGTCGTAAAGGGGACGTAAACAAACATTTGCCCTGAGGGTGTTGGGCGGTAGGATCAGGGACGTCTCTAATAGGGAAGGTTAATTTTACTGGTGGCTGAGGGTCCTTTCATAAATTGTAATTAGGCCCTCCTTTGGTTTCCCCCTCTTTATCAGGCGCCTCTTCCTGAGTTCGAGGCCCCCAAGCACCCCTCATCTCTTTGAAATTTTTCTCGAGGGCGTCCAAACAATCTTGGAGAGTGTCCTCGAACTCAGTCATAGACCCAGGGCCGGACCTTGGCTCACGGGCGGGGGGGGGGTCCATCTCAGGAATTTTTAATGGTTGCAACTCTTGGGCAGGCTCCCTTGGAGGAAATGGAGGCTGGGGCGGGCGTGGTCCCCCCGCGACAGCCGTCCCATAGGGAGGAGGAAGTAATGGATCCTCGGGGGCCGTAACTACCACCTTAGGTGTTCCTTTCCTCATCAATTTTTTTTCAGTTATCACAGGGAGGGCCAAGGACATACATTTAACTACCCACGGGGCGGGCCTGCCGCCAAGGGGTACGCAAGTTGCCCATGAATCAATATAGGGGAACTGGTCCCAACTTCCCCTCTGTGTTACTACTATACACACAGCAGATACCAGGGTTGGGTCAAAAGACTCCTCGGGTGGCCATTTGGGTTCTAATACCGGCCATTCCCGGTCACAAAGAGGGACAAGGCAATCCTTTGTCATTTTAGTTCCATAATCTTGTTTGAAATGTGACCAGTTGCGCAAACAACACTCCAAGGGCGTATGGGACTCTTCCGAGGGCCTGGATTGGGACCCGCCCATGACGGTGGGATTTCACTCAACAAATCTCACGCTTCGCCCTCCTCTGACCCAGCCCGTCGCCGAGACAAGGAAATGCAGATCGGGGCTCCTCGCTCGCTTCGCCCGTAGGCATCTCACACAATCACAAACGTACCACCATCCCGTGTGTGTCCCCTAAAGTAAGTTGTTTCACTTACCCCAAGGCCTCCTCTGTCCCGCCCACAGCCGCGTCCAGCTGCCTATTAATCCACTGCCGGTGCCAAAAAGGGGTGATCACGTCTCCCTCTCCCTCTGGCGTTGGTCCCCAAGCGCCTTTGCCGCCGCCGACGTGAGGAGAAGGCAGTGTAAAACAACTGCCTGTGGCCACTCCTCCTCCGCGGCCCCTCGGCTCAGCGCGAAGGGGACGCGCCCTGAAGCAGGATCCGAGTCACGGCACCAAATTGGTAGATAAAAAGTTCTTGCTTCTGGTTGAAAGAAAGGATGCCAGGCAGGCAGCAGTGGATCTAACACTATTTTATTGATCGTTTTGCAAAACGGGTGCAGAGCAGTCTGGACCCCGAAGCACGTGTGCAAAAACCTTTTATACCTTATTACTTCTACTGTTCTTGCCAGTAACCAATGAAACAGTCAGTACATCAGCTTACCAAGCCAATAGCCAATAAACAGCCAGTACACCAGCTTACCAAGCCGTTAGTCATGAGCGCGTCAGTATGGTTCCCTTCTTGCTCTGCCTACATTTTTCCTGCCACTCGGGCTTCTACGTAACTGAGGCGCCAACCGGTTATGGAGTCTCTTTTTCTAACAATGTCTATATAGTAACTATTAATACATGCAGAGAATTTGGGTGCATGTGCTTTGTTGTCCAATATGGTACATGCAACCTTTTCTAGAATGAGAAGGAAAGAGGCTGTGCCAAAAGAGAAAAGGTAGAGCCACGCTTTACAGCACACGGTAAAGGGCTGATTTTGAAAAGAACATCCCCATGTCAAGTTCACACCTTTTCCACCATATTGTATAGAATCTCTTTTTCACACCCCGATGTCATCAAGTTGTGTATTAAACGTTGTCCTTGCCAGCTGCAGCCATTATGAGTGAGGCTTTAGAAATGGCTGACAACGTCTGTAAGACACATCGGGTAAGTAATGGTGTTAGTCCCTGCAGTGGGGTGAGGGATTTGATGCTGGGGTACCATTCAGTGTCAGTGGCTTGCAAAGTGTAACATACAGTGCTGTCCAAAAACATTACAAAAATTAGCTGCTCTTCTCTCCTTTTCTCCAGCGAGACAGCCATGCCTTGGTTCTGTGCCCTTTGACATTGTGAAGGACGTGGCAGTGACAGATGCCTGATAGACTAGGTTTTGTGAATAGAGCTGACAGTTTATTGCTTAGTATTCTGTGGCTATCCCCAAGCAATATTTATATTGGAGATAACTGTGCTTACTTCAACTGGACTTATCATCCCACTTAACATCTGCTGTGTTTTGCAATTATCTTCATTAAGTAAACAGTTCACCCTAATGTTTTTTAAAGCAAAGAACTGAAATGCCAGTGCTGTTACGCCACACATTCATATATTTAGCAAGGGGAGAGGAGGCTGGAAAAGTGAAGATACTTTTAAAGATGGTCAGAGAAGAGTTAAATAGTTTATCAAGCTCTAAAAATAATCTGCTGGACCATGAGAACAGCCGATATTCCTTTTCGTGGAGCATTCTGTAGTTGGGGAAAATAAACTCCAGTACTTACATTTATTTGCTTGGGCCTGTTTCTTAAGTATATAGTTGACCTGTAGCAGAAGTGTGTATAGTTATCTGGGAAGGCATGTTAGTGATTTTAACTAACATTAGCTTGGCAATTGTTCTTTGACTTTGCTTTTGGAATTTCTGCAAGGAGGCCCCTGCAACAAAATATTAAAGTGTACCCCTGGTGTACTACTTGTTATGTTACCTGAGCAAGTGACTGATGGAAGTTGAAAAAGCAAATGTTAGCAGCAGAGACAGAAGTCCTTGCTCTAACTTGGGTCTCACTTTGTGTCCATTTTATTTATTTATTTATTTATTTATTTAGATTTTGAGCCTTTAAAATTGGAACTAGTCTGCATGGAGGTCAATGGCGCATGAGGGTTCTGCATGCAACATAGCACATGATTTGGCTTGGTCTGAGAGAGCAATGTAGGGACAATGAACTTCACTATTAGAATTTGCTTCAGCGGGTTTTTTTTTAATGTTTCACACTAAATAAGGGCTGTTAGACTCTTATCTTTGCTGCCACTTGGGGGGTGAGGGCTCCTACTTGGGGGGGGCAGTCTGGTACCTATCGCAGCTACAGTAAAATCTTGGATTTCTCTGTTGATTTATATGGGCAGCTCCCACTTCCGTCCCTGGCAACATTTAAAAATAGCTTCTTGGTGTGTACTATGAAGTGCACTATCCTGACAATGAGATGTTTCTCTCTACCCCTTTTTATATCTATGACCTGGTTCGCACAATCACTGCAACCCACTGTGGCTTATTTAAGTCACGATAAGCTTCAGCACCCACAGACACCAAATTGCCTATTCAGGCCACAGCTTGTGTCGTCCGAACCTGAGCACCTTGTCTTGTGGGAGGGGTAAACAATGCTCCAATAACCTATGGCTTGTTGGACAGTTGTTTCCCCTCCAACAAGCCATGCTGCCCGGGTTCAGACAACACGGCAATCCATGGCAAATTTCTGCCAGGAGTTAAACACTCAAAAACATCCCTGGCACTTACCACAACCCACCTTGGCTTAAATAAGCCATGCTGGATTGCAGTGACTGTGCGAACTGGCTAATTGTATCTTCTTCCCTCCTCCTCTCCCAGCTACTTCACTCCTCCCTCCCCCAAGCTATTTCCTGTTTTTTTCTTGAAGTGTCAGTCAGCATTCCATGCCCACAGAGCTCGCTTGTTCCTAGTTGCTATTTTTGGGTCTCCCCCCCCCCACACCCCTTGGGTTTATTCTAAAGATTTGTTGTACTTCTGCAAACCATGGGGTCCCCATAAGTCTGCTGATAACTCCCTCTTGTGTGGGGGTGCTGTTCTTTGCGGGTACTTTTGCCTGAAGATTTTAGATTCAATAGAAGATGCTGAAGCCTTGATGTGCTGCTGCGGTGGCAGATCATTTGCTGAGGAATTATATTTGGTCCATTTATGGAAGACAAAAATAGTTCCTATCGAAAGATAGGCATCATAACCACACATAAAATTTAAGAGCAAGCTGTCTTACCAGCTCATTGACTAAGCTGTAGCAGCCTCCACCTATGCTGGTGCCAGAGAGTTGAGTCATTAAACATTTGATTTCAAATATTTTTTAAAAGAAACTCTCCTTACCAATTATACTGTTGATGGTGCAAGACATATAACAATAAGCCTCCATTTCCCAGGTTTCCATCCCTACGCCTTTCTTCAGGGCTATTAGTATTCTTTATCTTTCTGGTTTAGTTCTAATTTAGGCACTAACTTGAAAAAAATGGTTTGGTGACCAGTTCAGCTGGTTATTGTTGGACAACAGCTCCAAACATCCTTGACCATTGGCTATGCTGGCTGGGGCTGATAGAAGTTGTAGTCCAGAGCATCTGGAGAACACCAAGTTGGGAAATGTTGTACTAGAGCCTGGGACACACACTGAAGTTGATTGACAAACGAAGACACAAACTTGTAATGTGAAGGATAATTATACAGATTATGTTGTTCTATGATTTAAGCCTTAAGTTTACTAAGATTTGTTCTGCAAACCTGTTCCTCATAGTATGAACTGAGACGTATCATCTTGCAGTCCTGATTAGTGATTTTTGAGAAGCAAAGATCTGTATGCAGTAAGTGAGAATTACCTCCAGGCAACTAGGGAAGGAAACGTCACAATTTTTTTTTTTCCTTTTCTGTCTTAAAAGAATCACATAAATAATGTGTAGGCTGGTATGGGCTAGTGCTTTTCATAGGCACATTTCCATGGTTGTTATAGCCATTACAGACAAGACTAAATTTTCCATTCATAAAACCAACCTTCCACTTTCAAAACTGCCCATTAAGAACTGGGGACCCTATTCTAGATTCCACCCACCTGAAGTCTAGGCAGGTGAACAACACAGTCTTCTCAGTGGTGACAGTCCCAATTATGGAACTCTCTATGCCTCCCCACACACAAAGGAAGCCTTCCAGGCCCAACTGTTCCAAGCTTCTGACAGAAATTGATTTTCACTTGTCTTAGAAACTCCTATCAATTTGTTTACAGTGTCATCAACTACAATAGAAACTGAACGTTTGACAGAGTTTGCACAACAGGTGAGTTTGTACATGTAGGGTTTCCACATGTATGACAATGTTTTGCACCTGATCACAGGGAATGACCATTTTGATATCCAGGAAGCCATATTTTCCACAAGAAGATGGAGGTGGTGAATACAGCCTGGTCTGACTTCAGCGACACCAAAGGCTCTTTTAGGAAAGGACCATCTCTTCTTTTGGACAGCCTGGTGGAGGAGCCCAAGAAAGGAAGAAATGTCCCCAATCATCTTTTGGAATCCAGTAAGTGATTGCCTGATGCAACTTTCTTAGGCAAACAGAGCGGCTGATTATAGGTTTTTGAAGGCCTCGACTTTGGTCTTAATGCAGTTGGGTGGTTAAGCCCCTGTTTATAGGAGTGATCCCTGTTCCAGTTTAGGCCACGTGAAAGCATAATAATCCCTTTGGACTGCATTCAGTAATGTTAGTCCTCCAGTAGAACAGATTTTGGGGTGGCTGCGGTGTGAGGAGGGGAAAGGAAAATCCCGGGAGGTCTGCTCACATAACATTGGATGTAGCCCAAAGTATATTCTTTCAACAAGCACATCAAATGCTGTGTCTTCATTCTGTCTCTGGCATTCCAGGCCTTCATTTAGAAACAGTAAGAAAAATAAGGAATGCTATTCCATAACTGTATTGAAACAGAGATAAAATTAATGGAGTAGAGGCCAGACATTGGATACTGGCTGAGGAAAAAATGGAGCATTAGCCTCAAAATGTTCCTAAGATTTATTGTTGGAAAACAGGCATCAGCAATGGGTTGTTGCAGGGATACTCTCTGGGCAGTGCTTGATAACGCTTTGTGCATAGAAGATGTTGGTCCAAACAGAGTATGACCCCAATTCACGTAAAGTGAATCCTGGCTAAGCAAATGGAACAAATTAGTCACAACTAACTACCGGAAGTACAAGCTGGGTTTCGAAGAGGCAGAAGAACTAGAGATCAAATCGCCAACATTCGCTGCATCATGGAGAAAGCAAGAGAATTCCAGAAAAACATCTATTTATGCTTCATTGACTACGCTAAAGCCTTTGATTGTGTGGATCACAACAAACTGTGGCAAATTCTTAAAGTGATGGGAGTACCAGACCACCTTACCTGTCTCCTGAGAAACCTGTACGAAGGTCAAGAAGCAACAGTAAGAACCAGACATGGAACAACCGATTGGTTCAAAATTGGGAAAGGAGTACGACAAGGCTGCATATTGTCACCCTGCTTATTTAACTTATATGCAGAGTACATCATGAGAAATGCCGGGTTGGATGAATCAGAGGTCGGAATTAAGATTGCTGGGAGAATTATCAACAACCTCCGATATGCAGATGATACCACCCTAATGGCAGAAAGCGAAGAGGATCTAAAGAGCCTCTTGTTGAGGGTGAAAGAGGAGAGTGCAAAAGCTGGTTTGAAACTCAACATTAAAAAAACGAAGATCATGGCATCTGGCCCCATCACTTCCTGGCATATAGAAGGGGAAGAAATGGAAGCAGTGACAGATTTTACTTTCTTGGGCTCCAAGATCACCGCAGACGGTGACTGTAGCCATGAAATTAAAAGACGCTTGCTCCTTGGGAGGAAAGCTATGGCCAACCTAGACAGCATAGTAAGAAGCAGAGACATCACCTTGCCGACAAAGGTCCGTCTAATCAAAGCTATGGTTTTCCCAGTAGTAATGTATGGCTGTGAGAGCTGGACTATAAGGAAGGCTGAGCGCCGAAGAATTGATGCTTTCGAACTGTGGTGCTGGAGAAGACTCTTACGAGTCCCCAGGACTGCAAGGAGGTCAAATCAGTCCATCCTAAAGGAAATCAACCCTGAGTGCTCATTGGAAGGACAGATAATGAAGCTGAAGCTCCAATATTTTGGCCACCTAATGCGAAGAGAAAACTCCCTGGAAAAGACCCTGATGCTGGGAAAGACTGAAGGCAAAAGGAGAAGGGGACGGCAGAGGATGAGATGGCTAGATAGCATCACGGATGCAATGAATATGAACTTGAGCACGCTCCGGGAGAGAGCGCAGGACAGGAAGGCCTGGCGTGCTATGGTCCATGGGGTCACGAAGAGTCGGACACGGCTGAACGACTGAACAACAACAACAACAACTTTAATTGGGCTCTTATCCCGTTAAACTAACCCAGTGTACCAATTACTACTTAAGCCTTCTTTCATTTGTTTTTTTTTATTTCAGAGATTTATACAAAGCTTTTAAGAAATGATGTCATACAGGCTAAACCTGCCATAATGCATTATGGAGGATATGAAATTGAAAAACATCACCAACAAATTCTGGTAGGTAATAAAGCTGTTTCGGCTAATAGGTTGAAATGAGATAATACATAGGTACAGTACCCACTGTCTCTTCACACTTAACTAGATCGCCTTGTAACTATATTCTTAAAACAAAGTATCATAAGTGTGATTTATTTTATTAATAGCTTATTTTATTCAACAGAAACTTGTAAATATTTCTGGAGATGTTCTAAACATCCATATTATTCCACCTGAGACAAAGTACTTCCAGATCAAATACAACAAAATAGTAAGTGCCAGCACTAACCTTCACATGTTTCATATTTCATTCTTTTCTTCCTTTTTGAAGTTCATGGTCTGCTCTGTTTTATAGCATCGACTTGTCCCTGGCTTGTCCTTTACAGTTACGGTTGATTTCTGTCCTGATGAATGGCGATATTTTTATGACTCCATCCGAATCCATTCTCAGGTAAGACACCACAAGAGATGTGTGCATGCTCCCTCCCCACCCCAGTATAGGTGAAATAAGAATACTTGTATAGTTCATGACATCCACAAATAATGGATATTTCTATCAGATTTCTATTACCAGATGTTCTTTGATGTTTTGTGAGCCTATCTTACTCATCTGTGCGAACCTTGTGAGGGTGGGTTGTTGGGTGGATGACAGTCCACCCGAAACTCTAAAACAGCCCAGGGTTCTGGGTGGCTTGTCAACCATACCAACAACCCGACTTCACTGGGTTCACACGTAACGAGAAGCTACGGCGCACCCCTATCACGCCCTGAGTATTTAAAATCATGGCCACCATTGCGGGAAGAAGCCCCATGGGAAAATGCACCCATAGTGGTTTTTCGTTACGTGCGAACCAGGTCAGATACTATATATATGTTTTCAAGTATTTTTTCATCACATGAGGACTAGAAGCATGCTTTTTTAAAAGCCGAAAGTTGATCATTTATCAGAATTCCAAAAAAAGTCACCAGATTGTAGGCTAAAAAGACAGTGTCATCTTGGCTATGCAGATTTCTACACTTGTTTCCAGAGTTTCATATCCGAGAGCTAATGTGCTGTAATCCTACACACCTGCATTTTAAAAAACTGAGCCTCCAAGGATCTGTTCTGTCTATTCTTAAAGGCAGCCGCCGGCGAGATCACATCACTCCAGCGCTGAAGGAGTTGCACTGGTTACCAGTTGTTTTCCGGGCCAAATTCAAGGTGTTGGTTTTGACCTTTAAAACCCTATATGGTTGCGGCCCAGCCTATCTTAAGGAGCGCCTCCAGCAGCACCAGACAGGCTGCTTAACAAGATCAGCCTCGGATGGCCTTCTCTCTGTCCCATCAGCCAGGACAGCTAGACTGGTGGGGACGAAGGAGAGGGCCTTTTCTGTGGTGGCCCCTACTCTGTGGAACTCCCTCCCTAGGGAACTCCGTCATGCCCCCTCTTTAATGAGCTTCCGTCGTGCATTAAAAACGTGGTTGTTCAGGCAGGCATTTGGGGTGGGTTAGGGTATTTTAGAAAATGTTTTTATTGTAGAATTTTATTGTTTTAAACTGTTTTATTGTATGTTGTACATCGCCCAGAGTGGCTGGGTGACCAGCCAGATGGGCGATTAATACATTTAATAATTAATAAATAAATAAATAAATAATAAATTCTTGCACAGCACCTAAGGCAGTGGGCAACTTCAGGGGGTCTGGGGCCACTCGCCCTCCCAGCGCCCACTGTGGGCTGCACTCCTGCCACCATACAGTGGCAAAAACCTGGCAATTTGCTACCGAATTTTGGCAGCAAGCCCCTACAGAGGCTTGAACATGACAACTTCAGCTTGTTTTTAAACCGCTGTGTTTTTTAGGAAGAGGGGTGCACCAGAGGACAGGGGGCCCACATGTGGCCTGGGTCATGTGTTGCCCACCCCAGACCTACCTAGGGTATATTGGGCACTTTTATAAATAATAAATGATGATGGCATAAGTCCTCAGTGGGACTTACATCTATATAAACATGTACAGATTAGGCTGCAAGTCTTTTTCCAACACTGCAGATTTTCTTATAATGAGAATGGAGGCATCTCCATTATTTTTGTAATAAATACCAGGGGCAGCATCCAACACTGCCTGCATGCTAGCAGGACCCATTGCTCCCACAGCAGGAAGCTAGCAGATCTTGCAGTAATTGGAACTGAGAGAAACACTCATTTCCAGAATGGGGCAGGCCAGGGAACTTTCAGAAGGGAGTTCCTCTGACCTGCTCTGTTCCAGAAATGAGCAGTTCTGCTTGTTTCTGGGATTACTGTCTGAAGCACTAGTTCCTGTTGTGCAAGCAGTGGGTCCCATGAGGGCAACAGAACCAGCAGGAGTTCAGTAGTAATATTGGATACTGTCCCAGATACTTTTCCCTAAAATCTTGTCACCCACGAAACTTCAATTCCTGTAACTTAACTATGCAGGAATTGGTAAACAGACATCCCAGTGCTGATCAAATAATTTCCCTTTTCTCTGTAATTTTCTTTGCGCTTTACCCCCAGGGAGATGACACGTTGCTAGTTCCCCTTCACGCCTATCCTGTGATGAACGCTATAGAATTTCCTTCCTACATTAATTTGTCTGATGTTCCTCTGGGACAATGGTAAGCAGGTATTTCTTATTTTAAATCTTTTCCATGCATTGCTAAAATAATTAGCATAATTTAAGGCCAGGTGGCAGGGGAAAGAACAGAATACCTTATCTTCATATAGTATTAACTCAATCAGCAAATATAATTGCATCTGGTTTTTTGCTAACAATATTTGCACATTTTTCTTTCAGTGTCCAGGCACTGTAATATGTATTTGATTATTCTCTGAGATTATCTGCTGCTGTTATCCTTTTTCTCTCCAAGGCTGATGAGATTTCTGGAGGACAGTGTTGCTTTTCCAACAGTATTAGGTCTTCAGCGTGTGAATGCTTTCCACCAGCACTCCTCTCTTACTACATAGTACAGAGATAATGTAGGAGCTGCCTTATAACCGAGTCTGTCTTGCTCAGTATTGCCTTACACTGACTGGCAGTGGCTCTCCAGGATTTGGAAACACAACCGTAGAAACATTCTCCTATCTGCTTTCCCCTGTTTACATTAACTGTGCTCCTGTGGACAATCACAGGTGCCAAAGCCCCATTTAAGATCAACAGGTAGGTAATTGCATGCTGGATATCTGTCACTCTTAATCATTCTGATCCTGCTTGCATGCCATAATACCCATGACAGGAATGAGCAGCTGCATAAACAAGATGCAAAAAATAGACACATCCCCGATGGTTCCCTCCCATTATGTTAATAGATGCAACAGACCCTAATTAGACCTAAATGTTTAATAGACCTTGATAGGTTCATTCCATGATGAAGACTACAAATATCTTTTGGCAGGGTAGGACCCAGATCTGAAATTTACATCAGGCCTGGGCTGCCTATATTGGTTTTAAGATCCCCTTGCTTAGCCTTCTCAGGAGCCATTGTAAATAAAACTGTAAGACATTCAAACTGCAATAAGTCCTCAAAGGGATGTACTTCTGAGTAGACATGTACAGGAGTATGCTGTCACTCTTGGAACTCTAGTTATAAATATTGGCAGTGATCTCATTGGAGCCCTTTTGCTTTTAAATGTTGACTAGAATCATAGCATAGTAGGGTTGGAAGGGGCCTATAAGACCATCGAGTCCAACCCCTTGCTCAGTGCAGGAATCCAAGGCAGAGCATCCCTGGCAGATGGCTGTCCAGCCTCATCTTGAATGCCTCCAGTGTGGGAGAGCCCACACCTCCCTAGGTAATTGGTTCCATTGTTGTATTGCTCTAACAGTTAGGAAGCTTTTCCTGATATTGAGCCGGAATCTGGTGTCCTGTAACTTGAGCCCATTAGAATCATAGAATAATAGGATTGGAAGGGGCCTACAAGGCCATCGAGTCCAACCCCCTGCTCAATGCAGGAATCCAAGTCAGAGCATCCCTGACAGATGGCTGTCCAGCCTCGTCTTGAATGCCTCTAGTGTGGGAGAGCCCACTACCTCCCTAGGGAATTGGTTCCATTGTATTGCTCCAACAGTCAGAAAGTTTTTCCTGATGTTCAGCCAGAATCTGGCTTCCTGTCACTTGAGCCCATTATTCCGTGTCCTGCACTCTGGGATGATCGAGAAGAGATCCTGGCCTTCCTGTCTGTGACAACCTTTCAAGTACTTGAAGACTGCTATCATATCTCCCCTCAGTCTTCTTTTCTCAAGACTAAACATGCCCAGTTCTTTCAGTCTCTCCTCACGGGGCTTTGTTTCCAGTCCCCTGATCATCTTTGTTGCCCTCCTCTGAACCCTCTCCAGTTTCTCTGCATCCTTCTTAAAGTGTGGTGCCCAGAACTGGACACAGTACTTCAGATGAGGCCTAACCAGTGCTGAGTATTATTCCATGTCCTGCGTTCTGGGATGATCAAGAAGAGATCCTGGCCTTCCTCTGTGTGACAATCTTTCAAGTACTTGGAGAGCACTGTAAAAAAGAGGCTATATTTTTACAAATACTGCCGGGGTGTGTGTGTGTGTCTCCTCACACCCTATCCTCCCATGCCTTCTTTCTTAGGAAGGATGGAATTGCTACCCAAATTGGAAATGTTAAAAACTCGCCAAGCAATGACAGTCTTCATTTCTATTCTTCCAGCCTTCTAAAAAATACAAAGAAATGATGCATATAAACTACATTCCGTACTAATCAGGTAGACAAGATTTTAGTCAGACAGTTTATAGAATGAAGAAGTTGCTTGAGGGGGAATTTTTTTTTTAACTTTGTGGAGGATATGCAGTGTTTTTCTAAAACAACTTGTTTTTATTAGCAAGACACGCAAACATGGCTGTCAAAATAGATAAGCACAGCTTTTTGAAAATGCGTAGGGCAAGGATCCTCATCCTTTTTGAGTTGGTGGACACATTTGGAATTTTAAGAGAGCGTTGAACTCTCTCTCACAAAAATAGCTATCATCAGGGGCCTTGACCATTCATAAAATGGCTACCATAGTGGGCCTGGCTGGTCACAAAATGCTCATTTCCCAGAAGGCAAACTGGTGAAAAGAAACTTATCCAAGAACCGAAGTGCAAGGCAGAGGTGGGGTCTGAGATCCCAAACACAAAACTGCTCTTTTTAACCTAAATAAAGATGGCGCTAGAAGGCAGGACTTCACTTTACAGCATGTCAGCCTCCCAGTTTAAAAAAACACAAAACCTTAAGAAATAAAAATCAGGAAGGGCAGGGAGCCTGGTGGGCCCCACATTGGAGACCCTAGGCACAAGGCATCAAACAAGCAAGTGGCAGCTACCTGACCTGCTATGTACTAGGTCTGGGGTGGGCAACCAATGACCCCAGGCCACATGGGATGAGGTAATGAGCTTAAACACAGTACTTTGTGAGTAAACCTTTTGCTAACAGTGAGTGTTACTTGACAAGTAAGTGCCACGTTACAAGTTCAACGATATCACAGGGGCAAGTCTTCCTGGATTGTACTTCTTCAGACCACAGAAGGAGAAATCAAATTTCTGGATGCTCCCCACTCTAGAAAACTGGATATAAATTGTCTCTGATAAGTTATTTCTACATGCACTGGATTTTTAATGTGGTGGAGTATTCAAAACCTTCAACCTGAGTGACTCTGCCAGGTTATTTTACTGTGTAGAACAAAAAGAATTCTAAAACACCCAGCCTATGAGGTTGTACAATTTTTAGTTCAGAGTATACTGTGCAATTCTATACATGTCTACTCAAAAGTAAGCCCCATTGAGTTCAGTGGAGCTTACTCCCAAGTACATGAGTATAGGATTGCAGACTTAGTTCTTCATTTCTAAGGGAAGAACGTAAACTAAATTACAATCAATATAATGATTAGTTTTTCCTGATGAAAATATTCCAGCGGCTTTTCTTTATTATTATCTTCATAATATGAACTTTCACTCAGACTAATAAAAAAGGCATCAACAACATCAAAGCAAATTAAATAAAATGTTGCTAATTTGAATAATTGTCACCTTTATTCGGTTTGTATATAATGTTAGTTTGATGGGACCTGCAGATTCGTGTAGGGTTTTTCCTCGCATTCTTTTATAATTTCAACACTAGCCAGTCCCCAGTGTTTAGTGTCCTGGCAGCACATACAATTATACAAAATTACTTTTGACAAATTTGGGGTGTAAGTCAATAAAAACAAAATAGGATCTAAGTGCAGTAAATAGTTCATATTACCCTTGCAATTTCAAGCCAATATCTTTGTGCTACCTTTTTAGTACATCTCTATCATGCTACAGATAGATATATTAATGAACATGAATTTAATTACATAGTCCTGTTTCACCTTTTGCAGCAAGGAATATGTGATCCCCTTACAGTGCAGCTGCCCCATAGATTTTGAGTTCCATGTTGAGTATCTTCAGCCTCACAAAGCGTTTACTATTCATCCAACGTCTGGTAAGATCTGATACAGGAAGCATTACTTCATTAACATTTGAAATTATCTGACTCACAGATTGTATATGGAAACCTCTTAGTTACAAACTGGGAACAGAGTTCTTGCTAAGCAGATTCAGCCATCTGGACTGCCTCTTGGGCAAAGCTACAACCGGCCCAGTTCTCTTCCTCTTGCAGCGTGATCGTTAACATGTTTATTCCAGTGTAAATACCACAGAGTACAATGAGAAGGATCCAACAGTATCTGTGTGCTAGCGCTTTTGAGCTTCCACTAGCAGAAACCAGTGCTTGTGTAAGATCAGTAGTGCTTTCTAGCGTGATGGGTTTCCTGGGAAGCCTGTTGTACCAGCAAGTGCTGTTGATGTTGCGCAAGTGTTTGTCTCCGTGATCATAATGCCAATAGTGTTAGCACACAGACATCATTGGATCCTTCCCAATTGGACTTCCTTCAAGGTGAGCCTGCTTAGGTTGGCAGCCTCGGGAGCTGGGGTTCAGCCTGCAAGCCTGCCTGTGTCCCAGAGCAGAAGTGGCTGCTCTGCACCAACGTGCCCAGAAGTGATTGTTGGTGCAAAGTAAAAAATACAGAGTAGGTGACTGAAAATAATGGAAAGGAATAGCATGGCAAAGCCTTCCAAAAGGGATGAACGTCAGTTCGAACCATGTCTGCTTTTGCTTTTTTACCATGAAGTGGAGCAAAGTGGCGTATCTCCTGGTCAGCTCACTTTTCTGTGCTTTTTAACCTGGTAGATCTTATTCTCAGATCTCAGAATTTCCCCCTCCCCCATTGAAAACCATGGGAAGGGGAATTAGCTACGCCAGCTTCATGCTGGCACCGCTGAAGGGCCTGATCCAGGCCTCTCAGAGGAGCTTTGGATTAGAGCTGACATCCCTAATCCGCTTCGCTTCAGATGCCACTTCAGACCCCATCCGCTTCGACTAGGATCTGAATCTGAAGCGCGGTTCGGACATCCGAATCACTCGCTTTTGGCGTTTTCCCATTGACTTGCATGGGAAAACACAAACAGCCATAACCTTTTCAGTTTTAATGATACATACATGAAATGTAGGGAACTCTCGGTGCCCCTGGAGGGTACCCTGCCTGCCAAATATCAGACAGATTGGACCAGTAGTTTTTGTGCTAGGTGCAGGTGAACTTCAAGTTTTTCAAGGAAATCTCCCGAAGCAAAGAGCTATAACTTTTCACTGTTTGCACAGAAGTGCATGAAAGTTGAGAAACCCACAACCCCCCTGGAGGGCATCCCACCTGCCAAATCTCAGACAGTTTGTCCCACTAGTTTTTGTGCTCAAACCAAAGTTCATAAAGGGATAATCAAGTTAGGTGTTGAAGGAATGAGGAGGTCACTATCCCTAAACTCTGCTGTAGGTTTCTTTGAAGTGCAAATAATCCCTTTCCCTTAGTACTGCTTTCCTATTCACAGACAATAACCTCAGGGTCTCTTTGGCTGAATTGCCTGGGATAACACTGGCTGGTAGGTGGGAAGCAAAGACAGCAACCCTGCCAGGTGGGCACATTGACTTGAACGAAGAGCAAGGACAGTTGTCTGCTGGACTGACAGAGGCAGATAACACAGCAACCTGCCAGGAGGGCACAGCAGCAGCTCGCCCACCTTTGCCCCTGCCAAGACCCCGGAGATGCCTCATATTGGGCTTGCTTTGCAACACATAGTGTAGTACTGTATTATTTAAATAATAGCTGTTAATGCATGCAGTCCTTTGCCCACTGTTTTTGGAAATGTGGACTGTGTGTACTCCTTTGACACACATTGTTTGCTTGTCCACACAGCACAAGCACGCACACGCACACACACGACAGCAAAAGAAAAGCAAACACTAAACTACAAGCAAAAAGGGCAGGGGGGGATGACTAACTGTAATCCTAACAGAAGAGAAAGGGTTTTTATTTTTTAGGAGAAAGAGATCAAAAATGAGAAGGGGAGGAATACAGAAATGGAGAAGCGGGGGCTGAGGGAAACCAAGAACAAGGAAAGGAAAAATACATACATACACACACACACACACACACAGAGAGAGAGAGAGTTTATAAAAAATCTAGGCAGAATCAAAAGTAAGAGCGAACTAATGGTTGAGGGAGAATTGAAAAGGGGTGTGTGGGGGAGATAAGCAACTACAGTGAAATTTTCCAGATTTTTAAATGAACAAACAACAAGAATGAACAGTAAACCTATTACAGAAGGGTGGGGTGGGGAGACACTAACATAGCTGTCATAATATTCTCTTTCTTCTCTGCTTCGTTCTGCCAAAGGAGAGTGGGAAGGGTTAAGGCTTTGTCTGCTGTGTCTGGCAGAGACTGGGGCAGTTGCTCTTGGTGGCTGCAGGAGAAGCAGGATATGACTCGAGCTGAGAGAAAAATACCATGGAGCTTCCCTCTCTGCTCCTGTCCCATTCTGCTGCCACCCCTGCTGCTGCACCACCAGCACTGCACCCAGTGGCAGCTTATCAGAGCAGCGGGAGGCTGCCCAATTATCAGGTGGCTCGCGCACCCCAGTGGATCGTCTTGCACCCCCCACCAGGATGCGTGCACCCCACTTTGGAGACTACTGCTGTAGCTTCTAAGCCTCTCCTGTCCAGTAACACCACCTCTCTCACAATGAGCAAATGGAAGTTGACTTTCTCTTCCTCCTCCCCCCTTCCCCACTCCCTTCTCCTCCTCCTCCTCCACATGATCTTTCACAAGTTCATACATTTTGGAGACAGCCTATCTGGGCTGCTCAGAAGGCATAAGAAGAGCTCCAAATATACGAGGCAGACCAAGGCACCTCATAGGTGACCTCCTTCAGTTCGGGGCACCTCAGTGCTGTTCTGATCTGCTTTGTAGGAAGACAAGGCACCTCTGAATCAGCGTGCTTCACCTCATTACTTGGGCTTCGGACCGAAGCAGTGCACAGCCCTACTTTGGATTCAATGTCTCTAAAGCCATTTCTTACCTGTCCCTGCCGCATCCCCAGGACACCCTGTTTCTGGGTCTGCCACTGGCAAGAACACTGGTGGTAGATGTACGCCCATGGAGCTTTCTCGTGCCACAGGCCACCTCCACCATTGGAGCTTCTCTCCGCTGGCTCCTCCGCATCCTAATCCCCCTCAAAATGCTGTCCACATGGGTTAGGATTGCTATGCCCACTAGTAGTTAACTTTTAAATCAACTGGTCAAACTGGTTATATTCATATCGCCTTTAAGGCCTCTCAAACTAGACTCCCAAAAATCCCTAATTGTTTTGGATTATTTAATTCCAAAAGTTTTCTCAACATATTTCATTTAGTCAGAAAAGTGTTGATATGACTTCAGAATGGATGCACTAACTACATTTTATTCATTCATTCATTACAGGAATAATTCCAGCCAATGGAAAAGCACAAGTGGTAGTTACTTATGCACCATTCGAATATGGAACAGCACAGATGCAAATCCAGTTGTGGATTTCACAGTTTAACTCAAAACCTTACAAATGTGCTTTCACAGGAACGTCTACACCACACCCAAATTTAGCGTATGTTGTATTGATACTTGCTTTGAACTTATTTTGTATCTTTTTGTATTTTACTGACAGCTCTTTACAAAATAATATTTTGTATTTTGGGTTTCCCATTGGTTCATGTTAAAGGTTAAGCAAATGAACCAAGCCACTGTAAAAACATCTGGTTGGATCCTGAGTAAGTTAGTTGCACTTGGGTCTGATTGAACTCCATGTAAATAGTCAGTCTTGACTAAGTGAAGTCCTGTTAATATCAACTTACTCCCCATACAACATGTGGGTCTTTTTAGCTGAGAAAAATGGTGAGTATGGAAAGACATGATCAGAGGTGTACAAAGTTATGCATGGTGTAGAGAAAGTGGGCAAGGAACATCTTTCTCCCTCTCTCATGATACTAGAAAGGGGGATCATCCAATGAAGCTGAATGGTGTGAAATTTAGGGGAGATAAAGGGAAGTTTTTCTTCACACAGCACATAGTTAAACAATGACATTCACTACCACAAGACCTAGTGATGGCTACCAACCTGGACAGCTTTAAAAAGGGATTAGGCAAATTTATGGAGGATAAAGCTATCAAAGTCTACTAGTCCTGATGGCTATATGCTACCTCCAGTATCAAAGGCAGTATGCCTATATACGTCAGTTGCTGGAGAACGTGAGCAGGAGGGTGCTGTTGCACTCATGTCATGCTTGTGGGTTTCCCACGGGCAGCTGGTTGGCCACTATGTGAACAGAACTCTGTACTAGATGGGCCTTGGGTCAGATCCAGGTCTCCTTATGTTCTTGCGTTCAATTAACTTACTCTGGATCCAATCCATTGTCTGGCTTGGAGAGACTGCAATAACCCTACTCTTAATAACTCTTGGTGGTGAGTACAACATTGCTGACACCAATCTTCCAAGCGTTAAATATGCGTTCATGTATAGATGAGAATTTCCTCATGAGAATTGTGCAGTGCGGACAGCACACAACCACCTCCAAAGAAATGTTTTAACATAAAATGAGCAAAAGTCAAAGCAAAATCTTCCCAACATGGTACAGGCAGCGTTCATGGTCTTTCAACCAGGTCTAGGCCAGCATAGCTCGAGAGAGACTGGGCACGTTCAGATGATTCTTGGGGTATTTCTTTATTCTGCATGCTGGCTGCTCCAAAACTAACAGGATGGCCACACCGTGAAAAGATTCTCCACCCTGACTGCTCCTGTGAGTGCCATGCAGGAAGAGCGGCTCTGAGATCTGGTACTAGGGTCCTGGGGCAAGCTGAAAACTGGCTCCCTGGAGCCAGTATAGGTATTCAGCCTCCATATTAGCACAGCAGGAGCTAGTGGGAATTTTCTGCCAGCAGTTCCCACGCAGCGGTACATGAATGGGAGGCTTGGAGCCGTGGATGATACCACATCTCTAAGTTGTTTAGTGGTGGAGCTTTAATGTGGCATAGCCCGTTTGCCAGACCGAGCCCTTTGTGGTGGCACCATAGATAAAACTTCTTCGTGGGTTCAACCTCTAAGGCAACTATTCTCCCACCTGTGGCTCTGTAAACGAAGAGGTTCTGCAAACAGCTTCATGCAGTCTGCAGATTCATTAATGGTTGTCTTTAGTTTACTTAGCTGCCTTAATGCTACATCCTCCCAACCTGGTATCCTCCCTGCTAGCTGGTAATGATGGGTGTTACAGTCCAACACATCTGGAGGGCACCAGGCTGGGGAAGGCTGTTGTACTGGCTGTTGGTTATTGCTGAAATGTAGAAATGATTTGGGATTGTGAGAACGTATATTACAGTCAGTTCCTCTGCCACTTTCTTCCTATCCATCTGTGCTCTGGATAACTTGTTAGTTGTTGTTGTTCAGTCATTAAGTCGTGTCCGACTCTTCGTGACCCCATGGACCATAGTACGCCAGGCCTTCCTGTCCTCCGCTGTCTCCCGGAGCGTGCTCAAGTTCATATTCATTGCATCGGTGATGCTATCTAGCAATCTCATCCTCTGCCGTCCCCTTCTCCTTTTGCCTTCAATCTTTCCCAGCATCAGGGTCTTTTCCAGGGAGTTTTCTCTTTGCATTAAGTAGCCAAAATATTTGAGCTTCAGCTTCAGTATCTGTCCTTCCAATGAGCAGTCAGAGTTGATTTCCTTTAGGATTGACTGATTTGACCTCCTTGCAGTCCTGGGGACTCGTAAGGGCCTTCTCCAGCACCACAGTTCGAAAGCATCAATTCTTCGGCGCTCAGCCTTCCTTATAGTCCAGCTCTCACAGCCATACATTACTACTAGGAAAACCATAGCTTTGATTATACGAACCTTTGTCGGCAAGGTGATGTCTCTGCTTCTTACTATGCTGTCTAGGTTTGCCATAGCTTTCCTCCCAAGGAGCAAGCGTCTTTTAATTTCATGGCTACAGTCACCGTCTGCAGTGATCTTGGAGCCCAAGAAAATAGAATCTTTCACTGCTTCCATTTCTTCCCCTTCTATATGCCAGGACGTGATGGGGCCAGATGCCATGTCCTTAGTTCTTGTAATGTTGAGTTTCAAACCAGCTTTTGCACTCTCCTCTTTCACCCTCAACAAGAGGCTCGTTAGATCCTCTTTGCTTTCTGCCATTAGGGTGGTATCGTCTGCGTATCTGAGGTTGTTGATAATTCTCCCGGCAATCTTAATTCTGACCTGTGATTCATCCAACCCGGCGTTTCTCATGATATACTTTGCATATAAGTTAAATAAGCAGGGCGACAATATGCAGCCTTGTTGTTCTCCTTTCCCAATTTTGAACCAATCGGTTGTTCCATGTCCGGTTCTTACTGTTGCTCGTGACCCTCATACAGGTTTCTCAGGAGACAGGTAAGGTGGTCTGGTACTCCCATCTTTTTCAGAATTTGCCACAGTTTGTTGTGATCCACACAATCAAAGGCTTTAGCGTAGTCAGTGAAGCAGAAAGAGACGTTTTTCTGGAATTCTCTTGCTTTCTCCATGATCCAGCGAATGTTGGTGATTTGATCTCTAGTTCCTCTGCCTCTTCGAAACCCAGCTTGTACTTCTGGTAGTTCTTGGTTCACATACTGCTGAAGCCTAGCTTGTAGGATTTTGAGCATCACCTTGCTGGCATGTGAAATGAGCGCAATTGTGCGGTAGTTTGAACACTTTTTTGCATTGCCCTTCTTTGGAAGTGGAATGTAAACTGACCTTTTCCAGTCTTGTGGCCACTGTTGAGTGTTCCAAATTTGTTGGCATATTGAGTGCAGCACTTTAACAGCATCATCGTTCAGGATTTTAAATAGCTCAGCCGGAACACTGTCATCTCCGCTAGCTTTGTTGTTACTAATGCTTCCTAAGGCCCACTTGACTTCACTCTCTAGGATGTCCAGCTCAAGTTCAGTGACCGCACTATCATGACTATCAGGGACTTTAAGATCTTTCCTATATAGTTCTGCTGAGTATTCTTTCCACCTCTTCTTAATCTCATCTGCTTCTGTTAGGTCCCTGCCTTCTGTGTCCTTTATCATGCCCGTCTTTGCACAAAACGTTCCCTTGATATCTCTGATTTTCTTGAAGAGATCTCTAGTCTTTCCCATTCTGTTGTTTTCCTCGATTTCTTTGCATTGTTCATTTAAGAAAGCCTTCTTGTCTCTCCTTGCTATTCTCTGGAACTCTGCATTCACTTGGATATATCTTCCCCTTTCTCCCTTGCTTTTCACTTCCCTTCTTTCCTCAGCTACTTGTAAAGCCTCCTCAGACAGCCACTTTGCTTTCTTGCATTTCTTTTTCTTTGGGATGGATTGAGTTGCTGCCTCCTGAACAGTGTTACGGACCTCCGTCCATAGTTCCTCAAGCACTCTGTCTATCAGGTCTAATCCCTGAAATCTATTCATGACCTCCACTGTATATTCATAAGGGATATGATTGAGGTCATACCTGAATGGTTTAGTGGTTTTCCCTACGTTCTTCAATTGTAAGCCGAAATTTTGCAATAAGAAGCTCATGATCTGAGCCACAGTCAGCTCCAGGTCTTGTTTTTACTGACTGTATAGAGCTTCTCCATCTTTGGCTGCAAAGTACATAATCAATCTGATTTCAATATTGACCATCTGGTGATGTCCATGTGTAGAGTCGCCTCTTGTGCTGTTGGAAAAGAGTGTTTGCTATGATCAGCGTGTTCTCTTGGCAAAACTCGATTAGCCTTTGTCCTGCTTCATTTTGTACACTAAGGCCATGCTTGCCTGTTATCCCGGTGATTTCTTGACTTCCTCCTTTAGCATTCCAATGCCCTATGATGAAAAGGACATCTTTTTTTGGTGTTAGTTCTAGAAGGTGTTGTAGGTCTTCATAGAACCGATCAACCTCAGCTTCTTCGGCCTCAGTGGTTGGGGCATAGACTTGAATTACTGTGATGTTGAATGGTTTGCCTTGGATTTGTACTGAGATCATTCTGTCGTTTTTGAGATTGTACCCCAGTACTGCCTTTCCCACCCTTTTATTGACCATGAGTGCTACTCCATTTCTTCTAAGGGATTCTTGCCCACAGTAGTAGATATGATGGTCACCTGAATTAAATTCGCCCATGCTTGTCCATTTTAGTTCGCTGATTCCCAAGATGTCGATGTTCAATCTTGCCATCTCATGTTTGACCACCTCCAGCTTTCCTTGATTCATTGATCTTACATTCCAGGTTCCTAAAGAATATTGTTCTTTACCGCATCGGATTTTATTTGTTAGTAGCTTCCATTTAAAAAGTAAAGCCAAATGTAACTGGTACACTTAAAAGAAAGCATTTACTTAAAGAGCCTGCTAATAACTAAGTGAGGCATTAACTGAAGAGAAGATAAAAGAATCATAGGAGGTTTCCCCTCAACATTTTAGCACCAACTCTGCTCAGGAGCAGTGAATGGGTTCCTCTCTCTCTCTCTAGCCAGGCAATGAAGAGTGCAGTAAATAAGCCAGCAAAGTTTGCCAACCTTCAGCTTAAAAACAAACTTCAGGGGCTCATAAAGCATGTCTCAGAATGAGAGGAGGGCTTTACAAGCTCCCAGTGTTTTCTCCAGTTTAGATTAAAATCTGAGGCAGAGGACAATTCCTGGCTTCCTTCACACCTGCCTCTACCACATTCCTTTATCCCCAAAAGCCACTCCCCAAAGGCACTTCCCTTTCAAGTGGGAGCGGGGAAAGCCACAGCACAGGCATGTAGGGAAAGGCAGGAGAGTTTTTCCTCCCTCCCTCCTCTCCATTGTGCTGGTGCTCTGGGCACCATGGGAGACGTACTCCCCTCAAGGGGTCCTACCATTGCAGGAGCTCACCCATCTCTAGAGTGAGACGAGAGCTAAAGTTCTAATCGCAACATTTTGTCACCCACATCCCCAGAAATCTGTGTCCATTCCCAAACTGTAGCTGCACTTTTGCTTATGGGTATTAAAGGGTATGTCTCTTTCAACATCCAGAAGAGGAGACTTTGAGAAGCAAGAAACCGTTTTGCAGAGAATACCAAAGTCTGCTGAAAAAGCAGTGGCACGCCTTCCACAGAAGATAATATCGCCAAAACATAAGTGCCGCAGCCCCCTGCAAAAAGTACAGGTGGGGATTTAAGAAAAAGACAAAAATAAATTGTTGCTTTAAAAATGGCATTGGTTAGTTGCTTTGACGTTTCACATTTTATTTCATAGGCCATCGAATATAAAAACTTGCGATTCCCAGCTGATTTGTCAAATCCTTATGCTGTAGCAACTGTTTTGATTCAGGAGCCAGGCAAATTAAAGATTAAACACTTAAGAGAAGGTAACAGCTTTGAATACTGGATGTTTGTGCGGTGTGTAGTACATGGTTGGAATTTCTGGACATGTCTATAATAGGTAGACATGGCAGCAGGCTTGGTACTTGGAAGCCTAAGTACATCTGTAAGTGCAATCCCTGCATATTCTTTGCTTGTTTGCCCCTGCATACATTTCCCTCTCCTTCCTCTGTTGTGTCCCTTGTGTTATTTTCTAGATCGTTAAACTTTTCAGCCAGGTACCTCTTTTCTCACTCATGTACATGGATGGCATTGTTTCATACTAATAATTGAGGGTGATGGGGTAGTCAGATAGACTTCATTACCGAGGACAAGATCCAGTCTGCATTTCAAAAAAGAAAACTATGGCGTTTCACCCTGAGCTGTTTTTAAGATGCCCACTTAACACAACAGTTGTTTTACAATGAAGTACCCTTTAGTCTTACGAAAGATAATGGTTTTGTTAAATGCGGTTTGTTCACAGAAAAGGAATAGGAAATTAACAGCAGAACTGGGAGAGACATGGGTTAAATAGCAGATTAGGGGATTTGCTATATTTTCTTCTAGTATATTCTAGTATATGACTACATTAGTGTGGAGTAAAAAAGCTATTTCCATATTCTCCCCCACCTCCTAGTCTTCCCAGACAGGTTGGCTAATGGCCCGAGGAAGGGGGTGTGAAGGTGGAGGAATTGCTTCCACCATAAGACACAGCTCTGTGCACTGAATTTAGCCATCTAAATGTTCTAATCTGATTCTTTCATGGACAGGTAATAGTGTCTTGCTTAATCTAAATAATGTGAACTGACCTGTTCCATCTGGATGTGAAGGATCCTGCCTCAGTTACAAGAGATTGCCTTCACCTCCCTTCTAGCCTGTCTGTTCTGTTTGAACAGCCACAGTGAGAGAGACTGAAGGCCCCCCTTGCACAACACTGCCTTGTTCCTGTTCACACGGAGGCTGCTTGGCAGTTCTCTGTTTGAGCCTCTGTCCCTGGCCATCTCCATTCTGATACTGCAGCAGTGCAGCTCCGCTCCTCACACAAGCACCACTTCAGACTAGCATCACATCTGAAGCAGTTTTAGGGAGCAATCCTATGTGGAGAGGTAGCCGCCTCCAAACTCGGAGGTGACCGCCTATCCAATGCAGGGAGAGTGGAGCGCGGAGGGCTTCTTCTCCTCCGTGCTCCAGCTGTCCTGCATTCATGTCTAGATGGCTGATTTTGGCTGTCTAGCTGCAGGACTTCGGAGCGGAGGTGGGGAGTCTGGAGGACACATAGGAAGCATTGTACCAGCACTTCCACACTCCCCACCCCCGGGAATGCCCCCTTTTGCCCTGCGCCGCGCCGCCCATCTGAGCACGGAGCCTAGCAACAATCCATGCTGCCTACGAGGGGGGCAGAAAGGTGGTTTTCCAGGAACCAACCTTGGAGCGTGGGCTACAAGGTTGGTTCCCAGAAACCAAACAATTCCGTGGCCGTCTACCTGCTGTCTAGCGGCCATGGGATCGCACCCTTATTGTATATATGTCATTCTATTTCACTATCGAAAGGGATATGATACATAACAGGGCTGTAGAACTTCAGGCCTGGGAGCCAAATCCAGCCTGGCTGGGTGCCAGTCTGGTCTTCCAGGGTTCCTCAAAGGTCCACACCCCATTTCCCTGTCCTCACCACTTTTCCCCCAACCACTGATTTAAGCTGGTGCTTTCCTAGCTTTTGTGCAGACTTTCCCCCATTCTAGAAGGCTGAAATGTCTCTCCTACGGTGTAGTTACTGGCAATAAGATCTTCAAGCTAAAATATGCTGATATTTTGTCCCCATCCCTTTTATCTTTGGTCCCACCCCTTTTGCCTTCAGACCCACCCACCACTCGAAGGTGGCCCCTGAGAACGTCTGTGAAATGAGTTTGGCCCTTGGGCTGAAAGAGGTTCAACACCCCTGATGCATAGACTAATATTTTGCTATCGATGCTAATTTCAGAATTCTGAAATTTCTGTTTAATATATTATATCTCCCCCCTCTCACAATATAAACAAGAAATCTTATTTGCAGATATTGATAGAACAGAAGTCTCATTCCCATAACATCACGTTTCACAATAAAACAGGGACACTGCCTCCTGTAAGCAGATATTTGTAGCAATCTGATCCATGCATTTTCCATGTTCTGAAATCGGTGTAATACCATTCTAGACTGATTAATTCAGCCTTTATAACTTAGGCCAGTGGTGATAAAGGAGGGCTGTTTTACACCACCCCTGAACATCTTGTTTAATAATTGTTGGTATTTGTGTCCTGCAGTCTTAGAAGGACAAGGTGACGGAGGAGCTAAAACAAGGCAGGTGAAAGAAGCTGTTTTTCAGTTGAAAGTCAAGCAAGACATGCAAGAGGAGCAAATCAATCACCTTAAATGGTGAGCAGTGCCTGCGCATTTTGCAAGAAGAAGTACATGAACATAACTTCTCTGAACAAAGCAAGTCATTGCCACCTGGTATAAAGTTTGAAAGACGATTTGCTTAAAAATGAGTGAAGTACTTGTATTTGTTTCCCAGTTTGTATCTGATTATAATTAGAACAAATGATTGTGAATAGTAGTTACAAAGGTTTTTGTTTTAACTTGATCTATAGTAGAACAACCAGTATCAACCCAAAAAACATTTTGGGTTGTATCTAATGGTGGCTTTGCATTAGTAGAAAGGACTTCAGACATAAGAACAGCCCTGCTGGATCGGACCAGAGGCCTACCTAGTCCAGCATTCTGTTCAGCCAGATGCACACGAGAAGCCCACAAACAACAAATGAGTGCAGTAGCACCCTCCTGCTTGTCTTCTGGGGGTAATATATATCCAGCATGACTTGTAGTAGCTATTGATAGCCTTATCCTCCATGAAAAGGTGTGGTACCCAGTTTTCGCCAATCTCCCTACCCACAGCAGTCTCTCAAGCACCCCAGCCTAACCCCACCCCACCCCACACAAAGTTGCTACAGAAGGTTGGGGGACCCTTGGGAATAGTATGGGATAAGGTAGAGAGAGCTGCAGTAGGAAAAGGTGGATCAACAAAAAATGAGTGCCTTGCCTTGCACGAGCAGAAGCGTTTTCCGTAAAGCCACCCTTGGATACAACCCATTGCGAACCATGGCCTGCAAATTGTTCATGAGCTAATAGGGAAGCAGTCATTTGACCCACTTGGTATTACCGAAAAAGTGGAAGGCTCTTAAGTATGGACACGATCTCATACATGAACATATAGGGCACAATCCAGCCAAAACTAAGTACTTTGAAATCATGTGGATATCAGGAGGATAAAAGTAAGTGCATTTATTTGACAAATGTGTGGTAATGTGGTGATTATGGGGATTGATCTACAGAAGCTACAGTACGTTTGCATTGCACTGTTTGTATCCATGGGGATGTATAGTTTATAAAAAGAGCCTTTCCTAAGCTGAACTTTAAAGTGAAAACTATTCTCTTTTTTCCAATTCAAATGCAGGCAAGTTCATTTAGGCAAAGATCCCATTAGTCCAACTTTTCAAAAGCAGATTCTCGAAGACCGACAGAGAGAAGACGAACAGTACAAGGTTAGGATACATTTTCATTTTAAAGTAACTGTATGGGTTTGTATGTTGCCGGCAGCAGCTGGGGCCTACTCAGGTGGGCAGGATTGTGACCCAGTAGGGGAAAAAATGAGTCAGACTGAAGAGGAGGAGACCTCCCTTCCTGCTGCTTCAAAGACTTATATTGAAACAAAGCACACACCATCCTCGCTGCCAAGGGTTTGATCATCTGTATATTATCCTGACTTCAGGGTTCACATGCAATGTAAAAAGAAAAGGGTGGAGATACAGAAGATGGATGGAGGCTGCCTACTATACAGTCTCCTTGGGGACCTCTAGCTGTACCCTGTTGGTTGGAGGTGGGCCCTGTGGCATCCTGACCAGCATGAGATATTCCTCATTGTCTACACACCTGTGGTACTTAGACTAAATGCGATGATCTATCCCTTAGAGTTCTAGAGGTTTTCTTTTAGGGCTGGAGAGTGATCCCCTCTCAGATGCTGTAGGCCTCTTCTGACAAGGAGCGTCCGTTGCCTTTGCAGTCCTCCCTATTTCAGGCCCTACCCCCATATTCTGAGGGGTTGTTTGTTTATTTTTTATTTCATTTGGGGCATTTGTAAACCACTCTACCTCTGAAAAATTCCCAACCAGTGAATGAGGATACAACTGTCAAGATACAAAAAGATAATGCTTAAAATGTCAACAAAGTTGTGGCTAGTCTTTCAGTCAGGGAAGGTTTGTTTAAATAAAAATGTCTTTACAAGATGCCAAAAACAGAGCAATGTTGGCGCCTGCCTGACATCAATTGGCAGGGAATTCCACAGAGAGGGAGCTAATACACCAAATGCTCTACTCAGAGTGGATTCTAAACAGACCTTGGGCCCATGTGGAACTACCAGAAGTGCCTCATCAGATGGCCTCAGTGATCAGGCAGGTTGGTAAGGGAGAAGGCACCCTCCCAAATATCCTGGTTCCAAGTTGTTTCGGACTTTATACACCAGTAACGAAACCTTAAACCTGGCCCAGTAGCAAATAGGCAGCCAGTGCAATTCCCTCAGCAGAGGTGTTACATGCTGAAAAGGGGTGGCCCATGACAACAGCTGAGCTGCTGCCTTCTGCACTGGTTGCAGCTTCCAGCCCAGCAGGCCTTATGGGCAACCCAACATAGAGCGTATTGCAGTAATCCAGTCCTGAGGTTACGAACACCTGGTCCAGTCCTCCTCATACCACCATTCCCATCTATCTCACAGCTGAATTTACTTTGCCAGAAGAAACCTATTTACTTATGTAACAAATAAATTTATATACCACCCAACTGGCAGATGCCTTTATGGTGGGTTACGATCATAAAAAAAAACAAAACAAAAACAACAACCTCAAAACAATACAATAACAATGAAAACAGTGAGTACAACAGTGAGTACAAACCTAGTTGCTCCTACTCCGTTATCCCTGAATGGGGTGTGTTCTAATGGTTAACAAGAAGATAGAGCTAAATTAAGGTGCATTCCTATGCATGTTTTAACATAAAAAGTCCTACAACTCCCACCATTCCCAGTCAGCATGCTGGGAGTTGTAGGCCTTTCTTCTGTCTAAATGTGCATAGGATTGCATTCTTAGTGGCACAGCAAAATTCTGTTACAAGCCCTTTCTTAGTTTGGGGCTACGTATCGATTACTACAGCTGTTATCATGTGCTTGTTTACCTGGGACTAAACTGCATTGGCACAGTTGGATTTAATTCTGAGTAAGCATGTATATGTTTGGGCTGCACAGAACCTATTTATGGTTGTTTGCAGCTGTATTAAAAAGGATAATAGGGATCCGTTTATGGTATATCTGCTATAAGCCGCTATAAAGCCTCATCATTCTCACAGTAACCTAAACCAGGATTTCTGCTTGCCTACCCCCTTACAACAGGAAAGCAGCAATCCCAGCGGTCTTTTGCCTGTGGCCCGAAATCAATACTTTGTTGTGTGGTAGAAGGTAGTGGCATATGATTCAAACACAGGAATTGTGGAATTCAGCATTCTACTAACGAGTTTTGCTTGCATTTTGCAATTTTCTTGGAGAACTGCCATTCTCCTTAGCACTGAATGCAGAACTTTGACTAAGGATCTGTTAATGTACTAATGTGGATATATGTATATATTTTTGGTGCCAAGCCAGATTAAAAGAGGAGATCCCATTATGGAGAAGGAGTTTCATAGGAAGAATGTTCAGATCTCTGTCAAGCGTGTCATCCGAGACGTCAGTGAGGTATGTCTTTGTGCCAGAGTCAAACAGGTGGGTGGGACTGCAGTGGAAAGAGAGGAGCTGTTTGCATTAGAGTCACAAAATCCAAACAGAACTAATTTGCTTGCCTTCTTTTGTTAGTCTCTCTTGTCAGGGAAATAGGAGCAGAAAGAGTCTCAACCCCTGGAAATATTAAAGAAAGTGTGAGGTTTTAGCAGCATAGGCATAGCTAAATGATCAGTTGGAACAGAGCAATAGTATAAGGTTGTAATAGCTACCTGGAGATCATAGATGAAAAAGAATTCTTAACTGGGTGCCTCCTAGAATTAATTGATACATAGTTGCTGAGGAAGAAATGAACCATGTTGTCACCTTATAGTTTTGATCATTGTTTGACCAGGGTTGCTATCCGAAGGGTGCAATCCTATGCACATTTAGACAGAAAGAAGTCCTACAACTTTCAGCATTCCCCAGCCAGCATGTAGGATCTTTTTTTGTTGAAAAATGTGTAGGATTGCTCTTTAGGTGTATTACTTGGAAATAAATTCTGCTGAAATCACTGGGTCTTACTTTAGTGTAATTACGGATACTATTAACTAGTATAAATATGGTAGCGCTGATTGCTACAAATTCATTTTAAAAAAGAGTTCTTGTTTGAAATTCCTAATCATCAGCATTTCTGCTTCTTGTGTGCTGTGCAGCGCCCCAAATTCCAGCCCACGTTTGATCTCTTGCTTAACGACCCTTGGTGCCACAAACACTGGAATCTGCGACGGTTCCAACAAGCTGCACGAAAGGTACTGAAACAAACTGCTACCGGTAAATTTATATGTAGCCACACATACCAGCTGCAGATGTAGAATCATAGCATCATAGGGTTGGAAGGGGCCTGTAAGACCATGGAGTCCAAGCCCCTGCCTGATCCTCGGACAGTCTCCCATCCAAGTACTAGCCAGGGCTGACCCTGCTTAGCTTCCAAGATGTCTGCATGAAGTTCTCAGAGATCATACTGTTCTGGTCTGCTGGAAATCATACTGTTCATTTCCAAGGTCTCCCTGAACTTGCAGTGGTGGTTGATAACATTTTATATGAGATCAGAGCTTTCTTTCTGTTTTAACCCAGATCCAGTCCCAGTTGTGGGTGTCATGGCTCTGCTGTTTAGCCATGCATGCACACACACACGCGCACACACAAAGCAAAACTCCCCTGCCTGCGCAAAGAAGCCTGCATTCATGTTTGTGAAAAAAGCATTTCCAATTGTGTCTTCATAAACAATCTTCATAGTTTAGAAAGGAAGATACAAACCTGAGTCATCTCTAAATCAGTCTTTGAAGTCTGGTAAGTCTACTCAGTTGAAATCTTTAAGAATTTACAATCCTCAGTATGCTCGACATCAATATTGAACACTCCATCCACTTAACTAGACAAAAAACAGTGAATTTATCATAAATCAAATTTTAGGCTTTTAATAGCATATAATGGTTTTTATGATAACTGGTCACCCTTTTCGACCAGACTGACTTCTCTTTTTATGGATTTTTAGTTAATGGCGCATTGTTGCTTTTAATCTGCTGCTTCGTTTGTTGTTTTTACTTACTTTAAAAAATGTTGCATTGCTTTTATTGTATGTTTTTTCTTAGATGCCGTGATGCTTATGCAAAAAAGTGGGATATAAATTCCCTAAATAAATAAATGATAAAAGCAATTGCATATGCTTCCCACTTTTTCTGTTGACTCAACTCAGACACCATGGCAAACAATGGTTGTTGTTGTTCAGTCGTGTCCGACTCTTCGTGACCCCATGGACCATAGCACGCCAGGCCTTCCTGTCCTGCGCTCTCTCCCGGAGCGTGCTTAAGTCTGTATTCATTGCATCGGTGATGCTATCTAGCCATCTCATCCTCTGCCAACCCTTCTCCTTTTGCCTTCAGTCTTTCCCAGCATCAGGGTTACAGAAGCTTAAGTGGCTAGGTGTGATCTCTGACTTCACAAACTGTACTTTTCAATTGGCTGGCAGACCAGGATCGGAAACCAGCGTTCGAAAAGGGCTTTCATACCATGTTTGCGCTAACTATGGTTTGACAAGATATCAGAATTGTTGTGGCAGTTGTTCCGCCTCCAGGAGATGCTGCACCTGGGAACTACTGTGCTGAGCAGACAGAAAATGGAAGTAGGCAAGCGTCTCCACACTGAACTATAGGTGTTTTGTTTGTTTGGAAGCTCAAACCATAGTTTGGGTTTTAAACTGTGGTTAACATAACCCTTGCTGTACAATAAGTTTGCCCCAATGTGTTCTGTAGAAGTATGCACTATACAGTATGTCAGTCATAAGATAATTCTGCCATTCCATATAGCTGCAGTACCTAATTCTGCATTGTTAGGGGCAAGGCAGAAGAAGAGGGAGGTGTATAACACAAAGCACTTCTCCTTTCAGATCATTGGACCCTCCACCTTCCAATTCTTTGACCCTTGCCAAAAAAAATGTTCATACATATACAGATTCCATAAGAGCTGTGCTGTTGCCAGTAATAGTCAGTCTTATGGCAACTTAAGTTCTCTGCCATTTATTGTGCCTTAATTTAGTAAAACCAACATGGAAGCCAACATGGTGTGAGCAGAAATCCATTCACACAAAGGGACGTTCTCCCTCTCTCCTACCCCCTGCCACCTCAAGCCCTCTGAATATCTGCTCTGGAGGGTCCCCTAACCCTCTGGAGAAGATTTTCATGGGGTGCAGGGGAGAATGGAGAATTGTCACACCTGCCAGTTCCCCTGAGAGAAGCAGTACCATCAGTGAAAAAACATTTTAAAAGTGTAAAGGATTCTTTGTCCGTATATTTTCAAGTTTGCTCCACAACCGTATGGTCTAGCAATGTATGCTTTAAATACGAACAGTCAATTGAACAAGTTAATTGGACCACATGTACATAGTATCTGAAATAATTCTTCTAGGTCCTGCTTCAGTGTCGGCTACATCGTGTGATAAGTTGGCTGCATGGAGTATATAAAGTTATTCGAGCTCAAGAAGAGGAAGAGATGTTCATATCAGGTACAACCTCTGAATTACTCCGTTATTTTTAATTTTCGTTTTCATTTTAAATAGTCATGTCATATTGTGAAAAATAATTATGGCAACCTAGAAAAGATGCCTTGATGCTTTTACATCATCAAGTTTTTACATGTTAAAACCTTACTGTTGGTTATATCGGAACAGCTAGGAAATCCTGTCGTAAGAAGGTGGCTTCCATAATCTGGCCTTGCAAGGCTCTCAGTGTGCTGCACGCTCCTGTCCTCCAACAATGCATTTCAAGCACAAAGACAGAAAGAGATGGGATAGTAGCACCATTTGCTTTGTCCCATAGAAGAGTAATTCTGAAAGAAGTATGAGGGCTACTGTCAGAGGCATAATTGATGGGGAGGAAACCTGCTCTCTCCTCCCAAGTTTGGAGTCACGTTTAGGTGGTACAGCATGTGTCCAATGGAAGGGCAAGTTTTTCCACAGTTCACCTTGAGTGGCAGACGTGGCAGACACCCACCATTACAACACTTTTGATCTTGGCATTCGCCCTTGTCTGTCCCCATTCAACAGAATGCAGCAGCTTCAAAACGGGCAGCACAACAGCAGTAGTTAATGAGGAAAAGAGAATGCCTTTTGTCTTGACTGCAAGTCGCATACTGCCTTCTGAATTCCCCACGTACAATGCACCTCGATGGGCTGGTGAGCTGGTAGGTACCATGATTAGTTCATTATTTAAAAAGAAATATCCCTCTTCGTCAGTTTGGAAACTACTTCCTATGGTTGCAAAACCAGTATCGACAGGGCTCTTCAGTTCGTGAGCATTATCAGCAATGAAATCAATTATCGGAACCTGGCCACGACTAGGTTAAACTAGATCCAGAAAATTCTTACATGTATTGAAGTAGAGCAGCCTTCCCCAACCTAGTGCCCTCCAGATGTTTTGAACTTCAGCTCCCATTGGCCCCAGCCAGCATAGCCAATGGTCAGGAATGTGAGGAGCCGTAGTCCAAAACATCTGGAAGCCACCAGGTTGGGGAAGCCTGAAGCAGAGTGTCAAAAGGGCAGATGGTGATTGGTGGGCAGTGAAGACTAGGAAGGAATTCCCTTCCCATGGGAAAGGGGAGTGGTGAAGATCCAAGTGAGAAGAAGGTATGTCTCTGGAATTTACCACCTTCTAGGATAGCCTTCCCTAACCTGACGCGCTCCGGGTGTGTTGGACTACAGCTCCCATCATCCCCAGCCATCAAGTCTGGTGCTCTCTTGATAGCCCCCAGCCATCGGTCCTGCTGGCTGTGGATGATGGGAGTTGTAGTCCAACACACCTGGGGGGGGCCCCAGACTGGGGAAAGCTATTCTAGGTGATGGCAATTTTAATCCTACTGGCTGTTTTATGCCGCATTTTATTTATTTTTGGTGTTTACATTTTACTTGTTTTTTTAATTCTTTTTGTCAGTCACCCTGGGAATATGATAGAAAGGTGGTACAAAAATACTTAGACGGCTGTATTGGATGCTGTCCTTCCATTTGTAGAAGATTCTTTGATCCAGCGGAGGCTTCCGTTAATGGAAGGGGAAAGGTTCCAATTTTCACAAATTCTTCCTTTCTCCTCCTGCAGCCCCAGTATGCCACCTCCCACAATGTCTCAGCGGGTTCCCCAACTCTCTGGAGCTGGTTTGCGAGCCAGTGCAAGAGGCTGCAGAAGGAAGGGAGAATCCGCTACAATGGCCTGCCTCCCCGTTCTGTGAACGGAAGCACAGCATTGGATACAACCAGGCTGCTGCACAACATCCCCCTTCCTCGCATAAAAGACGGTGCAGCCTCGGAAGCGCCAGCACCGGATGAGGCCGCTTTGGGTATCTGGTGTCTCTCTTGATGGGAGTGCACTAGTTCTCCGTAGCTACCCCATCTGTCTCCACGGGCCCTTGCTCCTTGTTTGCGGCAGCGTTGGCAGCATGGTAGAGATGGCCGCCACCTGCTCCTAGCTCCCTGCCAGATCCACCACTGCCATGGCTGTGAGCATGCCTCTCCCTCGTGTGATGGGTATTTAACTAGTCGCTAAATATGTGTGTTAATTTATTTTCCATAGTAGATAAGAAACAAATTGTTGTACGAAATACACACCAGTCCTTCAGTATTGATGATTTAATATAAGCAAAGAATTGGTATTCACGTACATAACGCCTTTTTTTCAGGCACCAGAAATTCTTGGTATAGTTCCTCTCAAGTCTGCAAAAGTCAAGATCAAACAACTTCATCAGTTCTATGAATTAAAGGTTAGATGCTGTTGGCCACTAGATTTTCCAGGGATGTTTACTTTAGGGGTGGATAGGGGTGTAGATCTGGAAATCTTTCCTGTGTAAAGTGTGTTGTTACGACACTTTACACAATGTTATGAGAGGGCACATGAATTACAGTGAATAAGATAAGAGCGTAAGAAGAGCTATGCTGGATGTGACCCACGTCTACCTTGTCCAGCATTCCATTCACACAGTGGCCAACCAGCTTCCTGTAAATTCATTTGGATAGTTTCATTTGACGCTTAGGAATTTCTACAATATTGCAATATTTTTCCCCTTTGTCCCAAGGTCCCTCAGCATTTCACCCTCATGGGATACCAGCCATTCTGTGTACACCATTCGGCAACCAGTTACAAAGTTCCAAAATACTCTCAAATTCTGAGGACAGGTGCAGAGGTAACAAGTCAGTCCAATGTTATCTTTTTTCCTTTTTGTTTTACTTCAGACCTTTGTGGTATAATAAATACTACAAAAATGCCCTTCCAAACTATTTGCTGTTTCTGTCTTCTGTCAGGAAGAGCTGATCCCAGTAATACCTGCTTCAGAAGAAATGCTCCAGCTTGCCTTGACCGCACGAGAGGGTGAACAGAATATCTCCCTGTTGAACCTTAAAGCTCCTGAGGCTTTGCTTCATCCTCGAACTGAATATCCACTTCAGATTTTTGTGAGTAAAAACAGGACAGGACAGGTAACCTGCCCCGTAAGAAAGGATGAAGAGCATAGGTATATGCAGTTAGATTGCTGGTGCAGAATTTCAGGGCAATTCTCTTAGATATTTTATACATACTCGCTTCATCCTCACTCATTAACACAGTATCAGCATTAAGGTATTTCTATTGATTTTATTTGTTTTTGCAACAGATAGAAATACATATTTCAGCTAGAAGGAGCTGTTTCGTTTGGACCAATGGTCCTTCTAGCCTAAGGCCAATTGGCAGCAGCTTGCTGAGATCTAGGATCTTTTTCCTTTTCTCTTTCTGTTGGGATGCTCCTTTCTCACCCATTCGTGTTAGGGGGGTTGAGACAAGGTGGACTGCAGAGCTGGTCCTTAATGTGGAAAGTGGCAGCTCTTTAACACAGAAAGCCTTTGTTGCTGCTGCAGGGCATACCAAATCACTGGGGCGTTTCTAATAGGACCCTCCTCTCCTTTCTGCCAGCCTCAGCATATATTGGATGGCATGATTGAGCCATTTCCTGCAAGACTCACATGACTGACTAAGACAGTCCTGTTAAGAGGTGTTTTTTTTTTTTTTGATCTACAGTTTCTGTGACAGATTTATTGAATCAACTTTACAATTCCCTTGTTTCAGTGTCACTCTTTGTTTGTTTTTCCAGAATCCTAGTCCAGGACTGTATGAGTTCAAGTCACCGCTCCCTTATTCAGAAAGCAGCATTGAATATCATATTTGCCCTGTTCCAAAATATGCGCTTACCAGGAAATACCCACTCAAATCTAGCATACCGATTTCACAAAAGAAATTCTTCCATCGCAGGGTAAGGGCAATTGAAGTCACTGGGGCCCTAACAGTTGAAAGCTTGTCTTTTTGAATTGGCAAAAATTAGGTTAGCAGTTTTCCCTGATGAGGGTGTGTTTGTGGTTATTGCAGGAAGTGATTCGTGGCGTAACTAACTGGAGAAAATTCCCATCGGTCATCCATTCAACCTTGCCTAATGTACCAGCTCTGAATGGTGTATCAATACCATTCTGGTAAGAAAGAATCATCATGTTTGCCATGTTCATGATAACAGCACCTTAGCCAAAGCGGCAGACTTGGGACAGCACTGGAAACAGCAAAGAAAGTTTTGTAAGTGTAGTGGAAGAAGTCTGGAATTCTTTGCCCAGGCATTTTTGGATGTTGACATGCAACTTCCACTTCTCTTGGAGGGTATTAGTTACTTATTTAAAGCATTTTTACCCAGCTGTTCAGCTGAAAAGACTCCCAGAGCAGCTTACATACATTCAATAACAAATAAGATAGTCTCTGCCCATTGTTCAGTGCCTTGGTCTGAGCAGATGAGCAGGCTAAGAGTACAAATCCAGGAGGCGTTCCTTTATTTATTCTAGGTATATTTAATTCAGAGTGAAATGTGTGGTTTAGGCATGTGGTTACATGTGGTTTGAAGAGGTAAGGGTAATACTACTTTAGTTCCCAGCTATGTGAGGGAAGAGGAAGGTGGTTATTGATGAGCTGTTCAAGAGAAGAGTTTGGCTCAACAGATGGTGGCCGCTATTTATCAGGGGTTTAGAGCAGTGGTCCCCAACCTTTTTTGGCATCAGGGACTGGTTTTGTGGACTACCCCCCCCCCGCCACCCCCCCGAAATCCCCCTGGGACGGAACCTACCTGGCGGCAGCTGGTCCAGGTCCGTCCCGGGGGGATTTCAGGGGGTGGCGGGGGGGGGAGTAGCTGCGCCCGGACTGCGGACACAAATGGCGTCCAGCATAGCCGATGCCATTTGCGTCCTTGTTCTTCAGATAATAGGCTACGTAAATCTTTACGTAGACTATTACTGCAAAGAACATGGATGCAAATGGTGCCCGCTATGCCATTTGCGTCCCTGTTCTTTGCAGTAATAGGCTACGTAAAGATTTACATAGCCTATTACTTGAAGAACAGGGACTCAAATGGCATCCGTGGACACCATTTGCGTCCCAGCGGCCGGAAGTCCGCCAGCAGCCGGAGCCGGCCGGCAGCTCCGTGGACTCGCTACAGAGCGGAGCCGGCCGGGGCCAGCAAGGATTCCAGGGGGGAGGGATGGACCCCCCCCCCCCACGGACCGGTTCCTAACAGGCCACAGACTGGTACTGGTCTGCGGCCCGGGGGTTGGGGACCCCTGGTTTAGAGGATACCAAGCAGCTGATGGTGACCAATTCTGGCACTGGACCCAAAGGGGCAAAGGGCCTCTTCATGAGTAACACTTCAGCCTTAAAACTGACCATATATTATAGAGTTTGATTGTTAGATAGTGCTTAAAAGATGGAAAGAGGGAGACAGTTTTCTCCCTCTCTCAAAATACTAGAACCCAGGGTCATCCTATGAAACTGATCGGTGGGAGATTCAGGACAGATAAAAGGAAAGACTTCCTCACACAGCACATAGTAAAACTATGGAACTCGCAACCACAGGATGTAGTAATGGCCACCAATTTGGATGGCTTTAAAAGGGGGTTGGACAAATTCCTGGAGGAAAAGGCTATGAATGACTACTAATCTTGATGGCTATGTGCTACCTCCAGTACCAGAGGCAGTGAGCCTAGGTACACCAGTTGCTAGGGAACTTGGATGGGAGGGTGCTGTTGCGCTCCTGCCCTGCTTGTGGGTTCCTGGTTGACAGCTGGTTGGCCACTGTGGGAACAGAATGCTGGGCTAGATGGACCCTTGGTCTGATGTTCTTACGTTCTTATCATGGGGCAACGGAATGGGTTTGGTATTATTTGTCCTCTTGTTTTATATTTCTTTTTGTAACATTTTTTAAAAAATAATAAAAAGGGGTGTTTAAGAAAAAGACTTGGAAATCTATGCAGAACACTTTGGAGCGTAGTGTGTTAATAATTTTTCATTTGAAAGTAATTTATGTAGATATCAACGTCAGAAAAAAAACAATAGAACCAATATCATGATGATACAAATCAGGGTTAGGCAACTTTCATGGCCTGGGGGCATATTTGTTACTTTTTTCAGGAGTGTCCTCCCTCCCCCCAGATATTGTCTGTCTCTCTCTTTTTTGGAGTGGGGGGAACTCCTGGATTATCTCTTTTCTTGCTTCTTCCTCCTACCCCCTGCTTGGGATTTCCTCTTGCCCCACTCCCTGACACTGCTTCTCCTTTGTCTTCTTTCTCCCCTGCTGTTTCTGCCACCTACCGCCACACTCCTCCTCCTCCGCTTCTCCTTCTTTTTCTCCTCCCTTCCCTCCGCCCTTGCTCCTCTCCCCCTCCACTATTTCTGCCACCATGCCCCTCCACCCGCACTTGGGATTTCCTTTCCTCCTGCTGCTACCACTGCTTCTGCCTACCTCTGCACAATCTTCAGCAACTAGGCAGCAGGAAGTCAGCAGAAGCAGTGGTGAGGGGGAACACAAGGGTGTCTGGCAGGCGCTCTTGGGGGTCCCAGCGGGCACCAATGCTCCTGCATGTGCCATGTTGCTGACCCCGATGTAGATTGTACTTACAATTTCTCTTTATGCGGCAGTGTGGTTATGTTTTCCACAGCACAGATCCCTATAATGTAGACGTCATTCCAAAAGTTGTACCTCCAATTCTCGATGGCTTACCAGAGCAAGACAAGGAAAATGTCATTGATGAGTAAGTTTCCTCTCCGCTGTTTGTTCAAAAGAATCTTACTGTGTTTCAAGCACTGGGATTTGATTACAAACCCTGGTATGTGTTTGTGGATGTGCAAAGGATTTAAAACTCGTAAGATTGCTCTTGCATACACAGTATTTGCATTTCAGCAGGCTGAAAATAACCTATTAGTCACTTCCGTGCCCTCAAACAGTCTAAAAAATGAAATAGTTGTCAACTTAATTTTCAGAGTGACTGAAGGGGAGGCTGCAGCCTTACTTACACTAGAGATGATAAGAGCTGAATTTCCACAGATTGACCTCTCAGCTGACATCAGTAAATCACCAAAAGAGGGAAGGTAAGTCTATTTCCAACTGTCGGGGAGACAGTTAAGGAACTTCTGCTCTGAATCCCAGAGCAGCTTGATCATAGGAATGCTCTGGCCCAGACTTGTAGAATCACACAGTTGGAGGGGGTCTCAAAGGCCAGCTAGTCCAACCCCCCTTGTTTAGTGCAAGAAATCCAGAGCTAGAGCATCCCTAAGAGATGCCCACCCAGCCTCACCTTGAAGTCTACTTCTCCCTGCATTATTTCAGTTGATTTTACTGTACTAATCCATAAATGTTATGATTTTTATTTTTTGCCCATAGTTGTAAAAACGGTACAGATGAGATCTAAGCAGATTCAGATGTAGGTTTTTATGGGGCCAGCTATTGTCATGGAAGGCAAGCTTTCAAGTTGTGCAGAACTGTTCTTCCTAAAGAATAAGTACTTCAAAAGCTTGCTGCTCTGCCTGTGTTCAGTCCAAATTTCCCTGGATTTCTGTAATGAAGGAATAAACTTTGTAATGTTTACCGACACTTATTTAGCTTATAGTGCCTGCTGAAGTTTGTATGTTCTTAAGTCCAGACTCTCAAAGCAGCAAATATGATGTTGAGAATTGGCCCTTGGAGTATATTCTTCTAATTAGTTTTGTTAATCTGCGTTAGTGCGTGAAGATGTAGTGTGCATTTCTGTGTAAAAGTAAAAAACCAAAATAGACAATATGTTAAATGCATGAATGCATTTGATGCATTTTTTGTTTGTTTTTTAAATAGCCTTTTAGGGGAATCAGGATTGGGACCAAGGGGATGGGGGTTTAACTCTTTTTCCCCTGTGCTGTACCCTGCCAACCCCCCCCCCCCCCCGGCAAGCTGTTATTCATCCCAAGAGGAAAGCTGTCATTAGCAACAGGAGCTGCTTCTTTCCCAGGGGAAATAGTGGCTTAGGGGGGATTTCCGAGGGGGGAAGAGTTAACTCCCTCGCTACATGCCACAATCCTGGTCCAGCACCTCTCATTCCCTACCTGCTATTTAAAAAAATCAACCAGGCAAGTTTAAATGCATTCACGCATTTAACATAACATCTGCTTTGGCCCTAAGACCTATTGAAATGGAGTGGGACTTGCCTCTCTAGGATCAAGCTGTTGGTATCCTGTTAATAATTACTTTCTCTTTCTAGTGATATAAATGTAGAGCTTAAAGTTGCTTCCTGCACGTCCCTTAATTCTTCTGCACCTGCTTCCAGGTAAGTGAATAATGTGAATTTTAAAGGGCATTGAATTGCTTTGCTAATATAGCTAGTAGAAATTGTGATTCTCTCTATTGGGAGATGCCCAGAGGTTACTAAATGTCCATTATTCTGTGGGTTCAGGATAGGAAAGGAACGAAGTCCACTGGTGCCTGCTGTAAACGAGATTAGATAGACGACTGAGGGCAGGCTAGGGTGTGGGCGGGATCGTCAGCAAATATGAACTGTGATATCCACAGGGCATAATTTCGACTTTCAAAATAGAACGAAATGGTCAGCAATAAGTACTTCTAATAGGCTGTAATAAGAAAAATGCCTTAATGGTTCCTCAGTAGGTCCTGTGTTGTTCTTAAGGCATTGAATTGGGTTGGGCTTTGTGTCTGACTACTGAGGTTAGATACAGATTTTCCATGTTATGTGGGCTTTATGAAAAAAAAGCAATAATAATGTTGGTAGAGTCATAGAATGCACTGAAATGCACCTCGATGATGACCTAATCCTACTCTCTCAAACAGTGCAAGATGCACTAGACTCAAAGTACAATAATAAACAAGTTTATGTAATGCAGAGGTCGAAACAACTGCATGGCTGCTCTCATACCATGCTATGTATTCTAGCCCAGAATTAAGTGGAACATCCAATGGTGCTGAGGGTCTCTGCTTTTTATTTCTTTAAAAATTTCTAGTCATTAAGATTGTAGAGAAAACAAGACAACAGTGGCTACTGATCAGAAGAGGAGCTTTCCAGTATTCAGGAAACAGTCTTCCTGTCCCTGTTCATGATTCCTAGCTTATTTTCCAGGCCTGAATATGCATTGCCCACAAGAGAGACTCCTCTGTAAAGCACGGGTGGGGAACTTCAGGCCCAGGGGCCAAATCTAGCCCTCCTAGGGTCCCAATCTGGCCCTCTGGGGTTCCCCAAATGGCAACACCCTTCCCCCCAACCACCGATCATTTGGTGGTTTCCCAGCTTTTGTGTAGTTTTTTTCCCCCCATTCTAAAAGGTTGAAATGCCTTTCCTAAGGTTTAGTTACTGGCAGTAGGGGCTTTAAGCTACAACATGCTGGTCGTTTTTAATATTTTTGGACTCACCCCTTTGGCCCCGCCCACCACTGGAATGCAGCTTGGAGACCATCTCCAAAATTGAATTTAGCTCCCAGGCTGAAAGAGGCTGCCCACCCTCCTGTAAAGGGATACAATATAAGCAAAGTGAAACAACATTGTATAGTTCCTGAAGAGTAAAAGCGATGAAGGTATGCAGCTGAGCAAGGTCTAAACTTTTTGAGCTGCCATTATTCACTGGAATCAAGCTAGGAACGGAACAATATGACTTACGGACATCATGGAGACCAAATATGCAGGGTGATAGATTTTAGTGTACCAACTTCCATGGTGACAAAAATACCTTAAAAGTTCTCTTGAAGTCCTAACTGGTGTAGTGAAAGATCTCCGCTTGGAGGCGCTGGGGGTTCTGAGATCAGATTAGCCAAAAATAATCAATTTATAGCTGTTAGAACTGTTTCACCTGGATGGGTTTGGCACCATATGTACACTCAACAGGGTTCTGTAGCCAATGGTAGTGTGTTGATAAGCGTACCTTTATGGTATAAGTTAAAACGCTATAGGTATACCCCTAAAAATGTAATGTCTGAAGTGATCATAGTAGAAGATATCCCAGTGATTTCTCTGCTGATGTAGAAACAATCTGGTTCACTTTATTTCAAGTCCTGACATTTTTGTTTCTCTTTTTTCAGAGATGTGAGGGACATTGTGGACTGGTATGTTCTAACTCAGAACAATATATTTGGACAAAGGATTGAAGAAACTATGGAGAAACTGAAAGAAAAGACCATTCAGAAGCACTTAATCCTGGACTAAATACGATCCCTTTGGAACATCACTTCAGTTTTGCTTGGGAGTTCTCATGTATCAGACAAACTTTCTACATTTTTATGTAGCATAGCTTCTTGTGCAAATACAAGCCACACATTGTCAGAATTTCATGCAAGGTCCCTTAACATTGCAAATTATGTTTTATGTATGTTGGAATGTAATATGTTTGCATTTCCCCTCAATAACTGTGCATTTGGTGCTTCAGAATGTGGGTCATGGATTGGCAAGCTTCTGGGGCCAACTTCGCCCATTAGCACAGGAAAGGGCCGAATTAAACCTTTGAAGTGAGCAATAAATATGATTGGTTGAGTGGCATCTTGTCCGTCCCCGTCCCCCCGCATGTTTGTTATTGTACATGAAGTTAGCTCTGAGAAATCCCGTGTGGCTTCTTTAACTACCACTGTTGATATGTATATATTTGTTCATACAGAAGTTTAGTCCGTAGCCCGCCCACCTATGTTCACAGAGAGATTATTTTTATATGACTGTATGTATAATGTTTATCTTATGTGATAACATGTATTGCTTTCATTAAAATGCCGAGAAATTGATATGCTGTATTTGTGTCCCTTGCTTCCTGCAATATTATGGCATTATTATAACTGTAAACTCAGTCACAGTCCTTCAGGCTCTACTCTAGACTATTTGGCTCTCTTAGTTCAAGGTCGCAAAGCATTAACTGTTTCCCTTGGTGTCTTTGCAGGCTACAAACACAGGCTGGATATATTAGCCATATTGAGACAGCGATCCCAAAGTGAAGGCAATTGGAAGATAATGTTCACATGACATTGGTCCGGTCACAGGCCAATTCAGGGACAGTTTGGTTATGTATAGGAACTGCCTCAGTGGCAGCCAGCACAAATATGAAAATCTGATTTGAAACAAGAACAAAGCCTAAGGCACTGTCATATAAACTAATGTCTGCAAATACATTTGCTAGTATTAAATGCAACAAACAAATCTGCTTCATTTCCCCCATGTTTTTAATGGAATTATTTTGCTAAGCAATTGTTTTTTCTCTGTGTTGTTCACTAGTTCAGATCTGTCCCATCTAGCAAAGGGTTGTTTTATTATCTAGCGTAATATACATATATATTAAAATTCCAAATCATGTTTTCACTGACATACACAATTGCATAAAGACTGGGCAATTTATGGTCTTTATTACATAAAAGGTATCTCTTGAAAATCAGAGAAACAGAAATGATTGTTGTAAGTAGATGTCCATGGAAAAGTACCATGTACTTTGACATCAGTATTAGTCCTTGTTTAGGACAATATATATATTGCTAGCTCCTTAAATTAATTAGGTTTATGGAATTAAGGGGAGACAGAAAAAATAAAGAATCGACTCACCTTATGAAAATAGATGTAAGATCAGAGACAAAATAGTATTTAAATGCAATAACAAATACCAATCTCAGCAATCATCAGAGCAAACACTCCCAAGGGTGTCACATGCTCCTGAGTTTCACCACAGAAGTACTTGTAGTAGAGCATTTAATGTTGCAGGACCCACCTCTGGAACACACGACCAACTGTCATTAGACAGGTCCCCACAGTTCTGACATTTAGATGTCTTCTCGAGACCCATCCCCTTACACAGGCTTTCCCCAAAGTGCAACCCAGCCAGCTATGTTCTATGGCGCACAATGGAGTGTGCAGTTTTACCACTGATTAACATTTCTATTATTGTGTTTTATTATTATATTCAATTGTTGATTTGATGGTATGACATTTTATGGCCACAGATTGATATCTCTGTGGAAAGCGGTATATACATTTTTAATAACAACAACAACATACCGAACCAGGTAATCATGTAGTTCAGCACCATCACTATTCTCTATCATAAGATCACTGGACTACTGTTTTTTTCTTCTTCCAAGAAGCTACAGAAGGCACTCAAACATAATTAGATGCCACACATTAAGAACTTGCAAGCAGCATTGATTTTAACCCTTTTTGAAAGCTAATGGAGGCAAAGTGATTAAGGGTGCAATCATATGCATGTTTAGAACAAATGCTGGGTGCTAGGAGTTGTAGAACTTTTTAAATATGCATAGGATTGCATCCTAAAGGAACTTTGGCCAGCTTTCAGTCTGGAAACAGCGAGTTTCTCTATATTAAGCAAAAATCCTGCATCCTTACTCGGGCTTCTTCTGGTGTCTTCCCGGGTTTAAGATGGGCTCCTTTAGGCAGGAAATACATGATTTGGAATTGAAAACTTCCCTTCTCAGGAATGCTTTATATGTTCAATGAAACAGCACCACCTAGTGGTTGAATTATAGTGCAATGGTGGCATTTCACACTGCCAATATAGCGCCATTAAAGTTTAGAGCTTCTCTACACAAGCAATTTATTACATGCTCATGATTGGTCACTCATAGAACTTTGTGGGCCGTTTACACAATGTCATCAACCTCTAGGACATCTCCCACACTTTCCCCCCTTTATTCCACTTTTAAAACGATCAGAAATAAGCTGTAAGAAAAGGTAATGGCGCGATATCGGCATAGCACTAATTCAGCCACTACATGGCGCTGTTTAATTGAACATGTACAGCATTGTTGAGAAGGAAAGCTTTCAGTTCCAAATCACGTGTTCACTGTCTAAAGGAGCCCATCGTAAACTCAGACTCCAGAAGAATAAAGCCTCGGTAAGGATGCGGGATTTTTGCTTAATGTAGAGAAGACCTTATTCTAGCTTATCTCTGATCTTTTTGAAAGCAGGATAAAGAGGAAAACACAGGAGACATCCCGGAGGCTGACGACTTCATGTAAAGGATCTGCAAACTTCCGTGAGTGACCAGTCACAAGCATGCAATAAATTGCTCATGTACAGAAGCTCAATGTTACTGAAGAACAGCCACACCTGCTGTTGAGAAACTTACACACATTAATTTATAAATTACTCCTGAACACCCACAGTGCATCTTGTAGTTAATCTGAGAAACCAAGAGGCTTGTGGCATCTTAAGACTAAACAGAGAATGAAGTTAGATCTAGTCAACAAAAGCTTATTCCACGATAAATATTAGTCTTTAAGGTCACATTTATGCTCTAGTAACATCCTACTTGGATTCTTGTAATGTTTTGTACATGGCGCTGCCTTTGAAATCGCTTTGGGAGCTTCAGCTCATGCAAAACACTGCAGCTGGATTACTGATCTGGATGGGCTGACCAGAGCACACATCTTGCCTGTCTTAAAAACAACTTAACTGACCTACGATCCACTTCTGGGCAGAATCTGAAGTGTTAGTTTTTACCTTTGAAGTCCTGTACGGCTCTGCACCAATGCCCTGAAAGGATTTCTTTCTCCTGTATGAACGTGCCAGAGGCTGAGATCTCCCTCAGAATCTCTTCTGCAGGTCTCCCTGCCATAGGAGGGGTGGGGGGGTGAGTGGTGACCCAAGATAGGGCTTTTCCCATCATGTGAAGACTAATAATAATAATATAATAATAATAATAATAATGTGTTGCTTCCCACTGCAAAAAGCAGTCTCAAAGTGACATACACACACACACCCATAATCGATATAACAGAAAAATAAACACCATTAAAAACATAATCTAAAAAAAATACAGTACAAAAAAAGTGTTCATCCACAATACACAAATCTTCCACCCTCCACCATCTCCTAGCTTCGCATGAGCCCCACAAAAGCAGCCTACAACAACTGGGCCATAACTAATGTCTGAATGCCCAGGAAGAAAATGCTCACCTCACCAGCAAGTGCTTGGCGCACTACTGGTCTTTTAGAGGTGTTTAGTTTGTAATCCAGAGGAGGCCAAAGTGCCAAAAGTCTAAGAAGATCTCACATGATGGCAGGAAAAAGGGCAACAAGTCAGTACCACAATGGCAACCAGAGATGCTCTTCTCTTTCTGGGTCCAAAATGACTCAAAGGGCTGATGAACTCTTGTGTTAGGGCACATCCAGCGTTGTCTGGTTCTGGGGCACATCAGCTCTAGGGGGCAACAGGTTCTTGCAGTGGGATGCGGGGATCCAGGTAGGCTGTCTTTGCAGCTTCACAGCTGTGTGGGTGGTCAACAGCACCTGATGGGATCTTTTCCACTGAATTCAAGGGAAGACTTCCTCTGATGGACTTTGATGTAGACTCAATCTTTAGGCTGCAGGTTGTGATACTGTGTTGTAGGAATGTCTGGAAGCACTTTTTAACCTGTGAATAGAAAGCCTTCACACACTTCATTAATGCCTAGCAATAGTTCAACACAGTTTCATCACTCAAATGCAAGTTCTCATGGACACTGAGCACAGTTTGGTGGTGTGAAGTGGCACGTATGTTTATCAGGGTCAAAGGTAGAGCATCTGGCCATTTAAGTACAGTTTCAGGACAGATTTTGTCTACTGCGTTCTTTAAGACACCCTTCTTTTTCTCCCATCCCTGCTGGCCTGGGATGGTAGGGGCAGTGGAAATGCTGTTGAATTTACAGAGCTTTGTACATACAACTACTAATCTAAATTTAAAAGAACAACATTTCTTCATCTGAATGAAATCTATTTGTATGTTAAAAGAAAGCTTACACATCTCTTAATGTTCTTTGGGGCTGGTTATCTGAGCAAAAGGTGCACCTTCTTTCTCTTAGAAGAGAACAGATAACAGGCTAATTCACTCAGGATTTTATAGAACAAGTCTCACTAAGTCAGAAAACTGTCAGAAAGTACACACACTGCTGCCCCCCCTTCACTAAGGCCTTTCTCTTTTGGCAGCAAAATAAGTTTTCTCACAGTACAGAAAGAAGCATTCCTTATTAGTTAGAAGGTACTCAGTGCAAAGAGCAATTACGATGCATTGTTTTAGCTTTTGTCAATAGCAAAAAGCGTGGCTTTCACTGTATGTGAATACAGCTATGAGAACAAACTCTAAGGGTATGAAAATTGCCAACTTTCTAGCAAATCAGCAAACTTGTGCTATTGATTACTGCATTATTACTGTGCATGATTCTGGGAGAATTCACACCTGACTGCTTGCCATTCTTTTGAAACTAAATCTAATACACTCTTCTCTTGAATTCTCACAGATTCTATATGCAGTTGCTTATTAAACAATTAAAACAAATCATATATCATTAAGAGCACAATCCTATGGCCACTAGTCAGCAGCTAGATGGCCATAGGATATGTTGGTTCCCAGGAACCCACCTCGGAGCCCACCCTCCGAGGTCAGTTCCCTGAGAACCGACCTTCTCCCCCTCCCGCGATGCCTCGTAGGCAGTGCAGAATGGCCCCGCACTCCGTGCTTGGAAGAGGAGTTCAGAGCAGTGAAAACAGGGCATTCCTGGGGGCGTTCCGGTGTGGAGAAGTCAGAAATGCTGGTACGACACATCCAACATGTCGTCCGGCCACCGCTTCGCCTGCTCCACCTTCCCGCAGCTAGACAGCCAAAATCAACTGTCTAGCCACCAATGCAGGGTGGCTGAAGCGTGGAGGGGACGATCCCCTTCGCGCTTCTCCTGCCCTGCACTGGATAGGCCTTCGGGTTTGGAGCAGCCGCCTATCCCAGTAAGGTTGCTCCCTAAGCTTGCTAGGCTATATAAAAGACAAAGCAAGAAAATAACAATAACTAATACAACAATGGGACAATGTACAACACATAGGATTTCAAATCCACTGTTACTTCAGTGTATAAATATATCACACCAGTGACTTTCAATAAAGGTTTATACTTGTTTAGACCAGTTTAAAACCTAATTCTCATCTCGACCGCATCAGTCTAGCACATGCAGCATCCCTCAACAAACATTCAGTTTAGCTTGCATTTTCTTCTTTGTGAAGTAACACTTACTGGTACACACAGAAGGTTGAGCTTTAGCTACAATACATGTTCAAACACATTAGCTAATACATGACCATACAGACGATCCTCAGCCAATGCTCACTCTCTATTGCCAGTCACACACAGTCATTGCATCTTGATTTTTATACGGGAGAAGCTGCTGTTGTTGTATCTTTCGGGTGAAATATAGGACAATCTGTCCAGCAGACCCAAAGGACAGGCATTTGATGACTAAGAGGAGTAAAAAAAACTCGCACTCCTACACAGCAGGAACAATAGGCACAAACAGAGATATAAAGACATTTTCTCTAAAAGCAAAAAGAAAGTTACGGAGTACATTAAACACATTATTCACATGTATGCAACTTGCTTGATCTATATCATTGTGGCACCTTCAACCCTTAGGGGATTGACTCAATCGATTCTACCCTTCTTATCTGCTACTACAATGTGGGGAAGAAGGACCATGGGTGCTACCAGGTGGCTGTCCAGGGAGCTCCACAAATGGTCAGTGTACTGAGGACAACCAGCCAGTGTCCACTTTTCTTTTTCAACATTTGGGCCTGATTTTGGAGACTGTGCAACATCTTCAAAAGTTGTCATGGGAGACTGGTTTATTGCTGAAAGGAATAAGGTAGTAGCCTTACCAAGGGCAAAAAGTTCTGCCACTTGAGCAGAAGTACAATTAGGCAAAAGATTTTGTTCTATTACAGTATGGGAAGCACAGACAGCATATTTCTTTAGCATTTCTTTGACAAGATCCATCTACAAAATATACAAAATCTACATTAGTCAGTGGTCCATCTGGCAAGTCTGGACGTGGCTTTGCTAACTTTTAATTTTGCCAAATTTGACCTGGTCTTTCAGTTTTTCTTGGGAGTCCTTAAAACTCCACTCCTTGGGACTTAGGTGCCCTTTCTGATGTCTCAGCCCGCCAATTGAGGAATGCATTCTCATTGACCTTGTGCCACTTTGACCTTGAGATTCCAAGGCTCCCTTTAAATGCACAGTTCTGTCCAAATCAAAGGCCTCAACCAAGGGAAATTGTTTGGATGGGTCAAGTTCCATTTGTCCAAAACTTGCAAGTCTTAGGTCCATAATTCCTGTACATGTACACCGAAGGCGTCCCTTTTGGAGCTGTGGAATTTCTTTGGAAGAATCCAACCCCATCCTCAGTTCACACAGCAGTACACAAACAACAATCAGGAGGTCTCTACAGGTTGCGAGAAACAAAAGGCACTGCCAAATTCCAAGGTACAATCAGAGATCGACTCTCACTGAATTGGAGACACCATCAGTCACTCACAGTCAAGGGAGCTCACGCTACGGCAGAGAGTGAAGGAAAGGTCAAGTCACTCACTGCAATCTCCATTCATTCAGAAATGATTTATTCAGGAGGTCTGTGCCTTGTCAGCTGGCTCATACCATGGAGGGAATAAGGAAAACTCATGCACAGAAGGTTCCAGTGACTATAATTTGCCCTGTTCCTTTTTACCTCAATTCATACCAGGCAACTCTCGTTCATTTCTTTTCCTCAATTCACACAAGGCAACTCTCATTCACCTGACGCCATATCCCTCTGACCTCTGTAACCCCACCCCCCGAAAGCAAACGAAGACAAAACAAAAATTCATCAAGTGCTTAAATTACTGACTATCTCTTTAAAGGCGGTATCCCATCAGCCAAGGCAGAATCTTCCCAGGGGCAGCCTCACACTGAGTCCCAGACTTAGAGATTTCAAAAGGTCTCTTACCTTGGTGTGTGCTTCTGGGATGTTCAATGAATGGCGGTCCAAGTTTGTTCAGTTCTCCTCAGCATTTGGGATCTGAGTCATGGCACCAAATTGTTAAGGAAATATCCAAGGCAGGTTAGGTTGAACAGTCAGAAATGTGTTAAAGCACATCACGGCCATGGGAGAGACAGACGAAACTGTGTCTATCTCCAAAAAAACAAAACAGGATGCATTTATACAGACTGAAAGTTGGAGAACAAAGAAAACACACTACGCATGCTCAGAAACCAATTAGTACTCAGCAACGGTCTTATCAGCACAGCGGCCTTCTTATCTTTAGGGATGAGTTACGTTGGTGGATAGAACTTCTTGCTTATGAGCAAGTTATAACTACCTTCTCATGATCAGACACATACACACAGTCTCTCTCAATCCCATCAGGCATCTCACCTGAACCAAACTACTTACAAGGCCTAGTCAGGCTTATTTTCACAATATCTACTAGTCATGATGGCAATATGCAGCTTCTGGGTTCAGAGTCATTTGCTGGGAAACCAACAGTGGGAGAGACTGTTGACTTCCAGCCCATTTTGTAGACTTTGTGGGCACAACCATTTGGCCAAAGTAAGAACAGGATGCTGGACTTGATGGACTTTTGGTCTAATGCAGCAGGGACCCTCTTATGTTCTTAAAATGGTGACAGTATTTTGACTAAAGCCAGTGTGGTGCAATGGTTAGAGTCCTGGACTGGGACTTGTGAGACCTGGGTTCTAGTCCCCACTTGGCCATGAAGTTCACCAAGTGACTTTGGGCCAGTCACTGACTCTCTGCCTAACCTGCCTCGCAGGGTTGCTAGAGGAAAAAAAGGTGGGATAAAATGTAATAATAATAATAAATTTTGTATTTCTATCAGTGATTGCTTTCACAATTACAAATGTCTTCCTCCAGAAAATGTTTCCTCCTCATCTAAGTGTATGATGATAGCATGTCAGCAACAAATGGCTTAGATGTTAGCAATGATAGCTCAGTTAGCAATGATAGCTATTTGGCCATCCTAGATAATGGAACAGAAGGAGATACCCAGATCTGAGTATTAAATGCCAGGAACAAGTAAATATCGGACACTGGAAACATATCCTGATTGTGACTGCCTAGACAAGCACCTCTCCCATATAATGTTGGACTCCCCTCACCCCTCACCATTGGCTATGCTGGCGAGGGCTGATGGCAGTTGTTGGCCAAAACATCTGGAGAGCCACAAGTTGCCCACCCCTACTTTAAGGGCGCAATCCTATGCATGTTTAGACAGAGAAAAGGCCTACAACTCGCAGCACTTCCCAGCCTTTGTTGTGGGCCTTTTCTCTGTCTAAACAGGCATAGGATTGCACTCTAAATTATGTAACTTGAAATAATGACATTGAATAATGCCCTTTTGCACCAAGACGATATTGGAGTGATTTCTCCGTTTTGTAGCTCTGACATCATCTCTGCACTCTCCTACAAGTCAAGGTTGCAGTCACAAGTTAATTCAAAGATAATTTACCATGGGATCATTAAAGGTATGGAAACGGCCTTGCTGTTTTTATAACTATATGCATGTACACAATGGCATGGAAGGATATGACACTATGAAAGCAGCCCTTAAATGCAAATATTCCAGTTTAAGTGGTTGCTGATCACAGGCTGTATAAATAATGTAAGTGTACTTTTTTATTTTATTGTTCCCAACAATGTTCCTCGTACACTTGTTGCTGCACAAATAGTAAATAATAATTGTCACCCACAATTATATTCCAATATCTGTAAATACATTTTAACCATGATTACACGTCAATCTGTCATGTTTGCCCGTATAGATTTCCAACTATGAGCCAGCCACATAAGAATAACTACAATCTATTCTGATTTGGCTCAGCATTTCCGGTTCATCCATCTTCCAGTGCAATATTTGTTTTGTGCACCAGGTAGCAGCAACAGCAAAGTAATCAAATACAAAAAGTTGAGGACGAACACATGGTCACCAGGTTGTGTCAATGCTATGATATACGACAGCGTGATTGTACGTCTGCAACTGGTGTGAACTGAAAAGCCCACCTCCATGACATGTGTAAACCCCACTGGGAATAGCCAGGTCTTGCCACAGAGGTGCGTTAGGGCGCTGTCCCAAGTGGTCAGGCAGACAAACTTTTGAAAAGAAATATGCCACCATGCAAATTCGAGTTGATTGAATCCACGTGGAAAATTGCTTCAGAATAATCCAAATGTATGAAGAGACATAAAAATGCCATTTTAGTACTGGAACGGCCACATATATGTCCAAGCCTACAAATCAACACTCCACCCAATGAAAGCATGTTCTCTGGCACTGTCGACATGGTTCGTCTTCTGTCTTTTTCAGGCTACGTCAGGTTAACGTAATTTGGCTCTGGAGCTAATTGGAAACATGTGGCACTGTTCATTGAGGCACCTCGGTGGGTCATGGTTAAATTAAATCCGTTCCGTCTGTGTTTTGCCAGGCGTCAGGCATCGTTGTTCCAGCATCCACTCATCAATGGGAATGTATGAGAGTTTTGTTCTACTTGCGCAAGTGTGCCTTAGTGCTAACGTGCATTATTGAAAATGCACACTTGTGTGACCTCCGGTTGGAACCAATGTCTCTCTGGCAGCATCCCACGGTAGTGCTCCGTGGGAGCTTTCTCAAACAGTTTTTTAAAAGGTTGAAAAACCTTTTCATTCCCCCCTGGAATTAAACGGGGGGTAAGGCAACATCTGGACAGTATCTTGGAGAAAAGTACCCCCCTCGAGATGGGGGGGGGGCTGGATTCCAGGATTATCTCTCCAGAACTTTACCAACACAAAAAGCTGTACTGAGACTCCTATTTCATAGGAGAAAACAGGGCTGATGTGTTCCACAATAATATATGCTTTGAGAAATATCAACAACTTCTGAGGGATGATTTAAGAAATGTTAACAATATTTGAGAACATCCGAGGACCTGCAAGATCTGTTTGAGAGAAACTTGTCTACATCGAGGAGAAGAAAGGAGCTGGCATCAACTCCCCCCGCACCCCCTGTGTCAAAAGTTTTGAGAACAGAAGATATAGGGGAATTATTTACGCTGATAAAGACTTTATCTTCACAATTTACGGAGCAAGCCAAAAGATTGGATTTAATCCAAAATTCCATCACCGCCTTGCAAGGAGCTGTAGATTTAACTAATGCGTCATGGCAAACAATGGAGACAAAAATTAATGAGCTAGAAGACCGAGTGGCAGAAAATGAAACTACGACACAAATTTGTTTTAAAAATGCCTCTGATAGAATTTCTCAACTGGAGGCCTTCATGAGGAGATCCAATATATGTATTATCGGGATTAAATATCTGTCTAATGATGTAAAATTGCCTATTTTTGTGGATAAACTTTTGCATGAGATACTCCCTATCCCATCTGATTATTTACTTGATACTGAGCAGGCATTTCGTGTGCCAAATGCTAAAGGGACTGATTATACGATCATAGTCCAATTTGCAAAAGTCTCCACAAAGAATTATATCCTGCGTTTGGCAAGAGAAGGTGGAACCCTTTCCTGGAAACAAGATAAAGTTATGTTATTTCCAGACTACATCAAAGAGGTGGTGAATAAAAGAAGGCAATTTATCAAAGCAAAAAATATGGCAAAACAAATGAATTTATAATATTACTTAAAATATCCTGCTATACTTTGTATTGTGTCTGAAGGTCAGATGAAGAAGTTTCTAAATCATGAAATGGCGGAGGCATGGCTGAACGTAAAAATGTGTGAGAATTCTGTTACAACCCCATGAACTGGAATCTTTAAAAAAGCTTTGTTAACTGATTGTGTTTAGTCTACATGATCCAGGCTAGGTCAGAAGATAAATGATTATACATATATTGGTTTAATCTCTTTCATCTTTCTTTTTTTCTTGCTTTTCTTTATATTTTTTATTTCAAAATAGATATGGTATGCTGTATTTAAATTTATTGTTTGAGGGTAATTGTGCATGTGCATTTATATATAAAATATATTATTGATGGTTGAAGGTTATTTTAAGTTTTATTATTATATAACACTATATTTCTTTTTATTATTATTATCATCATCATCATCAATATAGGCTACTGAGAATGAACTGTAGACCTGTTTCTTTGATATATGATTGATGATATGATATTGAAATGTAAGGTTGTTTATTAAAAAGTAAGATTGTTAAGGTTATAGATATAGTTTTTAAAATAGAATAGCATCGGAGGCCGGGGGGTATTGGAGTTTAAACTTAATTCTTTAAAGGGGAGGGAGAGGGGGAGGGAAGAGGAAAGAATCTTCTTTTTTCTTCACTTCCTTTTCTCCTCCCTTTTCTTTTTCTTTTTTTTCTTTTTCCTTCTCTTTTTGTTATTATGGTGTCCTCATTAGAATATTGTATTGTTGGGAAATTGTAGTATTGATCAGGTTGTTGGTAATTTTGGTATTGTTTATTTCATTTATAAAGATAAAATAAATAAAAATATATTCCAAAAAAAAGAAAAAGAAAATGCGCACTTGCACTAATGTGCATTAGTGCTAATTTGCACTTGCACTAATGCACATTAGTGCTAATGCACACTTGCGCAAATCCCCTCCGAAATAAACAACCAGTCTGCAAGTCTGCAGAATTCACGCAACTTGGAAAAAGTCAGTCCACTGCGGAAACCTCACGTGGGATTCACAGGAATCCAAACTCATTTGAATCCACTGCAGATTTCTCCAACATCCCTAGTCATGACACTGTGGGTCAGCAAATCCTTCTGGGTTGCATCTTTATGGCAGCCTTCCTCAACCTGGTGCCCTCCCGATGAGATGGACTACAACCCTCATCATCCTCAGCCAGCATGGCCATTGGGCCATCCAGAGGGTACCAGGTTGGGGAAAGCTGCCTATGGGAAATGGGATCTGGAAGCTTCCAGTTCCCATAAAATACACCTTTATGTATTTATTTACATTTATATACTGCGTTATCTGCTAAAAAGCCATCAAGATGGTGTACAAACATGTAAAATAATAAAACCTTAAAACAATGTTTTTAAAAAAACACTCAAAACATTAAAACTACATATTTGACATTGAAGCCGTGCTTCTTTACACCATTTCTGAAGGCCAAGAGAGTGGGGGTCAATTGCCATTCTTGAGGGAACACATTCCATACTTACCGGCAGAGGCCCGTTTGTTGGGCACACGTGAAAGGGCCTGACAAATGGGCCTCTGTGGGTAAATGCAAGTTGCTTACCTGTAACTGTAGTTCTTCTTTGTGGTCTCTGTGCATCACACATATGGGCTCTGCGCCTGCACTGAGTCCCATTCAGGAAGCTTCCACAGCTGAAGAACGTTTTCGTGGGAACCCTCCCCCGCTGTCCACTGTGCATGTCCCAGCGGGTTCCCGCCTGTTCCCTCAGTTCTTTCAACTGCCATAGTGGATAGTCCTCTTGGAGCTTCCTCTCTATTAGAAAGAGAATTGCTGAGGTTCTTTCTGAGTTATTTTTATTGTTGTTCATCCTTGTCTTCTTTGTCATCCCCCTCGTCATCGTCATCCACCAAATTTTTTTTTTAAATCCCTTCGTCATCTCTCAACCGTGGCTGTAGTGCCGTCTTATGGCCACAAATGCACCTTTTCGGAAGTGTGTCAAGTGTGGGAGTAAGTTGCCCCCCACCGACCCTCACTCCATCTGCCTTGTTTGCCTGGGTGAAGGTCACCTCCTTGATTCCTGCTCTCTGTGCCAATCGTTTACTAAACAGGCATGAAAGAACAGAGAGGACAGACTTAAGGCAGAGCTGTGGAGGAGAGCGTTGTTGGTTACAGACCCAAAAAACACTGCAGGGTCCTCTACAAGTGGCAAACTTGAGGCAACTATGTCTTCGTCCAAGCCAAAGTCTCTTCATCCGTCTGCTTCAGTCGAACAGACTGCTCCTCTGACCCCAGGGTGCTCCTTAGCACTCTCGGTCGTGAGAAAAATCACGAAAAAGGCAAAGATTCTGAAGTCGGGATCAAACGGCCTGAAAAAACATAAGAAAAAGGAGGTTGCTGAGAAGTCTTTGAAACCAACTATCCCAGCACCTCCTCCATTGCTGGACTCGCCAGTTCGTGTGCTATCACCAGGACCTGCCACTCCAGTCACTGACTGATGTCGACAGTGTCTGAAGGTGAAATCCTAGAATGTTCCCCTCCGCTACCAGTCTCTTGGGATCGAGAAATTTCTCCATCAGGAGACCGTCATTCGCCGATGAGGCAGGAAGCCCCATGTCACCATCTCCCATCCCCTCCTCGGGATCGAGAGCATTTGTTCCATTCGGGATCATATCGTTCTCCTTAGCGGGATCATCATTTCAACCCTCACTACAGGGACAGATGGAGATCTCCCCAAGGCAATTGGGACAGATGCTCGGAATGGTCTCACCCTTTGTAAGGGTCTTACAATTTTGACAAATGGCATGTTGCTCGGGATCGAGAGTATTTTTCAGAGTGCTCCAGGTATGCTGCCCCGCACTCCCCTCGGTATCAGCCTCTTCTGCCGAGGACCGTGTCCCAGCCCGCCGAGAAGGATGAGTTCTTGGTGCCTCCACCCGTGCCCCCTCGTTCCTCTTCACTGCTGAGGAGACAAGTAGAGTCATCTAAATCGGTGCATGGGTCCCAACCAGTTCCACAACCGATTCTATCAACAGACCGTGCACCACGAACAACTTTAAATCATGACTCCGCCGATGACTGCCAGTCAGATTCCTCATCTTACTCATCTGTCCTACCAGCCATTCCATCTCCAGATGATGTAGTGGGCTTCAGTGATGGGGCGTTCCCTTCTGAGGATATGTTTCATTTCTCTGAGCAGGTCAGCAGAATGGCTCATTCCTTGGTATCGACGTACAACAACCGGAGAAGCATATACAGGATCCCATTTTTGACACAGTCCACACTAAGTCGTCGAAACCGGTAGCGGTGCCTTTGTTCCCAACCCTTCTACAGACTGTCCAGCAGTCTTGGAAGGGCCCCTCCTCCATGGCTCCAATGTCTAAGCGCCTTTCGATCCCAGCCAGGGTTCTAACGTCCTTCCTGTGGTGGATTTTTCAATTTTTGTGAACCGCCCAGAGAGCTTTGGCTATTGGGCGGTATAGAGATAAATAAATAAATAAATAAATAAATAAATAAATAAATAAATGCAGCCGTACAACTTGGATCGGGGCATGCCTTTCGTCCAGCAGCCTCCTACATGAACCCTGACAACGGGTGCCTTACTTTCCGGATGGGGAGCCCACTGTGGTCTGTTGCGGACTCAGGGCTTATGGTCTGCAAAAGAAAAGACATGCCACATAAATCTTTTAGAGTTTCTTGTGACTTGGAAAGCAATGCGTGCTTTCAAGCCTTACCTTCAAGGCAGACATGTGCAAGTCTTGATGGACAATACTTCAGTCTTCTGGCACATCCAGAAGCAGGGCGGGACGCACTCTTCATGACTTGTCAACCTCACGTTGGACATCTTTCAATAGACGTCCAACTATTGTGGGGCATTCTCTTGGGCATATTGTGGGGCATTCTCAGTGGGGCATTCTCTTGAGTGCTCTTCATATTGCCGGAAAGGACAATGTCTTAGCAGACGTTCTAAGCCCAAGGTACCAGTCTCCTCACGACTGGCAAATGTTGGCTTGTATTCTGGATCTCCTCTTCCAGCATTGGGGCAATACAACAACAGACTTGTTCGCCACTCCAGCAAATGCTGTATGCCCCCACTTCTGTACAAGAGCTACAGAACCCCCAGGGGGTCGGTCAATCCTCTCTGGGCAATGCATTCCAGATTCAGTGGTGGGGAGAACTGTTTCTGCTCCTCTCCAAGGTGCTGCAGAAGATAGCACTCAACAGGACAGACTGCATTCTCATTATTCCTTGGTGGCCGAGACAACCATGGTTTCCAACTTTACTTCATCTATCGAGAAGATTATTCCTCCACCTTCTGCAGGGTCTGGACCTGATATCTTGGGACTGAGGCAGGATCTATCACCTGGATCTCAATACATGGCAGCGCACAGCTTGGAGGATCCAGCCGTGATCACTCCTTCTCGGGTTCAGCCTGGAGTTCAGGCAATCCTCAATGCAAAGAGGAAGCCGGCTACCCATCATTCCTATGCTGTGAAGTGGTCATCCTTTCAGTCCTTTGTGGCTCTTCATGCTTTCAACCCTCTTCAGGCTTCTTTGGAGAATGTTCTCTTTTTTCTACATACATAGCTTGTTTAAAAAAGGGTTGAAACTCTCATCTTTACGAGTTTATCTAGCAGCTCTTTCTTGTTATAGAGGGCCAGTTCAAGGTTTTTCCCTCTTTACTCACCCTACTACTCACTAGTTCCTGTGGGGTCTAAAGACCTTGGCTCCTCCAGTTCGAACTTTGGTTCCTCAATGGAGTCTTTCAGTGGTCTACATGCTCTCCTTTCAAAACCCTTCGAAGCTTTGGCCACAACAGACCTTTGCCTACTCTCAGGGAAAGTTGCCTTTTTGGTTGCCATTGCATCCTCTATTAATGTCAGTGAATTCTGTTCCTTAAGGTTGGACCACCCATACATGACTTTTCGTAAGGACAAAGTTGACCTTAGGCCAGATATTGACTTTCTACCAAAAGTGTTCTCTAACTTCCATGTCAACCAGACCATATTGCTACCAACCTTCTTCCCAGATCCTTCTTCTGATCTGGAAAGGAAATTGCATGACCTCGAAGTCAGGAGGGCATTGGCTTTCTACAAATCCAGGATGGCACTGGTCCATACCACACAACACCTTTTTGTTTGTTATGGTGGTCCGAAGAGGGGCTCTCCTGTCTCCTCCCAAAGACTGGCTTCCTGGATTGTGCAGACCATTGGCTTGGCCTATGATTTGTTGGGATTGGAATGCCCTCATCACCTCAGAGCACATTCTGCTCGAGCAGTAGCCACGTCTATGGCTTTCACCAGAGGCTTCCCGCTGTCAGCCTTGTGCAGGGCAGCGACATGGTCAAAACCATTGATGTTTATGAAGCACCACAAACTCAACATTCAAGCATGTTCGGACCGTGCTTTTCGGCGACCCGTGCTATCATTAGTCTTGGTTTAAGACACCTACCTGCCTCCGGTAAGTGAGCTTGTTAATCGCCCATATGTGTGATGCACAGAAACCATGAAGAAGAAATGCAGGTTGCTTACCTGTAACTGTAGTTCTTCGAGTGGTCACATCTGTGCATTCACACAACCCTTCTACCATCCCTGCTTTGGTGTTAATCTCGCATTCAATGTTGGTACTGATGTGTGATTGTTTCCCTCATGTCCAAGGCCACATTAGGCGGTCTCAGGGATCTGAGGGAATGGGTGGGAACCTGCTGGGACATGCACAGTGAACGGTGGGGGAAGGGTTCCCACCAAAATGTTCCTTAGCTATGGAAGCTTCCTGAATGGGACTCAGTGCAGGTGCAGAGCCCATATGTGTGAATGCACAGATGACCACTCGAAGAAATACAGTTACAGGTAAGCAACTGGCATTTACCTGCAGAAGCCCATTTGTCAAGCCCTTTCACATATGCCCAACAAACGGGCCTCTGTGGGTAATGGTGCCCCCAAAAGGTCCTCTCCTGCAGATCATAATACTTGGGCAGGTTCATAGCAAGATAGACAGTCCCTTAGATAGCCAGGTCCTAAGCCATTTAGAGCTTTAAAGGTTAAGGCCAACACCTTGAATTGCATCTGGAAAGCAATTGGCAAACAGTGCAGGTCTTTCAAGGCAGGTATAATATCATCTTGATACTGTGCACTGGTGTAGATATAATATCAACATCTTGATACTGTGCACAGCCCAGCTGCCACATTTTGCACCAACTGAAGCTTCCATGCACTCTTCTGGGATAGCCACACATACAGCAAATTGCAATGGTCTAAACATGATGTAACCAAGGCATGGATAGCTGTTGCCAAGTGAGACTGATTCAGGAAGGGTCGCAGCTGGCACACCAAGCATAATTGTGCAAACACGCAGTGTAGAATCAAGGAGTGCTCACAAGCTATGGCCCTGATCCTTCAGGGGAGTGCAACCCCTTCCCGAAGAGGTGAGTCCCAATCCCTGAGTCAGGCTTTCTGCTGATCAAGAACACCTCCATCTTACCTGGGTTTAACTTCAGCTTGTTCACCTTCATCCAGCCCATTATCGAACCCGGGCAATGTGCAAGGGTTTCAATGGCTTCCTTGGTATTAGGTGACAAAGAGCAACAGAGTTGGGTATCATCAGCATATTGATGACACCTTACTCCAAAGCTCCAAATAACTGCTCCCAGTGGTTTCTCAGTGGAACCACTTTGCAGTGGTTGAAGTCATACCTTTTTGCCAGGGGAAAAAATATTTATTGTATTTAAATTTCAATATCATTATGATCAATTAAAAAAAGCTTTCTTAAAATAACATGTTAAATTCCATTAACAATAAAAATCAAAGCAGTCACCAAAAAGAGAAGAAAATGATACATGTATATATATTATATATAAAATTTAATAAATATATATTATTTCTGTGCAGAGTTATTCTGTCTGTGTTTATTCAGAGGTTAGCCTTACAGAGTTCAATAGGACTTACTTCCTAGTAGCATGCTTAGGATTGCAGTCCAAGAATAATTCTGAAAAGAGGCAGTGCTGGGTGACTCCAGTTCTATCCTCTGGGATTTAGGATGGAGGTTAACACTGGCGGGCAGTGCAGCTGCTGGGTGAGAGAGTTTGGAGTGCACCTATCAAATCCAAGAGCTGCAAGAGATTCCCTGCCCCATTGTCTCTGGAAACTCAAATCTCACCTTCCCTAACCTGGTGCCCTCCCGATGTTTTAGATTTCAACTCCATCAGCCCCAGCCAGCATAGCCAATGATGTAGAATGATTGGAGGAATGATCCAGCATCCAAAACCTCTAGAGGGTACTAGGCTGGGGAAGGCTGCTCTGAGAGGTCAAATCAGAGCAAATAAACAGACTGAATCAAAACAAGACTGTAGAGAAGTTGGTAGGCAACTTGGGTGTCTCTGGGGAGGTCATTTCACCTATTATTCTAGATGGAGGCACATTTGTATCTTAAGGGTGCCCTTTGGCCTGGCTTTACTTTTTCCTTCTCAGAAGGCAGGCATGACTCTTTCGTGCCTTTTGCCACCAGTCACACCTGGAAGCTAGCTGCAGCCTTGAGGACAGAAAGTTGCCTACAGTCATGGATACTCTGCTCCAGTGTTTCTTGTGTTTTCATGGTTTTATTATCAGTTCTAACAGTATTTTTTATTGTACATCTCCCTAGGTGCCTGGCAGGCAGAGGGTGGGAATTATAAATTTCATTTATTTATTTATTTTATTACATTTATATCCCACCTTTCTTCCATCATGGAACTCAAGCTGACTGCATGTGGTTCCCAGCTAGTCCCCCCTCCAAGCACTGACCAGACCCAGACCTGCTTAGCTTCAGCAAGGTGGCTGCCTCAAGCACCTTCAGACCATGCCCTAGGATAATTTAATAAATAAAATAAACCTCTCAGACTGATTGCTATAACACAGAATTATAATACTATAATACCGAGGGTGGAACTGCAGAACTTTACATGAAGACAGCTTGGAAGCAGCAGCTGGCGCATGGATATTCCAGAGGGGGTACCCATGCTAATCTGTTGAAGCAAAGCCAACAAAGAATCTTCTGGCAATTAAAGACCAACAAATATATCACAACACAATCTTTTGTGGATTTTGAGGCCATTTCATCAGATGATTGAGAAGGTGGTGCCTGACTGCTTACGGACGAATTCAGCCATTGCCAGTAGAAGCCCTGCCGTTCCATACAACATGGGTTTCCAGCTGCTGTCAGTCCCCTTGGGGGGACTATGGTCTTGAAAGGTGGCTATGTCATGGAATTAATTAATTAACTGAGACACTCCCAGGGCTCCCCCACCATTTTCTCTTCTCTTAAAAAGTTGTGCTTTTTATCATCGTCATCACAGAGAACGAGAACAGAGAGAATGATAGCGGGTGGGGAGGAAACCAGAGTAGGAGAGAGACACCAAGAGGAGGGCATGTCATATAAGGTAAACAACAAACAAAGGCAGGTCTGATGTTGTTGCAGAAGTTCAGATTGGTCCAAGTTCAGGAGAGGTTCCTATACCTCTTGTGAATCACATTCGCATCCCATTCTTCCTCCGGTGGGCTCAGGTTGGCTGTGGCATACACAGATGTGAGCGGACACGACAGCCCTGTGAGGGAGGTTAGGCTGAGAGAAAGAGAGCAAGTGACCAGGGGTCACGTTAGTGAGCTTCCTGGTGGGAGCTGAATTCTGATCTCCTTCCTCACCAAAATCAGCATCCCGGCCAACCCACCACAGCGGCCCAGGGAGGAGCCTTGCCGTAAGCGACTTCATAGCGCGCCCCGCCCATCCGCTGCTCCCCCGGGTGCTGCCATAGGCACGATGCGCTCTAGAGGGCAGCAGGGAGCGCTTCCGCGGCGGCTGCCTCCCTCGTTCCCACACACCCAGGTGGCGCCCGAGTGTCCGCCCACACCTGCCCTATCGCGCCCCGCGAGGGAACGCGGGCGGGGCGGGGCCGAGCGCCACCACAACACCTGCGCGGCGGCGGGCCAGGGGGCAGGTCGGCGGCGCAGCCTGGCGGGTCGCGCCTTGGGTAGGCTTTGCGCGCGGGAGCGCACCGCCGCGCCGGAGGGAGCTGCTCGTCGAGGCGCCCGAGCGGCTGGCTGGGAGAAGGGACCTCGGACTCGGCGGAGAGCTGCCGGCGCTCCTCCCCATGCGAAGGGCGGCCGCCGCGCGAAGGCAGGCGGCGGACGTCGCCGCGGCGGAGCCCCGGGGTGGCGGCCCAATGGAGCCGAGCGGCGAAGAGCCCCCGCGCGCCCCGTCGGAGCCGAAGCCCCTGCCGCCTCTCCTGCGCGAGCTGGGCGCCTACGCGGCTCGGGCGCTGCTGTGCCTGGCGCCGGTCTACCTGGCCGGCTACGTGGGGCTCAGTACGAGCTGGGTGCTGATCGGCTTGCTCTTCTGGATGTGGTGGAGGAGGAACCGGCGAGAGAAGCGCTCCCGGCTCCTGGCAGCCTTCGGGCTCGTCGAGGACGAGCAGCGAGCCATCAGCCACGGCATCGCCTTGCAGCAGCTGCCTGCCTGGGTAAGTGGCCCCAGAGGAGCTCTTCCGCCGGCCGGGCGAAGAGTGCTATGCAGCCCGCGAGCTTGCCACTCTGCTGGCATAGAAATGATTCCGAATAAAATGGAAAGGGCGGCCTGGCACTGAAGAGGCTGGAGGAAGTTTGCAGCTCCTTACTCAACCCGGAGGTGTATGAGCAGCCTACAGTGGAGGCTGGTGGCTCCGATTTCGGTGGGGCTGTGGATCCATTCTGGGTTTCAGTCAGAACCAGCCAGGACTCTAAAGAAGCTATCCATGACGCTGAACCCTAGCCCCCAAATGGGTTCAGCACCTTGGACAGCTCCTTTAGAGTTCTGTCTGGTGCTGACTGAAACCCAGAATGGATTCACAGCCCCATCTAAATCGAGGCCACCAGCCTCCAGTGGCAGCTTCGATTAGCGTGTCGTCGCCATCCCCCCACTTAGAAAAAAGCTTGGGGCCACCCCAGATCATGTGCCCTAGGGAACTTCCCTGGTTTAGGTACTGCCATCTCTCTTGCAGCTGATCCTAATTTTCCTGAGTGGGCATTTGTCATTGTGGGCTCATGTTGGAAAAGTGGTTTGAAATTTGGGGCAACAGATGACAGATAAGCCAAAAAGTCCAAATCCAGTTTATTGTAAGGAAACAATCCTACACCCACTTACCTCAGAGTAAGGCCTACTGAACTCAGTGGGATTTACTTCTGAGTAGACATGTATAGAAGTGTGCTATAAATAAATAAAAAGACCTGAAATACTGAATGTGAAATTTATAATATGTATTAGGACCAACCACTGAAACTCTTCTCTGGGCCCCAAGTAAATAAGATTTTATGTTTGGAGCAGAGTATTTTTTTAAAGAGCCACAGCTTTACAAATCTTTTTCCCTGAGGCCTGCAAAGCCAAAGCCAAGGATCTTGTTAGGCTTTTAATTACTGTCAGTAGCCTTTTAAATGTTTTTAAACTGCTTAAATGGCTTTTGACCATCTTCTATGGTTAAAAACTGGTTTATGTTAATCTTTAAGTTTGCTTTTGAAATTTTATTTTAATTCAGGCTGCAGTCCTACACCTGGGAGTAAGCCCCATTGAAGTTAGTGGGGCTTACCTCTGAGTAGGCATGCAGAGGATTGTGCTGTTTATTTAAAACACTTTATGGGTGCCTTTCCAAGGCTTAAGGTGGCTTACAAAACTGTTGAAAACAACACAAAAGATAAAATAGTGATCCAGCCATGAAACTTACTGAAAATTAACACTCAGCTGGTGAGTGTACTAGGTTGTGAGTGTTGGTTTTGTTTTTTAAGTGGTTGCTCTTAATAGTGAAAAGATGGTATAGAAAAGCTGTGGAATACATGCAACTTGAAAAATACCAGTGCATCTTGAGAAAAGGGGAGCTATGACATAAAGTGCTAAATCAGATTCAAATCTGCAAACAGCAGTCACTGGGAAATGCATTCAGGAGAAATTAAATACTACGTTATAAGAAGCTATATTAAAAGAAACCTTGAATAACCATATAATATGATGTTTATTCAGTAATAACCATTTAATAATATAATGAGGTATTTTTGGTTTTAAATGTGAACTGCATTAGAGGCATTTTTAGTCCTTAAAAATGCTGGCTGTTCTTATGGTTGCCAGTGTTGAAACCAGAATGCCAGTCAAGAACAGGGAGCAGAGAGGAGGAATGAGTGGACACTTCTTGCCAAGGATGAGTGTCATCAGTGGGGCATTTGATTAGCCCCTGTCAAACTATTTTGATGACTATCAATATACTGAAATGTGTGTGCTGCTGAGTATTACAGAGGCCGTGCCTATGTGTAATAGTCATGTCCTCACTCTCCAATTGAAGTTTTGATGTTTTCAAAGTGTTCCTTTTAAAATTACTGTGCTCTGTTGCTGGCTAAAAGACACACCAAAGCATCAGGACATGTTACTGTTTAAATCATGGCTTTGACTATCTGATTCATTAAACACAGGAGACTGCTTGTAAGTGAAATACCAGTATAGTAATTCCTATGGATGAGTCCCTTGTTCTCAAGGACAACATTGTTACTGGACTTCCAGCAAATGTTCCCAGTGTCATGTGAAGGGCCATGCTGGACGTGCAGGCCAAGTGAAGCCTATGTGGTTAATGTAGGGCCCATCAAGTCCTGTGGTTTTGGAAAGGATCAAATGATGAGTGTAACTTGAGCCAGGGTCCTGAAATATTGTTATTGCCAGACTTAGTCCCTGAACATATAATATAAGAGTTGTCTCTGAGCCTATGAAGAATATATTTGCTTGATCTCTGGCTTGATAACTTGAACCAGGATTCTGTTCATCAAGGAATAGGGGCAAGAGGCTCTCAGTCAAAGGATTACCTTCAAGTGATAGGCTGGGATATGATCTGAAAGTGCATGATGCAGAAACCTTGCTGAAGCTAAGCAAGTCTGGGTCCAGTCAATGCCTGAATGGGAGACTGCCTAGTAATTCTACATTATAACACCTGATTTCCTTGACAGAAGACAAGCAGGACGTTAATTAATAAAATGGCTTTGTTTAACTCTAAACATTGATAACTAGGCACATGGCAGCTCTGGCACTTAAAATATACAAGTCTGATTCAACCTTCCCAAATTAGTCTGGAACTACAATTCCCATCATCCAGCTTGTGTGATGGGAGCTGTAGTCAAGTCCATCTAGAGGGAACCAAGTTGGGGAAGGGTGGCCTGAATCATACACATTCTGAAATACTTTTCCAATCTGAAATATGTGGATGTTGGATGTCCAACTCCTGGGCCAGATCTACACCTTGTGTCAGTCATATCATTACGATCCCATCATGGTAACGCTATATCCCCTCTTGTGCATGTATACCTTGTAGGACACACAGTGGCATTTGTTGCAGAATGTTGGATCATGTGGAATAAAAAGCAGGAAATAACACTACAAAAGCGGTAACTTGAATGGGTAATGTGTCCAACCAGTTATCAGTGCACTTCAATACCGCTATAAAGCAGTAGTATAGATCTATCCCTAATGTCTTTTGAGCCTCTCCTTGTTTCTGTCAATTTAATGTAGGAGGTTAAGAACCTCGTCCTTCAGTGAAAAATCTTATCTAGTAAAGACTGAAGGTGTTGTCAGTTATACATCGTTGAGAACATCGTAGAAGGAATGTTATACTTTCAGAAGAAAGTATTTAAAAGCCAAAGGCCTCCGTGTGGCCTCTTTCCCTTGAATGACAAGGGGAGGAACTGGCACAAGATAGCTGAGGTGAATAGCAAAGGGTTGCATCCGTTAGGCCCTCTTAGAGCTGTGCTTGCCAACAATTAATGGGCCTTTTCTGTGTTAAATTTTACACATGTTTTTGAAGCTTTTAATGCTCCCCTGCAGTGGGAGGGCGCCCCATTCTCAACAAAAAACAAACTCTTGAACCTGCCCTGTCTTTCATCTGGTTAGCTTTAGTTACTAGACTGGAATTGTCACGAACTCTCATATTTTATGAGAGTTTCATTTGTCCATAATATACGGGCAGCTCATTCCTTTGAACAAAATATATTGGCAGCTGTAAAACCCTTGCCTGAAGTAATATGCCTCTGTTGTGCACTAGCAAAGGTCATAACAAGCAGAGTGCTCTAGTTCACTGCTGGGCAGACTTCTGGCTTGTGAGGTCTACTTTATTGACTTCTTAGTAGAGGTCCACCACCCAGAGAGAGAGCAAAATTGTGTTTGGTGCTGGAGTCAAACGCAAAATGGTGATCAGGGGGTGGAGCCAGGGCTGGCCTTAAGGGTGGGCGAGCTGGGGAGTTGCCCAGGGTGCCGAGCTAAGCTAAGGGGGGTGCCAGGCTGAGCTCAATGGCTGTTGGGTTTTGAATGTACTGTCTGCAGTGAGCTACGGTGGCAAAAAGCGAGTGCTGTGACCTGCCTTTCAAGGTTCTACAGGTTGTTTGGATACTAACTACAAAAATGATCTTCCTTCAGTTAGCTTTAAATTATGTTTCTTTTTCAATTTCCACTTTGATGTCCTTTGCGCTAGGTAAAAATCAGTGTAACACAGCTTTACTCAGAGGCAACATTACCGAGCAGTTGGCACTTCAGATACTGTAAACGCTATAAGCATTCCACAAATAACAATAAAATAAAGCTGTAAGAAGTCAGCCGGGTAGCTTTTTTATTTATAACTTTGCTTTATTATTTTTGAAGATAAAAATAATGGGTATTCTAAACTAAAGAATGCTTACCAAAACATAGGAACTGCTACAAAAAAAAATTACAAGTAAAACCTGTGACAGTGTTGCATAGCGCACTACCGCTGCTCAGGATGTGGCTTTTCGAACTTTGGCGTGTGCAAACTGTAGCACGGTGGCCGAGAGATCAAGGCTTTAAGCAATGTCATTCTCGGTGGACATCACATCTGCACTAGGTCCCATAAATCCTCTGGGTGGCCCTACAAAGCTGACTACAGGGGGCGGGGGGGGGCACCAAAGGCACTCCTTGCCCAGGGCACTAGTTATCCTAGGGCCAGCCCTGAGTGGAGCCCATTACCATCTGCATCCCAGGAGCTGTATATGCTGGGGTGGCCTGCATGTACAAATACAAATCTAATCTACATTGGAGTTACTACAGAGCAGGGATTCTAACACACACGTACACAACCCCGCCCTTAAAACGGATCATCAGAGCTGCACCAAGGCTTGGTCAAAGGCAACCAGTATCCCTATTTTGTCAGGTGAGGAACACTGAGGGTGAGAGAGAAGTGAGATGTACAAACAGGGCCAGCCCAAGGTATCCTGCCATTTGAGGTGGACTAGCCAGTGCCACTGTCTTCCTCCCTCTGGCGCACTAACCTACGAGCTCTCTGTGGCCATCTCACCCTACAATGCTCTCTGTGGAAGGCCTCTATGTCGTGCTGCCAGCTTTTTATTTGGAGTGAGGCATTGGTATGAAGGAGTAAGATGGTGTTGGGAGCGCCAATAGCCACTTTCTTTCTTCAGCAAAAGTTCTGCTTAAAGTTTAAGAGCTCGCTGTTAAACTTTAAACAGTATTGTCCCACCACAACGACGTAGCTGTGGGGCTTCTAGGAAGCAGCCTCAGGCACAGCCAGGGCCAGCATCAAGGATCAGCATGGCTGAGCACCTGTGAAGGACCCATACTCCAGCAGGGGCCCACTGACAAGAGTCCCCTGGACTTGGTCCTCAGCTTCCCCAGTGCAAGCTGCTTGTTTACCTGCCTCTTTCTCTGGCCCAGGCAACGGAGAGATGGAGAGGAGCAGTAGATGCCCCTGTCTACTTGCCCACTGGCTCTCTGCCTGTCAGGCAAGAAGATGGTATCAATGATGAGAGAGAGAGAGAGAGAGAGAGAGAGAGAGAGAGAGAGAGAGAGAGCAAGAGCAGCTGGTGACCATGGTGGTAAGAAGACAGACTCACTGAGGAAGAGGGCCTGTTGGGGGTGTCTTTCCCAAGAGCCCTCCAAAACCTGGAACTTGCGCTGGGCACAACCAAGCCCTGCTTGAGCCTTTTCTCTCTTGGCTGGGGAGGCTGGCAGTGGGGCAGACAGGCTGACGGCCCTGAAGGTAGCCTAGTAGCAGATGGCGGGGGGGAGGTGCAGGTAATCCGCCACCCTGATTGATCTGCTACCTGAAATAAGGACCTCACCTTGCCCCATGGAAGGACAGGCCCTGAGCAGAAACTGTCATGGCAATCATCTTTTTGCTTTGAAAATTTGCTTTCTATGGTTAAAACTATTGGGAATCAGAAACCCAAATGTAGATCAAATCACCCAGAGATCTACCACTACTTCCTGATCTTTCTGCCTGTCTCAGTATGGTTCATCTGTGGAGGCACTGAAGTTGTTCCTAACAGCTCAAATTTTTGCATGTCTACTCAGAAGTAAGTCTTGCTATGTTCAGTGATGCTTGCTCCTTAGTAAATGAGCATACGAGCTTCCGTTATTGGGCACTATAGATGTGTAATTTAGTTAATAAATAAGAGTGCAGCTTAAATCCCTTACTCTGAAGTTCCTGGATATCTTTTTGTCTTGGACAGTAGTATCTGAATTTACTTCGTGAAACTATTCCAGCCCAGTTATTTGCATGTTGTAGAATCAGTTGCTGAGTAGCCAAGAGGAAGCTATATAAAAAAAGAGCATTTGTTTGTACTGGAGAGAAATGCTTCTTTTTCTGTCTGCACCTGTGAATTTGATCTGCTACTGTAACAGTCATATCATGGGCAAGAAAGAACGTAACATTGACTAGAAGCTTTGTAGATGCTTTACTCCCTGGCCTAGCATAAAGCAGTGTGACAACAGGAAAGGTGTTCAGAAGATACATAGTCTAGTGAAGACCACAGTAATCTATTTGGGGCAAACCGTGAATCTCCAAAGCATGACACTGGAGGTAAATCTACAGTTCCAGCTGGGCCATCCCCTTCTCACCACAAGGCCATTTAACTCTTAACATCAGATGATAGCTCTGGTTCAAGTAGAGCTCCTTTGGGGGTTTTTGCTTTCATTTTAAGTGTGTGGCTCCTGATGTATCTATTGCATGTCTATAAATATTGCGAGCCTCTTCGGGGACTGTAGTCAAAAAGTGGGACATAAATCTACTACATAAATACATTTTTATATAATGGTTTGATACCTGCTTAACTGTCCTGGTTTCTTAAAAAAAACCCTGGGCAATCGGCTGTCTAGCTGAAAAAGCAGGGCAGGAGAAGTGCGGAGGGAATAATCCCCTCTGTGCTTCTCCTGCCCTGCTTTGGATAGGTGGTCGCCTCCGAATTGGGAGGCAGCCGCCTATCTCAATAGGATTGTGCCCTTAGAAACAGCTGCCAAAAATATAATCACGCGCATAGCACAACATAGCTTAGATACCACTGTGCTATGTAGTGTAGTGGCTAAGAGACTGCGCTATGAATCAGGAGGTTCCCCAGTTCAAAACTTCCCTTTGCTATGAACTCACTAGATGCCCTTTGAGAATTCACTGTCTTTTATCCTCAGTCCCCTTATTTGCAATATGGGGGATAATAACACAGACTTGCCTTACAGGGCATGTGAAACATGTTGAACACCTGAAAGCACTATACAAATGTTATTACCCTACACTTATGATGTTCTAATCAGTATAACACAGTCTGTGTGTTTTATCAGAAATCTAAAATAAACTCATCTTAGGGCACAATCCTATGAATGTTTAGACAGAGAAAAGGCCTACAACTCCCAGCATTCCCCAGGCTGGGGAATGCTGGGAGTTGTAGACCTTTTCTCCATCTAAACATGCATAAGATTGTGCCCTTAGTTGCTCTAGAATGTGCTGATCTGAATTCAGATCAGTTCCCCTCTTGAGAAAATTTGGTTGGCCTTCTTTTATTAGGATATTTGATCACCAAATAATTTAGGCAGAAATCATTTTCCTAATAATGTCATTGTAAGAAGTAGCACAGATGTGTAATGAATATATAATATAGGCCTCTATTGTATCTTTTTATAACAGGCTGTTATCTCATAGATTTCAGATGAGCAAATTCTGTCTATACGTTCTGGCTCACTACAAAGAGCTTTTATCTCCTGATGAAAAGCTGACAATCGAGGTAGAATATGTCATTTGGTTCCTGTGAGGTTTGTTACCTTTATTACTAAATGTCCATACTGTTTATCTCTGCCACTGCACCTTAGGTCAGTCATATGGAAATGGTAGGACGAACACATCCACTTAAATTCCATTCTAGCTACTAAGGAGGAACAGAGAATTTTAAAACAACTAGTAGAGAAACATAACAGATTCTTGTCTGAAGAAAGGTGTTCCAGTGAATGAATTCAGAGATACTAAGGATGGTATGGGCCGCGGTGGCTTAGTGGTTAAGACGCTGAACTGCAGACTGGAAGGTTGGCAGGACAGCAGTTCGAGACCCGAGTGCCGCGTGACGGAGTGAGCTCCCGTCTTCAGTCCCAGCTTCTGCCAACCTAGCAGTTCGAAAGCAAGAAAGTCCAAGTAGATAAATAGGTACCGCTTCGGCGGGGAAGGTAACAGCGTTCCGTGCGCCTCTGTGTTCAGTCATGCCGGCCACATGACCACGGAAGCGTCTTCGGACAGCGCTGGCTCTTCGGCTTAGAAACGGGGATGAGCACCGCACCCTAGAGTCGGACACGACTGGTTGGGGACACCGTTACCTTTTTTTAAAGGATGGTACTTAGATGAACTTGCCACACTTCATGCAAGAGTTGCAACATGGTTCATAAGAATAAAGCTGCCTTATTCTGGGTCATGCTGTTGTTCCATGTAACTTAGTATTGTTTTCTGTGACAGGCCAGCGCTTAATCTGCTCCTAACAGTAGATGCTAGGAACTCAATGTTGCTCCTTCTGCATGCAAAGCATGGGGTCTGCCACAGAGCTCTGCCCCACTGTCTGAGCAGTAGTAATTCTGCATTGCATTCGGTTGAGTCTTCCCATTTTGCTTCTATGGAAGCGGAAAGCTGAACTTCTCAGTCCAGCAGTGATGGCCTTCAATACACATGTACCTGTGTGAACAATGCAGGGTCTGTAGAACTTAACTCTAACTAAGGACCAATTCAGAGATTGCTGAAGAAACCAGGCTTCAGGTGGTGTGAATAATTTGAGCTGCTGATTCCTCATGGAGCAACTTTCAAGTGGAGCATGCATTGTTCTTGGAGCAGATTCAAATGTTAATAAATAGTGGTAAGTCCTTCACGGGCTGTACCATTTGAGACTGCAGGTGCAGCTATTTGAATGTTCTCCCATCTTAAACACCACCAGGGGGTAGAACCCCCCTGTAGGGAGCTCAAACTGATTCATTAGGATAGAGCATGGGAAGAAGAGGATGGAGGAGGAAGCAAGAAGAACCAAGAGGAAGAGGTGAAAGCAGCAGCTTAGGATCTGATTTTGGAGACTGGGATCATGTTATTTATGTATTTATGTATTTATTCAAAGCATTTATATCCTGCTCTTTCTTATTTATTTATTTATTACTATACCGCCCAATAGCCGAAGCTCTCTGGGCAGTTCACAAAAACTTCAGTCCAAAGGCTTTCCCAGAAGGGCTTACAAGATTCAATAAACAGAAAGTCCCTGCCCTCAGGCTCACGTTCTAAAAAGACAGGAGATGCAAGAAAAAGGGATTGGGACAGAGGAGGGTTGTTACTGAGAATCTGATCCTGGCTCTGTGCCTGCTTCTGTATCTACTCATATGCTACATATTCATTGTATTGCCAAGATGCTATAAATATCCCATGATCTGTCTTTTAAAGGAATCTGACTGAGACTGCAGCCCTATGCACTTGACAGGGAGTAAGCCCTGTTGAACTCAATGGGACTTAACTTCTGAGTAGGCATGTATAGGACTGAACTGCCAGTAACAAATTTGTACTCCTTGGGGAAGGAGAGAACAAAACAATACTCTTTCTTCAATATTTTCCAGCTATATTCAAATATACAAGCATACAAATTCCAGAAGAAGCTCTCTTTGTGTTCATTCATTCATTTATTACATGTTATTTTGTGTTGAAAAGAACCGTGTAATTGTCCGTGCACCACAACCTTCTCGTCGGTGTCTTGTTAGTCCTGTCTTCTTAATTACATCTTGTCTACTAGTTCACTTAGTAAAAAGATCTCTCATCTCACTTTTGTTTGCCTTTGCTTGTCAGGTTCATTTCCCTGATGTCGAACGGGTGGAGTGGCTGAACAAGGTAAGGCAATGGATGCTGAAATGAGCTTTATTTGGGCAAATATATACTTTGAACTGACTGCTCTGAAGGTAGCTTTGTTAACTGGTTCATAAATATCCAGTGAATATACTATTTGTTCTAATAAGTGGATGGGTTAAATATATGTTTGTGTTGGTGTGAATATCAGGCTTGGTCTGGAGCTTGTTGATCAAAGTCCTTGTTTAGTTAAGAAAAGATTTTAGCACTTGGTCCTCTAATCTTCTTCCAGGATATTTCATAACTGAGACATTGCGTTCTTTCATTATTAACAATAACAATACTTAGCAGTTATATAATGCTTTCTTGGTCTTCAAAGCACTTCACATTCATTATCTCAATCCTTACAACATCCTGTAAGAAAACGTACTATCATCAGTTTTACATTTATATCCCCCTTTTTCCTCTTGCAAGGAACCAAAGCTGGTTTACATAATCCTCCTCTCCATTTCATCCACATAATGACCCTGTGAGGTAGGTTAGGCTGAGAGTCAGTGACTGGCCCAAAGTCACCCAGTGAGCTTCATGCTCAAGCATGGAATAGAATCTGGAACTCCTGAGTCCCAGTCCAGCACTCCCAACACTCTAACCACTACATCACACTGGCTCTCATCCCAATATTGCAGATAGTTTCATGGCTGCTACTGTCTCTGACCTCCATGCATTCGCTTGATCTTTTGCACAGAGCCTCCATGCATACAAGAGTAGAGATGGGATAGGGCCAGTGAATGTCATCCTTACTCTCCCCTCCCAGATTTGGTCAAGTGGCTTGTGAAGGTAGGACTTTGGGGCAGATGTCCGGGGGCCCACTCCACAAAATGAACAGGAGGGCCTCCAAATGCAGCAGGGCTAGCTTACCATATCTGAAGTTACATGAAGTAATACACATTACATCTACAGAGCACGCACACATGCCTGCAAGACCATTAAGTCCAGAGACTAAAATTATCTAATTGCCCTACTGTGCCTAAGGCTTCCTCAGACATTCATGCCAGAAGCAAGAATTGAACTGGGGATTTCCTGGGTCACTGCTGTCTCTTAGCCACTAAGTTGCACCAGCTCTCAATATAGAAAGTACTACATGCTCTACCTACGATGGAAAACATGCAGCACCTTGGGCAATTTTGTATAACCCAAGGGATCTGGAATGTGATATCTCAGCTTTCAGTTACATTAAAAACTGTGAATTTGAGTTTCAAGCTTGAAAATAACTTTACTAAGTTAGAGGTATGACTTCTAAACTCATCTGATGGTTTGGAAGAGTTTGGTTGTTATTTTAATTAAATATTCTGGGCCTAGATGTGTCAAGACCTAAGAGATTTTTTTTCTTCTGGAGGTGACCAGGCACGAGTAAATATGAGCTTCAATATACCTAATATCGTCTGTCCTCCATGTATTTTCAGTGTAGTAGTTGATGCAAAGGCTATCAATGGCTACTAGTCTTGATGGCTATGTGCTACCTCCAGTACCAGAGGCAGTGAGCCTATGTACACCAGGTGCTGGGGAACATGGGTGGAAGGGGGCTGTTGCTCTCATGCCCTGCTTGTGGGTTTTGGACTGACAGCTGGTTGGCTGCTGTATGAATGGAATACTGAACTGGATGGATCCTTGGTCTGATCCAGCATGGCCCTTATGTTCTAATGATTAACGTTATTGCCTGTCTCTTCCAGAATTTCTTTTGGAAACTAAAAACCAAGTTGCTGTCTTTAGTTTAAAACAGGGGCATTGAACCTCTTTCACCCAAGGGCTGAATTCAGCTTTGGAGAAGCTCTTGGAGGCCATGTTCCAGTGGTGGGCAGGGCTGAAGGCAAAAGAGAAGCCAAAGGCAAAATGGGCAGGGCCAAAATACCGAAAAACCAGCCTATTGTAGCTTAAAGCTGTTCCTGCCAGTAATGAAGCCTTAGGAGAGGCATTTGAACCTTTTAGAATGGGGGAAAAAACAGCACAAAAGCTGGGAAGCCACCAAATGATAGGTGGTTGGAGGAAAGGGGGCAGGGGCAGGGGAAGGGGGCGGGCCTTCTGAGGATCCCTGGAGGGTCAGACTGGGACCCCAGATGGGCCGGATTTGGCCCCTGAGCCTCAACACCCTTAGTTTAAAAATGCCAAACTGCTGCAGTGACTTCATTGTATGGCATTAAGCTGTCACTTTTTTCTAAGTCTGGGTTGTGCTGTGTTTAGATTCTTGAACAGGCCTGGCCATACTTTGGGACAATTATGGAAAAAACATTTAAAGAAGTCATAGAACCAAAAATCAGAGCCAAGAACGTGCATTTGAAAACATGTACATTCACCAAAATCCACTTCGGAGACAAGGTAAGATGGTGACAATGGAAGTGAAAACCTAACCAGTGGACGTTGGGACACATGGCTTGTAAGGGGGGGATAGATTAATGTAGTGCTCTGTACCAGGTGCATGTTACCCTGTTAGAAGTAACTTCTATGAACTATTATTGTAGGACATTTCTCTCCCCCAACCCCATTCCAAATATCTTGATTGCTGTTAAGTAGTCTGTATTTAAAAGGGGGCCTTCACTGGCAAAAAAGGACCTAAATTTGAAATGACATCCCTCCATTTATGCAAAGTACATGAGTTGCTCAGTTCCTGTTCTTTAGCCTTTTTTGAATTTGAGAAAAATTCAACAAGAATTTAGCTGGAACACTATTGAAATATATGGTTCTGCCTCAAATTTTCTTTAGTCACACTTTTTTTCTGATTAATTTACAGTGATTGGTACTGAATAATCCAGACTAGAAATCAAAATGCCTTTTCTCTGGGAGGGATTTCTAATTTGGGATGCCCTTGTTCTGTTCTGATTTAAAAGCTAACATTTTAGCAGGACAGGATTTGAAAGGCAAGTGATCTGTTATAGTCCTGCTCTCCTTCAATCCTAATTATGAGCCTTTCTACAAGAGGCATGTATTTGCACACGTGACTCCTCACACATGGTAGTTTGTAGGTGCTTCTCATGACATTGTCATCATTCTCCAGGACCTTCCCCATGCTTTGCAAGCATTATAGCATTTTTCTTTCTAATGAGAAAAGTCTGGCATTTTCCTGAATGGTGGCATGAAACCTGGTGTATTTGTGCAATTCTGCTATACCACAGGCCACCTAGTGGTTGCATAATGGAACATACAGAAAGGCAGAGAAAGAAAACCCCCAGGAAAAAAAAAAACATGTATAAAGGAGAAAGGCAGAGAAAGAAAACCCCCAGGGGAAAAAATAAAACATGTATAAAGGAGCCAATCTTAATCCCACAAAGAATCCGGAAGCAGAAGCCTCTGTAAAGTGGTGGGTTAAAAGCCTCATATAAAAAAGCCCTTTGTTTTCCAGAAAATATTATGTTTCTTCTGAGCCTGATATTTGAACACTCTTGTTTGTTTTCCAAGGTAGAAGGAAACTTTTTTGGTACGCTGGTCATCAAAACAGCCAGTAACACTGCGTTGTGTTTTTTCAGTGCCCTAAAATCAAAGGAGTGAAGGCCTATACCAAAGAAGTTGATAGAAGACAAGTGATCCTGGACTTGCAAATATGGTATTGCGGAACTGCATTCTTTCCTATAGCTTAACATTGGAAACTGTCTGATCAGCGACACCTGCTAGGCAGAGGCCAATGAAATATTTTTGTGAGCTGATTCAGGCACATGACTGAATTGCTTTCCAAGAAACAGTACTATCAAATGTGAAACACAATGGTTCCAGTGTATAATGTGTTCTGTCCTCCTGCTTCCCAGAGAGGTCCTTGACCTCAAAGAGAAGGACACATGTCTTGACCCTGGGATGCTCCTGAAAATAGTTTGGAGAAATGCTGAGCCTGTTAGGAAATGTGTTTTGTTATTATTCATTTAATGAAGGCAGAGATTGTGCAAGGGCTCCAGTATCCATGTTTGCATATGGCCTTGTTCCTGTTCTGCTAAAAGATAAAAAGGGGAGGTGGCAGCTACATGTGCATTGCATTTAAGTTCGCTGTAGTGTGCATGCAGCAATGTTGGAAGCCAATTCCTGATAGCATCCAGCAATACGAGGTACATTTTTATCACTAGCCTTTGTGCCAATAGTGAGCCTGATGAAATACGGTGAGACTCTGCAGAGGACTGGCTCTCCTGGGTGGTTGCATTTAGGACACGGTGAATTTACAAGAATCACAGAACTGTCTTGTAGCCACCCAGGATCTAGCCTGCATAGTTGTGGAGAAAGACTTGAAGATATGTGGGCACCTCTTGTGGAAACTTACAAGCAGAGTTATGTATATTCTGCACAAGTGCAGAAAAAGCCACAGAATTTTATGTTGAAGGATTCCGCTTCTTGAGAATCTCAGCTTTCTCTGCAAGTTCCGAGCCCTTATGGTTATCAAAATAGACTTAAAAGCAAGGGTGGGCAACTTGTGGCCCTCCAGATATTTTGGACTGCAATACGCACCAACCTTCACCGTTGCAGCCAGTGGTGAGGGATGATGTGAGTTAAAGTCCAATAACATCTGGAGGGCTACAAGTTGCCCACCCCTGCTTTAACGAGTGTAATGAAAGGTGTGACAACAATGTTAATTTGGATGCGCCCCAGGTCTCCAAGAGCAAAGTAAACTGATGCTGTAATAATCACCAAACCCCCTTTGTCCTCAGCAATCCTCAAACGTTTCTTTTTGCAAAAGAAACTGGGGGGGGGGTCTTAGCAGACCACTTAATACACTTTTTTGGTTCTACAAATCCAAGCACATAACTCATATTTTAATAACTGTAATCTTGTCTTCAACTGGTAATTTTTAAGGGAAAGATTAATAGACTACACCCAAGTCCTTTTATGGAAATCACATGAGCCTGTTGAATAATCTGACCCTGGTCAAAGTGGCCTCTATCTCTATTGTCAGAAAAAATAAAGTGCAAGGCCAAGTACAGATATTCTTGATTGTTCCACAACCTTTCTGTGAACCACCTGAATGGAGCTCTGGGACCACTAATGGTCTGTGGACCACACTTTGAGAACCTGTGCTGTAGATGATTTATGGCTGCTTTACTCATGTAACACTTTGAATCTGTGGTATTATGTCTGTATGTTATTGCGTGTTGTTCATACATAAAAGTGCAGCTTCCAGTAAAGCCACTCTTGGTAAAGTATTGTGTGAATGCTGACTTGTTCAAACCAGCTCTTTACAAGATGTATTTTGCAGAAATGCTTCGGGAGGGTAAAGTCTTTGGCAGTGGGAAACAAATGGAACAATACTGGAGAGTTATTTGTCACCTAGGTATACTTGCAGAAAAGAGATGTGGGTGTCCTTGCAGATAGGATTTGAGCGAGGAGGTAGCTTTCCATCACAAATAGGTCAGTCCTGCTTTCTTGGTATCCACAGCCCTCCTTATGACTCAAAGACGATGCTGTTGTGAGTTCACCTGCTAAAGTAATAAGAAATAGCCCAGTTGAGGGAGGATTCAAATGGACAGAAAAACCAGCTCATCCAGTTAGACATCTCAAAGAATGCTGCTTTACCATGTGAATTGGGAGTAGGTGCCAAATCCTTCCTACTGTTCAGAGAAAAAGTGGGAGCAGCTGGAATCTTCCATTCACACCTGTAATGGGCATGGTGCTTCATTATTTTAATTGTGTCTGAATCTGACCAAAAAAGCCAAGCTAGTTAAATGTGAGGAAATGCACCTTCCTATTCGTATCTTTTATTGTGTTTTTAATTATGCTTTTAATGTATTTGCTTTTATGGTTGTTTTAATTAATTTTTCATTTAATCTTGGTCTTACAATTGTTAGCTGCCTGGGGCACCATTTTTGGACAGAAGTGTAGGAGATAAAATCAAACAAATAAATAAATTACTGCCAGTGTGCTGATGGATGGGAAAGAGGCTGCTATGTTCTAGTGCTAAGCTGAATTTTTCTGAGGTTCACTTTTTTGTTTCAATGTGAAAGTTGCTGTTTTGTGGGAAATAAAAAAAAAGCCTGTGGGAGGGAGGGACCCACTCTTGTACACTCATGTGCATTTACCACAGCATTTGTTTCACTGATCTGTTGCTTCTTTGGGACTACTTTTTTCTTTTATTTGAAAGGGCTTCTTCACTGCCCGGTCTCAAGCAGAGATCACATAGAAGGCATGGTGATGTCACGGGACTATGTAGTGGGTCAGATTTGGTTACATTGTGACATCGTTTAAGGCAAAGAAAGGCCTCCCTTTTCCATCACTCTGAATGGCAGAGAGGGAGAGAAACGCTTTTCTTTTCTTTTGCCCAAGCAACCAGGCCAATGCTCCCTGTCTTCTTGCCATGCTTCACTGGTAATTTCATTGCCTGCTAGTGCATTGAGGCAGGACATTTTCATCCCTGATCCGTCTCTAACTAGAGATGGAACAGGGAGTTATACAGAGGATTTGTGTGGAGTTATACCAGACTAGCGTGGACAAAATGTGGATGCTCTTTCCGTGTACATGCAAATATGTGTCCCCATTCTGTCAACTTGGTGCAGCTTGATTGGAGTGAGAGCTTTGGGCCCAGTTCGCACTTTCCAAACCTTTGTGAACAGTTTGTACCTTTTATACAAAGGGTTGAGAACTATCTCCAAAAAGGAGGGGTGCATTTTTGCAGGTGTGAAATGTTCAGGAAACATGATAAACTACCACCACTGTTTTGGCTCAACACTTGTAGGTTCTTTTCTTTCCAGATCTTTTTTATTTTATTTTACTTTTAACTGTTTATCATAGTATAACTTTTGCTTGGGTTCAGTGGTTTAGAAATGGTTTAAGTTAGTGTAGGCAAGTCTGATGCTGTGGTATTGACCATGTAATGTATTTAAGGCTCAGTTTGTTACTGCTTATGACTGATTTCTATTTACTTGTTTCATCGTTGTATATTGTCCTGTTAAAATTAACACTTGTGAAAACGGAATACATATTTGCAGCACTTTGTGTAACTCATGAGACTGCATTCCTTTTTGTCATCTCCTAGCTGTCACATGACAGCATAATTAATTTCCTAGTTTAATCTGTTACTAATGTGATCTGATCATCATGGCTAAAATACAAAGGATAAAACTGAAGGACTAGTAACATGCAGGGTATAGTTACGTACTCAGTTTAACTTACTTTTGAAGCAATGTTATAAAATATTCCCATTGTTAGTATAAGCACAGTTTGGAGAAAATAACAGCTGCAATTTGTGGTGCCAACAAGCTCCACCAGAAGAATGGTGCAGGAAAGACATTTATTTCTGCCTAATCATGGGTGTGTGATGCCTTGCAATCTTCCCAAATCAGACAGGAAACAAGGTGCTTGCGAACTGAGTTCATTTGGGCATCAAAACAATTGAAACACTTGTGAAATGACTCATACATGTGCCCATCAGACTATAATATGTGAGTGAGCCATGATAAATGTAGTAGCGTGTGTCTTGTGCTGTGACATAGGAAGTAGTTTGCGAAATAGGGATCAAATTAAATCTATGAGTAGGCATTAGTTCACGGTCATGCCTCCGTGACCAGCAAGCTGTGTGAAATTTTTCCTTAGGGGAGACTGCCACAAACCAGTACTTATACCAAACTCCCTGTTCCTCCTGTCTTTACATCTAACTGTTTGCCTCTGCCCTTGCTTCTGCTGCCACCATGGCTAACTGATCTGTTATGCGGCAGCTACTGGAGTTTAAGTGTGCCTAATTTGTGAGACATGGAGGCCCAAAACATCATTAGCTTCCTCAAAAGTTTGTGGTGGGTGGGTCTGGAACATGTCATGTTATGGTTATAGCACCAAGATTTACCTGTGTAAGGGCAATGTGGAGGTTTCCCTAAAATTGGGCATGGTAGAGGAGGCTGGAACTATTTTTTACTAGATATTGCTGGGAGAGCTGTGGAGTTGCTGCTTCCTGTGACAGCCCAATAATAACTAGTTTTGATCTGAAAGGCAAGAGCTTCTTGTTCTTCTCTTTTCCCCCTACCCTTTCTCATAATCATTAGCTGCTAGCACAGTGCTTTCACCTTAATAAACCTTCCCTTCTTAGTTCCTTTTTACTTCCTGCAGCATCTGGTGTGTTGAGCACCTTAGCTATTTCCCCCTTTCCTGTTTATAATCAGATTCTGCAATTCCAGAATCAGAATTCACTTCTGAATTCCTGTAGTAAACAGGTGAAAACAAAATCTTTCGGGTTCTAGAACACACTGAACACCACCAGCCTGTACCTCTTCCACTCCTCTTTAACCCCAAATAATTTTCCCCCTCTTGATTGATGTGATGCTTTCCCCCACACCATCGACTGTTACAAAGTGTACCACCTTGAAGTAGAAGATATCTGAGTGATACATTTACTTTTCTATCATTTGCCTACTTCCCCAAATAGAAGGGATGAAAAAATTATAAATGGCATTTGTTTAGAGACCTTACAAACATTATTCACTCAGAGAAACTTGCCCACACCCTCTTGCTCATAGGAGAAGCTGGGATTAAAGCTGGGTTGTCTTCTTGATCTTATAATAACTGATTTTCCTCTAAGAAAGTCTTTTAGGACAAGAAGAAGTGCATTAGGCATTTTGTGTCTTAGGCACTTTTTTCCTTGCAAGTTAGTGACATGCTAACGCAAACTCTTTCTCAGTTATATAGGGGACTGTGAAATTCACATGGAATTGTCCAAGTTTAAAGTAGGAGTGAAAGGAATACAGGTAGGTGCGGTACAACTTACATTTATTGAACAGTTTGAGCCACGTCATACATTACAGTACTTCTTTTCTACCTGGCAGTTAACTAAATACTGTTACCTTAATCTTTTTTTGCAGCTATATGGAACATTACGAGTGATACTAGAGCCCCTACTGACAGAAGTACCTTTCTTAGGTGCTGTAACCATGTTTTTCATCCAGCAACCTGTAAGTCAACTGTGAATTCTAGTCTGCTTTTGATTTACATATTGGTCATTGTATTTTATCAGTAGCTTTCATAATGGAATTATGAATGTTGTCCTTCTAAAGTGTAGAAATTGTGAATGTCGTCCCTCTTAACTGTACTTATATAGAAAAGTGCCTTTTCTACCTAAACAGCCTTTTTAAACAAACGAAAGCCCCGTGAAAAGAGAGACAGCTCCTAAACATACTAGTAAAGTGTTACCAGCAATGATGCTATGAAAATAACATAGACATGTTTGACTGCAGTAGAGGTAACTGTGTGGCCTCCTGTGTCAATTGAAATTTATTTATTGTAAGTATTTCTACACTGCCTTTTGAGATAAAAAGCCCTCCCAAGGAGGCTTGCATACATAAATAAAAACATAAAAACTAAAACAAATCTCATTGCAGCAATAAACTAAAACTACAGTCTAAAAACATTGTATAGCTGAGCCTAGCAATCATGCAAAACCAATGTAAAACAATTAACAGAAATTTGACAGCTGTTTAAACAAATAATAATAATAACCCAGCCCAACATCTCATCTGAAAGCAGATAAAAACAAATGGGTTTTCAAAGCCAATAAAGATGGAGCCAAATGTATATCCTTTGGGAGGGCATTCAACAAATATGGAGCCACCACTAAAAAGGTCCTGGTGTACAAGATGTGTGCAGCTTTAAATATACAAAAGTTATCCAGAGTCATAACTATCTTTGTTCCTCTGTTCAAGTCAAGATGCCCATTCCCTTTCTGCAGGGTCACATAGGGGTAGGACAGACGGTCAGTGCATCGTCACACTAACTGCTAGCTAGATAATACCTCCCAATATAGTCAAAACTGTAGCATCTAGTCCACAGGTTATATAAGCTACCCCAGGCTTTGAAAATAAGTCTACAGAAGTCAACAAATTCATAGAATGTTAATACCCCTCCCCCTGCCCCCAGGTAAGTTGTAGCACATTACTGACCTGCAAATAAGTGGGTGAGGGGAAATAAAATGAATCAAGTCAGTTACATTCGACAAAAGCTTACCTACCTGGTCAGCTGGAGCCAGTGCCACAGGTCACCACGCAAGTGGCTACTTACAAGCCTGGCAATGATGTCAATTGATTGTGTTGCTGTGGTGCTGTGGTGTGAGGAGTGTGTGTGTTCTGCTACTCTTGGAGGGGACAGGGAAACCTGGAGACTTATGTGTAAAAGGTAAGCTTTAATCACAGTAATCTGACCAAGAGATATGTACTTGGAGGAGAAAGCTATCAGTGGCAACTAGTCCTGATGGCTATATGCTGCCTCTGGTATTAGAGGCAGCATGCCTATGTACACCAGTTGTTGGGGAACATGGGTGGGAGGGTGCTGTTGCACTCATGTCCTGCTTGTGGGTAGTGATGGCCAACAATTGGGATGGCTTTAAAAGCGGGTTGGACAAATTCCTGGAGGAGAAAGCTAAAAATGGCTACTTGTCTTGATGGCTATGTGCTACCTCCAGTACCTCTAGTACCAGAGGCAACATCAGTTGCTGGGGAATGTGGGTGGGGGGGTGCTGTTGCATTCATGCCCTGCTTGTGGGTTCCCTGTCGACAGCTGGTTGGCCACTGTATGTACAGAATGCTGGACTAGGTAGCCCCTTGGTCTGATCCAGCAGGGCTCTTCTTATGTTCTTATATTCTTACTTATAATTAAAGGAAGCACAGAGTAAAGGTGGTCTTTAACATTTCCTAAATGCCTGTAAATGTTTTGCTGCATTCTGGAAAATGGGAGCAGCTATAAAAACCCCACTAGTAAATCAGGGGTGCATGGTGGGGAGGGGAGAGGATAATTTACAGCCCAACCCTATGCTTGTTTCTTAGAAGTCAAATGTGTTGAATGGGGTTTACTCCCAGGCAAGTGTGCATAGGATTGCAGCCTTTATCTCATTATCCTTAAATCATAGATTCTAAGAATCATAGAGAGTGGAGGACAGGAAGGCCTGGTGTGCTATGGTCCATGGGGCCACGAAGAGTCGGACACAACTTAACGACTGAACAACAACAACAAGAATCATAGAATCTAAGAATTTGGCACATTCCTAGAAAGATAACTGCTGGCCCAAAACATTTTCCTTTCTGAAATAAAGCCCAAATAGTGCCCCACCCAGCTAGGGTCAACACTTAAAAAGAAAAGGTCTTACTGTATCATTCAGGGACCAGTTCCTGCCTTCATCTATCCCTCTGTCATGGTGCCACCCTAAGGAGGTTGCTTCACCTACTGTGTGGCATGGGTGGTCCTGAGAAGGATGCTTACATTCTTTTCTGAGATCTGTGGTGTTCCCCATTGGATTGGAATGGTAAAATGCCTTTAGCTATCTTATGGTTCACAGCTTTCAGAATGTAATGTCATTCCTAAAACCAGCAATGTCAGTTCTGGAATTGGTTAATTACTTAAACATACCCAGCAGGTGTCTACCAAGTTTAGAAAGTTGACACATGCTGACCGTGTGTGCATCACACAGCAAGTCTGTGGGAAGAATCCAAACAGTATGGCAGGCTTCTAGCAAAGGAAATGCAGAGAGGCCTTGCTTACTCATCTCCTTCTGATACAGGCCATCCAAGCTCATGGTTGCCCTGAGGCTGCCGTGCTGTAATGTTAATTGGTTGCTTGTGGAATTCGTGGTGACAGCCAATGTTTTCATAATGGGCATGAGTTAGAAATGACCACATGACTCTCCAAGGCTTCAGAGTTTCATGTGCAATCTGAGCTCACTTAGAGTGTGACCACATAAACCTCAGGCCAGTCTAAAACACTACATCTTAGAGACAAACGGAAAGCATGTTTTTTGTGAGGTTCCAAATGTCTGAAGAATCTTGGCCAATGTTAATGGTGTTAATTTGAGTGTACGATTGGTTTTGTTGGGGTAGAGCCCCTGCTTTGCATGCAGAACATCCCAGGTTCAAACCCTGGCATCTCCAGGTGGGCCTGGGAAAGAGTCCTGCCTGAAACCCCAAAGAGGTGCTGCCAACTGGACTGGGCAACGCTGAGCTAGGTGGACAATATAAGGCACCTTCTTATGTTCCTGGTTTTTACATTACTTTTTGTCAGTTCTGTGTTAAAACCAGTTGCGTGATTAAATATGTAGTGTTTGTAGTGATTAAATGTGCAGAGTTTGTTTCTTTGTTTTCTTCTGACCCTCAATGTAGCACTTGGAAGTCAGTTGGGCAGGACTGACCAACCTATTAGATGCTCCAGGCATTAGGTAAGTGCTCAGTTATTTCCATCAGGAGAGGGCTGTGGCTCAGTGGCAGAGCACCTGCTTGGCATGCAGAAGGTCCCAGGTTCAATCCCCGGCTTCTCCAGGTAGGGCTGTCTTCACACCTGGCATTTTATCCCACCACAAACCGGTCCTTTTGATTCCAGATCCTTTCTGGGATTTGGACTGGCCCTGTATACAGGCCTCTCTCGTAGCGCGTCCATCTGCATTATATCTTTTCACGGCCAGGCCGAGCTGCATGGAACAATCAGGACAGAAGGGGGCTGCTGGCTCCATACCCCCTCCCCTCCCCTGGTCACTGGTCCCTGTAACATGATTGATGGCTCCGCCCCATCCCTCCCTTCCTCCACAACAGGAGGGAAGTCAGAAGCACTGCTAGTGGCCTGGATAAGGGACTATGGGAGCTGATCCCCTCCTTCCTCCGCAGGAGAGAGAGTCTTCTCAGTGGCTCACCCAGAGGTTGCTGGTGCTGCTAGTCCTTCTCTGCTAACTATGTCAGTGTGTGATGGAATTAAATGCAGTACATTGCTTGCACTACTGAGTTTGAAGGGCATACTGATTTCCGGGTTCCCAACTACAGAAGTGAAAAATCCACAAACGGACCTGTATACATTCAATGCACCAAGCCATCCCTAGCAGCCCCGCCCCCAGCAACCGCTTCATGGGGGACACCTTCATTAGACCCAGCTTGCTTCCCACCCACCCCCACGCTGTTGTTGCTCTTCCCCCTTATTCTGGCTTCCCGATGACCCTGCAAGGTTGGCTAGGAAAAGAGAGAGTGGCTGGCTAGGTGGGAGGGAGGGAGGGAGTACTATGGAAAACCACCTCAGCATTACTGCCTTATCTGAAACAACTTCACACCCCAAAAGGAAACTATTAAAAATGTCCATTCCAAGCTCTGCATGATGAATTTATTCAGGGGAGGAGAAAAGGCACTTTTAATACCCATTGAAATCCTAAGTGTCGAGCCTTTCTCCTGCGTGGCTGAGAAGGGAGACTCCCCCATCCACCCTGGGAGGAAAAAAGCCCATCAATCTGGTGAGCAAAAGGGAGAAGAAGCAGTCAGTGAAGTTATGGGAGTGGGAGGTTCAAAGTAAACGCACTGAAGGAGATAGGAGACCGTAAGACTGCTCCTCTAAGGAGTATTACAATGCACTCCTGTGCATGCCTACTCAGAAGCAAGCCACACAGATTTCAATGGCATTTACTCCCAGGAAAGGAAAGCCTTACAGCCAACGTGTTTACTCAGAAGTAAGCATTGCTGTGTTCAAGGGGATCTCAGAGCCTGTAGTGGAATGGGAGAGAGGCAGAAACGGTCACTGGAAGCCTGGTCAGTGACCTACCCCCCTTCCCACCAATTTGTTGCCATGGCAATGTTATTCAAAGCTGCCCAGCAACACCCCCTAGCAGAGAACGATCCTGCTAAAAAAAACTCAGTGGGAAGAGAGCCTAGGACTAGGGAAGAATCCTGCCTGAAACCCTGGAGAGCCGCTGCCATTCAGGGTCGACAATACTAACTGGGCTAGATGGTCCAATGGTCTGACTCGGTATAAGGCGGCTTCCGATGTTCCTATCATCTTAAAGGGAAACATCTTGGTATCTTAAGGAAGGTAATGCGCTAGATGTCAGAGTTGGGACTAGTCCTCGTGCCACAATTGCCAAATGGAGGCCATTTTGTTACCCGCCTCTCCTTGGCAGCTGTTCCTCAACGATGGGCATAGTGTGCAGTGTGGCTCACTTTCCATCACATGGACAGTCTCTCTGTTGCTGACTGGCAACCTAGCAGGGGATGGCGGTGTGAGAACTCTCACAAAATGCGGGGAGTGCTAGGCCACTCTGCATATGTAATTTGCCACTATTGCAGTTGTGGGGACGTATTAGCTTGCTTTGTTATCGCACTGTGATTTAATGCGGTGAGCATTCAGATGCTTGGCTCCGTAAGGAGAGCTTTGCCGCTTGAGTGTGCAACATCACTTTGGCTCAGCCACAGCACTCGACTAACGACAAGAAAATATCGTTTGCATGGGAAATGTAACCCATTAAAATGTTCTTCCTTGTGCTGTGGCTTTGACAATATCCACATTCATTTTGGAAAGAAGATACCTGAGGCATGCAAGCCTGATAGGTGTGCCTTAAATACATTTGTTGTATATGCATTTTTCAAAATTTATTGTGTGCATGTTTTGTTTGTTTTTCCTCATTTCAGCATGTTGTCAGACTCCTTAATCCAAGATCTCATAGCTGCCCGGTTGGTGTTGCCAAACAGACTCACCATCCCACTGAAAAAGAACATTAACATCGCTTGCTTGCGGTTTCCTATTCCATACGTGAGTTATGTCTGTGAACAGTGCTCTTCAGACTTGCTAGCAATTCATCTGGCTCAAAATATAAGGTAGACCTCTCTCCAAAGAAGTGAGGGCTGTCTGCTGAGTTGGCTGTTTTTCCCCACCTGCCATTTTGTGGTGATGTGCATTGACAAGGCCAGGAACTGGGATAGCAAGCTTACAGCATTCCTGTATCTGAATCAAAGCAGCAGAGACAGAGCTGTGAGCCATATTCTCACCTACTTCTCTTTGCCACAAATCTTTGTCGGGATTTGCCTGTTTCTCTCCACTGCAAACCCTCCCTCATTCAAGATCTTGCAGCACTTCAGGAAACCTAGGTTTTGGCCAAGTTTCCTTGCGGGGAGGATAAACAGAATTTTAGGTCAGAAGGGTTTTTTGAACATACGGAGAATTGGTGAGACATAGACTTGTTTCGCACATCATTACTACCCGTGGGCTGTTTAAACATTTTTGTGAACCGCCCAGAGAGCTTCGGCTATTGGGCAGTATAGAAACAAACAAACAAACAAACAAATAAATAAAACCATACTACTTGGGACCACGTGGGAGTGAGCAAGTGAGCGTGCTGGCTCCTGATCACTGTAATTAAATGCATTAAAACTCTGGGTTGTTTCTCTCTCAACAACCCACCCAGACTGCTGGGTTCAGATGCCCCAGTGAACAACCCGGGAACGGGGCATTCCTGGGTTGTTTAGCAAAGCAGAAGCGGGGGAGTGGGCAGGAGCTGGCACCCTCACTTGCTTCCACGTGGTCACAACTACCCATAGTTTACACAAATAATGGGGTGGTCGTGACATGCAAACTGGGTCATTGTTTTGAGCCTCCTTAGTTTTGAGTGGCAGACAAATCCACTCAAAATGGATGTATGTTTGGGTTAATTGGGTTAAATGAAGAATATGGAACAGTCTTGGATATAGATTGTAGCTGGTGCAGGTTTACTTCAGTGAGCATATTCTTGGTTGTATAGTATTGCAACAACACGTATGCACGCATGATGCATTCTGTTTCCCCCACTCTGCACTAGCAAGCAAGCACATAAAATATACCTTCTTCTCTGATGTAAGGAAACAACAATACTTGTGCTTTTGGCCACCACTTTATTCTTTCCTCATTGAGAGGTAGAAAGAGAGAACATGGCAGGTTGGAAATAGGCCCATAACAAATACAATGGATTTTTTTTAGTAAAATATTAGATGTCCCAATGTCAAATTTATTAACCTGCTTCTGTCATGATAGGTGGTAGCCATTGTCCTTATTGTTGTATTTATAGTGCTTTCTTAGTCATAACATTTAGAATGTAGACACTTAATGAACACTGTAACTAATGGGTCATTTATATTTGTATGTGTGTATATTTTCAAGGGAGTAGTAAGAGTGTACCTACAAGAAGCTGAAAATCTTGTCCAAAAAGACAACTTCCTTGGAGCGATCAGGGGGAAGTCGGACCCTTACGCTCTTGTTCGAGTTGGCCTGGTGCAGTTCCGAAGCAAGACAGTACAAAGAAACCTGAACCCCATCTGGAATGAAATGTTTGAGGTGGTACTTCTACTTGAACACTTACTAAGCATAAGCAAGGTGCTAAGTGCTGAGAGTTCTCTCTAGAGTTCTCACTATATTAACAGCACAAATCTATGCGTGTCTACTCAGAAGTAAGTCCCACTGAGTTAAATGGGGCTTCTTCCCAGTTTAGTAGGTATAGGATTGTAGTCTAAGTCAACTTTATTTTTGAAAATATTTTATCTCTGTATGAGCAAATATAATTCAATTTGAATAGAGGGAAACTCTTCCATGTAACATATCACTGCTGCAAGTGTGGGTAACCTGTGGACCTCCAGATGTTTTGGCCTACAACTCCCATCATCCCTCACCACTGGCTCTACTGGCTAGGGCTGATGGAAGTTGTAGGCCAAAATATCTGCAGGGCCACAACTTACCCACCCTTGCCCTAGTGGTTCATTCACCCTTTTTTTGCTTGCCAGAACTCAGTCTCAATGCATTAGAGAGAAACTTGTTAAGCTACATCAGGGGTGCACAACCAGCAGGTCATATGTGGCCCTTGACCACTTCTGGTGCAGCCTGCAAAACCAGTGGAACCCCACCTGCTTTTTTTCCATACTCCAGTTGCTGCACAGCCAGTTTCTTCACCAGGCCTTGCTCCTTCCCTCTCCCAGCAAGGAAAAGCTCTTATCTCTGATCAGCAGCTGGTCAAAGATAAGAGCTTTCCCCTACTGGGGAGAGAGAGAGGGCAGGGCACAGGGAGGAAGCTGCTGAGTGTTTCGGTCCTGCTTACTTCTGGGGCTTGCCCTGCTTACTTGTAAGTAGGCATGCTGCCCATGTTTGCTTCTGAGTAGACATACAGAGACTTGGTATTTGGAGTGATATTTGAAAGTGCAGCTGAGCGATTTAGTCCTGGTTACTTCAGAGGAGAAAAAGGTTCCCCATTCTGCTAGTGGCAGTGGAGAAGCTACACCCCCTGCTATGATGTGCATATGCTCACACACATGCGGTCCCTGGCTCCACAGCAGACACGGAATATAGCCCTCAGGGCTGAAAAGATTGTGCACCCTAAGCTATGTGATGGCAAATCAACAACCATCTAATATATTCCCAGTTTCATTGATCATCGTGAATATGAGGGGTGAATTAAAGGGCAGAAAGGCATTTTTACTGTCCCCACTTCAGTATTATGCTTGGCAAATAGGAAACTGTCTTTCCCGCTGAATCAGCAGCTTCAGAAGAATAGGAAGTCCTGCACTTTTACACTTTACCGTACGTAGTGGCATTTCAGGAACAATAGGTCCACAGTGTTCTGTTTTTGTTTTGTTTTTAATTATTATTGTAATAATCTTTCTCTCCTTGCAGTTTGTTGTTCATGAAGTACCTGGCCAGGATCTAGAGGTAGACCTGTATGATGAAGACCCAGATAAAGATGACTTTCTGGGCAGGTGATAGATATACATTTCCTCTTCCATGTGTACAACTTTCTGCTGCCTGTGGTTTTTTTTTTTTTTCTGTTCTTGCTGCAGCTATTGCAGTATTGAGTCAACCATATGCACTTGGAAAAAATACAGGGTGCAGTTCTCTGTGGACTCTTGTGCTTCTGAATGCAGGCAGGGAACTGGCTATTTGAATACTCTCCTGCATTAAAAAAAATCTCCATCAAAAGCTAGGACATTGGGGAGAATGGTGACAGCCCTTCCCCCTGACATGGTAATTTTAAAATGTGCAATGAACTTCTGCTGTGGGAGAGCATTCAGGCATCCATTCCCCCCCGCCCCCATCTGCATCGGCAGTGGAGAGTCCTAGGGCATTTCTACACCAGCCTAAAATCCTGTATTTAAAACGGGGCTTTCTGTTTCCGTTTTAAATGCAGGATCACCACTGATTCCCTTTATATGCGCTTCCTCCCCCGCTTCTCCCCATATCTGAGTCTTCCATTCTCCTTCATTGTTCTCGCTCCTCTTCTTGCTGCTTTTCCTCTTTTCACGGAGGGCACTCAAGCGGAACACAGTGGAGTAATTTGATAGCTCATTATCTGCGATCTATTTAAAAATAGAACAAAGGGCATTTAGTGCAGGAGCCCGCAAACTTCCGTGAAGGAGCAATCTCAATCGCAGGATAAAAGCTCTGTGTGGTGAAGCCCCTAGTATGGTTGTACTTTCTACTTATGGTTTGGATATTGGATGTGAGTAGACTGGTGATCTTGCATTTCATATTCTGTTCTGGACCAGTGTAGCATAAAGATGGGGCAAGACAGGAACAGAGTGGCTGAACTGACTCCAGATATTTGTGGCACAAGCCAAAACAATATTCAATAGTTCACCCCATCTTGCCTCATTTACAAATGTGGAGCACGTCTTTCTGTCTCCAAACATTTACACAGACAGCCCCATTACCTCTTCTGAGCCCATCTGTGATAAAAATTTGTGATGGCTCTTTGTGTCACATGAAAGAGGATTGTGCCTTTGTTATTAGGATTATCATAGAATTCTAAGCAAAGCAGAACCCTGCTGTGTGTGTGTGTGTGCGCACGCGTGCATGTGTGTTTAATAAGTTGAGCCAGCGTCTCAAAGCAGCACTGGAATCCACAAGTCTTGTCCATTTCTGTTCCTAAATGTAGCTGAAAGAGCCAAATCTTTTGGGAAGCCCTCTAGCCTCGGCAAGGAGGATCTGCATATTCTCTGAACCAGTGCAAACTTGCACAAACTGGGGAAGAAGGATTCTGCTGTCTTTTATATACTCTGCTATCCTGGTTCTTGCTTGATTAGGCAGCTCCACTTCCATTTGGGTTCAGGACTGCACAGTTCCCTTGTGGACAGTAGATTTTTGAAAGCTGCAAGAACCCTGAGAGTTCCTGTGGAGATCTGGGAGAATGGGCATCTAAATGGCAAATGTGGTTCAATGTAAGCAAGTGTAAAGTGATGCACATTGGGGCAAAAAATCCCAACTTCAAGTATAGCCTGATGGGATCTGAGCTAGCGGTGACTGACCAGGAAAGAGATCTTGGGATTGTGGTGAAGCTCAATGAAGATGTCAGCCCAGTGTGCAGCCACTGTAAAAAAGGCAAACTCCATGTTAGGCATAATTAGAAAAGGAATTGAGAATAAACCTGCCAACATCATACTGCCCCTATACAATCTATGGTACGACCACACTTGGAGTATTGTGTACAGTTCTGGTCACTACACCTAAAAAAAGGTAGTGTAGAGCTGGAAAAATGCAGAAAGGGGCAACTAAAATGATCAAGGGGCTGGAGCACCTCCCCTATGAGAGAAGGTTACAACAGCTGGGATTGTTTAGCTTGGAAAAAAGGAAGGTAAGGGGAGACATGGTGTTGTTGTTGTTGAGTCGTTAAGTCGTGTCCGACTCTTTGTGACCCCGTGGACCATAGCACGCCAGGCCTTCCTGTCCTGCGCTCTCTCCCACAGTGTGCTCAAGTTCATATTCATTACATCGGTGATGCTATCTAGCTATCAAATCCTCTGCCGTCCCCTTCTCCTTTTGCCGTCAATCTTTCCCAGCATCAGGGTCTTTTCCAGGGAGTTTTCTCTTCACATTAGGTGGCCAAAATCTTTGAGCTTCAGCTTCAGTATCTGTCCTTCCAATGAGCACTCAGGGTTGATTTCCTTTAGGATTGACTGATTTGACCTCCTTGCAGTCCAGGGGACTCGTAAGAGCCTTCTCCAGCACCACAGTTCAAAAGCATCAATTCTTTGGCACTCACCCTTCCTTATAGTCCAGCTCTCACAGCCATACATTACTACTGGGAAAACCATAGCTTTGATTATACGGACCTTTGTCGGCAAGGTGATGTCTCTGCTTCTTACTATGCTGTCTAAGTGTGCCATAGCTTTCCTCCCAAGGAGCAAGTGTCTTTTAATTTCATGGCTACAGTCACCGTCTGTGGTGATCTTGGAGCCTAAGAAAATAGAATCTGTCACTGCTTCCATTTCTTCCCCTTCTATATGCCAGGAGGAGACATGATAGAGGTCTACAAAATTATGCATGGTGTGGAGAATGTGGGTAGGGAGACATTTTTCACCTTCTCTCAAAATACTAGAACCCAGGGTCATCAAGCTGATTGGTGGAAGATTCAGGACAGATAAAAGGAAGTACTTGTTCACACAGTGCATAGTTAAACTATGGAACTCGCTACCACAACATGTAGTGATGGCCACCAATTTGGATGGCTTTAAAAGGGGGTTAGACAAATTCCTGGAGGAAAAGGCTATCAATGGCTACTAGTCTTGATGGCTATGCACTACTTCCAGTACCAGAGGCAGTGATCCTATGTACAGCCGTTGCTGGGGAACATGGGTGGGAGAGTGCTGTTGCGCTCACAACCTGCTTGTGGGTTCCTGGTTGACAGCTGGTTGGCCACTGTGTGACCAGAATGCTGGACTAGATGGACCCTTGGTCTGATCCAGCATGGCTCTTCTTATGTTCTTATCTGCCCATACAGTTGGGGATGGGGAGGCAGAATATCCCATGGAATGAAAGAGACTGGTCTCACTCATCTCTGTTCGGTGTGCCCCTGTATCTGATTCAGGAGATTTTGCTATAGATGGAGAAAGCACAACTAATTCAAAACTGAAGGAGGGAAAAAAGAATGTCAACACCAGGAACCTCCATAGGCATAAATACTATCTGTTAACCATAAAAGTAAATACAATACTTCATAAAGGGTTGCTTTGTGTGACTTGTTCCATATATTTTACAGCTTGCTTATAAACCTTGCAGATGTGATGAAAGACAGAGTTGTTGATGAGGTAAAACTTGTTTTTGGCTTGTTAAGTCTGATGATGGCTTTTTATTCATGTTTTATAATGTTACTTAAAAGCATGCAGATTTTGTGAATGGGTTTTAAGGATGTTAGATTGTTGGCGATCAAAACATAAAAGTTCAATTTTATACAACTTAAAATGATCTATAGAGACGCTTTCCAACACCCTCCCCCCCCCACACACAGACACTTAAATCACATGAGTTCTCTATTGCCACTGAATATCTTAATGTTTGCGCAGGGCTGTTGATGAAAGATTACAAAAGCTGCAAAGAATCTTGGCGGCTCCTTTAAAAGCTAATTAAATTGATTGTCACATAAGCTTTCTTGGCTGATCCATTACTTGCATGGGATAGCAGCGTGTGTGTATCTCAAAAAGACTCTCCCCCATTAAAATACTGAAGATGAGTTGCTTGAGCTGCTGCTTCTGTTCCCACATGTACACAATTCCCAGCACACTTGGAGCTTAATGTGTCTTTATGACACTGATGTTTTTTTCTTCTCTTTTATGAAGTGGTTCCCCTTAAGCAAGATAGAAAGTGGACATGTGCATTTAAAGCTTGAGTGGTTTTCTTTGGTTACCAATCAAGAGAAACTTTGTGAGGTGAGTTTTTGTGAGTTGGGACAGCTGATTTAAGATAAATTCAGTGTAAGGAGATTTTTGAAAGGGTGTGAAACAAAAACAAACCACCATTTTGTCTGTGTGTCTACTTTGCTAGCTACGGAATGGCAGTATTTATTGTGGTGGGTGCATGTAAAGCACCTCCATAGCAAAATGCCAGGTATTTAAGAACCCTGTTTGTGTGGAATTTAGGAAGGGGCTCAGATGGGTGTATAAAGCATGCAGTCAAAGTCATGTTAGGGCCTGTGCCCATCTTGGTCCCCTGCCAACCACATAGCAGACAGTTAACAGAGGGACTGCCAGAGGGGGCCATATAGTCTGCAGGACCAGCTTTGTAATATGAACGTGAGGATATTAAACAAAAAAGCTAACATCAGTGTGATGATTTTGATTTTATATTTATTCTTTCTCAGGACAAGAATGGTCTTGCCACAGCAATTCTCATCGTGTATTTGGACAGTGCTTTCAATCTTCCTGTGAGTAAACTGCAACAACATACTCATATCCTTAAACTGCACACAAATAGTTGCCGTGTCTGTATGCTAACTATATGTACAGGTTTTGGTGCGCAGTACGTACTGCTGCTCTCCTGCCAAGCCTACCACTTTGGCTGACATAACATTGTCTTACTTGGAAACTAGAGTCCACAACGTCACTAGGGTCTGCCTGATTCTGCAAAATCGAGCTGTTTGGGAAATGGGATGCATGGCAGATCTATGTATTTAATGACTTCTACAAGTGAAAGGATGCTTTTTGAGATGCAACTGGAAGTCAGTCTTTCAAAACAAAAATTTGAGGCAGAGCATTCCACAAAGACCCCATGGCAAGGGTTCACTTGCTTGGGGGTGGGGGGCATGTGGCAAAGGAAGTCCAGAACTACCAGAAACATAGCTGGCTAGGCATACTTCCCCCTCCCTGACTTTTACAAGTTTTTAGATTAAGTCCCTGGTTAAGAAAAATATATGTTGCAAAAAATGACCTCCTAACTTCAGTAAAATTGGCTTCTGCCAGTAACCTGCCCCGTGGAGGATAAGGCTGCCAATGGCTATGTGTACTGGTGGCTATATTTTGCTTCCAGTGTCGGAGGCAGTCTACCTCTCAGTACCAGTTGCTGCGGAACACTAGCAGGCAGGTGTTATTGTACTCGTGTCCCACTTGTGGGCTTCTCATGGGCTTCTGGTTGGGGAACAACTGTGGGAACAACTGTGGGAACAAAATGATGGACTAGATAGGCCAACCAGGCGGCTCTCATGTTCCCTGCTCTTCAATCAGATTTCCAAGTTACAAAATTTGAAACCATAATAAAACAAGATTTAAAAAAAGCCCATGCAAAAATAAACTAAAAGCAGCAGAATGTATAAGAGCAGAATTTAAAAAACCATCAGCCAGGATAAAACAGATCACATTAATTAATGAAAGGCCTGCGGGGCAGGGTGCGTGTGTGTTCACCTGGTGCTGGAATGTCATCTAAGTAGGCACTGGGTGAGCTTCCCTAGGGTGAGCATTCCACAAATGTTGTGACATCTAATCTTATTTTTGTATCTCTTTTTAATGTTAAATACCTTCTCCAATACAGAAAAATCAGTTTGAATATTTCAATGGCGAATATGGAGCAAAGAAGTATAAAAAAGACAGATACCTCAAGGTAAAAGCCTCTTATTTCCCAGTGTCCCAAAGGGGCACACGTGCTGAACAAAATACTCAGTGGGTGTCATGAGGGATAAAAACTGGAAAAAATATTTTGCATCTTTGGGGTTAAGCTTTGTGTCTCAGCTTTGTCAGAACAGAAATATTAGTTGATTGGAATAATAGTGTAGGTGAGGCTACAGTGGTGTTCAGCATGTAGGAACAATGCGTAAACTAAGATTATGCAGTGGATGAGGGCTTTTGAAGCACTTCTCTATGATCAGTGGACTTCAGTTAAAATGCTGAGTAAAAATATTGCTTCCATATACTCAAAAGCATGTGTCTAGCCCTCATTGTGGCATAAACAAGTTTGAATTTCAAAGGTGCAGCAATTACTATTTTCAAAGCTTATTATTTCTGAGCCATTTGCTGATTTTTAAACACTTGAAGAAACAACAGTTCTAGTCATCAGAACTACTGGATTACCTCTGGAAAGACAACAGTTGTATACCCATCACTGGTCCTGTGCCAATAATCTTAATGCAAATATTTAATTATGGCCAATACAGTTTACAGCTTACCTGTAGTCCTCTGCTTTCAACTTTCATTGTGGCTTTTTGTGCTATCACCTGGCTCACGCCATCACTGATGAAACTCAGAAATCTTGCACCAGAAGAGCAGCAGAAACTGCTGCTTGATCCATGAGATTATCTAGCTAACTTATTCTATCATACTCAAATTCTATTTCCAAACATGGGTAGCTCCACACTGCTATATGCAGGAATAAATGCTGGGTGCAGTGTATTGCATTCAGTTGAGAAAGTGCATTATTAAAAATACCAAATTCTTAATCAAAGTAGAGTTCCTACCCCTTTCCAGATCTTGTTGAATCATCAAGTTAATGCTCGCCTTTCTGCTTAAGCCACCTTCTTCTCTTGTAGAGTTTATTGCTATTAACACTCTTTTATTTCAAAACTGTAAATAATAAAGAAGATGGAACAAGACCCTTCCTCCTTTGTCCTGCTCACAGTGGGTAACAAAACTCATAGAAGCAAGGTAAGGGGCACTGCCTTCTGTTTTTCATAAAGCAGACACAAGTATGTGTCGTTTGGTGGGTGTATGTGTTTCCAGTAGCAAAGTATTGAAGAACGTCTTGCCCTGAATGCTTCAGTACTGTCTAGATAATAAAAATGTAACCCTTGATGCTGTACCGATGCTGGCCCTGATTCAGTGCCAGTGGTGTGATGTCCTGTTCCCACACAGAGTGGGTGGGGTGTGATAGCATTGCTTCCGGGGGACTAGCCATGCTGTTGTTTTGTAACTATTTTTGTTAAGTGCAGCTGAATGAGCACTCCAGTACTGGCTTTGCACAGAATATGAGCGTGCAGGCACCTGGAATGGTTAAAAAGAAAACACTTGTACACTGAAAGAGAAAAAAAGGCAAACATTTTTGAAATGGTAGCACGAATGTGGTGAGGTGCAAAATGTGGTAGGAAGCATATATGGAATGGCAATTAGACCAACTGAATAATCACTTTATTTGATTTCAGCAACAATATCTAGCAAATTCTGCTGTGGGTCTGCTGGGCAGATAAAACAGTTCTATGTATACCTCTGATTTGGGTGTTTTTTTTAAGGCTTGGGTCTCGTCCCATTTGGGTAAGATAATTGTACCTGCTGTGAATGTTTGGATAGCCTTTCCACAACCTGGCACTTCCAGTTGTGTTGGAGTACAACTCCCATCACCCTCAGTGAGCATGGTCATTAGCTGGGGATGGTGGGATTTGTAGTCCAACATATCTGGAGGGCAGCAGGTTGGAGAAATGGCTTTGCACACCCCACTGAGGTCTGTGGGATTGTGTTCTGAGTTGATATGCATATAACCAGGCTGTTGACACCATTGTGCTGTTTCCAACAGAGCATTCCTAGGCATACCGCCTCAAGTGCCATTTTTTGGCAGAAAGGCAGGGTACAAATCAATGAATTAAATAAATAAATGTGCATTTGCATTGAACTCAGTGGGGCTTGATCGCAAGAATGCACGCTTAGGATTGCAGTCTGTGTGATCTCCAGCTAATGTGTGAATGTCTTTCTGCTTCCCCCCTCCCCAACTCCTCAAACAGACCTGTAATTTCACCAAGGATCCTGTGTGGGGCCAGGCATTCACATTCTTTGTCCACAGCGCTCCGTCACAATCTCTTCACCTGGAGGTCAGTTTGTCCTCTCTCTCTTTCTGTGAATGTGGTATATCAAAGTTCCATCTCTATACACATGTTCTCAGGTGTGTATACACAACTGCTGCTTTAGAAAATGACTGCAAAGGTAGATCACTTTTTTTTTTTTTTTTAACGGGAAGAGGACTTTGAGGGGGCCACAAATTTTACATTTTTGTATATGTGGCCAAAATGTAATTCATGATATTGCCCATGATGTCTTACACTGCTTGGTGTATACCTCTCATAGAGAATGTTTCCACTGGATGAATAGGCACCATCCCTTTGCAGAATAAGCTTGTAAAGCAGGACTTGGCATCATGGGGGCGGGGGGCCTGGGAGCCAAAAACAACAACAACAACAACGTTTTTCAAGCTAAATTTGTCTTTTTTAAGCTGCTGCAGCGGTTTGCTGCTGAAATTCAGTGGAGCACCATTTTTTTTACTGCCACTGTGCCACCAAATTTTGCTGGCAGCATCTGCAACAGAACACAAGGGGGCTGCATAAGGTCCACAGGCCATGGGTTGCCCACCCCTGTAGTACAGGTAGACCATTTGTATGGGAGACCACCTGACCTTAAAAGATTTAATAAACGTTTCAGTAATAGTTGGACTAGTTTGTTCATGTCATCTGTAAATGTAAGTATTGGCTTGCAATTTGTCTTTTTCCTTTGTGCTGTTTGTAGTGATACATTTGTGATGACGTATGGTTGAAACTGGTTTCTTATGGAAACCTTCCGACCTAATAAGGCAGATCTGTTGAAACAACATTTCAGAGGCCTTGAAGCTGCCTTGCCTAGAAAAACATGGACCTCTTCCATGAGAAAATAATAAATTATGTAACACAGCGGGCAGAAGACATGACTTGACCTCACTGAAATCCCATCTTTTTATGGGCTGTGCAGATAATGCTGCATTTCCATTGTAAAAGTAGAACTTTGTGGGACTTTTGTGAAGGTGAAGATGCTTTACAGAGTGAGAGAAGGGCAGTAATGAAGGTAACCTGTTGCACCACTACTTTGAGTGGTTGCCTCTGCTTCACTCAGTTACAAGCTAGTACCCGTTTGCCTTCCTTATGGATCTTCACACTGAATGCTGTGATGATGAAGTAGGCCCAATGGGACTTTGGGACACGTTTCGACTTGCCTCGATGAGACTAGCTGCTCCAACACTGGCACCCTGCTTTCACCCACAACCTTTCCTTGTTATCGGAGGCTGCTCCCCCATTACCACCTGTGGCAGTAGAGGCAAATATTAATGTGCTCATTTCTCATAAAGAGCTTAAAGTGGTACAGTCAATTGGTGCTGGGATATTTTTAAGCCTCAGATGGTTTAATATTCCTTGTTATAATGCCCCCTTGTTAAACAGAGAAATTGCTGCTGATCCACAACAATGCTCGTATGTATGATTTGGAGATGAAGGAATTAAAACATTGGTGGGACTGCCTTGTCATGCCCATCTTGACTGCATTGCGTTTTTCTATCTCTCTAGATCAAAGATAAGGATCGGGAGAACGCCCTGGGGACCTTGGTGTTTTCTCTTGCTCACTTATTAAAAAATCCTGATATGACACTTGAACAAAACTTTCCACTGGATCATTCCGGCGCGGACAGCTCTATTAAGCTGAAAGTTGTGTTGAGAGTAAGTTTAGGGTTCTTAATTTCCCACCCCTCCTCCTCCTGTGTAGAAACTTGCTCTGCATTCTTGAAAGTAATTAACCTTCTTCTGTAGCAGCTCACTTATTTCTTGGAAGTAAAGAAATAAAGTCCTCTGATTGCCAAGAGGTAATGAACTAATGATTTAATCTGTGTGAGCATTTCTTCCAGGCATGATGAGTCTGTCTTGGAGAACTGTATTGAAACCAAACTTGCATCATGTATGGATTTGTACTATTCATGCCAAACATGATGAGTTAAATCAAAGGCATGTACCGTAATCTCTTGATCTCTCCATGAGATGTCTCTATTAAATTAGGTGGAATATTTGTTGTTCATATCTAGGATGGCATGCTAGACGCCATGATTGTCATTCCTTCATAGGTCCTGCAGGAAACTGCCCACTTGAAGCCTACTTTTACTTATGGGTAACTGGTCTTGGTGTTCATTTTTACATGCAAGTAATAATCCAGAATAATCTTAGTGTTTTTATTAAATATAAAAACTGATAAGTGATTACTTTAAATGCTGAATATTTACCAAATTATATGTTGAGGGGAATGCTGCAGTTAACCATTTATATGTCTGAATATGTATTCAGAATCCTTGCAAAACCATGTATACTTAACATAGTTTATAACCTTGCATTTCATAGAATCATAGAATAGTAGGGTTGGAAGGGGCCTACAAGGCCATCGAGTCCAACCTCAATTTGTATCAGTAGCCGTTCATATGTTAGGATTTACAAGCAGCAAAAGTGTGCTAAAATTGGAGTGAGCAAATAGCATTTTGAGCTGCATTTTACTATAGAGTTCCAGGTTCTAGTGTTAGTACTTCCTCTGTCAAGTGCCATTCCCTACTGTTACTGATAAGTCAATATTAATTACAAACACTGGGGGACTGGAACATGAGGCTTGGAGGAGAAACACAATACCAAGGAAGGAGAGGAGGACTTGTGCTTTCCAGTGCCTTTGGCATAGGAAATATTATCTCTGGCTAAATTACAGTACGTTCAGCACTCACATCCATAAAAAGCATAGCCTAAAATCTATGACTTTCAAAGGCCAAATAACATGAGCCTTGCAGAGGAGATATGTGGGACAATGCATAAATAACTAGATGAATAGCTTCCAAGTCAAGACTGGTAGGTGAGTATTAAATAAGGTGAGCTACTAATAAAAAGCTTGAGAACTTCTTATCTTGGAATTGTTCACACTCAGACTTGTCTCATCTGTTTTCCTTGTTCTACAAATGAGATATTAGGATTTCCAAGAACACCCAGGGGCTCTTTCAAAATAACTTTCAACTTTCAAAAGAATGATCTCAAGTGTGTTTCATAGATGCGTATCCAACATATGGCTTGTATTTCTTTCCCAAGAGAAAAGTAATTGGGGAATTAATTTGAAAGCCCACAGCACTTACCTGGGTAGAAATTGTATCTCTGTTCACCTATACATCTCTCAGCAGTAAGCAAATGTTTTAAATGCTCTCTCTTTGACACCTAATAAGAGAATAACTGCTGTTGCTACAGTTTTTCTCTTGGGATAAATGACAAGGATTGTGACAACTATAATGATTAACCCTCCATCAATACAAAAATGGATTTCAGCCAATCCAGTAATGGGTCAAATGTACACTGAAAGCCATACAAATAAAAAGTATGGTGGAAGTTACTAAGCACGACACCATTTGCAATAAAAAAACATGCCAATATTGAAACCTTTTCTTTTTCAGTAAAACAGTATAGTTGCACATACATCATTGGGATTAACAATACCCCCCAAAATAAAGTAAAAAAAATCTACACGAACAGTACATGGAAATCTAACTGACCTCAAAGTCTTTTAAACAACATACATGTAACATAATTATAAGAGCTGCACAAGTATTACCATGCAGTCATCAATTGGCTGGCTATATATCTAGACTCAACACAGAATTTGATCAGTTCTAAACTTAGGTCTACTGGGAAGATACATCTTTGGAATGAATCATAGAATAGTAGGGTTGGAAGGGGCCTACAAGGCCATCGAGTCCAACCCCCTGCTCAATGCAGGAATCCAAGTCAGAGCATCCCTGAGAGATGGCTGTCCAGCCTCATCTTGAATGCCTCCAGTGTGGGGGAGCCCACTACATCCCTAGGGAATTGGTTCCATTGTCGTATTGCTCTAACAGTCAGGAAGTTTCTCCTGATGTTCAGCCGGAATCTGGCTTCCTGTAACTTGAGCCCATTATTCCATGTCCTGCATTCTGGGATGATTTTGAGAAGAGATCCTGGCCTTCCTCTCTGTGACAACCTTTCAAGTACTTGAAGAGCGCTATCATATCTCCCCTCAGTCTTCTCTTCTCAAGGCTAAACATGCCCAGTTCTTTCAGTCTCTCTTCATAGGGCTTTGTTTCCAGGCCCCTGATAATCTTTGCTGCCCTCCTCTGAACCCTCTCCAGCTTGTCTGCATCCTTCTTAAAGTGTGGTGCTCAGAACTGGACACAGTACTCCAGATGAGGCCTAACCAGCGCTGAGTGGAGGGGAACTAGTACTTCCTGGGATTTGGAAGCTATGCTTCTATTAATGCAGCCCCAAACAGCATTTGCCTTTTTTGCAGCCACATCACATTGTTGGCTCATATTCAGCTTGTGATCTACAATTCCAAGATCCTTCTCGCTTGTAGTGCTGTTGAGCCACGTATCCCCCATCTTGTAACTGTGCCATTGGTTTCTTTTTCCTAGGTGCAGAACTTGGCATTTATCCCTATTAAATGTCATTCTGTTGTTTTCTGCTCAGCGCTCCAGTCTATCCAGATCACTTTGAATTTTATTTCTGTCTTCCAAAGTATTAGCTATCCCGCCCAATTTTGTGTCATCTGCAAATTTGATCAGCATTCCCTGCACCTCCTCCTCCAAGTCATTAATAAAAATGTTGAAGAGCACTGGGCCCAGGACTGAGCCCTGTGGTACCCCACTCGTTACCTCTCCCCAGTTTGAGAAGGTCCCATTGATAAGCACTCTTTGAGTCCGATTCTGTAGCCAACTGTGGATCCACCGGATCGTTGTTTCATCTAGCTCACTTTGAGCTAGTTTGCCCATCAGGATATCATGGGGCACTTTATCGAAAGCTTTGCTGAAGTCGAGGTTCATTATGTTGGCAGCATTCCCACAGCCGACAAGGGAGGTGACTTGATCAAAAAAAGAGATCAGATCAGTCTGGCAGGATTTGTTCTTGACAAGTCCATGTTGGCTTCGAGTATGCCATTGTGGATTGTTAAATGGTTATACTGTTTGGAAAAAAGTTATAGAAACACACACCATTGGCCGCCGTTTGGTCATGTGTTTTGATCATGCATTCCGAAGTATATTTGGTGACCATCTGGTCACAGGTATGTGTGGCACCTTTAGTTTTATTATAATGGCAATTCATGCCTCATCATGGTTGAGAAATACCTGGAACGTGGAGTTGTGAAAGACTAACACAAAAAGTTTGATCCCCACACCACACCCAGTGCTGTTGGGGTGTTTCGATTCCACCTCTTGATGGAGGATTAAAGTTATAGCTGTAGCTTTCCTGACTTGACAAATTCCAAAGTGCAAGCTCCTCATTCTTGTCTCACACAGCTGATACAAATGGTGCAGTGCATGTTGGGAAAAACTTTGGCCTTTCTGGGAATTTGGACCTTCTACCTCAAAAGTGCCCTTTAAAAGTAACCTTCAGCAATAGGGAACAGACCAGATTGCCTTATCCAGGGTCTCTTAATGATGGGGAGGATCGTATTTCTTTTTCCTTTTAGGCTTTGGACATAGAGGAACCTGATCCAGAAAGCAGCTATATTGGGGTTAATGCCTTAAAGCAAGTTCCTGTCCCTGCCACGGAGCAGGATGGAAATCAAGGCAAGACCCGGCCACCGTCACCACCGCCACCGCCACCACCACCACGTCCCCAATCACTTCCATTAAAAGTAGAAGTGTCCAAAGCATCTCAAGCGAGCAGAGACTCAGGTGTGTCTGAATCCACAGGTGACAGACAGGAGAATAATGCTAACTCTAAAGTAAATGAGAAATGGACAGGCCCAGTTGTGATACAGGCAGTTGCTGGAATTAATGAGAACGCAGGCACTGGTGGCTTGGACCCCAAGTTCTTGACCCCTCCACAGACCATTCCTGCAGTCCCGAAGTTGCCAGCCCTGCAGAGACTCCAGCTTGCCCCCAGCTTGGTGTCCCTGGGCACCCTAGCCTCTTCCAACTGTGACGTAACTTGCAGCAATCTGGACCTCAATAAGTAAGTCTGATCTGAATTGGAATTTTTGCCTAAACTGAACATTAGCTATGTGCTTTATTTCTCAGCTGAATGTGGTAACATAAGGCAGACTCAGCTATGGTCCCACTTACAACTGCTCTTCTTTTAAACAAGTGTTATCTTGACTGTTAGTGGTATCGCAAATGGATAGAATTAACTCCTCAAGCCAGGCTAGAATATTTGTGTTTAAAACATGGCGGTCCTTTTTACAGTTTTGAGTCCTGCATTACTTTAAAAGTAGATAAGGTTTCTGTGCAGGACTCTGTAAGCATCTTTCAAGTCCAAGTCTGTAGTGGAAGGGCATCTATTTCTCAAGGTCTACATTTGGAAGAGAGCAACGCAACGTGGGTTATTTTGTAGTGCAATCGAGTTTATAGCATGGGAGTACAGAGCTTGGAAAGAATAGCAACAGACAGGTCCTACAGAAATATTACTATCTCCTCAGAGTTATATGCCACTATAGCTGCACAGAATGTTGTCGGCTGGGATGCTAGGTCTCGCTAAGGGAGTGCTCTTTGTATGTCCCAATAAGCATGTATATTATTACGACTGACTGTTTTTCTGTTAATATGAATATATTATGTATTGTTGGAATACATTGAAACACACCTCAAGGTAAAACAGACTGCTGATACTGCCAAGAGATGGAAGAATCAAATATATTTTCCTTGGTATACAGTGGTCCTCATTTTGGGAATGGTTTTAATGTGAGTTTAGCTTGGTTGGGGGCGTTGCAAGTGTAGTTTTGCATCGGAGCTTGGGTTTTGGTTATGCAGCATATGTTCCGCTGCTGGGATTGGGAGCATTCGCTTTTTAAAATTAAATCCATTGCCTTGCAGTGGGACACTTCTTGCTGGAATGCCCATGGGAGAGATCCACCTCACTGTGCGCTATGCTTCCTTACGGCAGTCTCTCATCGTGCTGGTCAATGCATGCAGGTAATGTTTGATAGAGCTATTTCTGCTCATCTTCTATGACAAATAAGTAGGGCTTATAAACATTGTGTAGCGCTTAATGTTTGGTATGCACCATCTGCTGTGACACAACCAGGATGTGCTACATGGATATACTGGTACTACAATGTGAAATTCAACTTCATCATGCTGCATCTTTCTAACATGGAATTGGACCACTTGCAACTGGCAACGTTGGCCAGTGAACTTCTCCGTCTTCCCCCATACCCCTAGCTTGGTCTTTGACCTGCAATACAGTTGCTCCACCCATTCTGGGTTGCATAATTACACTGATGGGCGGAGCCAGGTAGTCTCCAGTAACTTTGCTAACCATTTCAGAAGGAATACTCCAGAACAGGGGTGCTGAACCACTTTCTCTTTTAGAGACGCTCTCAGGGGCTGCATTCCAGGGGTGGGCAAGGCCAAAATTCATTAAAAAAACCAGTATGTAGCTTAAAGCTCTTACTGCCAGTAACCAAGCCTTAGGAGAGTCCCTTCAACACTTCAGAATGGGGAAAAAGCTGCACCGAAGTCAGGAAACCACCAAACAATGTGGAGGGTTGGGACTGCGGAGGGCCGCTTTGGGAACCCTCGAGAGCCAGATTCAGCCCCTGGGACTGAGGTTCTACACCCATTTTAGATGTGGCACCATCTGCATTAACCCTTAGCAGCAGCCATATCCCCAGAACAACCTGTGATGCACAAAAATGCTCTTCCTATTTATCCTGTTTTCTCTAGTTCTTTGAAGGTAAGAAAGAGAAAAAAGCAGTACATACAGTAACCTTAACTCTATATAGATTTTTTTTTAGTCTACTGATCACAAATATGGTGCTGCTTTCTGTCCCAAAAGAAATTTAATGCCATGCTCTCAGCATGGGGCACATCCATATGTCCGCATCTACTTGCTCCCAGACAAACGATGGGTAACCCGAAGAAGAACAACAGTAAAGAAAAGAACTCTGAATCCTCACTATGATGAAAGGTAAGTAAATCCTGTAAGATTTTTTTTCTTATTGAAACCGATACATTTCAGCTGCTATTCACATTGATGTCAGTCAAGAATGTGCAGTTTCACCCAGGCCTTGAAACCAGAGTTCAGTTAAAGCTATGCCTTAGTGGAAGAATTGGATGCTGTAGCAGTACCTTGATACAAGAGATGGGCAGGAATATTAAGCTTGTAGCCTTTTCCTCCTCATTTAAACCTGCTTTCTCAAAGCTGCTATTCCTTCTGTTATGAGAAGTGGCTTAAAAAAAACTGATTTCTGGGTTTTCTCATGGTGATATATACCCACTAGCATGGAATCTATAGATATACTCTCAGAAATAACTACAATTAACTCTTTTTAGCTTTGTTTCTGTATGTGTGGTGGGGAGTAACATGCCTACAAAACCCTGCCAACTACACGCACCACCTTCTAAAATGTATGCTAATCAGACAGGGACTCTGGGACTTGATACTACAGCAGGGCTGCTCAGCTCAAATGCAGGAAAATACATTTGAAGCTTCTACATGAAGGTGTATTGCTCCCACATATCATCTTCCCTTTCCTGAGGAGGCTTTGCTTTTATGATCTATGGAATGCATAACGAGTAAGCCACATATGCTGAAGAGGCTGAGGAAAAATGAATACAACTTCTGCTGTTGGCCTTTTGTTACAAGCCTACCTGCCAGGCAGCCATGGCCTCTGAGTAGCTGGAGGTCTCGGCACTGGGTGTGGATTGTAGTACATGCAGTAGGGCTGTGCCATTTGAGGCAGCCGTGCTGCATCTAAGGAGATGGTGTGGTTTCTCCAGTGAGACGGCCCCACCTCTCTAAAGTAAAATATTTTGGTTTCCACAGAGGCAGTACTGGTCAATGCCCCCCACTACCACATACTCATACTGTCTACAAACTTCTAGTTATGGGTATAAAGTGGAAGATCTGAGACTCCAGCATGACACAACTTAGTGTTCTCTGGAGCACAGAGGATGAAACTGGAGTGACCTCTCTAATCTTTCTGAAGCAGATAGGTTAATAATGCTTCCCCTGTCCTACTGTGCAGAGGCCGCTAGTGAAGTGAAAGAGCCTTAAGTGTTGAAAGTACCCCACCCATTCACCTAGTTGCATAGTTCTAAGTTTTATAATTCAATATTTGAAAGTTTAGGATGTCTTACATATCTGAAGTAATGTTTCGAATCACAATTTAAAATAAAACAATAACCTCTTGCCATGTTGAATTCAGTGTTTGTTTAGCATGTGTACATTTTCTATTTACTTTTAGATTTGAATTTTTTGACACTTTAGAAGACATTAAGAAACGAGCTTTAGATGTTGCAGTGAAAAATAAAAAGTCGTTTATTTCACATGAAAGGAAGGAACTTGGAAAGGTAAGGCACCCTTTAAAAACATACAGCATACAGAAAGTGAGCTAGTGAAACAGAGTGCATGTGAGGAAAAATCAGTATATGCATGTTGCAATAAATATTCTTTCTCGCAACTCCTGTATACTTGGAGAGAAGAGTCTCCTATACAAATTATTTAGGTAACTAATCATTCAGTGTTATAGTAATTCACTAAAAAAATCTGCTTCTGTCAGATTTTTAATACGTTACACACTCACTCCTCTAATGCATAGCAGGCATCAAAAAGATGGGGAAGAATGTGAGTGGTAAGAGAAAATGGATTACCACCCACATTCCAATGTTCATAACTCAATATAAACTTGCTTGGCCATATTGTGCCTGGGAATAGTCTTCATTTATTTTCAAACTACATGCCTGTAGCTCAAACAGTTAATCCAAATATTCAAGCTAACCAGTAGTGGCTGCTTTTAATTTTGGCTTTTCTTTTAAAGGTGCTGATTGACTTGTCAAAGGAAGACTTAGTCAAAGGCTTCTCCCAATGGTATGTTTGAATTTGCAGCATATAAAAAGGTAGCAACAGCTACATCTGGGGAATAAAGCTATACTATAGTGCATTGCACTGACATACTCCTAAGGCATTGCTAGATGCTATGGAGACAAGACTGGATCAGTAGGACTTAACAGTGCAGTCCAGGCAAAAAGGTACCCTGCCCTACTTATAAAGACTTGTTTTTAAACCTTTTTTTGTTCTCGCAGAAGAGATTCCTTCTAGTCTGACGCCACTGGGGCAAAAAAAAAAAAAAACTTTTTAAAGTGTGTGGGAGAAAACAGTGGCGATCCCTCTCCTCCACTACCCAAGTTATGCTCTAGATTACTTCCATTTCACCCCTATATAGGGATTAAGCAACAGACCCAATTTTCCACATGGATTTGCCACCTTCAGTCTAGTTGGCCCTCAGTCACAGACTTAGTGAATGTCTAGAACTGCAATGGTCAAAGTGACCTAGTGTAAACTCCTTCTGTTAGATCAGTGGTCTGTCCAGCAAGTTCATTTATGAGAGTTGTAAAAAAAAATAAAAAAAATAAAAATGGCCTTCCCTCTGTGCTATGAAGTATTTAGACTTCTGAGAAACAGTAATTTGACCAACTGCCGCTCTTCCTCTTTGCATCCTGTTACTTCAGCTGTTCTACTGGCACATTCAGCACTGCTTTATCAAAGACTGTTTAATGCGCCTTAATTTTTTTTAAAGGCTACAAAGCTGAAATATAGAAAGACACAATGCTACAGGCTTTGCTGTTATCCAAAACATGTTCCTTTTAGAATTACCGTGTTGGCTATCTTACCTTGAATATTTTGGTTCAAGCAAAACTAGTTCAGTGGTGGAGCACGTGTGCAAAAGGCCCCAGGCTCAGTCCCTACCATTTTCAGGTAGAGCCTGGAAAGCTGCCGTCCATCATTATAGACAGCACTGAGCTAGATGGACCAATGGTCTGGCTATGTACGGTAGCACATGTTTAAAGTAGTAAATGTTTATGCTTCATTGCCTTGCTCCTGGGAGATTCATATACTCCAAGCCCAACCTGCTTTTTGTAAGGATCCAAGGAAAGGCTTGGAGAAACGCACTGTTAGTATGAAAATCATGTGCTTTACTGTATACTTACTTTATCATGACTTCTGAACCGACTGCTTTTCTTTTACAGGTATCAACTGACAATAAGTGGACAACCCCAGAGCTGATATTTGCACCCAAACAGCTGAATCAGTGTACATATGTATAGATTTAACTTTTAAAGACTGCTACAAAATAACTGTAGATTTTTATATTTCGGTCACACTATTAACTTATTTAATACACACTGGTATAGAATATTTCTTTACTGTATGTTTTCCAGGACCTGTTTTGGCACTGATCCTACATTCAATTAGTACTGGCAATACTCATGACAAACTCTACACCCAAAACCAAGCTTCCACATTAACATTTGTATACTTGTGGCATGAATATAGGTCTACAGTGTAGGAATTGCCACCAGGTTCAAGTTTTAACACTATTCTAGCACACTATTGCACTTCAGAAGAAGCAATGCATTCCTGTGGGGGTGCTGTACACAAAAGATGGTACTCTCTACCGTCTCTACTTCTCTGCCTCAAGACCATCTCTACTTCTCTGCCTCACAGCTACTATGCCTAGAGAACTCAGGAACTTTCTATAATGTTGAATATTTGGTATGTAAAACAGACTGAAGATGTAGACCATTTGATCAGGATCTAACCCCCCTTTCTGGGATGTGAGTGGAGTTTCTGTACCTGCACAGGAGTGCAGGTAATTGTCACTTCCACCAGCATTGAGTCCTGCTCTGGAGGGTCCCTAATCTTTACAGGCACTGTGTGGGGGGTGGGGGTTACAGTGGGAAAGGATGACTGGCACAGATGTAGCCCTCTGGATCCCAGTCATAGCACTCTGAACCAAAGTTTTATGCTATTTATGTCAGGGACAGAAACTGTGTAGTTCTGAAACTGCTTATTTTAAACCATGAATTGTATGAGTGTTTTTAATGAATAAACAATGTTATGTGATGAGATGATGGTTACTTAAGACTTATCAGTTGGATAGTGCTGTCTCTCCTAATGAACATACTGTGCTTTGAAAATCTTTGTCGGTACAGCCTTTCATGCACATGCCAAATAAAACTTCAAGATCAAGTAAAGACACTTTTAATCAAAATATTTGATAACTATATATGAGAGGTAGACAAATTTTAAGTTTTATACATGGTTTACATTATTGGGCTTTCCATATCAGCTTCTGCACAGCAGGTAGTATATCTGCCAGATTTCTGACTCCTGAAATGAGAAAAGTGACTTTGTACAAGTTACCATGTCTTTCAGACTAAACATATGAGCTACTTCTAGATTTCCAGTGAAGCACCAGGGGCTATGGCTTCTATAGCTAAAATTTAATAATTTCTGTATATCCTAAGATAGGAGAGGTTGTAGCTAGGTTGTCCCTCTCAAAGAGGTCCCTGCTAGCAATGTATTTGCAACTGTATAGCCACAGTGACAAGGGCTGAACTGGTATACAAAGCAGATAGTTCTGCTTTATATTCTTTAGCTCACAAAATAACAGAGTATAAATACACTGTTTAGCCTGACAAGTTGCCATGAATGTTTACTGAGTGGCCATAAGAAAGTAACTTTCTGCCTAACCTGTCCTCACAGGGTTAATATGAGAATAGTAGATAACCTGACATAGACTGCTTGAATTCCTTTGAGGAAGAACAGATTTAAAAAGCAAAAAGGTACAGAAGGCCCTAACTTCTGTCAAATGCAGTTAATTTTTCTCTGCTTCTAACATCACAAGATAGGAGGAACAACTACGTAACACTTTACGCAAACACAAATAGGACAGTTAATCACTCTGCCACCCAGCCAAGAGGGCCTTCCTTGTTCATACTCTTTCCCAGCTATTAGTTTTAATGTCCCTGGCCTCCCAAAAGTCAGACAGGTCTTGAATTTGGAGACAATTATTATACCATGAAGAAGTTCCTTACCTAGAATGTGAAGTAAGTTTTCAGTAAGAGCTTGGAATGCTGGAAAAAAGTCATCATGTTCTTCTAATTTGTAGATAATGCTGAAAAAGATAAAACATAACAAGCGTTTATTCCCTTGTGTGCAAGAGCCTTGATGCTCTGTATAAGGAGTGGAAGACAGCTTGATTTGATTCCACCCATATATATATATATATATATATTCAACTGGAATAGAATGTATAGTATATAAATATAGGTTGTCAGAAGAGATTACTAAGGAAGTACCTTCTGGCACTGAAGATTGTTACAAAGCACCATCCGTGCGCTTGGTGCTTCATGGCGTATGAGGGGAGAGGTCACTGCCCCAATGGGTTCACAATCTAGAAACTGATACAAGGGAAGCTGAAGGACAGGAAGGAAACTAAGACAGCGGTAACAAGGAGAAAATGTCAGTTACATGTACTTAGTCCTCCAGGCAACAGTGTAACTAAGCTTAAGTGGTTAAACCAGAGGCTTCTCAGGAAAGACGGGGTTTGGAGGATTCGTTGTAGGAAATACTATGAATACAGGCATATGAATCTAAACGCATTATTCAAAGGTAACTATTAACTATGAAGGATCACATACCTTTGGATGTCGTGTGTTCCCAGCAGCTGCTCCACCTGCCAGGTCACATTTTCATTAAAGAGACTGCATAGCTTTCCCACAGTGTTCACCAGGACACTGGGTGGGGCTGAGGTATCTAGAAAGAACGCTACATTAGGTTCCAGAGCAGAAGCTTCTGCACAGAAACTGATTGTCATGACAACGCTGCGGCTACCATTTTATGTAGCAGGCTGATCAGTGAGTGATCTACCTGAAGTGGTTGCCAACGCAAATATCCAAACAAAGCAACACATGGGAATGATTCTAAGAGTTCTATTTCTGATACTTTAAAGCAATTAATTTAAGGATACACAAAGATCAAGATACTGAACACAGAGCAAACCAAGAAAGTCACTGAAGGAAAGCCAAGCAGGCACCTATACAAAAGCCTAAACAATATCCTTCTTAAGTCAGGTTCAGTGGTGTATATCAAACAAGTTATCCTGAGTCCACAAGAGCAAGATATTCTTATATGAAAGGACACCTTGCTTAAAACCAAGAAAACAGTAAAATAAACTAAGAGTTGTTGTTTTTTTAAACCAGAGACTAAAATAAAGTAACAAAATCCTTGACATAACTCAATGTTTGGGCTTATTATTTGACTTGTGCCTTGCCTTTCTACCAAAAATGGCACTCAAGGTGGCTTAAAATCTTTTATCACATTTTATCAATAATACTTCATAAAAACAACAAAGCAAATACAGTAAACACAATTAAAACACAACAGTAACAGTAAAAACAGCCCCCAGCCCTACTGACCCACCTACACACAAAAGTCCTGCTAGAATAAAGCGGTCTTTGGCTGCCAGCTGAAGGACAGCAAAGAGGGAGCAAACCTAACCAGCAGGGAGTTCCACAGCCAGGGGAGTGGCCACCAAGAAGGCCCTCTTTCATGTCACCGCCAAACGCCCTTCTGAAAGAATGTGTTGAAAGAAGGGCCTCTCCACAAGATCTTAACTGGGCAGGTCAACATGGGAGAAGGCAGTCTTTCAGGTAGCCTGGTCCCAAGCTGTATAGGGCTTTATAGATCAGAACCATCACTCTGAATTCTGCCTAGAAACAGACCAGTAGCCAGTGAAGCTATTTTAACAAGGGAGTTGTGTGCTCCCTGTAGTCAGCCCCAGTCAATAGGCTGGCTGCAGCATTCTGGACCAGCTGAAGTTTCTGAACCGTTTTCAAAGGCAACCCCACGTAGAACATGTTACAGTAGTTGGATCCATATAGAGTAGACCTATTGCAATCAATGGGCTTAAGGTAGTCATGACTAACCAAGTCTTATTGTTTTCAATGGATCTACTCTTAAGTATGACCAAGTCAGGTTCCAACCCCTTCTGGTTTGCAAGACAGCATGGAATTTTCATTCTATAATGAAAGGGTGAAGACAATATATTATAATAATGACATTAAAAGTGAAAGAAGAACTTTTAAAATCAAATCAAGAAGAGCATTAATAAACAAGTACAGGGCTGAATTTCAGTGATTTTTACAGAATTATTGAGCCCACAGTATTAGATATAGGAATCATTTCCCGCAGACATTACCAAGATATCTGGGACTCAATGGAATTTTGAACAGAGATCTCCCATTTTTTATTATTCTATCCCTTAATTGAGGGAGGCTTTAATGCAGAGCAATTTGGAATTTAACTGAAATAACTTAAAATATCTTAAATGTAAGAGCCAATGCCCATTAGCATGAAAGTACCACTCCAGCTACTCTCTTCTCTTCGTTCTACGAAAACATTTTTGTATGAAGTCTAATGCTTCAAACATGAACACCCCTCCCCCCCACACACACAAAAACACACACTCTTCTTGATTTCAAAAGGTGGAGAATACCTACTTATCAACATCTAGTTATCCTGTGTTGGTTTGAACAGGTCTGAGTAAAAGGCAACAAAATTCATACCTAGTTCTAAGAGTTCACGGAGGTTTCTCATAGCATTGGTCATTTCACCAAGTTTTGTGTAAACTTCATTCATTCGAGGGTAAACTCCATTCAAAGAATTCACATCAAACAGCTTTTGAAAGTGGGAGACAATTGCATACAATGTTTGTTGTGAAGGCACATAACTTTTCTGTAGAATGCCAGAAAAAAGGGGGGGAGGGATGAAGGAGATTGCAGTTTTCAGTCTCAATTAAACTTGATGGAATACTGGAAATGAATTCACTCTAAAGTCCAGCAATCTCCCACAGATAACCAGTAAATTGATAGTATTGAGGAAATAGTTGTGTGATTTTATAAGTATTCTATGCAGGATAAGGTCTCAGATAATTATAAACAAACATGGCCAAAACCATCCTTTGAAACCAAGTATATCAAGGACCAAAATGATGTACTGTATTAACATACATTTTTGTTGCCATGTATCTTATCTGAACCCATGCATCTATAGTATGCCGGACTCTATACTATGCAAAGAGATAAATGTCAAGCTAAATATCTGAGCAGACAGAACTATTGAACAAGATTACCTTTTCTTCATTTTCTACTTCTTCAGAGATTTCATCCACTATGAGCTGAAGGTCTTCAACTCGAATACATTCCTTGTTATCCTGCACAGCTACTGTATGCCAAGGCACTAATTGCAGAAACAACTTTTTCAGGGACCTATGCAAGTTCTTAAAAGAACAAAATCATGAGAGGTCAGCACAATTCCCATTTGACCTAAAATCTGTAGGCCAAAAGTAGTTGGCCCTTAAACACAAAAATCTAACTAGATAATGTGGGAAGTCCATGATCAGGGTCACTTTTTCTTTGGGTGGAAAGCAGCTGCTTTAGGGAGGGGAATCCAATTGAGACCACACTGTGTGTGGGGGGGTGATCTTTCCTCCTGTGTCCTTTTCCAAAATGAACATTTCTTTCAAAGCCATTACCCTACTGTGAAAGACATACAGGTATCTGTATGTTTCCCTCCCTCTCTCTGAAGCAAATAGCAGCTGGCAGATGTTGGGGAGGGGAAATTTTAAAAATCAAGGAAACAGTAGAGTTAATCCCCCCTTCCCCAGCTGCTATTTGCCCCATGGGGCGGTGGGGGTACATACCCATTATGTTTATTATTTTTCAAGGTAAGTGAATAAAATGTATCACATTTCCAGTCCAATCTCAACCCTTGTGCTATTAAGTTTTTCCACTCCCTCCCCCCCGCCATTCTGCCTGTGTAGGCTGACAAAAGACAACACTCTGAAACAGCACATATAACCACTTTTATTACAGTCATTTAACTGTGCTTCAAATATACACCTTCAACAGGGAAAGAACACTGATGGACAACACACCCTTTATAGCAATGTATTTACTTAATCATTGTGCTTTGAGAAAGTGGGCGGAAATGGTCTAATGACAGAACGTAAGGACATTTAATTTGTGACTCACAGGATCGCACCTGGTTACAGTGTAGACAACGGGCCTCTTTGAAGAAGCTAGCAAGTTATATAGAAGGGCCACATTGTGCCGTCCGGAACTTCTACGGGTGCAATCCTACGCGGAGGCTGCTGAATATGGGAGGGCAGCAGAGGCGACCTTTCCCTCCACACTCCAACTGCCCTGCATTTCTGCTAGACATGCGATTTTGCCTGTCTAGTGGTGGCAGGGAAGGGAAGGAGGCTGGGGCAGCCGTAGGATATGTCGTATTTCAACCACCCCAGTCTCCTCCCCTCCCTTGGGAACGCCTCCTTTTCCCTGTCTCTGCGCTCCATTTTCAGAGCGCGGAGAGGCAGCTGGCATGGTTTTCTCTGTATCAGCTACAAGCGGGAGGGGGAGTGCAGTTTCCTAGCTCCAAGACAACAGACTATCCTATGCCCCACCAGATGCTGTCTGGGGAGCGTAGAATTGCTCCCTTAGTGTATTAATTCAAAGGTATGTTTTGGTAAATAAAAATGGTTCTTGGTATCCCATTAGCAGAGGAATACACTTAACCTTTAGAAGAGTTAAGTCAAACTGCTGTAAGTGCGCACATCAGAGTGAAAGGATCACTTTCTAAGTGTAGCACTCTTCCCAGCGTACTAGCTTACTACATGAAAAAGCATGCAAAATCTCTTTTTCTGAAGTGGTATAACCTCATTCTGCATAATGCACAGAATATCTTAGTGCATTACTCCAAAGTCTCAATCACACCCACCAAGCTAAAACAAAGTAACGAGTGGGGGGAAGTTTAAGTATACACAAGTCAATATTACTTGTCTCCAAAACAAAGAAAGGTACCTGTATTTTCTTATATATTTCCAACTATTTTTTAAAAACAAGACTTTGTTCTCCAATAGGGAAAGTAAGTAGTTGGCATGGCCAGAGTGTGATTTCCATTTAAGACCCTTGATATTTTATCAGGACTCAAAACTTAGGAAGGCATCCCCAATACAGGAAGGAGACAAGAGAAGTATATTGACTTTAAAGCCAATATGAATAATGGAAGACTTCGCAAAAAGCAAAACAAAACAAACAGATCTCATAGTTAGGTCTCATGATAGTGTGCATATTGTTGCTGGCTAAAGGAGGAAAGAATGAAATTCAAAGATCACTGGTACCTTCAAGGCCATTAGCTGGTCAGCCCACATTTCAACTGTAAGAGGAAGGTGCTCAAATCCACATTCTTGCTCATTATCCTTAGCGCAGTTTTGCAGTAGCCCTTTCCTCTGCATGTGCATTACTAGGGGAGCTCTTCTTGGGCTTCTTATAATAGAGTCAATTCTGGACAATACCTTTAATGGTAAATATTTGTCAGAAAAAAACAGAGTATACTCAGTTATCTTCAGAAAATATCACACTCATTTTTCACACTTTAGTGTACAATGACCCAGTTCGCACATAACAGTGGCAAATCGTGGATTAACTAACTCTCAATTTGCTGGGATTGTGTGCTGCCACCATTTTTAATATCGTTAAACAATCCAAAGTTAACCTACAATTAGGTGTTACTTTTGTTTGCTTGACTCAAGATTAACCCACAGTGTCCAGGTTCATATGTCATGAAGCAACTTCCAATCACAGGTTGCATATTTAAAATTGTGGTGGCATGTGCTGCAGAAAATCTTGAGTTAATTAACCCACAATTTGCTGCTGTTGCGTGTGAACAGGGCCAAAGTAACTGAGACATGAAGCCCAATCCTACATATGTTTACTTGGGATTATGTCTCTCCGGATCTAGTGGGACTTGACTCCCAGGTAAGTTTGCACAGGTTGCAGCTTTAGCCTACAAGAACACACAAGGCTACCTTTTCCTGAACAGCATATGGCTTTTCTCCAGAGACTAAAAACTATACAGTACCAGCTACAAAATACCTATGTTGCTTTTCACCCTATACGAGATAGCCACTTCTTTAAGAACTGTTACATTTCCAAAACTAAAACTGGCACTTGCTGCTGGGATCTGGGGCCTCCGAGTTTGAGTAACAATGGGCGCAGTGTAGTCAATGTCAAAAACGCCTGATCTCAGTGGATAGTTAAGGAAATGTTTAAATCTCATTCACTACAACAATAAGCATTTTAAGTTTCAACTCTGGCTGGATCATGCCCTTAGAAAGGCTATGATGGAGTTTCATTTATAAAGTGTTGTGAAATCAAGCTTCTATCTATAATTACCAAATGCATTTTCCTTTCCTTTCTTTTCCTGTTTTTAATAAAATGTATTTTTGCTGGCCTAGTTCATACTTCACAGGACACCATGATTTCCCACTACATGAGCAAGCTACAGAGAGCCTTGGGCTCGCATGTTCATCCCTCCCCTCACTTCCTCTTTTGTACCTGTGAGGAAATTGGAAATCTTTGCTTCTTATTTTAAACTAAGCACAGTTCCCTGTGATATATGAACTCACTGACTTGTGATTCATCTATACTCTAGCTAGTGAGCATAACCTGAATAGTTTTGATTCTAGTTTCTTCTCACTAACAAGTTTAAAACAAACCATGGTTCCCTGTGTTCGGATGTCATTTATTGATTTAAAATATTCCTTGGCCACCTTTCAGGGCAGAAGCTGTCCCAAGGCAGCTTACAGAATCATGGGAAACTGTAGTTAGTTTACAAGCTTCCAAGCTCCTCACAGGCATGAAAAAGGACTGGGATCAACACATGAGCCCAAGGCTGTCTGCAGCACATTCATATGGTGGGAAACAATGGCTTCCCTTTACAACCAAAACAGGGCACTGTATTTTGTTTTATAGCTTCTTCAATGGCAATCTACTTACCTGCAAGTAACTTCTGCAAACTTCCTGCAGCTGGTTCCCTCCTGTATTACTTTTCAACTCTTTGTTTTCTTTCATGTTTCCTTCTTCATTGCTCTCATGTGACCTGTAGAGCAAAAAAATAAAAATAAAAAGCCCCCCCAAAACTGTATCAGCAAGAGGGAAAGAAACAGATTTTTAAAAATGCTTCTAAAATTCAAGTCCCTTGCTTATATACTCAGCACCCATGAAAATATGAAAGAGGAATTGTATTTCATTACTTTGAAAGGCTTTCTTCAAGTTAATGTTTTATATAAATTATTGTTCTGATCACACAACTGTAGGAGCACAAATTAAAATGATTAAAAATAAAAGACTGGCATGGGAGGTTATTAAGGAATACCAGGATTTTCTACCATCTCAACCCCTTTTCCTGTCACTTGCATGTATGCTTGAGGCTGCATAAATCTCAGAAGCTTCAACCAGCATGGCCAATGATCAAGGTATTATAGGAGCTATCCAAAACACCTGGACAGCACCAGGCTGCCTACCCTTGGCATAAGGTATGAACACAGCCACAACATCTAGGAATAGTACTGGGAGGCTTGCACCTTATTCTTTAACAGGGCTTTTGCTTTCCTGTGCCCAGCCTTCAGATGTGCTCTGAAAGCTTATGTAGCTCTAGTCTCTTGCTTTATTTTAGTCTGTCTGCCCCCAGTCTTCAGAAGAAACCTTTTACTATGCTGTCCCTACTTTCCCCAACTTCAAAGCAGAGGACCATTATTAATCCTTAATGAAAGTTAGTTACTTAATATTCTTTAGTGTCTTCTCCATCTTCTTCACTTGGTGTTTGTAAAATTTTAACTCTTGCACAGTTGGTCTAAAGGAAAGAAAACATTTAGTGTATTTAGAGTATGGTAAACTTTGAAGTCAACCACAGAATATGCCTTCCCCACCCTCCCCAGTGAAGGATACCAGAATACATGGCTACAGTTACATGTTTCAGATACTTCCAGATTACTTGTAAAAGATCCCTTGATATCACATGGTGAAGATTTTCATGCAGAATTTAAGAACCAGAATTTGTCCTTTAAAAACATCTATGCTGGTCTTGTGTCATTCTAGAATATATTCATCCCACTCACCTAATTTCTATCTCTTTCTTGAGATTTGTATTTTCATGGACCAGCTGTTCATTTCGGGCTTTTGTCTCAATTATCTGAGTCTGGAAAGACTTGAAAGACATTATAAATATGTTGTCATATATATTCACACAGTGTTCATAATGTTACTAACCTTATCTCATTTGTCCTCGCAAAACTCTGCTAAATAGGTCATTCAGAAACATGCTATAGCAAGAGAAAAGAACAAATGTTGAGAAAGAGTGAGAAATTGCTCAAAGATTCACTCAGGAAACCCACAGATTTTGAATTAAGAACTCAAGGTCAAAATTCCAATGATTCAAATCCAAGTATCTGACCACTTCAACAATATTACTGTGAGAAAGCCAAATATTACTTTATTTGATATTTAAAATTAGACCGACTGACTGAGACCATCTATCAAAGATGGAGGCTGCTCCATGCTGTGCAAACAATATCTAGTGGCTAAAGAGTCACCACCTCAACATATACGGCATAACATGCCCAAGGGTCAATACAGAAGTGACAACAGAAGTGCTTGTATTTTTTTTTTTTTAAATCACAGCAGAGCTTGTAGCAGGGTTGGAGGACAGGGCAGGATTTCAATCACGAAAATGGCACAATGGCACAGGGGGAGTGGAAGGAGGCTCTAATTTTGATCTGAGTAGCAATGCTGTGGAAGAGGGATGGTTAACTCTAACATCCCTCTTCCACAGCATTGCTACTCAGATAAAAATTAGAGCCTCCTTCCACTCCCCTTCCCCATGACAGCTTTACAATGTGGAATGATCTCCACTCTGAGATATGTTAGGTCTCAACGCTGCTGTGTTTTCGGCACTGGTTGAAAACTTATCTGTTTACTTTGGCTTTCCCCCAGGCATGAGCTATCTTTGAACCAACCCGTGTGTGTGTGCGAGCGCGCATTGTTTAAAATTATTTTGTAAACCACTTTCAGATTTGTTCAAATAGGAAGCAGTATATAAATAGTAAACAAATAAAATAAAATACAATTTTAATGAAGCTTCAGCAGATCCAATCACAATCTCCTGCATCACAACTCTTTCAGCTGTAAGATGAGATGGGGACTTTAAGTGATAAACAATAGCAGCTATCCTATCAGGGACAAGTAGAGATGTTGCCAAAAGAATCAGAAGCTGTCTCCAAACTCTCAATTTCTGCAGGACAATATTTCCATCTTACTAAAAACCAAGTCTTCCAATGATGGTCTCTATTTTACGCAAAAGTGTGGAAAGGCAAAAGATGTAATGTGTATAGGCTAAACACTTAGCAGAGTGCTCCTAGCTCATAATTCCATTCATCAGTTGATGGGGGCACATCTCCCTGCTTTTCACCCTATTTTAATGCCCTAGCCTTTAGAATGGTGAGGGAGGAACTGCTTTAGAGTGACAGCAGCATTGTAGGCAGTCAAAAACTGCCAAATTCAGTTGAGTGAGATTCAATGTGAGCGAGCTGAAGAAGTTAGACTGAGGATGAGGAATGAGGGGAGACAGTCTTGGAAGGTGACAGTCAGTCAGACAAAGAAGGAATTAGTCGTGAGATAACGTCTGCTTGCAGTTTGTTTCAGTAACAGTTCAAAAATTATTTGATACTAACGCCTCTGTCTCTTCTTTAAGTGTAACACCTCAAGTACAGTTCTGCCAGTTCATCCACCTGTGCTTGGTTATGATGGCTATCGCCTCTATTTGTCATCACTGGAACATGCAGGCAGAGTGGTACCCCAGCTGCCCCTTCTCTTCACAACAGCTGATGCACAAAGTGGCATGGAGACCTGTTGGGATACTACTCAGCTTTGACTGTTAACTACAGGGGATTCAGACAACCCCCTCACATGTTAAACGAACACATTCAGGAGATGTGGGGCTATATGGGCTAGCCCCCGCTGCTGGCACACTTGACGGCCATATAGAATAATAGAATAACTAGGGTTGGAAGGGACCTATAAGGCCACTGAGTCCAACCCCCTGCTCAATGCAGGAATCCAAGTCAGAGCATCCCTGGCAGATAGCTGTCCAGCCTCGTCTTGAATGCCTCCAGTGTGGGAGAGCCCACTTCTGTAGGTCGTATGTTTGGTATGTGTGAGAAGGGGCCCTATGTGCAAGAGCTCCTCCACGCAAGACGAGAGCCTGATTGGCCCAGGATCCTCCCTTGAATGGGATTGGTATGTAAGCAGGGCCCTTTCTTGTGTTTCCCAAGTGACTGGCTAGTGCATGCTGCTGTAGCACATGACTGCCAAGTGTGATCCTGCTCCCCTTTGGGCAACCAGTTTTTTGAATACGGTGGAAACAAAAAGGACAGAGTGCTTCCCCTCTCTCAGATATCCAAAAAGTATTTGTCAAAATATACAAAGCAGCCTGGGAATAGCTACTGGGAGGGGGTGCCATTCAAAGGTCGCTGATAGTCATACACCTTGCCTCCAGAATTCCTGAAAAAGTTTAACTTCACCCTTAGAGGTTGGTCAGTTTCCAAATTCACATTCATGACTATCTACTAGTTTCTTACCATAAGAAGAGTTCTGTAATTAACCGTGGCATCTATGTTCTTCAAGAATTCTTCTTCATCTTTTCCTTCTCCTTGTGTTTGATTGGTCTCCCTTTTATACTTCCTATGAAGCAAACCAAGTTAAAATAAGTCAAACTTTAGTGAAAAATTCTAGAAGTATGAAATGAAGTCTAGATTTTTGTGTAACCGATATTCGACACCACTAACGTCCAGCAGAACATCTTAAAGAAGAGGTGGGCAGACTTCAGGCTTGCAGAATCAATTTCATTTTGTAGTAGAACCTGACATCCACCAACACGAGCTTGGTGCAAAAGATATACCCTCAGAATTGAGGAATTCTCAGCCTAGGCCAAGGATTTGAGTACCAGAACTGAAAGAAACTCACAGTCCTTCTGCACAAAAATCCACTCCTGGTTACCCCAAGCTTTCATTTTACTGTATAATTTTGGGCAGGGTAGGGGATTTTGTTGCTATTATTAAGCAATGGGAGTCAGAAATCCTTGCCAGAGATCTTTTAGTGTCTTCAAATGTCCTGAATCTATTCAGGCACTGCACATCACCACCACCACAGCAGGGGTTATTTTACGTAAATAACGTTTCCTACCTTAGTTGTTTTCTCACTTGGTTGATCTGAGACTCATAATAATCAATTAGAGAACAAATCCTAGAGAGAGAGGAAGGAGAAGTACTTTAAGAGTGGCAATTCAGCCAATATGGGTTACTAGCACTAGAAGTAAATACATATATATGCATTACCAGTCTCACTTTGCCCCCAGGGCAACTGTTAGAGGGAAGGACCTGGACTCAGAGACAGCATGCCAAGGAGTGTAACGTATACTTCATATTAAACATCTAAAACTTGCAGCACGTTTCATTAATATTTGGTGTAAGTATTTTTGCCATATTGGCTCAAACAAGACGAACTGCTTCTGATAACTATTTGCCATATATGCTACCTATAACTCCAAAAACAAAAGACTGCAAACCCCCATGAAGGTTTCTCCTCCCTCAGATGTCACCACCAGAAGACATTCCAGCAGGCGTACTGAGGGAGATGAGAGGGGCAAGCAGAGCTATTCCACCAGCCATGCTGAAAGAACTGTTTCCTTCTTCCCTCCCTGTTCCTTTTTCCTTGCATATCATGTCTTTTTAGATTGTAAGTCTGCAGGCAGGGACTGTCTTGTTTAACTGATTATATGTAAGCCACTCTGGGAGCCTTTTTGGCTGGGAAACGGCATAAAAATAAATAAATGCGCACACACTCATTCCAGTGAGGTGGTTTAGAACATTTTTCAGAAACTGTTCCACTACTATATTTTTTAAAAATGGAAAACTGATTTATAAAAACTAATTAGTAACATAATGAACAAACACAAGTCAAATTGGGCAACTGGAATAGATCCAATACTAGTCAAATCTAAAATCCAGTATGTGGTTAACTTTTTTCTAGGTGACATTCCTGTGCAGGGCATACGTATGTAACCATACTTTCCCTACCAGTAATGGAGAGAACTATGGTATCTGGGTTCAAACAGCAGCAGGATGGATGTGAAAGAAGAATGCCAAAGTCCCAAAATAGTTTGTGGTGCCTCCATCCCTATTTCCAGAAAGGAGGCTGTTGAAAAATTAGTGTGCAACTTAATAGAAAAAATAAGAACTAGGATTTCTTTAACAGAGAGGGGAAAAGAGGGGAGGGAGGGAGGGAGGGGAGGGAGGGAAACATAGATGGGTATACAATATAATTTAAGATAACTCTCTCTAAACCACAAAACAGATGGGGATGGAGCCCAAAAACTGAGTGATCTGTAGGTGAACAATTGGAGTCTCACACCTGTCTCCAGTTACACAGTCCTGGGCTGGGCTGAAACTGGAAACCTTGGTCTTTGTTAGTCCCTTGGCAGATGGTGGATGTGAGGGCAGAAGGCAACAGCTACTGCTCTCTCTCCTCCACTGTCTTCTCTGGTGGTTGTTTTTACTACCTCTCCCTCTGTAATCTCAGAGATGTGGGCGATGAAAAAAAAGGAGGATAAAAGGAGCAGTGCTGGTGAAATTCCTCCTCTTTGCCCTTTCTCCCCACCACCACCCCGAACTCTGTGTCACAGGATTCCACATGTGTGTCTGTGGGTATGTATATTACAAGAGAAACACACCAGTAACATACCTCCCAATGGCTTGGCCAAGGTAGTGTCAGGCAATGTCACTTTGGGCCTGCAGCAGTGTGCTTGTTGCTCTGGGAACATATAAAGCCTTCATCCATGTAGTTTGGCCATACAGACCCAAGCATCACTGGCTTGCTATGTAAAGTACAACAAAGCCACGTGGGTGAAAGCTTTATGTGTTCCTAAAGCAGCACAGAGCAATCACAGAGGTAGCACCAACCACACCACTACAGGTCAACCTGTCCTGAAGCACGACATGGCCCAGATTGGCCTAAACCAGGGGTGGGTAGAGCGGAGATCTCCAGATGTTTGGGACCAACACTCAGAACCCCCTGCCAGCCTGGCCAATGGTCAGAAATGCCGGGAGTTGAAGTTCAACACATCTGGAGATCTACTTTTTGCTCACTCCTGGCCTAAACTGCTATGCAACCACAAATAAATGTATGTTAAGCATTAGAAATAATTAGTTTGTAAATATTAAGATTTGCACAAAACTGCAAAGCACTAAGAATTAAGAATACTGTTAAAAATAATGCAGAATTACTTACTGCTGATCTAACGGAGTTCTCGGAGCTTGTTTGCAAAACTGGCGGAACATTTTTTTCTGAGTAGCAATCCGCTGCTCCTCCTCCACACCTACCCTACAAAGTTCTTTCTCCAAATGGGCGATAGTCTCTTCTTGCTCTCGTAACTTGTCAGTCTGTTGGTGGTACTTTACCTGGAGAATTGGAGAAGATGGCACAGTTCTAGGAAGAGCAGTAATGGCAAGCCACACTAAATTTGGCTTGTCAGTTTTAAGGAAATTTCCCACTTTCTAGTTTGAAGGTAGGCCTGACTAGGCCTTGTAAGTAGTTTGGTTCAGGTGAGGTGCCTGATGGGATTGTGCGTGTGCGTGACCATGAGAAGGTAATTGTAACTTGCTCATAAGCAAGAAATTCCTATCCACCAAAGTAACTCATCCCTAAAGATAAGAAGGCCGCTGTGCTGTTACGACTGTGCTGAGTACTAATTGGTTTCTGAGCATGCGTAGTGTGTTTTTCTTTATTCCCCAATTTTCACTCTGTTTAAATGCATCCTGTTTTCTTTTGGGGGGAGAGACACAGTTTTGTCTGTCTCTCCCATGGCCATTAATAAATGTCTGACTGTTCAACCTAACCTGCCTTGGTTATTTCCTTAACAATTTGGTGCCGTGACTCGGATCCCAAATGCTGAATAGAATAGAATCATTTTGGACCGCCATTCACTGAACATCCCAGAAGCGCACACCAAGATAAGAGACCTTTTGAAATCTCTAAGTGGGACAATTCTGCCTTGGCTGACGGGATACTGCCTTTAAAGAGACAGTCAGTAATTTAAGCACTTGGTAAATTTTTGTTTTTGTTTGTTTTTTTGGGTTACAGAGGTGCATAGGATATGGCGTCAGGTGAATGAGAGTTGCCTTGTGTGAACTGAGGAAAAGAATTGAACTAGAGTTGCCCGGTATGATTTGAGGTAAAAAGGACCAAGGCAAATTATAGTTGCTGGAGCCTTGTGTGAGTTTTCCTTCTTCCCTCCATGATATGAGCCAGCTGACAAGGCACAGACTTCCTGAATAAATCATTCTTGAATGAACGGAGAGTGCACCTTTCCTTCACTCCCTGCCATGGTATGAGCTCCCTAGACAGTGAGTTACTGATCGTGCCTCCAATTCAGTGAGAGTCGGTCTCTGAGTGTACTTTGGAATTTGGCAGTGCCTTTCATTTCTCGCAACCCGTGGAGACCTCCCAATTGTTTTCCTGTGTGCTCCTGTGTGAATTGAGTATGGGGTCAGGTTCTTCCAAAGAAATTCCGTAGCCCCAAAAGGGATGCCTTCAATGTACATGTACAGGAATTACGGATCTAAGACTTGCAAGTTTTAGACAAATGGAACTTGACCCATCCAAACAATTTCCCTTGGTTGGGACCTTTGATTTGGACAGAATTGTGCATTTAAATCTTGGAATCTCAAGGTCCAAGGTGGCACAGGGTCAATGAGAATGCATTCTTTGATTGGTATGATGTCCAAAACCCCCCAAAAAGTCACCTAAGTCCCAGAGAGTGGAGTCTTAAGGACTCCCAAGAAAAACTGAAAGACCAGGTCCAGAAAAGCCACAAAAAAACAGTGATCACCTGTTAAAATCCTAATTGTGCTAGCATGAACCAACTCATGTGAGGTATTTTGCCCCAAGAAGTGTGCACTAAATTAAAGTAACAAGCAAACTGGCTAAATCAAGAACCAGCTGATCTTAATACTTTAGACCAAGTGCACATCAGATCCCGCAGAAAACTGATCAGGCTATAAAAAAAATAATCAATTGTAAGCAAAACAAAAGTGAGACTACAGCGGACTACATGGATTGTCTGAAGACGTTTTTGAAAAAAATATTCAAGCATTGCTGCCACTTTTCTGTGCCCAAGTTGAGCATTATAAAAATAAGTGTCCCCACCAGCCTGGCCAGCTGATGGAAACACTTCACACCTCCCAGCCGCTTCCCCGTCCTTCTCAAAACTTCTAAGACAGCTGAGCGGTTTGTAACTTTTTCTTTCTATTGACCAGAGACCTTTTCTGTAAACTTGGGTTGCACTATCTTTGTTTCCTGACAGAGTATATTCAGATGTTCCTGAGCCACTTCCCTGGTCTTTCGAAGCTGAATCTGCTTCCACTGCTCCAAAACAAACACTGTTCTAAAACAACTTGGGCCCTTCTGTCATAAAAAAAAATTCTTGTGCTCTTGGTCTGTTTACCTAAAACCATGGAAATAAAAACTGACCAGTCACATATTATAGTACTTTCCTTGATTCTGCAGCTACTGCCTTCCTTGTTCAAGCCTCTGAAAATATTGTGCTATGTTCTCCTTTAACTCTTTGTGTACCTCAGCAGCAGCTCTTCTACTTAAAGCAAAGACTCAGCACCTATCTCAATCACACCTTTTCAGGTATGACATTTTGCTTCTCTCTAGGATTTATATTAGAGCGCAATATTGTTCCACTCTAAATCCTGCTTCTTTGCTGCCTGATGCTTCTGAAAGTATCCCTTATGATTGTTTAGAAGCGGCTGAGCACCTAGGAAAGCCACGTCCAGACTTGTCAGATGAGCCACTGACTAATGTAGATTGCGTATATTTTGTGGATGGGTCTTATCAAAGAAATGCTAAAGAGATATGCTGTCTGTACTTCCCATATTGTAATAGAACAAAATTATTTTGCCTAAGTGTACTTCTGCTTAAGTGGCAGAACTTTTTGCCCTCTCTAGGACTGCTGCCTTATTCCTTTCAGCAATAAACCAGTCTCCCATGGCAACTTTTGAAGATGTTGCACAACTCCAAAATCAGGCCCAAACGTTGAAAAAGTAGAGACTGGCTGGTTGTCGTCAGTACACTGACCATTTGTGGCGCTCCCCAGATGGTCGCCTGGTAGTGCCCATGTCCTTCTTCCTCACCTTGTAGTAGCAGATAAGAAGGGTAGAATCGATTGAGTCAATCCCCCAAGGGTGAAGGTGCCACAATGATTTAGATCAAGCAAGGTGCATAAGTGTGAATAATGTGTTTAATGTACTCAGTAACTTTGCTTTTGCTTTTAGAGAAAATGTATTTATATCTGTATTTGTGTCTATTGTTCTTGCCATGTGAGAGTGTGAGCTTTTTATTCCTCTTAGTCATCAAATGCTTGTCCTTTGAGTCTGCTAGACAGATTGTCCTATATGCCACCTAAAACCTACGACAGCATCAGCTTCTCCCATGTAAAAATCAAGATGCAATAACTGTGTGTGACTGGCAATAGAAAGTGAGCGTTGGCTGAGGATCATCTTATGGTCATGTATTAGCTAATGTATTTGAACATGTATTGTAGCTAAAGCTCAACCTTCTGTGTGTACCAGTAAGTGTTATTTCACAAAGAAGAAAATTCAAGCTAAACTGAATGTTTGTTGAGGGATGCTGCATGTGCTAGAATGATGCTGTCGAGAATGAGATTTTAAAGTGGTCTAAGTAAGTAAACTTTTATTGAAAGTCACTGGTGAGATATATTTGTACACTGAGGTAACAGTGGATTTGAAATCCTATGTGTTGTGCATTGTCCCATTATTGTGTTAGTTATTGCTATTTTCTTAATTTGTCCTTTTGTTTTGTATGTAGCCTAACAAGCTTAATGATAAATAATTTGTTTTAATTGTTTAACAAAAAAACTGCATATAGAAACTGTGAGAATTCAAGGGAGGAGTGTATTAGATTGTTTCAGAAAAGTAACAAGCAGTCAGGTGTGAATTTGCCTGGAATCATACGCAGTAATAATGCAGTAATCAATAGCACAAGTATGCTGATTTGCTAAAAAGTTAGCAATTTTCTTGATTTTAGAGTTTGTTCTCATGGCTTTCACTCTATATGAAAACAGCTATGTTTTCTCCTACTCACAGAAGCTAAAATAATGCACCATATTCGCTCTTTACACTATATACCTTCTAACTGATAAGGAATGCTTCTTTCTGTATTGTGAGAAAACTTATTTTGCTGCCAAAAGAAAACGGCCTTCATGAAGGGGGGGACAGCAGTGTGGGTACTTTCTGACAGTTTTCTAACTTAGTGAGATTTGCTGTATAAAATCCTGAGTGAATTAGCCTGTTATCTGTTCTCATCTAAGAGAAAAAAGGTGCACCATCTGCTCAGATAACCAGCCCTGGAGTACGGTGCCCCATCACTCCCCTGGAAACGAGAGTGACTGAACCAAGAGTTAAGAAATGTGTAAGCTTTCTTTTAACATACTAACAGATTTCATTCAAATGAAGAAATGTTCTTTTAAATATGTATTAGTAGTTGTGTGTACAAAACTCTACAAATTCAGCAGCATTTCCAGTGCCCCTATCATCCCCAGCCAGCAGGGCTGGTAGAAAAAAAAAGAATGAAGTCTTAAAGAACAAATTAGCCGAAATCTGTGCTAAAACTGCACTTAAATGGCCGGATGCTCTACCTTTGACCCTGATAAACATACGTGCCACTTCACACCAACAAACTGTGCTCAGTGCTCATGAGATCCTTATAAAGAAGCCCATAAGACTCCTGTCTTCAGCACCTATTAAAGAACATCTTACTAACTTGCATTTAAGGGATGAACTATGTTGAACTATTGCCAAGCATTAATAAGGTGTGTGAAGGCTTTCCATTCACAGGTTAAAAAGTGCATCCAGACATTCCTAACAATACAGTGTCACAACCTATAGCCTAAAGATTGAGTCTACATCAAAGTCCATCAGAAGAAGTCTTCCCTTGAGCCTCACTGGAAAAGACCTCATTAGGTGCTGTTGACCACCCACATTGCCGTGAAGCTGCAAAGACAGCCTATCTGGATCCCTACATCCCACTGCAAGAGTGTTGTCCCCTGGAGACAATGTGCCCCAGAACCAGATAATGCTAGATGTGCCCTAACACAGAGTTCATCAGCCCTTTGAGTCATTTTGGGCCTTGAGAGAGAAGAGCATCTCTGGTTGCCATCGTGGTACTGGCCTGTTGCCCTTTTTCCTGCTATCATGTGAGATCTTCTTAGACTTTTGGCACTTTGGCCTCCTCTGGATTACAAACTTGTTGTTGTTCAGTCGTTAAGTCATGTCCAACTCTTCATGACCCCATGGACCACAGCATGCCAGGCATTCCTGTCCTGGATTACAAACTAGCCACATCTAAAAGATCAGTAGTGAGCCAAGCACTTGCTGGTGAGGTGAGCATAAGCCTAGAAGTGAGCCTAGCTCCTGCTAGTGAAGAAAGAGTTGTCTCAGCCTCCACCAGAGACATATTTTCATGATGTGGCCCACTTGCATCCTGGTCCTGCTTGACATCTTCAGTTGCATGAAAGCAAAGAACACTCTCCTGGAAGTAGTGAAACAGATTCAAGTAGACTTGAATGTATCCAACTGCTAGATCGGCAGCCATCTGCCAGTCCATGCTCATAGAAGCATACCAATGATCCCAGTTCCACAACATCAGACTAAAATGATTAAACCCTATTACCTAGATCTACCAGAAACAGCCACCTAGCAAGATGTGCAATGTAATATGCATAATTGTTGTTTGTATTATTTTGTTCCATGTGATCAATACTTTGATTAAATGTTTTATCAAATTCCTTACAAAAGCTTTACATAAAGTGAACTGCATCAGGTGGTCCTTAGAATGCAAAGAGAAATGTACTTGAAGAGAAAGAGAAAGGGAAAGAGATTGAACAACTGATAACAATACAACCATAGATGGTGAGCCTGATAGGCTCAAAGTGGGGATTGTGAAGGCAGGCATGACTAGGCCTTGTAAGTAGTTTGGTTCAGGCGAGGTGCTCGATGGTAGTGTGTGTGTGTGTGTGTGTGTGTGTCCGACCATGAGAAGGTAATTGTAACTTGCTCATAAGCAAGAAATTCCTATCCACAAAAGTAACTCATCCCTAAAGATAAGAAGGCCACTGTGCTGATAAGACCGTTGCTGAGTACTAATTGGTTTCTGAGCATGCGTAGTGTGTTTTCTTTGTTCTCCAACTTTCAGTCTGTAGAAATGTTTCCTGTTTTCTTTTTTGGAGAGAGACACAGTTTCATCTGTCTCTCCAACGGCTGTGATGTGCTTCAATAAATTTCTGACTGTTCAACCTAACATGCCTTGGATATTTCCTTAACACTAGGAAGGAATAACTACCTTTAGGGCGCAATCTTACCCAGATAGGCGGCTGCCTCTGAATTCAGAGGCAACCGCCTATTCAAAGCAGGGCAGGAGAAGCACGGAGGGGATTGTTTGGCTAGACAGATGATTGCGTCTGTCTAGCAGCGGGAACACGGAGCGGGGAAGGAGGCTGCTACACAACACACTGGATGTGTCGTACAGGCACTCCCACCCTCCCCGTCCCAGAACACCCCCAAACACGCCCCTTTTTGGCCACTCCACTCTCCTCTTGTGAGTGCGGAGGATGGGGCTGTTCCACACCGCCTCAGAGGCAGCATGGAAGTGGGAGGAGGTCAGTCCCCTGGGAACCGACCTCGGAGGACAGGCTGCAAGGTCGGTTCCCAGATAACACGATATCCTATGGCCGTCAAGCTGCTGTCCAGCGGCCATAGGATTGCTCCCTCCCTGCTGTAATTTTTTCTTTCAAATATGTTTAAAGTGCATCTTCAGTTAAAGTCAAAACATTCTGCCATGACATACTCCTTTGTGGTATTTATTTTGTATTACTACATTTTTAAACAAACCTCTAGAACAAAAAGTAAACCTCCTGTAAATTCCAGATCTCAAGTAGTTACTGTTAAGCCAAGTACCTGTGAAGCACGCTGATCTTTCTGAAGCTCTTTGACTTGGTTGTGTTGCTGGGAAGCGTTAGCTATAGATTCGTCTTCCAGTTGACATATTTTGTGTTTGATATTTTCTACAATGATGTCCAGATCGTTGGCTCTTTGTTCTTGCCGAGAAGCACGACTGTGCTCCAAGCGCAATTCAGCTCTATATTTAAAAAAGCGAAATAAAGGCAGCTGTATTGGCCATAAGAAAAAATTCATATAGTGCAATACCTTTACTAGGCTAATCCAAAGATCACAAAGACTGTGCATTTTGTGATCTTTAAATGGCCTAATAAAGGTATTATACCATACAGATGTTTGAATTTTTAAAAACATTCTTCCAGTAAGAACTATAAGATACAGTGAAATTAATTCGAATCAAATTATCACCAGGATCTCCATTTAGAGGATGCGATCGGCACATATTCTAGGTGAGGTCCCCTGTTGGTCTCCCTTATGGATCTGGCTGTAACAGAGGATCATTCTGGACCTGTTGTATACAGGGAGGCTGAAGCCAATGCAAAACAAGCTAAACAGTCCTTGCCCGGTGAAGAGACAGGCATACCTATTCACTCGGCAGCATGGACACCTTGACCAATCCTGCCTTTTCATGTAACTTCCAATAACCGGCACTAATTTGCAGTGATGTGAATATGTGAAGTAGCTTCCAAAATGCTTTGTCAGAACATTTATGTCAAAACACAAGCCAAGCATTGTGTTAATTTTTGTAACCCGCCCAGAGAGCTTCAGCTATTGGGCGGTTAGAAAGAAAGAAAGAAAGAAAGAAAGAAAGAAAGAAAGAAAGAAAGCAAGCAAGCAAGCAAGCAAGCAAGCAAGCAAGCAAGCAGGCAGGCAGGCAGGCAGGCAGGCAGGCATGCAGGCCGGCCACAGCCAAGGCTTGGTGAAAACCAGGAAGCATTAAGATTGTCCTTAGCGCAATGCAATTATGTAAAAACTGCTATAAGGATCAGATCTAGTCCAGGTCTGGGCAACTTTGGAGGTCTAAGGGTCACCCCCTCCCCAGTGCAAAAACAGGTGGCTGTAGTGGCTACGGAGCACCAAAATGCTCTGTAGCAACTATGGATGCCACATTTTTACCTCCCAACATTTTTTTTTACTGACTTTGGGGTTAACGGGGGGAGGGCACAGCAGAGGTTGTGCATAAGGCCCACATACTGCCTACCCCTGAACATGTCCAACATTCTATTTTCAACAATGGCCACTCACATCCCCCTGTAGCAATCTAGCACTAGAAAATGGGAACGTGGCAGAAGTGAAGGGCTCTGCTTAGAATGAGATAGTGATGAAGATAGCTTCCTTCCAAGTTTCCACTTTGGTTCAGAACTCTCCGCATCCAGCCTATTAAATGCCACAGAAGAATTATTTAAAACTTTCTTACCTAAGCTGTTGATTGTCTTCTATCAAGCCACGAACAATTTTTCGTTGGCGCTCTGTCTCTTCTACTAATGTTTTCAAAGCATACCGTATTGCTTGTGAAGACTGCCTGTCCAGAACAATCCTATCTGTAAAGTTAAAAAAATGTCACAATAGATGCCCATTAAAACATATTGGAAATTGTAACATCTCACAAAGCAGGCAGCTAGGAACGAGAGACACCACACCAGAGGTGCCTGTGGGAAAATGATAAGTTTAGTAACATAACTAGATGTCTTAAGCAAGAAACTACTGTGGTCTTTTATGATACTTCTTACTTGCGGGAGCTAGTTGAAGACAGGCTTTTAAAGTTTGTTCTATGACATCTGTTATGGTATGACTTCTTCATACCAACTTTCTACATGTGCTATAGTATAAAACAGATTATGTAGAGTAACTTAGTACTAGAACATAAGAAGGACCATGTTGGATCAGACCAAGGGTCTATCTAGTCCAGCATTCTGGTCTGACAATGGCCAACCAGCTGTCGACCAGGAACCCACAAGCAGGGCATGAGTGCAACAATACCCTCCCACCCATGTTCCCCAGCAACTGGTACTGGAGGTAGCACATAGCCATCAAGACTAGTAGTCACTGATAGCCTTTTCCTTCAGGAATTTGACCAACCCCCTTTTAAAGCCATCCAAACTGGTGGCCATCACTACATCCTGTGGTTGCGAGTTCCATAGTTTAACTATGCGCTGTGTTGTCAGCTGCATCAGCACAGGTGGCTGTTCCACATTTCCTTACAGCCCTATAATATTTCTAATTTTATGAACACTTGAAAATTCTTCAAGAATTATAGAAGTGCTAAATTTAAATGATTAAAGGCCAATTCACAGCCTTTAAAACACACACACACACACACACACACACACTTCTTACCCAGTAAGTTTCTGCTACCTTCAGGTTCATCAAAGCACACCAGTCTTAAGCCATGTTGCCTTAATAACTTGTTTACATTTCTCCATTCTTCTTGCTCTTGCTACAGTTGGAGGAAATGGAAAAGACAATGAGTTTCTTCTTGTTATAGTATACAGTATTTCTAGTTTATTCTTTCATATGTACCTGTGAAATTCCTCCTCATTATTCACTGAACACTATTTCACAATGTCAAATTATCAAAATACATATGGTAGCAAACATGTCAGTGGCAGAGTATGAGACTCACATCACAAAATTTCAAAATTCAAATGCATCTGATATGATTATAACAGTGACAAGACTGCCTCAATTTTTGGTAACAAATTCCTTCACTTAGCAATGCCAAAAAAATGCTGCTGCTTCTATTGTAAAACTGGGGTAAACTCTCAAGTTTTAAAAGCAAACTCTATAATGTATTTTAATTGTACTACAAACTTGTCAATCAGTCAAGTTATTAATCAAGAGATCTTTTTATCCACACTTAATTCCCCAAGCTCCCCTCTTCTCTCTGACACTGTCTTTTCAATTTAAAAAGTCAATTAAAGTTCCTTCCAATTAAATACTTTTGACCTTATTATGAGCTTTCTATATATTCAACCACACTCATACCCATTCATACTTCCATACACATGAAACAAAAAGAGAAAAATCAAATGAACAGAAAGGCAGAACAGAAGGAAAGAAAAGAAAGTAGAATGGGGAGAGCAAGATAGAAAGGAAAAACAAACGCACACCAGATAGGGAGCTACTTTGGGGAGAACTGAGGACTGTTTCCCACGTCTTCAACAGGCATCAAGTGTAATCTACCTATATTAAGGCATTCTACAGGAGCTCATTGCATTCAGTGCAGAATCTTCTATACCAAACTAATTTGGCCACTGAACATTTTTGGACTTGAAATATAATGACAGAACCTATAAATGCTGGTCTCTGTGTATATGGGGGGGCGGGTATGGAATATCCCTGGGATAAAGAGGGGTTAAGGAAATTTTGGAGCAAAATAAAAGAAATAAAGCCTATTTTCATACCAAAAAATTGCCACATGTAATTTTCAAAAGCACATCTGATTTTTTACTTGAATTTTAAGAGTTATTTGGGGATGTTTTACATACTTAAAAATTAATTTACAGAGCCCAAAACTGCACCCAAACCCTAAAAATTAATTCAGAGCCTTCAGAGTTAAACATTAATGTAGAGAGCAATCTGATGGCCCCTAGACAGTGTCTGAGGTGCCATAGGATGCTGCAGATCTCCTCCTCTGCGTCAGTAGACAGAGTTACGACTGCGGAGAAGGAGATCCAGTTGTGGACCTTGCTTCCCCCACCTAGCTGCCACAGAAACTTCTTTGATATAAGAGAAGTCAGAGAGGGAGAAAAGGGGACGTGCTGGTGAACAGGGAGGGGAGAGGCTGGGTTGCACAGTATCTTATGGCTTCTCGAGTCCCCTTCACACACACCAAAAGGTAAGTCAGCTAGATGGACCCAGAGACCCATCTAGCTGCTTTTAAATTTTTAAGGGAGCAATCCAATGTGGAGAGGCAACCATCTCCAAACTTGGAGGCAACCGCCTATCCAATGCAGGGCAGGTGGAGCATGTAGGAGATCTTCTCCACACTCCAGCTGTCCTGCACTTGCGGCTAGACAGCCGATTTCAGCTGTCTAGCTGTGAGACTTTGGCGCGAGGGGGTGGGAGGCCAGGCGAAGCACAGGAAGCGTTGTACTGGCACTTGCCTCCATCCTCATCTCACCTTGCCTGGGTCTTGCTAGCAGGGCATAGGAGAGGCGGATGGTTTCGGACTTGGGAAGCCCCTGCCTATCAGGAGTGCAACCCTATAGTATTGCACCCTTACGGAATCTAGAGCTACACCCAAGTTGTTAAACAAATAGAATTCCTACCTTCTGTCTGCTGCTGCTGTCTGCTGAGGGTCTAGTAGGATTCAAATTGGCTGGCAGGCTTGCAGGGTCCCCCTGCCCCTTCACACACACAGAATTAAGAAACAAAAATTTAACAAACACACACACACAGCTCAGCTGCCTGTTGCTGCAACCTACAGAAGAGACTGAGGCTTGGCTCAAGACTCTGATTTCTGTGAGTCTATATCCTGAGTCCTGACCCTGGGTAGACCAGCCATGTGATGTAGGTGCTGTGCTCTGATGAGGCTGTGCATTCTCAAGGTCAGCCATAAGGACCTGAAGAGGGGTGAGGGTTGCTCTAACTTCCTCAATGGCTCCAGCTTGCAATAGCAGCCTTTATAATTTAAGTGCTATTCAGCTAAGTATTTTTGATACATTATTTCATATTCTCATGGAACCCCTATTCACAGCACGTGGAACACAATTTGGGAAACATTGTTCTACACAGTTAACTAAGGAAAGAGATCTACCTGACTTCCTACATCAACCTTGTTCCAAGGATCACTGGACATTCTTTCAGAGTAAGAATTCACCATCACAAAACCTGAGACAGCCTCTCTTGGCAAACTACAACTTTGGGAGCTCTGAAAAGCAAACCAGCAAAAGGGATTAAGGCTATGGTTTCATTTCTTACCAATGCTTCATCAGCTGGAGTTTCCCTAGGGGAGTTCCACTCACGGGGAGCTCCTGCCAGAGGAAGCAGGGGAGGCAACCTCTTTCCAACCCCTTGTGCCCCCTGAAAATCTGAAGTGAGCTAGTGAACCCGCTGAAATAGTAGAAGGAGCTGCAGGAAGCATCAATGAAAATTGCCTCCCTCCCCTTCAACCAGCTGGATCATAGTCCCATCTATGAATGGAAGGAGCCCTTCTGTTCACCAATGGACAGCTCATAAATATCCATTGTAGTAGCCATTGTGTTAAATACCCTTACACCACAATCCTATACATGTCTACTCAAAAGTCCTATGGAGCTTACTCCCAGAAAAATGGCTATAGGACTGCAGCCTGACTTTTTAACAATGGATGCTTAGCATACATATTTTGAAATCTTGTATTGCCAACATTCCAATTCTACATGTGTTTAATATGTGCAGTTATGAGTTATAGAGGTTCAACACAGATATACCTCTGTCATAGTAAAATATTTTGGAGTCTTCGTTCTAGCTGACTGGTAGTCAGTGTACCACTCCCTTCTGTAATCTGAAAACAGAACACACAATAGGAAAATGTTTGAATGGTAATAAATATGATCAATTTTCAACACTGAGGAATAATTATTATGATAAACTCTTGATTTCTCCATTTTCCTTTTTCAAATGGCTCAAATATGCAAAGGAGTAATTAATACACAGTAAGTAGTCTTTAGCATAGCTCCTTCACAAACAAGTCCATCTTTCTGCAACCATAGGCAGCTATCTCTCTGAAGAAGGCTCGCATATATATATTGCAGCATATGCATATATATAGCATACATATATTGCAGCATACATTGCACATAGCTGCTATACTTAAAGTGCATAGAATCAGACTGCAAATGCTCATCTTTCAGTGAAACACTCCTGTAACAAAACAAAACAAAAATGGAAAACCATAATTTTCTTCTCCCAAGAGTGTTGGAGCTCATGCGAGCAGCAGCATTGTACAGCTATAAGTGTTTACGCCCAGTGACATGAAAGATGCAGCCCATCAACCAAGTATTGTGGTCCAGCAGTGAATCAGTAAACTTTTTGCTGCCTGCCTAGGACCGTGAAAATAAGCCTTCTGTCAACCATCTGACAGGCCACAAAACAGGAAAGGTTTGGTGTGTATGACTCTGTGGGTTAAAAATTGTGCAGTCCTGCTATACTGCAACTTTAAAGGTTACATGGGTAGAACAAATAAATGTGTTCTTACACGTTCTCTCCCATGTTATTGCACATAGCACAAATTCTCTGAGATTCAAATGCATTTGTAAGGTGGCAAAGCTAGCCAAGCGAACCTGTGAATAAATTCCACTGGATTTAGTAGGGCTTACTTCCAAGTAAATACACATGGAATCAGGCTGCACCTGTTTCATGTGAACATACAGTTACAATCCTACACACACTTACTTCTAAATCCTAACGAATTCTGTGGTACATGCCGTGAAGTAAACATGCCAAGGACCAAGCTGTACAAGCGTGACACAACAGGCTTTTGTTGTCTTTTTGGCAAAGCGCATTTCTGTTAATTTCTGCACATGCAAGATTTCAAGTTATTCAGACCACTTCAGCAGGTATCAGAAAAGACTGCTTTTTACATGCATGCATTTGAGTTTAAACAAGTTTAAACGTTTTGGGGGCTCAATCGGATAGATCAGTGAGTTTATTGATTCTGACTTCCATAGGTTTTTTTTTTTTTATTGTAATCTTCTAAAGATGCAGGCTATGTGGAAACCAAAACATAGCTCAAATCCAAACAATGACTATTCTTATAATATGAGCAAAACCAATACAGCCCTTTTGGCAAACGCCAGTGACGGGAAGAGGCCTAAATACCAACGGGTCCAGCACATGTAAAGTAACAACATCTCCCCAAAAGCGATGACAGGCTCCCCGGAAGTTCCACGCCCGCCCCCTCGGCTCCGCACTGCTCTCGCGTTTGCCTTTAACACGCGTTCTCCTTTCCACGCTCTCGCATCCGGGCCGTACAAGTAAAGTGCCCCATGCTGTCCATTTAATACGTACCGGGCCCTTTTCTCTCTCCAGCGGCAAGAGGCTGCCCTTTCCGCGGCCGTTATAGGCGGGCTCTCAAGGGCGTTGCAGGAAATCAATGAAGACAGGCCGCCCCGAGGGTTGGGCTTTAGTCTCCGCCCTTCCAAGCGACGCTCGCCCGCCGGCTGGGCGGGATGAGATGCGGAGTGGAGCGGACTAAAACTGCAGGCACGCCCCTCAATCCCATGCATCAGGTTGACGCCGTGGGATTTACTTTCAGTCAGTTGCCCTGAGATTAGGTTGCACGGGGGCTCACCCGCAGGCACATCTGGGGGCCGTAGAAGCGCTGCGCTTCGTCAGAAAGGCAACGCACGTTCCCATTCCAGTCCCTTCCCGGCGGTAGGGTTGCTGTTTTTTGCAGCGGCGCCCTTGTGCCTTTAGCAACTGCCCGCCGGTAGATGCTCAGCAGGTGAAGAAGCTTCCTCCAGCGTCACCCCATCTCTTCCAAAGGGAGGGAATCTTCACGTGGTGAATTTCCCTCTCCCGTTGCAGCTGTGAAAGGTAAAGGGGCTTCTAGCAGGGGAGGAACGGTGGCAATCCCTATTTAGCGGTGGGTCATTCCTTAAAAGAGAGATGCGAGGGCCCCCTCGCTCCGAGAGCTTAAACCTCTCCAGGACAGGAAGTCTAGCTCCTTGTTCACACTGTTTGGGCCCTAGCTATGGTTGCTCAGTCGTTATGAGTGCTCAATCCACATGAAACCATGGCCAAATCATAGCTCACAGGGATGCCCATGTACTGAACCAAATTACTGATCCTGTACTTGACCATTCCGCTACAGAACAAAAACATTGATTCAAAGCACATATCGTCAGAATTGAACCTTAAAAATCCTGGATCCTGAATTCAGTTTTTTAAAACCATGGGTTTTTAGGAATGAGTTGAGCATGCTAGTGCATGCTGCCTGATCTCCTGCCGTGAGCGAGAGCAACTAAATAATCCAGGGATGTTTCATCCTTGAATTGTTAGTTGAAATGTGCAAAGAAGTGTGGCTTGTCTCTTCCAGAACAAGCTTGAGAAATAACCCCAAACCAAATTGTGGTTTATTTCTCTGGATTGATCGTGAATAGGCCAACCAGAGTCCTTGGTTTCATGTGACAACGAAGTAGCAAGGGGCCAGAACATCCCTCGGTTGTTGTGGTGTTCCCGCTCACAGCAGAGGTGATCAGGCAGTGTTCACCAGCATGTTGCTACACTCGCAACCCAGGATTGTTTTGATGTTTACCAGGTCTCTTTCCCCAAATCCATAATCAAATCAGTTCTCATCTTTCTATACTCGCTGGGCTCTAAAAAGCACGTTTCCACTGGAGCAAGGTGGATTCCTGCTCTGAGCAGGGGGTTGGAGTCGATGGCCTTGTAGGCCCCTTCCAACCCCACTATTCTATGATTCTGTGATCCTCTGCATGTTGAGCCAGAAATAAATCCCACTGAGGACGGCGGGGGAGGATATCAGGAAAACCATACGCAAGGGTAATGCGAGAAAGTAGTAGTGAGGGAGCACAAATAATGAAAAAGTAGCAAGCGTTGTGTAAAAGAAGAAAAGTGACGAGGGAGCATTGAAGAACGCGAGAAGAGGAACGTATGGTAGGCTGCTGAGGAGAATGGGGGCGGGCACAGCCCTCGTAGCGAGGCGTTTCCAGCGCGGGCGGCGAGGCGGCGCGGAAGGGGACGGAAAGCTGCGCCTTCGCGGGGGCGCGCGGGACGAGACCCGCAGGCGGGGGCGGAGGCCCAGGCGCGTTGCCGGGTGGCGGGCGGGCGCGCGGGACGCTCGCTCCGGTCGTCGCGCTCCCGCTCGCTCTCCTGCTCCAGGCCCGGCCGCCATTTTGGGAGCCGGGACCGTAAGGAAAGTGAGAGGGAGCGACGGGCGGAGTGACGGGTTGGGAAAGGCGTGAAGGCAAAGTAGACGAGAAGCAGCTCCTCACCACCGCCCTCCACGATTTTATTCCTCGTCCTCGTCCTTGCCGGGCTGGGCAGGAGCGGCTGTCTGAAGCGCTGCAAAGTCGCCATACATACACGTAGCTTGCAGGTCCCTGCCTCCGTCCCAGGAAAAGGCCTTGGTTTCGGGAGGTCGCAAGGGAGAGGCGGGAGGCCCTGTCACCAGCCTACACAGCAGGTAAACACGTCCTTCCATCCCCAGTTACTGTATCTCTCAGCTGTCCTGGCCTAGATAAACCCCGAGGACCGTGAGGTGCAAATCCTGTCGCCAAACCCTTCTGTTCCATCGTTATTAATCCGGATTAACAACCCTCTAGTCTCATACTCGCGTTTGGTTAACGGTGGCTCGAGTTTCCTCTTCATCTATAATCGTGAATTTAAAGCGCGCGCGGGGGGGGGAAGCTATCCTTTTACTAGTTAAAAAAGTCGTTAGGTACCTAATCCGGATTATGTGTGTGTGTGTGTGTGTACCCTAGAAACAAAATCCTGCTCTCCTGTTCTCAAATCTTACAACTCTTTAGCGAATTGAAGAATAGAAATAGTATTAATAGTTCTTTTAATTCATTGTAACTACCCTTCTATAGACAGAAACATTTTTCTATTTCAGACTGTTTGGAAATCATACATTAGTGATTGTGACCACCCTCTAGTAATTTCAGATTTATCGGGAATAAAGAAGCATCATTTTGCAAAGCCTTCTTCACTTAACCCCAGTATCCGTATAGAGAGGTCTTATCCCGTTTCTACCAAAACTCTGGTGACCCTTTTGCAGGAGAGTAGAATTCCATGATTGTAGATAGAGCTGAATTAAACTGAGATATTTTCTCTACATGTATTTGGTATTTGAACTTGTGCCATGGTCAGGATTCCTACTTCCTTACCCAAAGATGATTCCTAGTGTTTACTGAGTCACTGTTGTGGAGCATCTTACTATACTTTCTACCTCCGCTAAACTGAAATCAAGAGAGGATGACTGAGCAGAGCTGAGACCTCAGTCCCCTTCATATGAGTAATTATTCTGAGTGGAACTACACCCAGGCAATGTTCCCATGGGCAGAAAGGAACCTGGATCCAAACCAACATATGGAGGCAGAGCAACTTAGGGTGCAAGCCTATCAAGATAGTCACCAGCCTCCTCCACGCTCCAGCCGCCCTGCATTCTTGGTTAGACGTGTGATTTCAGATCACATAGATACTCACCCAACTGGGGTTGATTTTTTAAATTCTCATTTCTTTTGATGTTTTAAATTCTCATTTTCTTTTAATTTATAAACATATGTATTTCTTCGTACCTGATGTGACTTCCCTCTGCCCCCCCAGTGGTGTTCCAGCTCCCTCTGTTTCCATAGTGGTCTGTTTGTACCATCTTTCTGCACTACAGGCGATTTTCCCATATACTGTTATATGAGTTTGTAGTGTTCTCAAAGAAACAGAGGGAAAGAGGCATTCTTTCCATTCTTAAGCCAGCACTCGTTTTTCCTGCTTGAGGGTAGGGCTTTAACATTACATAAAACTCTAGAAGTTTCTAAATGGCTGTTCTGCTCAGGTACAGGTCCCATATATGTGTCTGTACAGACAACCACTCAAAGACCGTCAGTTACAAGTAAGTCTGAATTCAGAACTAAATGGGATTGCCTCATGGTTTGAAATGGGTTTGCAAAGGGTCCCAGTTTAATTGCTGGCGTCTCCTGATAGCAGGGCTGGCAAAGACTGTGCTTGAGACTTTGGAGACTGCTGCCAGTCAGAGTAGATAATACTGGACCAATTGTGGTCAGTATAAGTCTTGCTATAAGTCATCTTCACATGTTAGTCATTGAGGTCTACCAGCTGCTGACCCCTAGAACAGAATCCAACAGGGTGCTTACCCTGAATCCCCCACAGATTCTCTTGTGGCCCGCCAATTCCTGCTTGCAAGAGGCATCCACTGCTTGCAGAATGAAGATTTAGTGCTTCAGAGCAACGGGGCAGGTCAGCAGAACTTGCATGAGGGAGCTCTGCTGACCTCTCAGTTGAGAAATGAGCGTTTCTGCTCATTCCAGGCTTCCGCTGGGAAGTGCTAAATCTCTTTTGTGCAAGCGGTGGGTCCCACTAGCAACAGAATCTGCAGGGCACAAGAGAATTGGCATGGGTGTAAATTCCCCATTGAATTCCGCCCTTAGTCTAGAGTTGTGATGTAATTCAAGCTTATTTCTAGCCACTCACCTTGTAGTTTCTGGTGAGTAAAGCTCCTTTTGGCAACCTGGCAGTGAAGTTTTTATAAATTGGAGCAGAGCTGTTTTGGTTTTGTCTGTTTTTCCTTTCAGGTCATCACTGTGCCACAAATTACTAGTTTAGGAATGTGTGGACAAATGGGTGTGTAAGAAAAATGTCAAGGGCTAATAACTTATTTGCAAGGCTGGTGTAACTTGAGAAACATTGTGAATACACTCTAGATCCAGTAAACCAATACAGTACTGTCTACAAATCAAAGTGATTTATATTGGCTGCTGTTTTATGTACTGCCATGATGAAGAAATTTATTAAATTATATTTGACAGGGTTTAATTATATATGTTGAGAAACCTAACCATAGTGTTTAACGAAGGGAGAAACTGGAAAAGGATTGCCTCCTAATAAACATGGCACTGTAGTTTTCAACATCTTTTTGCTGCTACCAGTGTTCTGCTTTTTCTTTTCTTGCTGCTAATTGGATTAAAGGCTGTTTTGATTACTATGGCATCCCGTGATGAGAGTACTGACTATGAAGATGATGTAAGGTAAAAGTACTCTGTTAAGAGGCCTAGGAGGGCCTTCTCAAATTTTAATAGTGACAGAATTACTGCTGTCAATACAGCTTAAATAATTCACCGACTGTAATATGCATGTAAACAGAATTCGAGATGCATTAAAATCAGGATCTTAATTTGTGCTTCTTTAAACATAAATATTTGTTTATATTTTAGGACTTAAATATTTACTAGCCAAGTAAACCCTAAAATGTGCTATAATTATTTTTGTGAACTGCCCACAGAGCTTCGGCTATTGGGCAGTATAGAAATGAAATAAATTATTTCATAATTTAAAATTTGGTAAATTATTTACCAATTATTTCATAATTTAATTTACCAAACATAATTTAAAGTTTGGTAAATTATTTCAGAAATCACTACTAAAATGGATTATAGTGACACAGGTGGTGTTGCAGTATTTTAAACCACAAAAAGTTGCCTTATTTAAGGGAAAACTTATCTACAGAATAAGAATCCACTGGATTAAGGAAAACATTTTTTAAAAATAGCTGTATGTCAAAGTTAATGTCCACTTAGTTCTTTTCTTGTCTGTGCTGTTTTTTGTGACATGAATATTCAGTTTTAAATATATTTTGATTATTGCTCTGCCCCAGTAGCTCTAGAAATTTCAGGGTAGGGAGTCTATCTCCAAACAGTTTGATAAAGAGTATATAAGCCCATTAGAAACACCTCTGGACTAGGATCCCAATTTAGAGGGTTGCATAGTATGTTTTCTATGTGTAATGCAGTTTTGAGTTCCTATTTTCCAAAAATACTCCTCCACAACATGATGCCAAACTTGAAGACACTTCAAAAGCATCCTTCAATGTAGAACAATAAGCTGCTTGGGGTGGGAGCGAAAAAGACGAGTGAACAAGTGCAGACTTTTGTATGTGCTTATAGGAGCTCTCTGGATTGTGGACTTTATCTTCATCGGGTATATCTAAACTTATATTCCTGTAGATCTGACTACAGTTACCTGGACAGAATGACAGACTTGGTGGCTATCTGGGAAGTAGGTTTAAGTGATGGCATTCACAAAATTGAATTTGAACATGGGACCACCTCAGGAAAACGTGTTGTGTATGTAGATGGAAAGGTAGGATTCTTACATAAAATGCACAGAATTCTTTGAAAAACAAGTAGTAGACATTTTTCCATAGGTAAAATCTAATAAGCCAAAGGAATAGTTCTTAAGAGAGCAATACTAATGGGGGGGGGGGGCGATTCCATGGCACATCTACTGCCCAATCTAAAGTTCTGCCAGCTTATTGCAGCCAGGGTGGAAGGTTGGGGGAAGCTTTTCCTTACCTCCCTGACCCCCGGCTCTTCTTTCTTTCACATCCTCCCATTGCGGTAACTGGGAGGGAATTAATTACACCAGTTCCAGTACTTGTGTAGTTCAGAGCCTTGAGGGCAGGGGGGTGGTAAATCTTAGGAATAAGGAGACTTCGGATCCTGCAGATCCATGGCTTGCTCTGACATCCCCTCCACCCCACCACATCACTCATTTGGGGGGGCCATTGCCTTTGGAGCATTGCAAGTAGAACAGCAACATTAGTGAAGCTTTCTACTGCCACTACAAGCAGACCTCCACCTGTGGAGAAGGAGGTTTGCAACATCCATCGACCCTTCAGCTGCTCTCACTAGAAGTTTAGGATTGCATCCGGTAGAGCAAACTGGAGAGGAATATGGTGGAGGAGTGACATCCCACCTTATTCCCACTAATGGAGGACTGCTTTTTAAAAATCTGAAAAGCAGGCTATGTGGCAGTGGGAATTGTTGTGGTAAAAAGCAGGCTGCTCATCCCAAAAATGAATCAGCAGAGCTCAAATATCAAAACTCCTTAATGGGGTTTGATATTAGATCAGACTACTTGCTGGGCTCAATTCCCCCTCAGCTAATCTCTCCCTTCCCTGCCACCAAAAATACAATAACATAAAAATTCGCTGCCCTTAAATAACGATTAGGCCTTCTCACTCTGCCTACTAATAGTATCAGGCCTTGTCTGACTTCTACAACAGGGACAAAATGCCCCAAGTATTTTCTCTATAGTTCTCATCTGCCTAATCAGGGGCCAAAGTGCATGCATGCATGTCTGAAGATGTATTGATAGACTCTGTACGTCTTGATGTGTATACAGGTATCAAAACATCCTATCCATTTGCTCAGAACAGTCTTGTATCTGATATTGTACTGTAATGTTTCACTGAAGTGATGGAGTAATAGTCCATCTGAGTGTAAATGTATATTTTATATTAAGATCTCTTTTGTTCTAATATAATTAAAAGTATTTAATGTTTTGAAGCATTGAAGCAAAAATAGTCATGTATATTAATATTCATTTTTTTCTCTTCAGGAAATAATGAGAAAAGAATGGATGTTCAAGCTAGTGGGAAAAGAGACATTTACTGTTGGAGCTGCCAAAACAAAGGCTACCATTAACATTGATGCTGTCAGTGGTTTTGCATATGAATATACCCTGGAAATTGATGGAAAGAGCCTCAAAAAGTACATGGAAAATAGATCAAAAACAACGAACACTTGGGTTGTACACCTGGATGGTACAGATTTCAGGGTTGTGTTAGGTAGGTTATTATGTCCTATATGGTTTCATATATTTTTGTTCAGTCATGCTGTGGCACCCTCTGAAGAGCACTCCTTCATTTGAAATAAATTATAAAACAAATCCTGCCTGATCCTAGAGACTTTTCTAGAATTAATGTGAGGCCTTTTTGGTTGGCAAATAAATGTTTTATAAGTTTTAGTAAGCTGAGCTAGTAATAGTTTCATTATCTGATTTATTGTTAGCATTGTCTTAAATTGTGTGGTGTTGGTTTTATGGTGCTGTTTGCACGCATTTTGAAAGAAAGCTAAGGTAGGTTACAAATCCAATAAATAGTGGTGGCCTTCTTTAGTATATTCACGGTAGTTGCTAATTTGTTCTAAGGGCATAACAAACTAAGGACAACAATTAATTTGTTCTAAGGGCCTAACAAAACTTTACAGGGATCTGTGGCTGCCACCATCCCATGACTTTCCTGTTGATATCTAGTAAAAGAAATACATTCTTTCACATTCTGCATTTTCCTACCCTCTGCAAACAGCAGCCAATGAGCTTGAATAGGGTTAGTGTTACACTGAACATGAGGATATTATATCACAACTTTCTGTTACAAGACAGATTGGGTAGGCATAAGTCAGTGGCAGCCCCATGGATGGACAGAGGCATGGACATACCTCGTTAACTCTAACATGTCCACCTTGAACCATGGTCTCATGTTGTCACAGTCTTCTAATCAGCTTTATCCATGGACATGCAAAGCATCATTTTACTCTAGCTAAGATGGAAACCTATGCCTGCTGTATATAGGAGAGCCAAAAAACCTGTAGGACATTATGTAGAGAGTTACCGCCAAGACTGTATGTATGTTATGATTACATGTACATACAGAGAAAGCACAGAAATAGGCAGAATCGAAAGGGGTGCTTAACATACCCACTGATTCTGTTATGCAACCAGTGGGTCCCGCTGATCCTGTTGAGTGAGTTGGCCCCACCACTTGTGCAACAGAGATTTAGCGTTTCCCAGAGGAACCCCTGAAATGAGCGGAAATGCTTGTTTCTTGATTGGGACAGGTCAGTGGAGCTCCCTTATGCATGCGACGTCCGCTGATCTGCCCGGTTGCAAAAATGAGCGTTCTCACTTATTTGTGGTTGCCCTGGAAGCACTAAATCTTCATTCTGCAAGCGGTAGGCACCGCTTGTCAACAGGAATTGGTGGGGTTCAAGAGAATTGGTGGAGGCGTAACTGCCCTGTTGTATTCTGCTCTATATGATATTGGGTGGAGAATTCAGCTTTCTGAGAATCTTTTTTAGAAATCCCCACCCACCCCTTTGTCTCCAAAAATATGCTTGGAAGATACTTCTGTGTGGGCAATACCTGCTGAAATCTCAGGAACCAGGGGGTGGCTTAATAGGATTTCCAGTGCCTTGGGTGAGACTTTCATTGGCCTGTATAACTCTTAACTCCTCATATGCAAAGCCAGAATACATTGAAATAATTACAAATTGCAAACTTATGCAAAAATAAAAGAAGTAATGCACATTTGCTGAACTCTGAATAATTAATACAGGTCACAGAAGTTAGTATTTGTTGGTACAGAACTTGGCTTGCCTGGTGCAAGAGTGAAAAAGGGCTGGCAGAACAAGTGTTGGTTCCCTACTGCTTAAATCTGTGACCTGTGCTTGCATAGGTCACAGAATCATAGAATAGTAGGGTTGGAAGGGGCCTACAAGGCCATCGAGTCCAACCCCCTGCTCAATGCAGGAATCCAAGTCAGAAATGGCCACAGGATTATATGCTCTTGCTATTAGTGGAAATCTAATAATAGATTCAACAAAATGTGAACTTTGCATATTAAAGATGACCATAAATTGGATTATGGAAGACCAATAAGTTGTGGTGTTGGAGTGTGTGTGTGTGCTCTCTGTCTCTCTTTAACAGGAGACTGGGGAATACAACTATTACAAGGGGACCTCCAAAAAAAGTTACAGTGTTTTTCCATCCCATAAGAGGAATGCTGCTGTTCATAGCTCCAGCCAGTCTGGAATCAGGAGTCTTGTAGTGCTGTTCAGGCTTCTTGGGGAAGAGTGAGATTCAGGGACACCATATTCTTTCTCCCGGAGACCTATATAGTGCTAGAGGCTGTTAGCCTCAACTTGAGTTTTTTATACCCATATGGTCAGGGGAGGAAAGCACACAGTTCTGAAGATGGAGAACCTTTCCCCCTCCAGGATACTTAGTGTCTCAGGGATGGGGAACCTCTGACCCATGGAGATTACCCATCCCCTGAAGGTGAGCAGTGTGCTAAGGGGAATCCTTGCTATTATCCCCAATCACTGATCAGAGATGACAGTGGGGAATTCCCCTTAACATTCTGCTCATGGTCCCAGTTGGGAGGGCCTGTTTCTAACAAGCATGCTGATGAAGGGGCACGCTAAGTGCTTCGCTTATCCCATGTCTTCCCAACAGGGGATGCTGTGTAGCAGGCAAAGCTTCCCCAATTTATTTTTATTTAAAATATTTCTTGGCTGCCTTTCAGGGCAGAAGCCCTCCCAAGCCTGGGTCAGGAACCAGTGGTCTTCTAGCTAGCGCTTTGGCTGGGAATTGGATGTCAGAGGCGTGGCCTCACCCCCTAACATCATCTGGTGAAGAGGATTGGTGGGGTCTATATACTTGTTTAGTCATCAGAGCCTTGAATAGGTCAATCCCCTTTCTTCCTGTGTCATGCATTTCCTCTGGTTTTGTTTTCAACTAACACATGAATATTCTGTGGCTTGGATCCAAATATCCTATGAGCAAAACGTATTGGCTCCCGGGATATTCCTGGTTGGGGTGTGAGGTGATTTACTTCGATTTCCCCCTGCAGCCCCCTGAAAATCTGTTCTGGAGGGTTGGGGGACCCTCTGGAACAGCATAGGGGTGACTCTGGGGGCTGTAGAGGAGCCTCTGATGGATCTTAGTCCCTTCCATGAACCCTTCCATTCACTGGAGAGGTCAGGATCCAAATGACTGTCTAAAACTGCTTTCAGCCATAGACCTGATAAGACTGGCACAGTCTGCCTGACTTCTGGTTTCTTTCACCAGGTTCCTGGTTAAAATTGTTGTTGTTGTTACTGTTACTACTGTTAAATTTCTATACTGCTCTCTGGGCGGTTTACAATAGATTAAAGCCTTAAAAATACAATATACCATTTTCTTTTAATTTATAAACTTATTTATTTGATTTGTACCCCAACTTTCCATCAAGAAAATGGTGCTCAAAGGCAGCTTTCAAACACTTCTCACCTACCTTTCTGTAGGTTCAGCTGCCATCAACCTTCTTAAGCACATAGGTTCCTATCAGGAAATTTTGAATTATTTTAAAATATAATTTTCTTTAGTTTATAGAAGTATTTCTGCATATCTAGATCATCTCCTGAATGCATAGAAGCCACCACCTTATTTTAGTGTGTCCCTGTTTCATTTTCAAACTGATAGGTACTCAACCACCTGAGTTCACTATTGGAGAGAACAAGTGGGACCTGCAACAAAATGTTGCAGTGTGGAGTACTCCTGTTCAGGATGCCAGTCAGTCGTGCCCTTTTCCAAGATACTCTACTGTATTCCTCTTCCTCAGTTTTTTTTTCCTCCCAACATTCCATCAGCATTCTGTGGCTACTGAATATGCTCAGTCCTCATTGGGCTGTTGGATTTTCTTCCCTAGAGATGTTTTGTACTCTGCAAATGCTGAGGGTTTCCTGAACCTGCTGATACCTGTTTTTTGTATGGATGGTGCCCTTTTCGCTTCATACGGAGTGGCACTCAGAGAATAGAGTTCACTATTAGTATATGTGATGATATCCCACCTGGGGCAAATACAGTATATCTGAAATAGAATATTTTCATGTGATTTGTAGCTACAAATACCACAAAAATATGCTTAGGCACTCTTCAGAGTGCAGCATATCCCCATTTCTGGGGCTTTTCTGCATAGAAGGTAGCATCTCATTGAACAGGTACTAATCTGCCCTTGTTATACTTTGTTAGGATAAATGTCTCTTCGGTCCCTCTTTTGTTGACTTTTGCACATACCTATCCAGTCACTGCAGACAAAACTTTTGTTCATTTCCTTTTCGGGGGTAGGAGGGGATTGGTGCTTCAAAAAGCATTGTTCTGGCTTTTTCAAAATCCTGAGGAGACATTTTGAATCCCTCCTCTCCCTTTTCCTGTGGTATTCTTTTCCACACTACATCGGAATAATTATATGTAAACATTCACAGCTACATTTTAAGCATATGTTAAAAAGGAGGGAGCACATATGTATAGCAACTGTGCAACCAAGCAAATCAAACTGAAATATGAACCACAAAAGTGGAGCTTTGATCTGAACTGTAGTCATGCTTAAAATGTCATAGAAAATGTTTATATAATTTATGTGACAGTCCTCTTGTGTGTGTTTTTCTTTACAGAAAAAGATACAATGGATGTCTGGTGCAATGGTAAAAAAGTGGAAACAGCGGTATGTCACTTCGAAGAATAGTAATTTTAAGACAAAAGGGTTAAGTTAAAATGGAACAGAGTTACTTATAACACATATATTGAATGGTGTTCTTCCCCTCCTTTCATATGTGTAGAATTAAGACTGTTAAAATATAGAGACGGATCTGCAAAAAATACCATAAAAAGCAAGCAAAGCCAACAAATAATCTCGTAGTATCTTAAAGACTAATAAATGTATTATGTAATATAAACATAGTGGTCCTTCAAAACAATAGCGCTAGGTGACAACTTTTTGTGAACTAGCCAGAGAGCTTTGGCTATTGGGCGGTATAGAAATGTAATAAATAAATAACGTATTTTGCATACAGTGAAGCTCTAATTGAATTGTCACTGTACTTCCTGCATTTCATTTCCCTCTGACCTCACAGCTTTATACTGTACCCACCAACTATGTGTATATATACTCACAACTGAGGATAATGCATCTGATGAAGTGGGTGCTGGTCTATGAAAGTTTATGCCATAATAAAATTGCCACTCAAGACTCTTGTTTTTGCTGCAGCACAGACTAATATGACTACCCCTCTGGAAATTTCTAAAAAGCAAGGAAATGTACTTCTAAGTAGACATACATAGGATTGCACAGTTAGAATAGTTATCTAGAATACACAGTGTGAGGCACGCTTCCTTCACAGGAAATTGAACCTACTCTCATATTTAAACAGCCTGTTTACAATAAGGTTTATACGCCTTGAAGATATGGTGTTGATCAGGTTCATTGATAAAACCTTTACAATCTGACCATTATAGAGCATTTCCATCACAGCCTAAACTCTGTGCTGTGATTAAAGTTTCCAGTAGATTGTGACCATGTTGAATAACATTTGCATGTGCCTTGTTATGCTTTAGAACCACCATTTGGTGGCTTTGGATAGCTTTTCATTATTATTTTTTTCTTTTCTATACTAGGGTGAATTTGTAGAAGATGGGACAGAAACACATTTCAGTATTGGAAAGCATAACTGTTGCATTAAAGCGATCAGTAGTGGGAAGAGAAGGGAAGGAATTCTTCATATGCTTATTGTAGATGATGGAGAAATCCCGGAAGCTTTGGAATAGCTTTCAGGTATTCTGACTTATTGCAGATACAATGATCAGGGATTTTCAATTACTGTGGTAATTGACAACTTTTAATATGTACTTCTTTGTACATCTAGTTTGTGCTGTTTTTATTTTCTAGTTGCTGTATATGAAATTTATTGGAGGACCAGATGAGAATATAAAGCTGTGTACAATCTCAAGCATTTCTAGTTATTTTGTAAATTATATATATGTATATATATTAGGACAGTAAAGGGGAATTTTGAATAATTAGAAATTGTTTACATGGAAAGTTTTAATAAAATAAAGTGCAGAATAAAATAGTGAATTGTGTTCATTTAAAGGTTAGAATATTCTTTTCAAATCCTCTTTAAGAGTGCTGCCTCTTTTTAGAAAACTGGTGTGTGCACCAATGAGCTTTTTTTTTAGTAAACCTTTTTGGCATTGTGCTGATACTTAGGCCATGAGCCAGCCATCTGCGTGCATGGGGGGTATTTTTTCCTGCTATTAGTTGAACATAAGTACCCATCCCATGTGTAGATCCAGCCAGTCTGCTTACCAGGGCCCCATGAACAGGTTACTTGTGCATCAAGCAGAAGTAACCTACACATATGGTGAGGAGTGGGCTGGCTGGATCTACATATGGGAGGCACGCGACAATCCCATAGCAGGTCATGGCTGCATATTTGTGCCCAGGAAAGGGGAAAGTGGGAGAAGAGGCCCTTTGTGGAAAGTGGGAGAAGAGGCCCTCTGGTGATCAATTTACCTGTGGTAAATCTGCAGCTACACAGAATGATGAGGCCTCCATTTTCAAAATCCAATGCCTGCCTTTAGGGAGGCAAAATATGTATGTAAGAATAAACTTGCTGAATGAATAGTCACAGTCCTGTATCCTCAGGGCGATTTTCTTTAGTTATCCATGTGCTTCATGTAGACATCCCCACTGATGTGAGCAAACACAGAATTAACCTTTTTCTGAATTGTAGCCGGTGTTTAAAGCAATTCCTCTTAGAGATTCCCCTCAGTGTTTGAGCTGATGCAGCTTCACAAGTTCATTTTTTAAAAACCATCCCTTCACAAGCCCTTTTTTCTTTAACATCACTTTCAGACAAAGTATATTGAATGAACAATGTACAAACTTTCTTACATTGCTGATTTCTGCACATTATTTGAGGTTCCTTGGAGACTGTGCTTATTTGCATGGGCAAAAATTATCAGATTATGCCAAAATGTGCCCATCTTCCAGTATTTCTTGGAGACTATGCATATATTGCCCAGAACTATCAGGATATGCACAGGACTCAAGAGGCTGTTGGAGAACATGGATATTGTCCAGAGCAGGGATCCCCAACTTTTTTGGGTCAGTGGACACATTTGGAATTTTGAAAGAGTATTGTAGACACTCTCACAAATGGCTGCTATCGCAGGACATGGTCTGTCACAAAACACTAATTTCCCAGAAGGCAAACTGGTGAGATTAAAAGAAAAGTAACTTGCCCAAAAACCTAAGTACAAGGCAGAGGTGGGTCTGAACTCCAAAATTCAAAACCACTGTTGAATCCAAATAAAGATTATGCTGGAGGGCAGCATGCCAGCCTCCCTTTAAAAAAAAATAAAAATCAGGAGATGCAGGGAGCCTGAGGGCACCACACTGGACATCCCAGGCCCAGAGAATATATAAAATGTAGTTGAGATATGCATATTCACCAAGGCCCATTGGAGATTATGCATAATGGCCAGAGAATGTGCACAATTCCCCTCTTCTCCATAAGGGGTGGTAAATGTGCACAATTGCTGGTTGTTTTCCACATTAGCCTTTCAGTTTACATTATTATTTATTACATTTCTATACCGCCCCATAGCCGAAGCTCTCTGGGCAGGTATTACCCCTAACATATATAAAATACCGTCACCCTCCAAACAAAGAACATGAATGTTAGTTCTTGATGGAATGATTGGCACTATAGCTTAATATCTTTGTTGTCTATTCAGAGACCATATGATATTGTCATCTGAAAGGGGGTCTAGGTGTCTGTCCAGCTATTGGCTCCGAGGACCAGTTGCTCCCAGACTGGTGGCAAGTTTTGGTGGTCACAAGCTACACTCTGGAGCCCAGTGAACAACCTAGAAATTGGCTGGGAACCACTGGGGAGGAATGGAGCAGCTCAGAAAATGTTCCAGTGAGGATGGGCCCTTGCAACAGCTTCAGCAGGAGCAGGGCAGATAGCAGAGTTTAGCCAATTGGTAGTCAGGCATGTTGATCAATCTTTTCAGGGCAATATCCCTGTATAGTTAATATACCATTACATTCTTGTACAGAAAAACACAAATGTGTGCAGATGGTTTAATGTTGGTATTTTAATATAAGAACTTACATTGTGAATGCAGCAGTTCTGTTTTAGATAAAACTATAGCATAGTTTTTAACTTCCTTTGATGAAAGTGCTTATTAAGCAATAAGGATACTTCAAGGTTGTAATGAGGCAAGATTTTTCATTGCACTGGAGAACTGCTATATATAAGTTACCTAATCCTTACGGAACCTAGCACCTATATTCTGATGAACTTCAAGGCCTCATAGATTCTGGGCTGATGGTCCCAAACTGATCTCTTGTGGTGGATTCCAAAGCAGGGAACAAGTCAACAAATACAATGGTAGAGCTTGCTCCTTATTAAAAATGACAAAGATGTCAGGGTTGTGAGTATCATCAACGACACTGTCATAGAGTTTCATGCTGCTTGCATTAATTAATGGTGGTGCTACATAGCTTCGATTGCCCCTGGTATATGAACCTGTTACAACCTCTGCCTCAAATACACAGATCAAGTGGTCCATTTCACATTTTTCCCTGGTATCTGTTACAAGGTTCCTCGGATTCTTGTTAAAGTAGATACCAGCTCCATATTTCTGGTCTGGAAAATACAAAACACAGACGGTTTAAGCAGTCATGTTTCTGTTATAGTAGAAGTACAAAAGACAAGATGATTCTGCTTTATCTTTGGCCTGTTCCCAATGACGCCCTGGGTAGAATCATCCAAACCAAGTAACAACTGAACAAGCCTGGGAGGCATGCTGGAAACTGCTAGTATTGTAATGACTTAAGAACTGGAAATAGAGTACAATCCAGCTGTCTTTTGGCTCAGTTTTGGATTTATACACTGAAGAGTGAAAAACCAAATGTTATTTCTTTTGCCTGTAGGGCAGGGATGGGCAACTTGTGGCCCTCCAGATGCTCTTGAACTACAACCCTCAGCATCCCTCATTGTCGGCTATGCCGGTTAGGGCAGATGGGAGTTACAGTCCAACAACATCTGAAGGGCCACAAGTTGCCCACCCCTGCTGTAGGGAAAAGGATAATTATATGAACCAGATAACCCCCATCCAAAACTCGGAAAAAATTACACAAATGTGTTTGTGGGGGCATTTTATTAACCCAGTGTATCCTGGGATAGTAACACGCCCCACAAACAAATATGGATCTGTGATGTCAGAGTGGTGTGTATTTTCACAATATTCAAACAGCCAAAGCCAGGAAACACACTTTCACAGGAAGTGGGATTTTTCCTTTCAGTACATGTTTGCCCCTCCCTGCTGCATACAGAGCAGGGGTGGGAAACCTAGCCTGAGGGCTGAATTCAATTTTGGAAAACTGCTCAGGGGCAACATTTCAGTGGTGGGTGGGGCCAAAGGCAAAAGGGGTGGGGCTAAAAAATTTAAAATACCAGCACATTTGAGCTTCAAGCTCTTACTGCTAGTAGCTAAGCCTTAGGAGAGGCATTTCAACCTTTTAGATTGGAGAAAAAACTGCACAGAAGCCAGGAAACCACCAAATGATCAGTGGTTGAAGGAAAGGGGGTGAGGCGAGGGGAAGGTGTCTTGGCCCTCTGGGGAACTCCAGAGGGCCAGACCAGGATCCCAGGATGGCCATATTTGGCCCCTAGGCCTGAGGTTCCCCACCCCTGAAATAAAGTAAGTAACACAATTTCTGTTCCTTTAAGTATTATTTGACTTTACCTTTCTCTTTTTTTTAGCTACACTGTATGCCTTGTTTTATATGCACTTGAATAGATATCTATGCATCAATATAGCAGTCAGATTGTGTGAAATAATCTGCAAATTTTCCATAGGATGCCAATCATATTTGTGGGGATATTCATGATTTACCTTGTGAAGCAGAGTAGACTTTCTGAAATCCAGTTTTGCACACCAGACTACAATACTGAGCAGGGACATGATGGTATAGCCTATGGCATACTGGCATTCCAGTATTTTTTCCTTCAATTTTTCTTTTAATTCTTTGGAAGGCAGATTCTAAAAGAGGATTACATATTTTCTCCATCTGTAATAAAAATGAACGATAAAGTTGACTCTAGTTCAATGTCAGCGATGCTAACATATGGTTCTAGCTCTTTTAGTTTAAATAGTAGATTTTAGGGTTGTTTACAAAACAAAAACCATTCCAGGAGGGAAAAAAGAACCAGTGTTTTAGTTCTCTGCATGAAACAGATAAAGCCTTCCTGTTGACGGATTCTAATGAAACACAGTTCATTGGAAAACGTTTGACATGCAGATTCCACAAATAACGGTTTTCACTATAATTCAAAGTCAGGAGTTCATTTATGTCCATAAAGCTTTTTCTTTTAAATAATTAGGCTATCTTATATAACAATATACTATAAAGTTTATTTTTAATATCAAAAACGAGTCAAGTATAATTAAACATAATTAATTGCAAATTGGAGCAAAATGAAATATGAACACAAAAAAGTCTCTATAAACAGAGTGCAGGCCAAAGTACAATGATATGCCAGCAACATATGGCCTGTAAACAAATTGTGAAGGATCTAAGTTGCCGTGAGTCACATGCGCTCATTGGCAAACCTCAAGATTCAAGTTGTCAATGGACCACAACAGCGACTTTACAGTGGCCACCCTGGAGTTTACATCAAGAACACTGTATTTCAGGAAGTTTTGTAAAGATAAGCAATGTAACACTTTGGATGTTTCAATAAATGCAGTGAGTTCAGTTAAACTTTCATTAGATTTGATTTTTCTCTGCAACCTGTTTGTGGGTAACCAACTGGTTTAGAATGAGTTCTTAAGTTCCCATGAGCTTAGAATTGTGCTCATGGGATGCTCCCGCTGGGGGAAAGGGGAAGGATGATGAATTTTGCTAATTCCCCCTCACCACTGCAGGCCCCCGTGCCTCCAGAAACTCTGCTCTGGAGAATTAGGGGAAATCACCTTTGCAATAGCCTCCCCATCCTCCAGCGGGTGCCTCCGCTGGATCAGAGTACCTTTCGTTAATGTTAAGAGCACTTCTGTTCTCGGAAGGGTAACTGAGGGCCAGACTAAACATTCCTTTAATCATACGTAGCTGAGCTATGCTTGATTGTTTCTCCTACTCTCCTGCAAGCGTGCACGGCCCTCTGGTACTTTGGGAGAGGAGGGTTTAAGCTCCCCCCCAATTTTGTCCTGAAATGCTACATTCCCGTGCGCCCCCCCCCCCCCGTGGGGGAGGTAAAATACATTTTTTTAACACCTCCCCCCATGGGGAGAAATTTTGGGCCAAAACAGGAGGGGGGAGGAAGCGTAAACTCTCCTCTCTCAAAGCACCGCAGTCCCGATCCAAATCAGGGCTGTGTGCATTTTCAAGAGAGATGGAAAAATAATCATGCATAGCTCAGCTTAAAGGAACATTTAGCATGGTCCTTCGAATTCAAGCCTTACAGTTTTAGCATTCTACTGTCAGCTATGCTCAAAGACAGGGAGAAGTGGCAATTTGTCAATGGCTATTCTAGCTTACAACTTTCATTATCCTGATTCAATATATCAATACAAATCTGTCGACCTTCAGATTGACTTTGATCTTCCCTACTATATTCCAGTTGATTTTGTAATCTGTAAGGCATCACAAGATTCTTTCAGAATTATTTTGCCACTAATCATATCTTTACCTTGAGAACTTGGAGGCCAGCTTTTTCAAGTTGTTTTTCTTTGTACTTGAATTCTTGAAGATATGACTCTATAGGAGTGACTTGGTAGCAGTATTTACTTGCCATCTCTACATGCCCTTCTTGGTGAGGATCGTTTTCCAATGGTCCTGAAGGCAGGAAATACTTTGCTTAATATTACTAAAAGTAAGACTACTAGATTGAAAAATTGACTGTAAAGTTATTGGACAAGGATGCTGCCATTTCTTTCTGTTTGCTTAATAAAATGCAGAAAGTTACTCTTTGAAATACAGAGTAAATGCTAAGACTTGTTTCTTCCATCTTCATTCTTACTGGAATGGAAATTCTGTTAAGAAAAAACAACAGAATTGCTGCACCGTTCCTTCTGACGGTTAGTGCCAGGACCCAACTGTCTGGAAGAACCTTATGTAAAATATGATGTTCGACGGGATGTTAATTATTATAGGGTGCTGCCTTAAGTGAAAGTATATTCAGTCCCTGCAGCACTATAAGTTATCTATATACCTCACTTGGTTTACAAAATTTCTTGTGGGATAATTATCCAAATATCTGTCTTAAATATCACAACCTAACACCTGTTCTTGAGATTCTGTAATATTATTAGTACTCTGGTATGAGCTTTAATATAGTACTCCCATGTGAGCCTACCCATGCATCAAAATCTTCCTTGGAGGCTAAGCAGAGTAGGGCCTTTTCAGCAGTGGCGCCATTGTTATGGGTTTTCTTTTTTGTACTTCCTCCCTGCTTCCTTTTAGGTGGATGGTCCATCTGACACCAATTGCTGCTGTTTTGATGAATTCTTGTTCTTCCATGACAATAGGTTTTTATATTTGTATTTGACTTTAATGCTGGTAGCCACTTTGTGGTTTTTTTTAAATGGAAAGGCAAGATATAAATGTTTAAATAAATAACTGATGTTTATGCAGTTTGACTAATTCTGTTTGCATTCTGTAAGTCCAGTATTTGCTGTGAGCAGGGACTCAAGCACTAGACAAGAGGGAAGCACAGAAAGCTAAACAGGGAAGAGAAGCACTGAATTATGACCTCATGAAAGCACGACCAAGCATCTTTTGGTTTCTGAATCTATAACAGAAACTGCCTATATGTTTCCAAATTCTTCTTCCTAAGGGCCCTTAAGTTTGCCCTTGAAAAAAAGACTCACAAAGCAGAGCTTTTCAATAAGCCAAATCCCTACACCAGATAGTTTGCTCAGCTGGGGTGCTCATCTATGTTATTTTAGCAGTGTGCTTATAAAGCCCCACATACCTTCGGTCCTCAAGGGTTCTTGCTTGGCTGTAGACTGTAGCATGAATTCGACTGCAAATGTTGCATCAATCACAGCTCGGGGGGAACCTTCAATCTCTAGGGCTGCCCCCTCTCCAGTCAAACTCTCCAGTATGGTTATGCCAAAATGCTGCTGAAGATGAGACAGTTCAACAGGCTGACCATCGCCAAGGTTTAGAATGTTGTAATTCCTTATAACAATCCGATGAGTCTCCTCGACTTGTATGATGTTCTTGAGCCACAATCCTGCTTCCTCCAGAGTTTCACAACTGCGGCCAATAAGTTCCACAAATGGCCCATTTCTTTCACAACCTGCATTGGCTTGTATGTCAGTCTGTAGCTCTGAAAAGAAATATGGCTGTTGCATTAGTACAGGGGTCTCCAACCTTTTTTGGCCCATGGGCACATTTGGCATTTTGGAAAAGTGCCCTGAGCACCACGACAAATTGACTGCTGTAGGGGAATGGGGGCGGGCAATCACAAAAATGGTAGGAGTGCCCCTTTATCTGTGTTTGTGTGTGTGAGCATGAATGTGAACCCTGTGTGCATGCTACCCACTTTGATTCTTTCCCACTGTCTCCCTGGCTCTTTTCTCACTTTCCTTTTCTCTCTCTTTATCCCTGGCTCTTTCTCCGTTATTCCTATTTTCTCGCTTTCTCTGTGGTTCCTACTTTCTATCTGGCTTCCCTCCCTCTGGCTTTCTTTCATCCATTCATCTCTCTGGCTCCTCTTTCTCTCTCTTTGAGCTGATTCGCATGTAATGCTGAGCCACGGTGGGTTGTCACCATGGGAGGTTGCAGGATGGGTTAGCATAACACCCAAACCTGGTGCAGCTTTTTCATTGTGGGTTGTTTTTTGCAAAAAAGCCACCCTGAGAACCCATGGCTTGTAGTAGGATTGTTTAGGGCTTGGTACAAATATCTGTTGTTTCCTCCCACTCCCAATACAGAAACAATACTGGCTGTTATAGATATATGGAAACATGCCTGCATCATGTAGTGGGACTGTGGGCATCTTTATCGTAAATTTATGTTAAATCAGGAGCCAGTGTGGCATACTGGCTAGAGAGTTGGACTGAGAGTCGGGAGATCTGAGTTCCAGTCCCCACTCGGCCATGGAAGCTAACTGGGTGACTTTGGGCCAGTCAGAGACTCTCAGCCCAACCCACCTCACAGGGTTGTTGTTGTGAGGATAAAATGGAGGAGGAGGACTATGTACGCCGCCTTGGGTTCCTTAAGGAAAAAAGGTGGGATATAAATGTAATTAATTAATTAATATGTCTACCCCTCTCTTCTTCAAAAAAACAAAGCAGCTCATAACTGTATAATAAAAAGAGGATTACAAATAATAAAAGCAGTAAAGAAAACAGCAGCATAAAACAGCAAAACAAAGAAAGAGTGGATAAAAAAAAAAGGGGAGGAAACAACCCTAACCAAAAGCTTGAGAAAAAATAAAACAAGCCAAGCAGCCCTCCGCCCAGGCCAAAGGCCTCTCTGAAAAGTCAGGTCTTAATTTGTGTCTAAAAGTGTTCAGCACTGAAACTAGGCAAGTTCTACTAGATAAGATAATCGATTAGGTAGACACCACAAGTGAAAAGGCCCTGCTCTTTATGGACACCCACTGTATTTCAGCTGCCAAAAGGATCCAAAGCAGAACCTGAGAAGTTGAATGATGCACTCTGCAATGAACAAAACAACCTTGGCCTCCACCAGGCCAAAATACGATGATTTCTCAACGCTTGATTAATTGCAGATGAATGTATGAATGGCATCCAGAGAAAGCACTGTAGTTCAGCTAATATGAAAGCTCTGTCCGCAGCACTGGCTCTGTAATGGCTGACACATACAAGCGACAACTTGATGCTGCAGTCAAGTGATGACCACGAATGTGTGAACCAACACAGATTCGTTTTGTGGCCTTGTCTTATCTTTAGGCTTTTTTCTCCCACAAATATGAAATGCGCTTGTGTGTGCTAGGAATGGCATGCTAAATGCACAAATCTCTTTGTTTTAAACCCCAAAGTGGTGACACTTCTGTGTTGATAACATTGCTACAGGTTTTATGAGGTATTTAACTTGCTCTTAAAATACAAAGTCTTCCTGCAATTTACAGGGCAATCTTCAGAAGCCCCATTGCATTCCATCAGTCTGACTTCCACATAAATGTGTATAGGAATGCAGCCTTATCCTTGAATATATCCATTAGTAGGCTTCTGAACCTTGTCCGGACTCTAAAATTTAAATGTTGTCCCTGTCGGAAATGTCTCCTACTAACTCCACTAATTCTCCCTAGCTCTTCTTCAACCCCATTAATCTTCCACGTTTTTCTTCAAAGCCTACATCTTCCATAAAAGTTCCTTTAATTCATGCCTTCCTGTCTTTAACATTTCCGTAACAGGAGAAAGCTAAGAGTACATGGAACTCAATATCTAATAATCTTGCTATGTTTCATTTCATTTCACTTATTATATTTCTATACCGCCCCATAGCTGAAGCTCTCTGGGCGGTTCACAAAAATTTAAAAAAACATTAGACTACATTATATAAAGTATATAACCATTAACGTAATGACACAGAACAAATAATGTAATCCACTTCTGTTCAAAATTAACTTTGTTAAACAGAGAATTTCTATTGGTCTTCACCATCTATTACCCATAGCATCCATACTGCTGCAGTCCATCCTTTGTTCCAGTTTGTTTTTGATTGTCATAAGCTTGGTGCAGAAAGCCTTTAAAAAGAGCAAAACAACAAATAATTGATATATTATGGCTACTGGTCTGGACCACCTGTAACAGGATAGGATAAACTTGCCTAGGATAAACTGGAAGTCATCTGGCAATGCAATTACCTTACTGAACGACAGACTCGTTAGCCACACTGATCTTGAAGGCTATATTTTAGTTTTCCAACCATCTTATTTTGAGTAATTTTAACATAAACACAGAAGCCATTATTTCAAAGCAGACTCAAGATTTCACCATGGTCTCCATGCCAGCTAGGGGTCTATTTCAAGTAATAATTGCCCTTCCAGAATGTCTGCTCTTTTGCACTGTCATGGAAACAGATCATCCAGTTATTGGTGGAAGTGATATGACACCATGATCACGGTTGGGTTGTTACCATTGGGGCAGTGGATCAATTAGAAAAATCTCTCCCCTAAAATTATGCATTTCCTTCAACCTTTCCTCATAGGACTTGGTCTCCAGGCCCTTCATCATCTTTGTCACCCTCTTCTGAACATGTGTTACACTTTTGTAAGTCACCCTGATTACTGCGAATGCTGTGGAACAGCAAGATATGAAACTATATAATAAAATACATAGTACATGTTGCCTATCCTACCTCATTTCTGTGTATATTGTTTTAAGACGGGCTCCTCCAACCAGGTGCCCTCCAGATATTTTGGACTCCAATTCCTATCAGCCCCAATTAGCATGGCCAATGGTCTGGAATGGTGGGAGCTGTACTCTAAAACATCCGGAGGACACCAGGTTGTGGAAGACAAAACAGTCTGTTAAGATATCATTACACAACATATGCCTTTGGGATAGTATAAGCCACAAATTGGATGGATTAGATAAAATCATGAGTTTCAGAAATTGTAACAGGGAACTATGAAACAAAATCTTTCCTCGCAGATTACATCGTTTTATTCTTTGCTAATGCCAGACAGTCGATTCCAAATATCTTACAGACAACAAAAAATGTAATGAAATCCATGAATTATATATCTATCTTTTTAAAGTGTTATGCAAATGATACTACTTTCCATACTATTACTATACATGAGAATTAGAAGCAACTCTTCATTTCCTGATAGTTTCACTGTGGCTCTTAATGCTGAAAAATATTCCACCACTCTGCTGCTTGTTGACCCAATCCTAAAATGACTGCACCAGTTTAGGACAGAGTGTACAAATCACTACAATTCCCAAATTAAACTGAGCAACTTGTGTACCTAAAGGGAAATTATGGGTTTTTTTATAGCAAGAGAACAGCAAGTGACAAACTGTAGCGAAACATATTTGTTTGAAATAGATGCACAGATATGACGGCTATTCTCCAGTCCTTCTACCTGCAATGAACATTCAGTGGCTTTCTTCACACGGAGCTTTTATCCTGAGATCAAAATTGCTCCTTCACGAAAGTTTGCAGGCTCTTTACATGACACCGTTGACACGATGTGATTTTGTTTTTTCCTATTTTTCTTCAAGTTATCTTTTTATACTTATATTTCCTTTAAATATTTATTTCTATCACTTTTTATTAATTTCTCTCATTCCTTACATTCACCTTTGTCAATAAAAATTGCTTCCCACTGTAACTTCCCTCCCCTGCTTGTAATGGATAATCTTATAGCCTTCTGGTGCCTGATGTACTTTTGTTTTCTTTTGCAATGTAACAAATGTGGTGTGAAAAGAAATAGAATGCAGAGTTTGACCCTAAATACAAGCCTGAATTGTAAACATCCTGATATGTAATCTGTGATCTGAGTATGAATTAGAACACTATGAAATGTGAAAAGGTCAACATTCTAAACCAGTGCATGTCATGTGAATAGCCCAGACCAGGAAGGGGAGGTGTGAATGGAGAGTGAATGGTGTTACTGCAGGAGGGCCAGATGAGGGTGCTCTGGTATGTGCAGAAGATTGCCGAAGTATCAGTTACAAAAGATGGACAGGGGACAATAAAAGAGGAGTATTTAGAGATGTTCTGATAACAAGGACAGCACCTTAGAACCATAGAAATGTTGGGGAGTCAGAAGGAAGTGCCTGCCTGTCTACAACAAATGTCACTCTTGGGAAATTGGGCACATGATGTATTATCAACAAAGAACATACTGAACCCCTCTTTGATCTCATGAGCCCCAACAAAGGAAAAAGAGTATAAAACCCCTGAATCTACCATTGTTCAGGAGGGGCATGGTTGCACCTGGATCGTTGTACGTGCACATACAACAGTACCCTCGATCCAACGGGACATGCATTAAGTGCTCTGGCCAAGTACTTAATAGCGTTGTGGTGAGTATGTGTTGGGTAAAATTCATGGAAAGGATTTTACTGTCCAGGGCTTAGATATGGGTGCAGCTATCTTTGTTCTGTCATACTCACTGTTAGTTTGGATATAAGACAGCAGGCTTGGGCGTGGGCCTGGCTGACACTGTATCATCGTTGTCTCAGTGGGCCATTTTAGCAGCATTGGACTGATATGGAACTGAGCAACCAACAAGGGCTAACTGTATATTTAGTCATTTAATGCACCACATTTGGGTAACTCAATTTCTACCTTAAGAGGCGCTCAACTTCTTAAAGCCTCAAAGAAGGGTGCAGCTTCTTGAGGATTGTTGGTTCTGGGCTCTAATCTAAGAGGCGTGTAACGTCTTGAGATTCAGGGGGCTTGAAGCTCTTTAGAGATTTCTTTGTAATTAAGTTTGTACCTAAGACGCGTGTAACCTCTTCAGTCTTCAAGTTTTGTAATCAAGTTTGTGCCTGAGAGGTGTGCGATCTCTTCAGCCTCAAAGAGCATGCAACTCTCTGGGGAGGTTCTACTTTTGCTTATTTCTTTTTATTTCAATAAATCTCCTTTTCTTTCATCTACATTGATTGTGTGTGTGTTCTCCTCCTTCTCATAAGATCCCAAACCTCTCAGCCTGATCAACTGAGTGGTCCTGGGGAAAATTAAATCCATATTTTACATCGTGACCCTCCAGGGCATCTCCGGCACAAAATGCCCTTTGTTCCATTTTTTAATAGATCGCAGATAATGAGCTATCAAATCACCCCGTTGTGTTCCACTTGAGCTCCCTCCGTGAAAAGAGGAAAAGCGGCAAGAAGAGGAGTGAGATCAATGAAAGATAATGGAGGACTCGGATAGGGGGAGAAGGAGGGGGAAGGGGAAAGGAAGTGGGTGGAAAAGGGAGTCGTCATGATCCTGCATTGAGAACAGAAGCAGAAAGCCCCGTTCTAAATGTAAGATTTTAGGCTGGTGTAGAGTTGCCCAGTATCTTACTTCATAAACATCATTGTCATCTGGAGGAATCACAATGTATACATTCAGCTTCTTCCCAGGATGCTTCTCTGCAAAGCATATGACTTCTTGCAACATAATCTCTGCCACTTCATCCTTTGGCAAGCGTAAATCTTCAATCCCAAGGGGCGGAAAAGAAATGGATGAAAACTGCTGCTCCTGAGTCTTGAAAAGACCTTTAGAAACAGCTGTTTTTAGTGCCTGCTAGAGAAAAAGCAGAGTTATATAGGCTGTCTTTTCACATTTAAAGAGTTAAGAAATGGAACACTAATAGAAAAGGACATCACCTCCTGTGCACTGCCTTCACTGGAAGATGGCCATACCACATGGAGCACGAAGTCGCAGTCAGTATTGTATCCATTTGTGCACACGAGTTTGGGACTGTTTGCTGGAAGCTTCTGTAACTCAAACAGAAATTGCTCCTGCATAGCTGGACCTGCTTTTTCCAGAATCGCTCTTGAAATAGTTCCTTGGGAGAGATCATCTGGCACAATCACAGAGTTAATAATAATGGCAGCCTGGAAGAGAATAATCTAGAATCTGAAACCATTTCATATTGGGTTCATGCACAGTTTCTATGTAGTAGGGCAGCTGTCCCCAACCTGGTGCCCTCCAGATGTTTTGGACTACAACTCCCAGGATTCCTGACGCTAGCCGTGCTGGCTGGGGTTGATGGGAGTTGAAGTCTAAAAAATCTGGAGGGCACCAGGTTGGGGAGGTCTGTAACAGAACATTTCAAAATGCCCTCCTTCTGATATAGTACAGTACACTACCAGATCCTTCACGCAAAAGGGCTAGGAGAACACAACCCACAGCTTATAAATGAATGGGATTCATGTGGGTTTAAAAATCAATTAGCACAAATCAAGCATTATTGGTCTTTATATGAAACAGGAAGTAAATAATTAAACTGCAGAAGACTTGTGATATCACTCTCTCTCCTAGTATTAAATACTTAGGGATCCATATTCCAGTCCAGTTGAAAAATGTTATTAAACTGAATTAGAAAGCCCTTGTCAGGCAAATAGCGGATCTATTCTGAAAATGGACAAAGCTTAACCTGTCCTGGCTAGGCAGAATGGCATTTGTGAAGATGTCAGCCTTGCCAAAGATTAACTGCCTATTTCAGACCCTCACAGTATATCTCTCAGAATATTATTTAAATAAATGGCAGAGACTGTTTACACAATTTGTGCATGGCAACAAAAAGTCCAGACTGGCCAACAAACGCCTATTTCAACAAACTAAAAAAGGAGGCTTCAGAATGCCAATTTCGATTTATTTTGCAGCATACCAACTTAGGCAATTGATACAAATTTTGGATAATCATTCAAAACATGTATGAGCAGACATGGAAATCAGAAGGAAATCAAGGCTAGAAATCAAGGGTTTAATTTACAGGAAAATGCTTACAAAAAACATCAGTGAAATAGATAATCCCTTTTTAAAGTGCACTTTGTTAATATGGCACAAATGGAGGTAAAAGCTCATGCCAGATCCATCTCCATTCATTCCCTTTTTATTTCACCCAGTTTTTAAGTGAGGACAAATTTAATCAATTTCGGCACTGGGTGGACCATGGCCTTTACAGATTGACGGTTTTGTTCACTGGACTTACTCCCAAAACTGGAAAACAGTTGAAATCTCAACTAAAAAATAGAACATTTAATTAGATACAATTAAATCAAATTACACATTGTTCCAGTATACCGATTGTAAAAGTGCAAATAGTATGTCCCAAAATGCAATTTGAAAACCTTATAATACAAAATACAATAGACACAAAAGGGTTAACCTCAACTATATATAGATTATTATTGGATATACAATTTCCTACAATGGATGAAATTATTCAGGTATGGGGAAAATGACCTGGGAACAACAATTGACCAAGGGAAATGGGCTAAACTGTACCAGGCAGCCGCCATGAAATCCACCTCTACAAAAACTAAGGAAAATACGATTAAGGTACTTCATAGGTAGTATTTCATACATAGGAGACTTTGTTATATTTATAAAATTGTTTCACCCAAGTTGTAGAGGAAGTGTAACAAACAGGCATGTATTTTCACATGTGGTGGTCGTGTGTGACAATCAATCAATTTTGGCAAAAGGAGTTTAAGGAGGCTGTTTTAAACACAGATCAAGTGATTCATATCTCCCCAGTGGTGGGTTTACTCTCATTATACAACAATGAAAAGAAACATCTAAAAAACAAGGCACTTCTGACATTCTTTTGGGTAGCAGCAAGGATGGAAATAGCAATGAGTTAGAAAACCACTCACTGTCCAACTGTTCAACAATGGAGACTCAGATTATGGTCAATAGCTCTAATGGAGAAGTTAGTTAACACATGAAGGCCATGCAGAAATGTGCAAAAAGGGGATAACTTCAACACAACTTGTGGGATTTTCTAAACTTTATGATACAGCACAAAGAGGTAAATCAACCACCACAGTTATACGGTCTTTTATGGCAAGATTGCTTGGGTTAACAGAGTATAAACTGATAAAGATAAGCAATCAGACAAGCTCACAATTGTATGTAACAATGATCAAGATAAATGTATATGGATGTTCTTACTGATATCTCTCATTAAGTTATTTAGGGTGCACTTGTATGCATGTTTAGACAGAAAAAAGTCCTACAACTCCCAGCATGGCATAAATGGCTGTGGCAAGCTGGGAGTTGTAAGACTTTTTTCTGTCTAAACATGCATAGGATTGTGCCATTAAGGTATTGTTAAATTTGAAAAACCAATACAAATATATATTTAAAATTTAAAAAATGGATGGATCTCCTTGGAATGCCAACGGTTTGGTGATTTTCTCCACCCCAGTGCAAGAAGTATCCTTGGTATGCCAAGACAACAGCACATTCAACTGTAAAGTCTTAAAAGAGAGTTGCCTTCTCAGTTATTGTTGGAGCAAAGGAAGGGAAAGCATTCACTTGCACAAGACAGAACATCTTTAAAGACCTCTGCCCCCCAGCATACAAAAAGTAGTACTAGGGAGGTAGAAGCATCCTTAGAAGAAGAGTGGATATGAATTGTAGGAATCTACCCATCTATTAAAGACAGGAGTGGGGAACCTGTAGCCTTCCAGACATTGTTGGAGTCCAACTCCCATCTGCTCCAGCCAGCATGACCAATGATCATGGAAGATGGGAACTGCAGTCCAACACCGGGAGGGCCACAGGTGGATTTTAAAAGATCGGACACTATATGCTCTATGATGTTGCTCATCTGGCACCTGCAAGCACTCAAAATCCCAAGTAATGGGGAAATTCATCAATGCTCCCAACCTAGGAATGTAGGATGCTGCCTTATACCATTCGTCCATCTAGCCCAGTATTGTCAACACTGACTTGCGGTGGCTCTCCAGGGTTTCAGACAGGATTCTTTCCTAGCCCTACCTGGAGATGCTTGGGAGTAAACCAGGGACCTTCTGCCCACAAAGCAGGTGGTTTACCACATAGCTGCAGTAGCAAAAACCAATCATGTGAACTGGCCCTCAGTTTCCAACTCTCCCATATTTAGCTCCCATCATATCAACTTATAAGCACATGGAAACTTACCTGTTGTTTTTCTATATTCCCTTTTCTTATCTGTAGGCAGAGATCATTGACTGTGATGGAATCCACAGTCCCCCTCAGAGGCACAATGTCATCACCGCCGAGCAACTCTTCACAAGCCCTTCTCATGACTTCAACAGTGGTCTCGTCAATGTTCACAAGGTGGATTTCTTGCAAGTACCCAAATAATGGAGCTAGCTGGATAAAATTCTTTATAGTCTGAACAATCACTTGAGCGCACAAGTCCTGCGGGAAGTTAAAGATCCCCGAGCTCAAGACGGGAATGGCCACGGACTTGATATTGTTTTCTGGAGCATTCACGTATTTCAAGATATTGATAACAGCTGCTTCAAGCTTCAGGCAACATTCCTCCTTCTGATCTTCAGACCACCTTGGACCTACTGCATGGATGACTTGCTTACAATGGAGTCTTCCTCCGCTAGTGACGGCTATTTGGCCGGCACTGAGCGGTCCATTCTTTTCAATGAAATGCTTGCACTGCTCTTCAATTTCTGGCCCTCCAGCTTTCAGAAGTGCAAATGCAAGACCCCCAAAATGATGAAGGTGCTCATTGGCTGCATTCACCAAAGCATCAGCCTCATGTCTTGGAAGGTCATCTACCCAGACCGAAACTTCAATTCCTTCCTTCAAGCTCTTCCTATACACTTCAGTGGGGTTTCTTATGCTCTTAAGGACAGTGATGCAGCCAAACTTCTTCTGAAGCAGGCTACATAGGTAGTTCTCTCTTCTCTTAAGAATTGCATAAACACTGTTACTGATGGGAATGGATAACATTTCCTCATCTATTGGCATCCCAATTTCTAGGGGAATAAAACAAAGTAAACATCTTGGGGTTGTGTACAAAACCCCCAAACACCTTTAAAATATATTTTTAAGCTTTCCCTATTTTTTTTTTCTTCTTTCCTAAAATGGTTTAGGAAAAGAAAATTCATATCGTATCTGCAGAATGCCCTCCCAGCCTAACACAACATACAGAAATATTATAACATCAACTGTACCTGTGAATCCATTTATTTACATAATAGGAGATCAGGTAACAGCCCCAAGCTAAAAGTTGCCAAGCTGGTAAATAATTGCTGAAGTGCAGCAACCCCTACACCTGCACCACATCACAAAATGTGAAATAGCCATAAGTTGCATGCCAATTTTAGAGCAGAGTGAAAAGGCCTATGGAGAAAGGGATATGATCCCACCCCACATTGTACATAGCAATATGTACATGTACAGCTCCATGTGTGTCAAATAGGGGTAGGCAACTTGTGGCCCTCCTGACACTGGACTGCAACTCCCACCATTCCTCACCATTAGCTATGCTAACTAGGGCTGAGGACAGTTGCAGTCCAACAACATCTGGAAGGCCACATGTTGCCCACCACTGACACAGGAGAATAGGTGGAATAGGCAGACAGGTGGTATGAAAATCTCTGCAGTACAAGAATCCTGAGAGAGATAAGTTCTCTGTTCCTGTAGGCCAGGGCTGGACAACTTGTGGCCTTCCAGATGTTTGCCCTACAACTCCCATCAATCCTAGCCAGTATAGCCAATGGTGAGGTCTGATGGCAGTTGTAGGCCAAAACACCCAGAGGTCCATATAAATTGCCCACCCCTGCCATAGGCCTTTCTCTGCTGCTTCTGAAATAACTGCAGCTTCATAATCACTTGTTGTTGTTGTTGAGTCGTTCAGTCGTGTCCGACTCTTTGTGACCCCATGGACAAATAGCACGCCAGGCCTTCCTGTCCTGCGCTCTCTCCCGGAGTGTGCTCAAGTCCATATTCATTGCATCGGTGATGCTATCTAGCCATCTCATCCTCTGCCGTCCCCTTCTCCTTTTGCCTTCGATCTTCCCCAGCATCAGGGTCTTTTCCAGGGAGTTCATAATCACTAGTCTACAACAAAAGGCAACAAGAGGACCACCTACCTGCACTGTCATTTTGGGTGGTCTCAGAACTGGAAGCCTGTGAAAAGAACATAAAAATGCTATCAAAGTTATTACTAATATATATCCCAGAGCCACTGAGGTTAACGTTTATTGGATTGTTAATAAACAATCTTACTTCAGCAAGTCCCTCTGTGGAAATAACGTAAAAGAACCTTACTTCAAGTTATTGTGCAGTGCAATCCTAAGCATGTTTACTGCACTGGAAGTAACTCCCAATGAATTCAGTGGGATTTAGTCTCTCCTACGTATGCATGGGATTACAGCCATAAATTAACCTGTCAATATAATTTATCAGTAGTCAGACAACAGCATGCAAGACAGCCCCACACATTTTTTCTTGGAAGGAAGTCCTACTGAGTTCAGTGCCACTTTCCTCCTATATAATCATGCACAGGATTGCAGCCTTAATGGTGATACACGTCTTTTTTAGACCACACATATCTTTACACGTTATTGGGTATGCCTCAAATAAGCAAGAGGCCGCAGCTTACTGCTTGACCAGCTGCTCTGCATGCAGACAACCCCAAATTCAATCCCCAGATTCTCCAGGTAGTGCTTGGAAAGAATCCTGCCTGAAACCAGTGGAGGGTGGTGGCTCTGATGTCAGTGGGCCAGTGAATCAGAACCAGTCAGAACTCTGAAGGAGCTATCTAAGGTGCGAAGAACTCCTTTAGTGTTCTGATTGTTTCTGACTGAAACCCAGAGTGGATTCACCACCCTACTGACACTGGAGCCATGAGCCTCCGCTGCCTGAAACCCTGGAGAGCCACTGCCAGTCAGTGTCAGCAGTACTGGGCTAGATGAACTAATGGTCTGGTTCGGTATAAGGCAGCTTCCTATGTTCCTTCCTACGTACCACAGTTGTATTTGGTATGCATGGCGATTTCCACAATGCAAACAAGCCCACACACAAAGGATGTTTTGTGTGTGTGTGTGGGGGGGTATTTTTTATTTGGTTGTTGAGTTTATATTCTGAACTTTCGTTACTCCATGGCACAACTTGTTTCTTTCAGGTCAAATTTTTAAAAAATCTTGGATTTTCTAAGGTAACCTCCGTTCAGCTTGAATCCATGATTGGTGCATAGGCTGAAAAACTGTGTTTGCATCTTCTTTTCTTTCTGCTCACTTACCAGCAATTTCATCATGTTCCCCATCTTGAATCTCTTCCTCCGTGTCCCCTCCTAGATGTCACTTCTTTTCTCGTCCATTTTCCATGGGTTCAGGCTGAGTAATAAGGAACTGCCTTGACCGTCTCACCTCCCTTAGAATCTTCTCGTCTAGTTACTACGGAGACCCCTGCTGGAACCTAAGCACCATTGTCACGCCTCTTCCCTGATCACAACCTTCTCAGCATTTAAAGCAGGCTAGGGAAGTCTGGCCTTCTAGATGCTGTTGGGACTGCAACTCCCATAATCCTAGCCAGCATAGCCAATGGTGAGGGGAGTCCCAGTCCAGCAACATCTGCAGGGCCATATGTTTCCATTCGTGATTTAAAGGCTGGCAGGCATGAGGGATACGGCCTTCACAGTAGCAATTCGGATTGGGGCTTTGCGTCTGCTTTTCTTCAAAATAAAAATGGCCTGTTTAAGCACACATTTTTAAAAGCATCAATAACTAAAATGTAGTTTGGCCCTGAGTAAGTTGTGCACCTCCTTTTCAGCATTAGCATTTTTCACCCTTCAGTGTAGTAATAGCCATATTGGCCCCAAAGAATAATGTGTATTTTAATCCCACCCTTCCTCCAAGGAACTCAGAGTGGCGCACATGGTCTTCCTTTTATTCTAACAGGAACTGTTAAGTAGCTTAGGCTGAGAGAGAAAGAGAGAGACGAGGATGGACCCAACGTAAACCCTGCTGGATCAGACCAAAGGCCTATATAGTCCAGCGTCCTGTTTCCCAACCAGATGCCCCTGGGAAGCCCACAAGCAGGACACAAGCACAACAGCACCCTCCTGTTCATATTCCCCAACCACTGGTGTTCAAAGGCTGGATGCTTCTATCCTGGAAGAAGTATATAGTCATCATGACCAATAGCCTTGTCTAATCCCCTTTTAAAGCAATCCAAGGTGGTGGTGAATTCTTGTGCTAGCGAATTCCACAGTTTAACTATGCGCTGTGTGAAGAAGTACTTCCTTTTGTCTCTCCTGAATCTCCCACCACTCAAATTCACTGGATGACCTCGAGTTCTAGTATGATGACAGAGGGAAAAAAACTTCTCACCATCCACTTTCTCCATATATGCATAACTGTATACACCGCTGTCATGTCCCTCCTTATTTGACTTTTTTCTAAGCTAAAACGTTCCAAATGTCATGATATTTTCTTATAGGGGAGTTGCTCCAGCCTCTTGACATTTTGGTTGCCCCTTTCCATAGTTTTCCTGCTCTACAATATCCTTTTTTGAGGTGCAGTGATCAGAACTATATTCAGTATTCCAAGCGTGGTCACACCATAGATCACCTTGTAGCCCTCCAGAGGTTTTGGCCTACAACTCCCATCAGCCCTAGCCAGCACTGCCAATGGTGAGGGATGAGGGGAGCTGTAGGCCAAAACAAGTTGCCCACCCCTGCTATAGATTAGCTAGGAGTTATGGCTCAGTGGTAGAGCCCCTGCTTAGCATGCAGAAAGCCCCAGGTTCAATTCCTGGCATCTCCAGATAGGACTAGGACGGAATCTTGCCTGAAACCCTGGAGAGCCACTGCCAGTCAGTGTCTGCAATACCAGGCTAGATGGACCACTGGTCTAACTCCATATAAGGCAGCTTCCTATGTTTCTATTTGTATAAAGGCATTATGATATGGACAGTTTTCATTTTATTCCTTTCCTAATGATCTTCAATATCTGGATCATTATGATCCCCAGCACACTGGGTCAACATTTTCATTGAGCTATCCACCACAACCCCAAGATCCCTCTCCTAGTCAGTCATCACCAGCTCAGAACCAATCAGTGTCTATATGAAGCTAGGACGTTTTGCCCCAACATGCATCATTTTACACTTACTTACACTGAACCACATTCACCATTTTGTGGCCTATTCACTATCCAAATTATGCAGGGTGGTGAAAAACAAAAAGGAATTGCAAAGCACCCCAAAAGAAGAGATCCTTTTGTGCTACTTCCTTTCCACAAACCCATACTTTCAAAAAGCTCTGGTGGGAAGCTGCTAACTGCACTGCCTTGCCTGAATGAGGGTGATCAACTACAGCAAAAGACAGCTCTTTATATGGTTGTGTAGTAATTCCATGTCACTCACAAATGTGAGAAAAGCTGCTCCTGCTAAAATTCCCTCTTCTTCTGCACAATTATTAATGGCACAAGATCCCTGTCTTCTCTTTAGTGACTTGCCCAAGGCCACCCAGTGACAGAGGGGCAGTTTATCTATTTGTCAGATCTTATATTTCTGTAAGAGGCTGGCCCTCAACAAATTCGTATCACAGAGATTTATGTCTGAGTAAACATGTTTATGATTGGGATGCCTGGCTAAAATTTAATGCATACTTTCTTGGAAGATGTTCAACAGAAATTCATGAGATTTCCCCAACAGAAATGGGGGAACTGGGCTGCTAACAGTTTAAACCTAAACATGCTGATTTGGAAATAAGCCCTGTTGAGTTCAGTGGGACTTACTCCCAGGTAAGTGTGTGTAGCAGCTGCTATCCTATACACACTTACCTGGGAGTAACCCCAGTGAACTCAATGGCGCTTACTTACAAGTAAACAAATTTAGGATTGCACTGTAATGGTTCAATCGTATACAAGTTTAGGCAGGAAAAAGTCCTGCCTGGGGCATGCTGGGAGTTGTAGGGCTTTTTTCTGTCTAAACATGCATAGAATTGTGTCCTAAGTCTCCCATCCCAAACTGTGCAGAGTTCAAAGGACATTAAAAAATACCGCATCATGAACGTCTTTTCACAGCCAGCAACAGGATGGTGAAAAGATGGTCTTTTTGTTTTATTTTTTTCTACCAATGCCTGATTATCGATTTAAGTGGTCAGGGTCTTATAGTGCAACCCTACATATGCCTACTCAGAAGTAAGTCCCACTGAGTTCAATGGGGCTTGCTTATTTATTAGATAAGTGTGTATAGAACTGCAGCCTTAATCCGTATTAGTAATTTCACGAAGAAAATAAGAGGTGATAATTCTTGAAGAATGCTTAAATCAACACAAAGTTATAACCTTTGTGTTTGCGTAGGGGTCTGCGTAAAAAATACCACCCTAATGGCAGAAAGCGAGGAGAATCTAAAGAGCCTCTTGTTGAGGGTGAAAGTGGAGAAGCTGGTTTGAAACTCAACATTAAAAAAACGAAGATCATGGCATCTGGCCCCATCACTTCCTGGCATATAGAAGGGGAAGAAATGGAAGCAGTGACAGATTTTACTTTCTTGAGCTCCAAGATCACCGCTGACGGTGACTCTAGCCATGAAATTAAAAGATGCTTGCTCCTTGGGAGGAAAGCTATGGCAAACCTAGACAGCATAGTAAGAAGCAGAGACATCACCTTCCCGACAAAGGTCTGTCTAATCAAAGCTGTGGTTTTCCCAGTAGTAATGTATGGCTGTGAGAGCTGGACTATAAGGAAGGCTGAGTGCCGAAGAATTGATGCTTTCGAACTGTGGTGCTGGAGATAGGGATGTCAGAGAATTTCGCCACGAATCTCGGGGAGGCCGAATGCCAGCGCATTTGGCCCCCCGAAATTGGTGGCAAAACGGTCTGCCCCCCCCACCCCCCCTGGGACGGGACTTACCTTGGGCGAATCCTCCTGGCGGCAGCGGCTACGGCGGCCGGTCTTCCGACCAGCTGCTGCCACCGTTTCCAGTTAAAAAAAAAAAAAAGTGATAGGCTACGTAAAGATTTACGTAGCCTATCACGGCTAGATTTTTAAAAAATACCGTGATAGGCTACGTAAATGTTTACGTAGCCTATCATGGCTGAGTAAAAAACAAAAACAAAAACACCACGTGTTTTTGCGTTCCTTATTTTGGCACATGTAGTCTACGTAAACATTTATGTAGACTACCGCAAAAATAAGGGGAATGCAAATAGTGTAGACACTACCCATGGGCGCCGCCATTTGCATACGCGCAGTTTGTTGGTTTGGTTTTTTTACTCAGCCGTGATAGGCTACATAAAGATTTATGTAGCCTATCACGGCTGACTGCAGGGACGCAAACGGCGGCGGCTACGGCCGCTGCCATTTGCAGCCCAGCCGGCCAGGATTCAGGGGTGGAGGGATAGAGCACCTCCCCCCCAGGCCAGAATTTTGGGGGGAGGGACAGAGCGCCTCCCCCCCGGCCAGAATTTCGGGGGGAGGGATGGAGCGCCTCCCCCCAACCACAAATCAAATTTCATTCAAGGTAAGTGACTTTCATACATCCCTACCTGGAGAAGAGTCTTACGAGTCCCCTGGACTGCATGGAGGTAAAATCAGTCAGTCCTAAAGGAAATCAACCCTGACTGCTCAGTGGAAGGCCAGATACTGAAGCTGAAGCTCAAATATTTTGGCGAAGAGAAATGCGAAGAGAAGAGACAACTCCCTGGAAAAGACCCTGATGCTGGGAAAGATTGAAGGCAAAAGGAGAAGGGGACGGCAGAGAGGATGAGATGGCTAGATAGCATCACCAATGCAATGAATATGGACTTGAGCACGCTCCGGGAGAGAGCGCAGGACAGGAAGGCCTGGCGTGCTGTGGTCCATTTGGTCACGAAGAGCCGGACACGACTGAACGACTGAACAACAACAACTGCGTAAAAAACGCCCAGAAGAAATGAGCATATAACTTAATGCCCCGCCACCGGGACCATCACCAACTACACCCACCCCGCCAAGGGGTAGAGAGCTCTTGTACTAAGTAACTGCGTTACTGACGGAAATCCACAGGGGCGGCATGGGGCCGCGGCGATGGGGCGCGGAGAATGCTCGCCGGCTGAACTTCTGCCCGTCACGCGGCTTTTAAAGGCGAACAGGACTCCGTCCGGGAATAGGAGCAAACGCGGATTGCTGGGCCAGGCCGGCGCTGCCCGGGGAGGGCAGCAGGTGGCGCTGGACGCATGACACGGAGGGCGGCGATGGGCTACGCCTTGCCCTGGCGGCGGCGGAGGAGTTCTCGCTGGCTGTTTATCTCCTCCGAGAGCTTGCGAGGAATCGAAAGCGAAAGTTCCCTCGCCCTCCCCAGCCGCAACGCCATCGCCATCGCCATGGCCGGCCGCCCTTCCGCGCTGCTCGTGCAGGTCTCCGCTGCGGATCTGCCCTTGGGCAGGCTGCAGAAGAAGCTGGCGGTCTACTTCCAGTCCCAGAAGAAATCCGGGGGCGACGAGTGCGACGTGCAGCTGCTGGATGGTGAACGGGGCGTCTATGCGGTGTGCTTCCGGTCGGAGGAAGGTAACAGACGGCTGAGGAGGCCTCGCGCGGGCGGTGGACGTGGCTCCGAGAGGGCTGCGCCCACGCCATGGAGCCCCTCGCGGCAGTCCCTGGACGAGGCGCTCGTTCTGGCTGCGACAAAGCGCTGCACCGCTTTCCAGAGATCCCCCTCTCCCCAAGCGCTTTTGATTCTAGCATGGCCAACTTTCCCTTTCTTTCCTCCCGCCCCACCCTGCCCTGCCAGGTAGGGCTCCTGGTGATCCTTGAACAGATTCACGACAGGCAGAAATCTCGCCGGGGAAGCGCCTCCTATCGCTCAGATCGCCCAACCCCGGGAAATCTTCACCTGTTGGATTTCTGCCTGCCGCCAGGCTGTTAAAGGCCTGGGGTTCCTGCCAGGGAAAAAGTTGACAAGCACATTTGGGCCATGGCTCAGGCCTCCCCTTGGGAATTCCCTGCGGTGAAATTGGTGTTTGTTTGTTTTTAAGTTGACTCTTGAGTATATGCAGAGTGCTTTCCTTTCACCACTGGCTAATCACAGCCAAACATTTCAGAGGGGGTAGGGGAGAGGTTTTTCAAGCTGGAGGCTGTGGCCTCTTGGTAGGGTTGGGCCTCCACAGCTCTCGTTTTAGGAATTGAGCACTATCACTACCATTCATACAGGTTTGTTCCAAAAGTTCCATATCCTATCTGCCAGGTCTCAACATGCCCATTGGCTTCCAAATTCTCCCCTAGCAAAAGAAACTGTTAATTAATCAAGTCCCTGAAATGTGTGTTGTTTTTAAATACATTATGTTTTTTGCCCAAGGTTTTTGGTATAGAAGACATTCTCGAAACCACAAAAACACCAGCCAAAATAGAAAGTATTTGGCCAATTTTAAAGTGTACCTGGCCCACACATGACCAAGGTTGTTGCTCTTCTGAAGCAGCACCAGGCGGGTTCAGGGGCAGAACCTGCATTACACTGTACTTTATTTAAAGCAGGGGTGGAGAACATGTGGCCCTCCAGATATTGATGAACGTCAACTCCCATCTGCCCCAGCCAGCAGATTATAGGCGCAATCCTATGCATGTTTAGACAGAAAAAAGTCCTCCAGCTCCCAGCATTCCCCAGCCAGCATGGTGCCCTCCAGATGTTTTGGAGTACAATTCCTATGGTCTCTGACCATTGACCATGCTGACTGGGATGGGAGTTGTAGTCCAAAACATCTGGGGAAGGCTAGGTTACCATATGTAGGCTTCTGGTTGCTTTTACACAGTCCAGCCCTGTAAATAAGCCAACAAAAGTTACTAGCCTGCAAAAAATCTATACCAGCCTGCTAAGAGGCTAGTAGCCTGTGTTTCCGTGCTGTCTGTGGAGGACGGGGAGCCCCTCTTAGGCTAATATTTTTAAATGCCTTCTACCAAGTGGACTGGCAGAGGGGATGGAGCAACCTGTCACTTCTCTGCCAGCCTGCTGCATAGTCTTGAAGGCAGAGACTTTCCTTCCTCCACTTTGAAAACTGAAATCATGCCAGTGGATTCTAGGCAAGTTATTAAATACAAGGCTGCAGTAGCAGGACTTCAGATGTCTGACATGTGTTTGAACCTATATGTGCGTGTGTCAAGATGTTGTTGTAAACCTGGATTATGCGGGACCCCGCCCCCTGGTATTTCGGTGACTTCAGGATGATGGTGTGTTAGGCATGCAGTGCGATGCCTGCATGAACACCAGTTAAACAAATGTACCATATATTCCACTAATGTTTGTTTCTTATTCAAACTGGTTTAGTGAAGAACCGAGTGAAGGCACATAAATACCATTCCATAGAGACTGCCAACATAACTCTGGAAGTAAGAATCCTGCCAGATTCTGAAGTTACGATGACAAATTCTGCAGAACAAACATTGACAAATAAATTGATAAGCCCATCTGCAAACTCACCTTGGGCTTCGAGTACTCAACAACTGCAAAACGATTTTGAAAAGAAGCTCAGTGCAAAATATGCAGGTGATCGTGAAAGCATTGCTGGAAAGGTAAGACTCCAGCATTGCCCAGACTGAAAGTTGAGAACTCCTGGCCTAAGCCCCTTCCTTCCTGTATTGGTTAATATGAAAATCCTGGAATTTAAATGTTGTGGATAACAGGATTTTTGAATTAATTTTATGCAGTGATCACAAAGTATTCATTTTTTCCCTTAGCAGCTATTTATTTATTTATTTTTAAAAGAAAGCTGGGATTTTCATAACTCGTGCATTTTGTAACCAGCATTCTGTGTGTAGTCACATCTCTGCCCATTTATTTGATAACAGTAATAAACTGGAGGAATACCTACTTTTCCTTGAGTGCTGAAAATGCTTTGTGTGTCCTCTGTTCTTAATCTGTGCAACAGTTATTAGGAACATAAGAAGCTGCCTTATACTGTATACTGAGACAGGCTATGTAGGCCAGTATTGCCTACACCAGAGGTGGACAGAAAGTAGACCTCCATATGTTTTGGACTTCAACTCCCATAAGCTCCTGCCAGCATGGCCAGTGGTCAGGAATGCTGGAAGTTGAAGTCCAAAATATCTGGAGATCTACGTTCTGCCCACCCCTGGTCTACACTGCCCGGCAGTGGCTCTCCAGGTTTCCATGCCCTGCTTGTGGGTTCCTGGTTGATAGCAGGTTGGCCACTGTGTGAACATGATGGACCTTTAGTCTGATCCAGCATGGCTCTTCTTACGTTCCGGCAGATGTTTTCCCAGCTCTACTTGTAGATGCCAGGATTGAATCTGGGATCTTTTGTATGCAAAGGAACTGCTCTGCCACTGAACTGTGGACCTTCACTTGTAAAGGAGGCCAGTATAATTAGTCCCAAATGACATATTGGTGTGTGTGGATGCATGCCAAAGGCTAAAAGAGAATGGTTTGCCGAAGACAGCTCTTCTTATGTTCCGGCTATTCAAGTTGGCTATTCAGCAGCTGGCACACGTGCTTAACCACATCATTGCACTGGCTTCAGTTGTTTGATCTCTTCTTTTTTCCCCACCAGATATTTCTCACTGTATCTGCCACTTTGAATACTCACCTGTTTACAGAGGAGGAGAGGAAACATGTGATTGCTCTGTGCCCCACTTTAAGAATAGACAGCATCTCAAGCCGGTTTGGCATTGAAAAGGTGACAGGAAATTATGGTGATATTGAAGAGTTACACTGTCGTTTTGAGAAACTCCTTGGATCCTCCCATCACCGCTGCGGTGAATTTTCAGACCCCAAAAGACAGAATAGTTTGGAAGAAATGGATGTAGGAGACCAGAAAGATGGAAACAAGACTGATTTAGAAGATGTTTGGAATGATTTGGAAGTTCCTTCAGGTATCTTTGAATACTATAGCCAGGCCTACAAGGAAGAAGTTGAAGAACTGGAACAGAAGTTTAATGTCAAGCTAACTAGTAACGAACGTGAAAATGGATTGACTGCTGTACACTTTGCTTCTGTTGGGAGTCTTAACTTGATCGAGAAAGCTCAGCAGACTTTTGCCACAGCTTTTCAGAAAGTAGCAGCAGATGTGAAACAGGAAAAGATTCCTTTCACCAACCACCTCTGGCTTGATAAAGCAAAGGAAATGCTAAGCACCAAATATAAAAGTATCCTTGTTAAAACGGACATAAACGTATTAATTCTCCGTGGCCCTGCAAGGGAGATCTCAGCTGCTAAAGAAGAAATAGAGGCAAGGTACTTGGTTAAGATACCGGAACTCCCTCATTTTGCGAAAAGTGGCATTGAAGTTGATATTGATACATTTGAAATGCTGGAACCCACATTGGCTAAAGACATTGAAACTATAAACCGAAAGTATAGTACTGTAATGGAGAAAAAAAGATGTCTCAAGAGCCAGAAGGCACGCATCGTTTTTATGCCGAAGAAGCATGAAAATTCAGATCGGTCTTCACAAGCTTATGACAGCTTCATGTGTCTTTATCGGAAGATTTTACAACAGCCTTATTCTACAGTAATCCATTTGAAACTTTCAGGGGTTCAGAAAAGAAAACTGGATATGTTCTTTCCACAACTGCAAAGTGAAAATTCCAGGGTATCACTGGTAAGAGAGGGAGATACGCTGTTTATAGATGGTCTTCCAGAGCATGTGTGTTCTGCTGGAAAGCACATCATGACATTTCTGAATACTGATGTAAATCTATCTGATGTGAATCTACCACCTAGTTTCAGCCTTGGAGCCACTTCAGGTGCATACTCTGAACAAAACAGTGACCGCAAAATACACCCAGTTCCTTCCAGGGAGCAGTCAGATTCACAGGCAGCGGGAGCCAAACAAGAGGAGGAGTGCTCCATCTGCATGGATTTAATCCACCAAAAAGAAGTGCTGCCCAAATGCAAGCATGCATTTTGTAAGGAGTGCATTAAGAAGGCAATGAAATACAAGCCCACCTGCCCTGTGTGTAACATGTTCTATGGAAAGATTGAAGGAAATCAGCCACCTGGGACAATGCAGATCCATAAACTACGATGGTCACTTCCTGGTTATGAGGAATATGGTACTATTGAAATTAGGTATAGCATACCTGATGGCACCCAAACTGTAAGTTTGAGTAGGAATGTGTTGTTATAGCGTCACCATTAGTGATCCCCGCATGTTATTGATTCCTTTTTAAAATGTGTTTACCAAAGAAAAGTTGTAATAGCAGTTTAGTTGGGAATATAAACCAGGAGATATATATTTCTTCATCAAGCTTTAAATTTTACAAAAAGAATACAGAAATTATAATCTAGTGCACAGTGATCCACTCTTAAGTCTCCCTGAAATCAGTAGAGCTTAGGTCACAGCTAGACCAGGAGAATCTGTGATCAGACAATCCATGATTATCCCAGTTCTTAAAGTGGCAAATGCAGCCTGGGTGGGTGGGGTTTTAACCCTCCCCTCCCCTCCCCTCCCCATGCTGTTTTCCCAATCCAAATAGCTCCCTCTGAAGCTATTTGCCTTGTAGGACAAAAGATAGGAGTGAGTACCTGTACATTTTGCCCCATGAAGCAAATAGCAGAGGTGGGGGATTAATTTGGATCCAGAAAATTGCATGGATAGAGGGTTAAAAAGCCCTGATCTAAAGGGGGGGGGGATGAAGTGGCATTTGCCCCTTTTTAAAAACTGTGGGAGATCTGTGATGGAATCTCCATCTAATTTGGCCCTTAAAGTGCACCTAAATCTCTGCCTGCTTGTGGCTGGACTCTCCAGTTAGGCCATCGGCCTGGTCCTCTCATCTCTTGCCCAGTGAGATGGTGTGCTGTAGCAACACCTACTGAAGCAACATGGGTATTGCAGCAAAAGTGGAGAGGAGAGTAAAACCTCTTGAGAACTTGAGTGTTCACATCTAGACTGGAGAAGAAGAACATTTTAAAAATGGCATCCTTTGTCCACAAACCTAGGCAGCCCATCACAATTGTGTAATAATGTTGCGGTCAAATGGCTATGATAGAGGCTTTATAAACGTATGAATAGTGTTGATGGATCTCTCATTCTCTCTCTCTCTCTCATATAGTATTAGAACTAAGGGTCATACCCTTTGAAAATGATTGGCAGTAGGTTTGGGACAAGCAAGTGCTTAATTCAACACAGTTAAATTGTCAAATTTATTACCAGATGATGTGTGGTGACGACTGCTATCTTACATGGCTGTAAAAAGGGAGGAGGATATACATCTTATCATTGGCTATTAACATGATCACTAAATAGGAACTTCCATGTTCAGAGGCAGTATACATCTGAATACCAAGCGCTGAAGGTAAACAGAGGAAGGCTACCACTGTAAAGCTCTGATTGGGAGCCTTCCCAGGACAGCCATATGGCTGTACTCTGTTGGAAGTAGGATGCTGGATTAGATGAACCTTTGAGATTGAAGTCTGGTGTGACTTACAGCAGAGCTGCTTTATACAAAGAGAAAACGTGGTAACACAGCATTTAGTACTTGAGGCAATGAATGCAGCCTAGAGCCAGTTTAAAAAGAAGTTCAAATCATCTTACTTTATTAGTGCTTTTACACACGTCCTCAGAGAAGCACACAGCATTGTGCTTGTTGGAGAGGCAAGAGAGGAAAAAGGAAGAGGACAACAAGGGGATGAGCTAGACAAGCCTCTGTTGGCCATGCAACTCGTTCTCTATTGCCCCCTAGTATCTCGAAGTAAGCAGAGTTGTTCCTAATATCCAAAGAGGTGAGCAAAGGAAGCTCTAATTCCGGTCATTTGGTGAGGACCTTGCTAGCACATAGTGTACTTTAATATCTTCACTTTTCGCAATCAGGCAAGCCATCCAAATCCAGGAAGAAGATTCCTGGGAACATATCGGACTGCATATCTACCAGACAACAAAGAAGGAAAAGAAATTATGAGGCTGCTTCAACGTGCTTTTGATCAAAAATTGATTTTCACAGTGGGACAGTCACGTACAACTGGTATATCTGATGTTGTTACCTGGAATGACATACATCACAAAACTAGAACTGATGGAGGGCCTGACAGGTGAGTTGTGGGGGGAGGTGTTGGGGGCGGGGGCGGGTTACGTTTTGTTATTGCTGGTTCTGCGTAGTCCTATTCTTGTTTTTAGTTTGTTGTATTTTATTTTGTGGACTGACTTAAGTCAATAAGTGCTTTTAGAAACCATTTCAGAAGAAGGGTTAGTGTTCTGAACAAATCATAGCAATGAGACATCTCAGTGAAAATGTCTTGTACTTTTCTCCATCTTTGCTATGCATATTAATTTTGCCATTATCCAAAAAATTGGTTGGATATCTGTAATAATAAAAGAAGATGACTGTCTGTCACAGTACCAAAACTGTGAAATTCAGACACCTGAAACTTGGCATGCATACTAAGAGGACTGTGGGGTTCCTTTTTAATGCATTGATTGATTGATTGATTGATTGATTGATTGATTGATTAAAATGTGTCTCTGTGTTTGAAGCCTGCTGTACCATCTTCAGTCAGTAGGTGGCAGATAACCACTGCATAGATTTGCATTTGACACGGTTTGAAGCTAGGAGAGAGTAGTTGGAGGAACGGTTGTAGGCCTGCTGTCTCCTCCCATGCTGTGGGGCAGCCACCCCCTCAGCAGAGTGGAGTGGACAGACTCCTCCCTCTAATAAATATCTACTCTGTGGCTAGTCACATTCCCCATCCATAATAATAATTTAATTGATAAATAACATAATTTCTTTAGTGCTTTTCTTAGTGTTTTGCATTACCACAATAATCCTGCTCTGTGGTGTTATGCCCATACTTAACATAATGGGCAGTCAGAGAGCTGGGGCTGAGGGAACAGCAGCTTGCTTATAGTTACCCAGCACGTTCAGGGCAGAGGTAAAATTTCAACCAGGAACATCTTGGCTCCTAGCTCTTGTACTCAGCCACTATGTTACAGCTTTTGGGGGGTTGCAAAATGGTGTATCAGACTCTTACTTGGCATAGAAAATTGACATGGAAGGTCATTTTGCCCAAATCCTTCATGACCACCATTATAGAATGTGTTTGTGGTGTGACTGATGCTTAAAGAATTCCTGTAGTGTGTGCTATGTCAATTAGGGACCATTTCTGGCAGTGTGAAATAACCCAGAGCCATATATTTGTCACATATTATCAGTTCAGATATTATGCCTGAATAAAAAATTGTTCCTTATGTAGGGGATATGAGGATGCAGGAGCTGGGCCTGACCTCAGCTTCCCCACTAATGCTGGGCTCACCCCATACACTCATTAGAATTCCCTATTCAGGCATAATGCTTAAACGAAGGGCTCCAGTAGATAAATAATTCACTAGACTGGAGGAGTACTTTGTTCAGGCTGTAAGCCATAACATGTGAAGACATATTGCCATGGTTAAAGTGTGCTGTGAAAACATCTCTGTGATTAAACTGACACAACTGAGACTTTTATTAGCAACTATTATACTAGAAATTTGTAATGAACCAGAGAGGTGCAGTTTGTTGGCCTGTTAACAGTTGGATGCAACTGACAAATTTACATGTCATTTGCGTGCCCTTTGTGACTTGTGGTTCCAATCGATGTAGTGAGGCCTATTTCACTAGTTGTTTGGGTTTAAGCTGGTATATGCTGAATGGACACCTCAAGAAATGATGAAGTGGGCTTATTGACTGACTGAGACCTAAAAATGATTAAGGGCACAATCCTATGCATGTTTAGACAGAAAAAAGGCCTACAACTCCCAGCATGCCAGAGCCAGCCATGCTGACTGGGGCATGCTGGGAATTGTAGGCTTCTTTTTCTGTCTAAACATGCATAGGATTGCGCCCTAAGAGTACAATACTTCTTTGTCTACTTAGAAGTCACATTGATTTCAGTGGGGCTTCCTCCCAGGTAGGTGGGTATAACATACTTACTAGGGAACAAGTCCCATTGAACCCAGTGGAACTTAATTCTGAGAAAACATGCGAAGGACTGCACTGGAATCTTGTGCTACATAGGAACATACTAATCATTTCTAAATCCTTAGCACATGTTGAACCTATGTCTTTAAAGTCGTATCTTCAACGAGGGCTAGAAGCCCATGTTCACATGCATTTTTTTTAAAGGACCAAAAAGTTATGGTAAATTTTATAAGTACAAAATTGTGAAAATCATAAAAGTCAAATCCTCGCATATTTTCCTAGACCTGTTTCTTTGGCGAGAATGTTGGGATAGATGCTAACGTGGTGTCAGCCTCCTTTCTCACAAATGCTTCTGCTTCAAATAGATTTGAAGCACGCAGAGTAGATTTGAGTACACAGTATTTGAACTGAAGATGCTATGCAACAGTATCATTTCACTCCTAATTCCTTGTTTTAAACAAGTCTCTCTTTCTCCTAGTTTTGGCTACCCTGATCCTTACTATCTGAAACGTGTTCGAGAAGAACTGAAGGCAAAAGGAATTGTATAAGTGTTTTGCCCAGAATCTGCACCTGTCGAGATAGGCCATTTAATTCAACATATTGATGAAGGTGGTGAAAAAGTTTAACGCTTGCTTTTAAATAATTGCTGTTTACCCAGTGCAAAATTCTGAATTGCGGTATGTTTCTTGACTAACAATTATGTTTTGGGCTGTGAAATTATACTGAAATCTTCATATGTAATGCTAACTAAAGCTGTGGGCCTACGCACATTATGTAGAACCAAGCCCCATTGATTTCAGCTGACCTTCACTTTTAGGTTCTGTTGAAATTAGTGGGTCTTGGTTATAAATAGGTTCATATGTGAATATATGTCAGGCTATATTCTCTCTCTCATTCATTATTACTTGGCAAAATAATGAGACGGAATAAATCTTAATGATCAGAAATGGGCTTGACTGTGTCTGTGTGTATGTTGCGAAAATGCAAAGCAAAACGGAAGCCACAGCTCAGAATATGGTCTTGCTGTCCAGAGACCTTCAGCTATGGGGTGGTATAGAAATGTAATAAATAGCAATAATTGGTCAGAACTGTGTCATTCTGTCATGTGCATATTTTGCATTGCATCAGGACATTGAATCGCAATCTGGTGCTCATAACGTGGCAAGAGAAGTCTGATATATCTATTAACCTTGGTGACATGGTAGCAGTAGAGGCTGGTGGCTCTGATGTCAGTGGGGTGGTGAATCTGGGTTTCAGTCAGAACCAATCAGAACTCTAAAGGATCCATCCAAGGCACCCCACTGACATCAGAGCCATCAGCCTCCACTGCATAGCAATAGCTGAAAAAATGTTTCTGTCCAAGAGGGGTAAAGTAGAATGTTTTCTCAAGCATCATACCCTTTAAACTTGGCATGTGGACCATGTGGCCTTCCGGATGATGATGACGGACTGCAACTCCCATTATCCCTCACTATGTTGGCTGAGACTGATAGGAGTTGTAGTCCAACATCTGGAGGGCCACAAGTTACCCACCTCTGCTCTAGGGAAACCTGTAGCCCTCTGCCCCACTCTCGTGGTTTTGTCCTGCTATCTTTCTGTATCTTGCATGTAAATGTTAATGACAGTGAAAACTGAAGGCACATTTTTAAGGCAAGCCTCGTTGGCACAAATGACATTACATGGTAATTAATTGGGAACAAGTTTTAATTCAGGCATTTGAAACATGAGAAGGATATCAGTTAATAATACAATAAAACAATGTGGCAGGATAAGAAAACTAACATACAGGTTTGTACGCTGTATGCGAAAGTGGCAGCTGTTGGGCTGGACTAGGTGTCTTTTGGTGTACATTTAACCTTTAACTGAATTGTCAAGCCTGTACTGCTTGTCTTTTGTTGTCAATTGATCACCAGTTTACAATTCCACACGTGTGTGCGCGGGGCATCAAATTGCAATGAAAGGCAAAGAGTACAGACTGGCAATTCAATTAAAGCTTGAATGTATACAAAATAAACAATGACCATTCACAACAGCACAAAAGTGCTTACAAGTGTCCATGATATATAATGTGTAGCTCCACCCAAACTGACAGAGATGCTCTGAGGGATATAGCAGAGAGCAAAGCAAACTTTAAAGGCCATCCTCACACATATCTGATCATCGTCTTTTCTTATTATCTCATTCGACTGCAGAACTCACTTGTCTTAATATATCACCCTTTAAATTTCAGTGTTTCCTCCAAATCATTTACTCAGTGTTGTGTCCATCCAGCTTGAGTTCAGGCTTGATTTCCCAACTCTCCTCTAAATCTCTCTACTGGATCCTAGCTAAAATTGTTTTGGCCACTGTTAATCTTTGAACTGCACAGCTAAAGCAATTGATCAGGGAGAACAAGCAACAAGCCCAATAAAGTCACTGATAAAAGTATTTTCATTCATTTTTTGTTTGTTTTTTTAAGAGGAAAGAAACAAGACAGTTCTTTGACTGTCAAAACTGAAGTTATTTTCTGAAAGTAATAAGATATTCTGGGTAAGCCTGAGCATCATAAAATATGACAAACATTGATGGAATAGCCGTGTTGTCAGTCACACTGTCATACAGGTCAAAGCCTCCCACGTTTTTTGGTGGTGGAGTAATTTGTCCGAGTTTTCCAACACAATATTCCCCGGTGAGAACTCGAGCAAGGTACATATATTTTCTACCATTAACGTCTGGTGTGGAATATGCATCTTGCGCAGAATACGCTGCTTCAACAGCAAAATAGCTCCCATTTCCAATCGCTGCAGCTGAAAACCATTAAAAAAATGCAAGAAAAATATTAAGATCTTACAAAACTAAAGGAAAGCACCACTATCAGCACTTCAACTTTGCGGAATAAACTGTCACATTACATAAGAAATAACAGTTGCAAATATACCAAGCACGTATCTAATTAACTAGCCAATGAGTTTCAGTAAGCTGGAAAACAAATACCCCACTGGAAGCCTCAAAGGTATTTATGCATTCAGAACTGATGGGAGATGAACCTGAGGACATAAAACCTGAAAGGTCCTAAGAAGAAACTAAGCAGGAAGGCAAGTGGTAACAATCTTTTTGGAGGCGCACAACTGAGAAGCTATAACTATTTGATTTTTTTTTTAGAAAACCAACTTTTTTGCATCTGCTTTTGAAAGAGAAAAAGACAGGTACGATCCCCCACACAACTGAAAAATGTAGCGTGTACAAACATGGATTAGAAAGAGAATTAGAGAGTCATTGTTGCCCACAGTACACACATTAGGTATAAGGAGGCCTTCCTTCCTATGCATCCAACAGAACTGCTGTCATGAGCTACTCATGATCCAAGGGGCATTCAGAAACACCCACCACCAAGTTAAAAGCACACACACAGCTGGGAGGGGGGGGCTCAATGCCTGAGAATACGCCTCCAGGTAATGCTTATTCAAACAAAATGAACATGAGGTGTGTCATAGAACAACGGGCCACAGCCTAAAGTAGGGCCTGCATTGGCTCCCAAGAAGCATGTCAGAGGCCACATGCCAGCAGTGGGTGGAGGCACAGCCCAAAGAGGACAGGGCGAAATCCCCTTCTCACACAAACACACCCATTCAGACACAGACACGGGCAACTTAAGGCAGTGGCTCCTGATGGAGCTGACTGCTCACTGCTCACCCTCTTTTGGAGGACTGGGAGCTTCAGTAAAGGCCCTTAGTGGTGGCCTCTGTGGGCAGGCCTGAAGACTGGGGTTCCCCACCCCTGTTATAAAACCTGTATGTTACTGTAGTGCTTTGAGTACCACTTTATTATGATCTGAGTTTGCTGGTGCCTGCTGCTAATAGCCATGACAGATAGCACACACATTTCAAAAATGCCTGGAGCAGTACTGGAACTGTTTTTAAAGTTTTTTTTTTTTTTAACTATATATGATACTGTTGTACACAGCTCAAAAATCTCTTGATTTTATTTATTTATTTACAATATTTATATACCATTCTACATCAAAAGATTGCGGAGCGGTGAGCAACAAAGATAAAAGAATAAAAAACCATGTTAAAACAATCAAAACATTTAAAAAGAAAGAAATTCTGTATTTAATAAACCATGGCTGGTCACTCAAGGAAGGCCTCTCGGAATAACAATGTCTTCAGGAGGCGCCGAAAGACCTCCAAAGGCAGGGAGTTCCACAGGAAGGGGTCCACCACACTGAAGGCTCTTTTCCTGCTGGAGTCCAGCTGGGCAATAGGTCCACATGGAAACACCAGGGACATGCCCTCTGATGACCTCAATAACTGGGCAGGTTGGTAAAGAAGAAGGTGCTCTCTCAGGTATCCTGGTCCCAAGCTGTTTAGGGCTTTCTTTGTATACTAGTATTAAAACCTTAAACCTGGCCCAGTAGCAAATAGGCAGCCAGTGCAGTTCCCTCAGCAAAGGAGTTGCATCCTGAAAAGGGGCAGCTCCTGACAACAGCCAAGCTGCTGCGTTCTGCACTAGCTCCAGCTTCAGGGCCAGCCCCACATAGAGTTGTTGTTGTTGATTCGTTCAGTCGCTTCCGACTCTTCGTGACTTCATGGACCAGCCCACGCCAAAGCTTCCTGTCGGCCATCGCCACCCCCAGCTCCCCCAAGATAGAGTCCGTCACCTCCAGAATAGCATCCATCCATCTTGCCCTCTACCTTCCTTCGCTCAGCCTTCCTTACGGTCCAGCTCTCGCAGCCATAGGTTACTACGGGGAAGACCATTGCTTTAACTGTGCGGACCTTTGCTGTCAGTGTGATGTCTCTGCTCTCAACTATTTTATCAAGATTTGTCATTGCCCCACATAGAGTGCACTGCAGTAATCCTGCCTTGAGGCTATTAATGATGAGTGGTTTATAACTGCTTTCTCACACACACACACACTTATTGTTTTACTTCTTGAAAGAGGAAGAGTTATTGAAGTAACGACACGGAATCAGACTCAGTGCTGTTGGAGCAGTAAGGGGACAGCTTCTCCCATTGCCTCACAGAAATGACGTTTTGTATATACCGCAAGGCCACAATCCTGTATACACTTACATGGGAATAAGTCTCATTAAAATGAGCGGGACTTGTGCCTGAACAGACACGAATAGGATGAGGCTGTGAAAAAACTAATCTGACTTTCCCCACCTTGAGTACTGTTCGCTGCTCATATGCTTTGTAGAAGCCCTTGCAAGTCACAGCTCTTGGCATTCTGTCACATCTCCCCTGAAGTAAATTACCAGATTTCTTATTTACTTACCATGTTTCCCAGCATAACTGCGATTAAATCCAGTGTTATTAATTGGGGTCAATGTGGAACCAGCCGTCCCATGGTACAGGATCTTCTCATTGTTGTTATGGCCATTCTTTCTATCAATTTCCTGTTTTTTTAGTTGGTAGGATTGCCAAAGGAAAGGATTCTGTACCCTTTCAATCTATAAAAGTTATAAACATAAAGACTTTATTGAGTGAGATCATAAAAAGCAAGGCAGGTGAATGGCTATGAAAGAAGTTTGCAGGTACTCTAGAGATACTAAGGGCAAAATTATGTCAAACACACACACACACACACACTCCAAATCTCATGCTTGATGAATGAGCTGAATGTACAGCATTTTCAGGGGAGCTGCAGTTAAGTGAGAGAAGGAAGCTTCGCCTTTCTCCTACCCACTAATATTCCCCGCAACCCCACCCCCAGCAGTTTTGTTATTTCTCCATCAGCTATGCTCCAAGACTGGAAGCAAACAGAAGTGAGTAAACAGCTTGAGGGGAAGAGTTGCAAGGGGGAATCAGTAGGTGGGGGTTAAGTAGCCTCTCCCATCTGCTGTTACTCCCTGAAAATGTCCTGCTGCCAACTCCATTCCTGTTATTCAGCAATCATGAGGTTGGGAATCTGTGTTTTCATATTTGAGTGAAAAGGATTGCTGTCCTCCATACCTATCTATTCCTACCCAGTTTCACCACAGGTAACATAAACAGAAGTTATTTCCAGAATGTCAGCCAATCACTCTGGAGATTGTTTTGGGCATGTCTTCAAGGAAGTACCCCATGGTCCTGTCTGGTGTTTTAGTGCTAAACCAGAAGTGGCGCAGGAAGCAAGACATGCTAAAGGAAAGTCCAATGTGATGCAACATTTCCCATGACAACAGTGTTATCTGACCTCTGTAACAAGAGCAACTATTGCTAGAACATCTAAAGATGTTCCCCCATGGGGATAAAAATGCAGAAGGAACAATGCTCCTTTTGGAGTAATTCCACTGCCAAGATCAGAACAGAGCAAATACATGCACTAGGAAGAAGCCAAAACACACATTTAAGGATAGGCCCAGAAGATAAACAAGGTGGGATTTCCAGGAACCACAACAGAGGAAGTTTCAATTGAGTGGTTATTAGAGGAAACGGAACAAGGACTCAGCCAACTATGGCTGATTTGGGGAGGAATGTAGCAGTCTTCATTATGACTGTACCTTCAGCTAAGGGTCTTTATTCTGGGACTTAAGAAATACTGGGAAAGGAATATGGACAGTTATTTCATAGAATAGAACATGAACTGGAATCAGGCCTGGTGAAAATTTCCCAACTATCCCAGCTCGCTCACTTGCTCGCTGGCTCGCACGCGCTCTCTCTCTCACACACACACACATGCACGCACACACACACGTATGCACACACACCCCATTCAATATTGGGAGTTACTGGGACCATGCTGCACAGTCCTGCCCCTGACAAGTACATCATGTAACACCCCCTCCCCCGATGTCCACACACAGAGCATGAAATTTACAGAGGGGGGGCCTCCATGTGTATGATGCCTCCACGTGAGCTGGAATCCTGTGCAATCAGGTTCCCGCTGACACAGAGGCCTCTGTTCATATAGCCTTACATGCAGAGGGCCCCTCTTTGCAGACTTTCAGGCTCAATGAACAGACGCCAGGGGGAAGGGCTTCTTGGCACAGCTCCCAGCTCATGTGTTGGCTTAATCAGTAAGCTAAGTGACAGAATCGGGCCTAGATGTCTTGAATACTGCAGTTGTCATTATGGTGATCTATTAGATTGTGAGCCCGTGGACAGGAACTGTCTTATCTTTCAAGTGCTCAGAAAATATTAGATGCTTTATTAGAGGAGAAGGAGGAGATGAAGAGGAGGAGGAGGAGGAGGAGGAGGAGGAGGAGGAGGAGGAGGAGGAGGAAGCAGCAGCAGCAGCAGAAGAAGAATTTCCACACTATTGTTGTAGTGTACTTTAATACAACTGAATTTTCCCTTGTTCATTCCATACACTTGTGAAGGAAGTCTGCAGCTGTTTGCTGACTTGTGAGCAGCAGCTCTGCATCACACAAGGATTCTAGAGAGACCCCTCAGTGTCCCATGGAATTCAGTGAAGTACACCCTCATACATGGCTCACAAAATTGTTGTCCTTATTGTACTTCACCTTTTCTATTTTGTATGTAGGGCAGCTGCTCTGAAATTTTTTTTCAACATCTTTATATTCTTGTGATGTCGGCTGCAGCAAAACCACTTTAACACGACTTTTCTTCATATCTTCCCATTGTTTAGGTAGTTCTACTAATAGCTTACCTGCAAAGTAAACATATTGTTAATACTATCTACATAAACTATTAAAAGTTAGGTCTGTGCGTAAGATCTAGGTTTTATATCACTGGAGCTTGGGGTTTTGACTGTGGAGACATTTACTGCTCCATACTATTTACTACCTCCACATCCATTCCAGTTGCGGCAGTGCATTATTGCAATTATTGTTGCACGGAGATCTATGTTATTACCCAATAGCATTTTGTGAATGGCAACCATTAAAGTAATTATCACTGTCTGTACTTTTGCGTTTCAATTCCATCTGACAACTCAGTTTACATTACCCCCAACCCTGCCCCAGCATGTGCATATGCATCTGCCAATTTGAGGTTAACACTTTATACACCTGATGAAGTGGACAGTGTCTATAAAAGTGTATGCCAAAATAAATGTGTTAGTCTTTGAGGCACCACAACATTCTTTGTTTTTGCTGTAAAAAAACAAGAACTCCTCCTGCAAGAACGAAGGGTGAAGACAAACGCAATGTTCTGAGCAGCAGACTCAGCACATTCTTCACTTTTTGTGTGAACCCCACTTCCATAAACATGTCTTGCACACTGAATACTGACTGGATCAGTGCCCAAGCTCTTTCCCTACCTCCACATGTCTAAGACCTGCCATAACTCTATGGTAGCTTCTTGATTGAGCAACGGTATTGTAGGTACCTTTAAAATTATTAAGTCGCCTTATAACTGAGCAGCGGTAATTTAATTCCCTGTTAAATTGTTGAGTGCTGAGTTATTGGGCAAGGGATCCTTCTAAGTTCTCTTTAAATTAAACAACAGTATTAATTGGGCAAAGATCTAAGTGTCTTTTAAATTATTCCAATTTATTCCACTTTTCCTATTATGGAAAATAGTCCCTACAATAAACTAACCAACAGGAATCCAGGCACTAACCAAGACCTCAAACCGTTAAGACCCTCATTACCTTCGTCCTTTGCAATGCGCCGAATGTTTACACTTTTACCATGGGCATCTGTAGCAAACATATTCCTTATGTCTGCTGTGTAGCTCTTCCCATGAATCTGGATGGTAATGTGGTTCTTGTTACTGATTTTAGCATCTTCTAAATGGAGATTGATGAGCATATCAAAAGCTATGAATACATCCCTGCTTGTGCAATACTGCCACTCAACCAAATTTTTAGCAAGTTCTGCCTTGGATTTCTCTTCCCGGTCATCTTTCATTCTTTTTATCAGGTTCTGAATTTCTGTAGAGGCAGTCAGGACATCGCGAGGGATACCAGATACCAGAATGAGAGGAGGAGATTGCTTCTTGTCCAGCTGAATAGCAATATGCAGTCTTTTTTGGAGCTCATTCAGCTTCTTTATTTCTGCATCATCAAACGTGTCAATCAGTTCATCAACAATACGACTTTCTGCCTGTTCCTGGAGAATCATTTTTTTTAACCAGGATTCTGTGTCTCTCACTTTTTCTCTGCTTTCACCACAGATTTCAAACACTGCAACCTCAATCTTCTTTTCCAAAACCAAGAGACGTTTCTTTTTAGCAGGTTGTTTTCTGCCAGTTATAAATGCTGAAAAAAGAGAGAAAGACATTCTGTAACAACAGATGAAGTAGAACAAAAACAATGAATACCGAAAAAGAATGTTGCCAATGGAATATAAAGGAACTAGGGCTCGACACACTTACTTTTAAACTTAGAAAACACAGACTCATAGGTGGGCAATGCAACACCTTCTCTCTTTTTCATAGCGGCATAAAAGGCATTTTGCATTTGTGGCTGAAAAATAATGATTTTAATGGTTTTTAAATATTGGGGTGACTCTTTGCCTGCAAAGTCAGCAATTGCACTCATCATCTCATCAGCAGCATCTTCAGGATTCTTCTTGGCCTGTCCTGTATCAAGTGCAAAAACAGAGAAAAAACACATGCATTATACATATAATGGACCATATTTAAAATAAGATGCTACTCACCTCTTAAAGCAGGGGTGGGGAACAGGTGGCCCTCCAAATATTGCTGGGATCCAATTCCCATCATTCCTGTCCCCTGGCCATGCTGGCCGGGATTGTTGGGAGTTGCAGTCTAACATTTGGAGGGCCACTGTTTCCCCAGCTTTGTCTTAAAAGAAACACCTGCAACTGGTGTTAGTGTGGTCCTCAGAATATAGAAGGATGACTGTATAGGACTGAGACTGGAAAATTGGCACCAAAGCATCCTGAAACAATTCTTCCTTAGATGTGCCAGTAGCTCTAGTATTTCTGCAGCAGCAGTCCTATAATATATTACTCTAATCCAGACTTCCCTAATGTGGGCCCCTCCAGATGTTTGAGACTCCAACTCTCATCAGCCCCAGCCATCCTGGCCAATGTTCAGGGGTGGTGGAAGTTGTAGTGCAAAACATCTGGAGGGCACCACATCAGGGGAGGCTGTTCTAGTCTAAAGTTGTCTTCCAACTGCACCAAAACGCCATTCCATTTAGTGCTCTCAGGTTTTCAGTCCATGCCGACCTTCAGATTAGAACCGCAAAATGAAAGGAAAAGACAATCAAGGATGAGGAACATGATAGTGGGGACATGATAGCACTCTTCAAAGCCGAAAGGGCTGTTACATAGAAGAAGGCAAAGACTTGGTTCTCTGCTTACCCAGAAGACAGGACTAGACTTAATGAGTAGTTTTCTGTTGAACATGATTAGGAACTTCTGGATGGTAAGAGCAGAAGCTGTTCAACTATGGGACCAATTATCCAGAAAGGTGAGTGGGTTCTCCGCTGAAGCAAAGGCTGCCTGGGATAATCTAGCTCAACAGAGTGTTGGACGAGATGGCTTAAAAGATCCCCACCAAATCTAGGGTTGGAGTTTCCCTAAAGGTGGCCTAGAAATCTTATAAATAAATAGATATGAGTCTATGAACCCCAGCTGTACCTCACATCACATTCATCATCATAGCTGTATTCAATCAGCCCTGGTGCAAGCTCTCCTGACGTCTGAAGCAGGAGAGCACACACGTCTCTGTCTTGTGCCCCCCACCCCCTTACGGCATCATGCCTGGCTATCTCCTGGGACACCCCTCCCCTGCCTGGCTCTGAGGAAGGACCCCCTCAGAGCCAAACATTCCAGTTTGGCTAGCTTTCTGAAAAGCTGCACTGGCCACTTCCTTGGGCAATGTGTCTCTCCAGAGGGCAGCTGCTCTTGAGCACTCCGCTGGCTGCTCTTTTGCTATGACAAATGCCATAGTGGGGGAGTGGCTGGCAGAGTTCTCTGGAGGCAGTGGTGGTGGGCCCTCCTCCCACTCTGCTGCCTGAGGTTGGGGCTTCACCCTGCCTTATTGGCAGGCTGACCTTGTATTCAACAGTCTATGAGGAACAGGTTAACAAGGCCAGCTATAAAGAACATCAGCACTTGCCGAAGTTTGACCTGACCTTCAAGTGTTGAAGGAGATGGACTGACAAGACTTTAGCTACAGCAATGAGGAAATTAAGTAGGCAATTAAAATGGAAAAGAAATGCAAGATACATACAGCTACCTAGAGAACATAGAGCTGAAAGATTAATAGGTCCCAAGAGGGCAAAAAGTGGTGCTAGAGCTAAGAAATTGGAGATACTTGTATACTTGTACACAAACATGAAGGCATGAACACGTAAGAGGAGCCATGCTGGTGCAGACCAAGGGTCCATCTAGTCCAGCATTCTGTGGTCAACCAGCTGTCTGTGGAAAACCCACAAGTAGGATATGAGTGCAACAGCACCCTCCCGGTCACGTTCCCCAGCAACTGCTGTACTGAGGCACACTGCCTCTGGTACTCGAACTAATATATAGCTGTCATGACTAATACCCATTGATAGCCCTATTCTCCATGAATTTGTGTAATCCCATTTAAAGCCACTCAAATTGGTGGCCATCACTACAGCCTGTGTTAGCAAATTCCATAGTTTAACTATGTGCTGTGTGAAGAAGTACTTCCTTTTGTCTGTCCTGAATCTCCCACCACTCAGCTACATGGGATGACCCCGGGTTCTAATATTATAAGAGAGGGAGAAAAATGTCTCCCATTCCACTTTCTCCACACCATGCATAATTTTTGTACACCTCTACCATGACTCCCCTTATTCACCTTTTTTCTAAAGTAGGTACACAGTTTAGTGAATACTCTCTCTTTTTTATGTTCACATCCACACACTCCGTTTCAGTCACCCATGCTAATGCACACAAATGTTTGTCTCTCCCAGGCAGGTATGGAGGCACACTGGGAGGCTAGAAAATAAGGCACTGGCAACATTGCCTGTATAATGCAAGCCTACTGTTTGCATTTCATTTAAAATCTAGTCCAGCAGCTCAAGGAACTCAACAACGGAGAGCTACGGCGTGAAACTCTTCACTAGAATTTAGCCCCTCATTCCTGAATGAAAATCTTATTCTGGACCAGCCAGCAGTTATTCTCAGAAGAAAATGCAAACCTGTTCCAATTGCAGGGAAGGCAACGGATGTGTACTTCCTCGCTTCACACTCCTGGAGCACTTTGGAGATCTGAGCTTTGGTATTAGAGTCAGGAGCAAGGTGGATAATTTTCTTACAGATCAGATTGCCACCTTGTGTGGTTATAAATCCACTGTGAGGCTGTAAGGCTAGAAAAGAGAAGACAACAATTTGCAAAGCCAGTCATCATGAATGCAAACCTAAATTCCCAGCTGGTGTATGTCATCAGCATGTTACAGCAGGGGTGGGCAAAATGCAGATCACCAGATGATTTGAACTTCAACTCCCAGAAGCCCTTGCCAGCATTACACTATACCGGCCTTCCCCAACCTGGTGACTGCTGGATGTGTTGGACTACAATTCCCAGCATGCCCCAGCCAGCATGGAAGTTGTAGTCCAACACATCTGGACAGCACTAGGTTGGAGAAGGCTGCGCTACATAATATATTGAGGGATCCATAAATATCATCTTCATGTGGCCAGTAGCAACCCTGACCCTTTTTTGGTCAACTGTCCACCCTCCATTGTCTGGCACAAAGGGAGTCATTTTCCCACCACCACCACTGCAAATAGCTCATAATCTGGGACGTCTCACTTTATGCTGGGTGGGAGAGACAGACCCTTCCCACAAGTCCTCTGACATGTGCAGAAGAGTCAGGGAAGGGGTCCATTTTGCTCCAGGTTCTCTCCAACTTTGTGCCAGGTGTTGGGGAAGTTCAGAAGCTGCCGGACAGAGATGCACAATCTCAGACCATTTGCATAGTTCAGCTCAAACTAGGAAACTGCTCCTGATCTCCCTCCTCCAAAGTCCACTGGAATTTGGGGGAGTGGAGAGGTCAGTCCCATTCAGCATTGGGCTTTGAAGTCAGTTGGAAGCAGCCAAGTATCTCTTAGAGCCAGGTGGAAAGTGAGAGGCTACTCCCACCCTCAAAATCCTTTGTGCACATCAGAAGATTTGAGGGAAGGTGACAAATGCAAATAATATTGGCTAACAAGGCTAATCGGAATTTATGGGTTTTAATCCAATGTTAGTCCCAATTAGAGTAGATCTATTGAAATGAATGACTAACCTAAGCCCTATTCATTTCAATGGGTCTGCTCTAAGTAGGACTAACACTGGATTTAATCCATGGATCCCTGTATCCATAACTGGCATCCATTAGCGTCTGATTTTGACAGCTTAGGTCTATTTGCTGAAAAACTGCCAGAGACCGCTTTAACAAGAGACCTGGCAAGTCTTACAAGTACGTAAGTTAAAAGGAACAGAAATCTGCCAGTAGCTACTCACAGCCATCCTTCTCCCTAATGCCCAAAACACACAAAAGAACTGGGGGCCCAACAGCACTGCATGTACAGTTGAAGCTTAATGTTTACTTTTCATTTATGATTGACCTCCTGCAGCACAAATGTACAACCTAAGATTGTCCCAAATATTATTCCCGTCCTAGATAGTTTTTCAGCTGCAGGTTATCACACACTGGTTTCTAGGTTTGTTTGAAATAAATTTCTATAAATCTCCAGAGCTGTAATTAAAGGACGCAGGCTGTCCCATGCAAACCATATCTGGGGAATTGAGGACACATAATATCCCTGATGCAGAAGTTATACTTTCTCTTCTGCCAGCAGATACCCACATAAAGACAGACCCAGTCACATGCAGCTACAATCACACATGCTGCTTCCCTCCACTGCCTGCTTTTGAAATATTCTGTGGTAACAACAGTATTCTGCTTCTCACACTAGCCAGACTAACTAGCCAGACTAACTCTAGCTGGGTCTGTGCCATCACTACCCTGCCCTATGAAGCTTAAGCAGCCACTCTGTTCTCACCTGCACTGCCAGATACAGTCCCCAGTGTTAAGGATATGCAAATGATTTGCAGCCCAGCTATAAATTACACAGCATAACGGTCCATCCAACCCTAATAATCACTCTGTATTATTTACTACATCAGTCAATCAGAAAATCATCAACATTTACAATGGGGCACGAGCAGCTCCTCTTTCTAAGAAAGAGAAGTACAACTTGAATTTGACCACTTGGTGTGTCATACATACCATGTGCTGCACATTCCAGTTCCACTTGAGGTCCACCACCTTCCAAAATTGCTTTGGAGACACCTTCAAAGACAATGGGGGAGAAAATGTTTATTAATGCTCAATGATTACTCAAAATTCACAACACCTGTAAAAATGTTACTGACAGATTATATGAAATTACATGTCTAATTTGTGCGACGGGCATCAAATTGGATATTGCATTACTACCCTAGCGAACAGTGCGCTCGCTCTCTCTCCCCCCCCGCCCCCCCCCACACAGGCATTATTTTTGCACTTAAAAATGCTTCTTCCTGCTGCCAATAATTAATTTATCATTAATGTAAATTCAAGTCAAGAGATAAGTTCACTGAAGTTAAGCACCTGATTTGGCATTAAAGTTTGCATTTGTTACATTTACAATAACATCTGTATTTTCCTTTGTAATATCTCCTGTCAATGACTGGAATGTAATCGATCCAACCTGCATTTCACTGATACCCAAACTAGGGGTTGAAATGGGTCCAAAGAAACCTGTAAGGGAGAAAAGAAGCAGTGTGGTTTAGCAAAGGCACTGACCCCTTGATTAAATACCATCCTATCCTACGTAAAATGTATACATATTTGGTATTGCATCCATATTTCAAGACTTCCAAATAAAAATATTTGTTTCACTTCAGTGTTTCATCATTTTAAGCTCTGTTCTTTGGCTGATTAATGCTAAATGTATAAGACAGAGCACAAGATTTACACCTTAACATAAACCCTATGCAGGAGGTCAGTTCCACATGTGAAGGTTAAAAGGGGGGCAAGAGGGCACACATGAGACCCTCCCCCAACATCCCTGTGCATGCTGGTGCCTCTAAAGACCTTTCCATTTGCTTACTGCTAAGGTCTGCAGGAGAGTTGAAAGCGAATTTCGCTGAATGCACTCAACAGCCCTTCCCACGATCACAGGAACCTTCCTGATCATGGGGATGTTTGTAAGCACATTCAAAACCAGGATGCAAAGATCCGTGATCAAAATCTAATAAATATTTTTAAAATATCAATAGCAGCTTCTAAGGAGGGGCAATCCAGACTGAGGCAGTTCAAATGGGGGGGAATGCATGGAGGAAAGTGTTAAAAACTCATCCCCAATCTGACCTCCCCTGTAGCTACTATTAACTTCTTTTTTTAAGGGAGGTCTTGTTCACAGATCTCTCAGCATTACATCCTAGTTTGGCCATAACACAACAACAACTCTAGAATCCTTAAGCAAAAAAGGCTAGAGGCAGAGAATAATTGGGCTGTCAACTGAACCACTCAACCTGTATTTTCTTCATCACTTGTTGGCATAGCCTTGGAAATTCCACCCATCCTGGATTCAAATACTTCAGAGAATGCCTAGAAAGAAAAGCAAAGTCACCCACAAGATTTCAGAGTTATGCTAAGTAGTAACAGGAACATACTGGAACAATTCCAGAAACACTATAAACAACATGAATGCTTAAAAATCAGTACTTTGAAAGTCTCCTTATCTATCTATCTATCTATCTATCTATCTATCTATCTATCTATCTATCAATCAATTAATCAATCACCCATCTGGCCGGTCACCCAGCCACTCTGGGCGATGTACAACAATAAAAACAGTTTACACAATAAAATTCAACATTAAAAACATTGTATTTCTAAAATTACCCTAGCCCACCCCAAATGCCTGCCTGAACAACCATGTTTTTAATGCATGGCGGACGCTCATTAAAGAGGGGGCATGGTGGCGTTCCCTAGGGAGGGAGTTCCACAGAGTGGGGGCCACTACAGAGAAGGCCCTATCCCTCATCCTCACCAGCCTAGCTGTCCTGGCTGATGGGACAGAGAGAAGTCCATCCGAGGCTGATCTTGTTGAGTGGCCTATCTGGTGTTGCTGAAGGTGCTCCTTGAGATAGGCTGGGCCGGAGCCATATAGGGTTTTAAAGGTCAGAACCAACACCTTGAATTTGGCCCGGAAAACAACTGGTAGCCAGTGCAGCTCCTTCAGCACTGGAGTGATGTGATCTCACCGGCGGCTGCCTTTAATCAGGCGAGCCGCCGCATTCTGTACCAGCTGCAGCTTCTGAACTGTCTTCAAGGGTAACCCCATGTAGAGCACATTACAGCAGTCTAAATGAGAGGAGACCAGGGCATGTACTACTGATGGGAGCAGATGGTCGGGAAGGTAGGGGTGCAGCCGCCGTATCAGATGGAGTTGGTACAGTGCTGTCCGGCTCACAGCTGACACCTGAGCCTCCATGGACAGCTGGGAGTCAAAGATGACCCCCAAGCTGCGGACCTGGTCTTTTAAGGGTAACCGTACACCATTCAACACCAGGTCAACATCTCCCAACCTCCTCTTGTCTCCCACCAAAAGTACCTCAGTCTTGTCAGGGTTCAGTTTCAGCTTATTCCTCCCCATCCAGCCACTCACCATCTCCAGACATTTGGACAGGGATTCTACGGCCAACCTTGGTGAAGATTTGAACAAGAGGTAGAGCTGCATGTCATCCGCATACTGATGACACTGCACCCCAAACCTCCTGATGATAGCCCCCAGCAGCTTCACGTAGATGTTAAATAGCGTTGGGGAGAGGATGGAACCCTGCAGCACCCCACAAGTGAGCGGCCATGGGTCCGAAACCTCCTCTCCCAGTGCTACCCTCTGGTACCTACCGGAGAGGAAGGACCGGAACCACCGTAATATGGTGTCTCCAATGCCTAACCCCTCCAGGCGGTCCAGGAGGATACTGTGGTCAACGGTATCAAAAGCCGCTGAGAGGTCGAGGACAACAAGGAAGGAGTATTCGCCCCTATCCAGAGCCCTCCTCATATCATCCACCAAGGTGACCAAGGCCATTTCTGTCCCATGCCCAGACCTGAAGCCTGACTGAAATGTGCCTTCAACTGCATCGCCACCACCCGCTCAATCATCTTGCCCAAAAAAGGCAGATTTGAGACTGGGCGAAAGTTGTTCAGAACTTGGGGATCCAAGGCAGGCTTTTTTAAAAGCGGTCTTATCACTGCCTCCTTGAGGGCTGATGGCATCACTCCCTCCTCAAGGGAGGTGTTCACCACCGCCTTGATCCCCTCACCTAGCCTCTCTCTGCAGCTCATAATGAGCCAAGATGGGCAAGGATCAAGTAAGCAGGTGGTCGGCCTTACAGATGAAAGCACCTTGTCCACTTCTTCAGAAGGAAGAAGCTGGAACTGATCCCACAAAACCGGTGTGCCACAAACCGCCTCCTGCTCACTAACTGTATCCACAGCACACGGAATAACACTCCTAATCCAATCAATTTTATCTGCAAAGTGCCTTGCCAAGGCCTCACAGGAGGTCTTAGAATGCTCCAGCGGTTCCGGAGCAACTGGACCGAGCAGGCTCCGGACCACTTGGAACAGCCTCCTGGGACAGCACTCTGCAGACCCGATAGAGGCAGTATAATATTCCTTTTTTGCTGCCTTCACCGCCACGTGATAGGCTGAAGATACAGCTCTAGCCCTTGTCTGATCGCCTTTGGAGCGAGACTTCCACCACCGGTGCTCTAGCCGTCTCACCTCCTGTTTCAGAGCTTGTAACTGCGGATTGAACCATGGTGCAGTCCGAGCCCTGTTCAGGGGGAGAGGGCATTTCGGAGCCACCCGATCTAATGCCCCAGTGATTGCGGCATTCCAGCCACCCACCAGGGTCTCGACCGAGTGGCCGTTGGTGTGCTCCAGAAAATCCCCAAGCGTGTTCAGGAATCCATTCGGATCCATAAGATGCCTGGGGCAGACCATTTTAATGGGTCCTCCACCCCTGCGGAGGGGTTGTGGAACTGAGAAGTCCAACGTCACCAGATAGTGATCTGACCATGACAAGGGGGTGGTGGATATACCCCTGACTTCCAGATCACTCCCCGCTTCTCCAGAAACAAACACAAGGTCTATGCCTGACCGGCTACATGGGTGGGCCCAGTTGGAATACGGTGCAGCTCCCAGGAAGCCATGGTCTCCATGAAGTCCCAAGGTGCCCCTGTGGGGACAGCCCCCGAATGTACGCTGAAGTCCCCCAACACCAACAAGTTAGGGGACTGCACATGCACATCAGAGACCACCTCAAGCATAATGGTGACTGCCGTCCTCCTCATCTTTTAGCAGAGGAACTGGTTAGGTGGAGAAGAGACAGCACAACTTGTTCATGGTCTCTCCTTGGGAATGGGGAACCATCCACTTGCACAACTTTGCTGCTATGGTTCTGCTAATGATAAGATGGAAACATCTAATAAATCTTGAGAGCGATGAAAATGGCATGGTAGAACCACCATTCCCTATGAGGCACACCTCTTTTTTGTGGTCCAATCATCATCCCTGGCTAAAGAGGTTATGTGGAAGTACAAGAACCTTACAAAACCCGTGAACAGAAGCAATAAAAGAGAACCTGTACACCACAGGCATAGCACCCACTATAACGTCATCAATTCGGGGGGGGGGGGGGGAATAAAACCGCAGGTAAGGGCTGAACAACCCAATCCTACCCATATTTACTCAAAAGTAAGTTCTACTGATTTCAATGGACTTACTCTTAAGAAAATACAAGTAGAATCCTAAGGCTAGGTACGGTGACAATTCGTATGTAAGTGTATTTTCTGGTTCCTTCCTTTAGTGATTCCCCTGCCTGGAAAATATGAGCTGTGGAGTAATGTAAAAATCGATCCTTAACTAACATTAGCCAAGTGTCATAACAAAGGCCATATGATATGCTGCAGCTATTCCCTATAAAAGAAGGTACAGAAGTCAAATTCCTTCGAATTGCAACCACGTGTTGTCTTGTTACGTAAAGTGACCACACAGCTTCCAAGAGCACTATTCTGATCAGCAGCATTTGCAAATGCCAATAAAATGATCATCCCCTCTGTAATGGCCCCAGGAGTATAACGAAGTCACCTGTAGTTTTAGAGGGGCCTAGAGATCCATATGCGAAGAGAAAACTCCCTGGAAAAGACCCTGATGCCGGGAAAGACTGAAGGCAAAAGGAGAAGGGGACGGCAGAGGATGAGATGGCTAAATAGCATCACCGATGCAATGAATATGAACTTGAGCACACTCCGGGAGAGAGCGGAGGACAGGAAGGCCTGGCGTGCTATGGTCCATGGGGTCACGAAGAGTCAGACACGACTGAACGACTCAACAACAACAACAACAACAAGAGATCCATAATGCTTGGCTTAGTTCATTATAAGTGCAATTTCCTTGCTAGTGGGCCTCTGAGCATGTGAGATGAGTCAAAGGTCAATAGTGCGGCCTCAGCACATTACATGCTAATGAAGGCTAGTATCTTATCAGGGCCTAGGATGTGCCTGAAAAGTGAGGCTATGTTTATGCTGAGTTACAGGTGGCTGTGCTGGGAAAGTTCTGATTGTTTTCTTTCTGAACAAGCACTGTTAGCCTATGCTGTTGTAGATGAACGCTAATTAACGCTTGCTGCTGTCATGCTGCCTCACTGCTGACATGTACGGTATAAAACCCATTGTACCCCTTGGCTCTGGGTTCAGAGAAGCTGTCTGATCCAACCATTGGGTATGCCTGTGTGCTGTCAGTACTCAATAAAGTCTCCTTGTAAGCAAACCTGGATCTGGCTTATCATTATCTCGGCACCTCCAAACCTTAGCAGCCCACGGCTGGGGCATACAATTGGTGCAGCGAGCAAGGTGCCAAGAGAACTGATATGTTCAGATTCACAGGGAAGGAGGATGCGGTTGTCAGCATGCAAAACCGACTCCCAGGCTGTCTGCAATTGGAGCTGTGGGGTCCAGTTGCAAAGCAATTGGAGCAGGCCCAGAGGTCAAGAAGGACTTCATGCCAGTGGCTCTGGAAACTGCATTGGAATCTCTACAGCCAAAAAAGTGGTCAGCTAAGGAGGCGCAGGGTGCAAGAACTCTAGCATGGCTTTTGTTGACAGCATTGCAAGCTGTCAGGCAGAAGGAGTTAGAATGGAAAGAGAAAGCAGAAAAGCTCAAGGATGAGCTGGGGAAAGAACAAGATCTGAAGATGTTAATTAGAGAAACGTTGCAAGACAGCCTGGCCTCCAATGAGGCGTGGAAGCTTAAGGCTGAAGAGTAAGCTGTTAGGCTGATATGCCGAACTCAGAAGAATTGCCTGAAGAGTGCCAGAGTGAGCAACATCATCACCTCACCCGACTGGGATAAAATCCCTAGGAATTGGAAACTGAATATGAAGACCCAGAAGATGAAGACGAGGAATGAAGTAAAGGTGAAGAATCAGCACCCAGGGAACAGACTAGACCCCTCTTAGAGTGGAAAGCGCGCCAGAGGACGGTCCCAAAGCAGAATGAAGCACAGCAACCTGTTGAAGATCTCAGTCATGGCAACAGTGTTTAGCTTTGGACTGTTTTAGAATTACATAGAGCCTGTAGCTACTGACCATCAGCTATATGATTTCTGAATAGTGTAACCATTAAGCTTTTGCTGTGGGATTCCCTGCAATAAAGAAATCTCACTGATTTGGGTGTCCAGTGTCAGACTGCCTGAGCATGTGTGCTGAAGAGATCGAGAAACCGGACAGCGTGTTCCTGGCCAAGCCAAAAATGCTACTACTATGCTCCTGAAAGTTGCAACAAACCTGCTAAGCTGGGAGAACCAACTGTCTTCAAAAACACTGAGATCTGTGTAGCTGGCTAGCTGATGCTGTAAATTATGTTACAACTGCAAACCTAAGACTGTTTTCCCTTTTGAGACCCCAGTGGAAAAAGACTGACCTGAGTCCTTGGTCAGCCCTGACAAATCAAAGATTCGGTTGCCCTTTACCTCATCATGTCTTGTGCCGAACCCAGGATTTACAAATACAAACTGTGAAGCTTTACTTCTGAGTCCTGCAAATCACCCGCCCCCACCTCCTGAAGAAGATTGATGGATGCGTAAAGAATGCAAGTATAAAGCGACCCCCATCTCCCTGTGGCATCCTGAGTTTTGGCACTCTGCTTAGGTTTGCGTGCCAAGTGAAGGAGAAGAAGGGGGGGGTCATGTTGTGAATCCCTGGCTAGCCTGTCTAATGACTGATAACCCCAAGAGTTTTTCCCCTCACTCAAGCCTCAGTTTCCTTAGTCCTCATTTGAGGAGCGTTTAAAAGTACAATTGTTGTTCCCTTGCTGTTAAGAGCCATGCAGTTCAAAACTGCCCCATAGCTGTAAGTTGACTTTTGCAAAGGGGAGGGGATCATAGCCAATTATAGTGTGTAACGCCATGTGAACAGCTTTAAGAATGACAGCCAATGTAGATCTCTCCTTTTCTCCTTGCAAAAGGGATAGTTTTGTTGTTTTTAATGTGTGAAATAGCTTAGATCTAGAATTCCAAGTAGACCTATTGAAAAGCTCAGAAGCACTGGCAATGTTTTTACAAGCTCCCTAGTTTATACAGTCGCTTCCCCTCAGCAATCACCAAGCAACCAAGCCAGGAAAGTGTAAGGGGAGGGGAGTAAATTTTTAGAGTGCAGAGGTGTTATGGGAGCAAAGATAATGTCAGGGCCCAGCTTCAGTACTACAGTGGGCCTTGTAAGTTATAGCCGTGATTTGATCAGAAGTAGCCTGGAGGCGTTTAGGCCTATTCAGTTTTAGAATGTCACAGTCTGTGTGAGCTTGTGTCTGTCGGCATTCTCGGAGCGGGGGGGTTACCCAACTCCCTGCTGCCCGCTGGTTTAGCCTTGGAGGGCAGGGAGGCTGGAACAACCTGACAGAGGTAGAGTGAGATTTGCAGAAGGATCGCCCAAGTTGAAGTGTCACTGCTAGAGAGCTGAGCAGTGCTGCTCTGTTTAGGCAGAAGCCTTGCTAAAATGCTAAAGGCCCTTGTCTGTCGGGGGATCTAGAAGGGGTGTACAGGCGCACCTTCCCTTTTGAGCTGATGCAGAGGCAGGGAGCCTTTGCTGGAAACATTTTGTCTTTATTGCCCAAAGCCTCCTCTGTTTGGATCCATCATCGTCTGGGCTTTTTGAGAGGCACTCTGCACATGGATTGGAATTTTGGATTGTTAAAGGCTTGCCATGGAAAGTACTGTGAGGCTTTTCATGACTTGAACTCTCGTTGCTGTAGACTGTGTGTCTGTGTTTGTAGTCAGCTCAGTGTACGGCAGGCTGAGTTTGATCTACGACTTTTGGACTTCCCTCTGCCAGAACTCATGCAGCGTAGAGCTGCCGATGCGAAAGCTGTGGCCCAGAACTCTTTCCATGTGTGAGTACGCCCTTCCCTTGATCTTGATGGGCCCTGACCATGTAACCTGGAGGAGCAGTATCATTGCTGGAACTGCTCCATCATGCCTCGCCTCATGCAAGGAGGTTTTATGCTCATGGTGTTATATTTCAATGAAAGTTTGTTGTGTATATTTTATGATTTCTTAAACACTATGTGATACCTGCAAAAGTCTTTACTGACAGTTGCAACTCTGGATGATACTGAGTGTGGTTCCGAATGGTTTGATGTCAGTGCCACCCGGGACAGAGCCTTCAGAGTAAATATGCAGAAGGCAAACAAATCCAAACAAAGCAAAGAAAGATTTGAGCAAATACACAACAAGATAAGATGGCTTACCCCATTAAAAGGGTATGCCCCACCAAGGCCATTAGTGTGTTGGGAACAAGTAGGAAAAGTTGCCCCCAGGGTGGATTGGGAGGTGCTCCCTGGGACTGTTACAGGGTCCCCATAGGTTTGTGATACCTTAGGGAGCCCTGCAGTTGGGAATTACAAGGCATGGAAGGTGAGATGGCAACGAGACATCTTCAGTTCGGCTGATTATGCTTGAAGTTTATTCCCTGGGGGTGGGGTGGCTACCATAATGTACAAAGTGAATATCTTTGGAAGAGCAATGGACATGGCATTGAATACCACCGCTGAGGCACTAGAAGCCATTGGGATAGAATTGACAAGCATGAGTACTGCTATTTTGCAGAACCGCCTGGCTTTAGATATGATTACAGCAGCCCAGGACGGTATTTGTGCCATGTTGCAGCAAGAATGCTGTGCGTACATTCCTGACAAGCAGAGTGTGATAAATCACAATGTAAGGGATGTGTACGTGCAAAATGAGAAAATACATAACCTAGAAGAGGACTCCCTCTTCAGACCAATTTTGGACGGTTTCAAGGAATCGGGGGGGTGGGGAGTGGAAGCAAGTGGTTGCAGTAACCGTGACTATCATAACTAGTTTTATAGCTTTGTGTGCTTGCTCATATGGCTGTTATATTTTCAAATATACAGTAAAATAGTTATCAATCCCCTGGTAATCAAACAACAGGGCAAAGAAAATCCGGCCCTCTGAGTAAGAAGAGATTGTGACGCGCAGACTCAATTGTCCTTTGATCATCTGGGGGTGGAGTGCAATGGCCCCAAGCCTGTAACCAAGTGACCAGTAGTTTTAGAGGGGCCTAGAGATCCATAATGCTCTCATGGGCTGCAATTCATGGGCTGCAATTCCCTTGCTAGTGGGCCTCTTAGCTGGTAAGATGAGTCAAAGGTCGATACTGCCACCTCAGCACATTCCATGCTAACGAACACTGGTCTTATCAGGGCCTAGGATGTGCCTGAGAAGTGAAGCTTGTTTGCCTTAAAGCTGCAGGTGTCTGTGCTAGGAAAGTTCTGATTGTTTTCCTTCTGAACAAGCACTGTTAGCCTATGCTGGGAAAATTGCAGATGAACGCTAATTAACGCTTGCTGCTGTCATGTTGCCTCACTGCTAACATGTATGGTATAAAACCCATTGTACCCCTTGGCTCTGGGTTCAGAGAAGCTGTCTGATCCTACCACTGGGTACGCCTGTGTGCTGTAAGTACTCAATAACGTCTCCTTGTAAGCAAGCCTGGATCTGGCTTATCACTACCTCAGCACCTCCAAACCTTAGCAGCCCACGGCCGGGGCATACATCATCTAATTCTGATGTTCAGTCATGAGTTCTGATGCTTATACAGCTAAAACAGCACAATCCACACACAAGGGAGAGGTATCAGCAGGCTCAGTAAGAGTCCCGTGATTTACAGAAGCATAAACGTCTGGTGGAAAAAAACTCGGGGCGGGAACCCAAAAAAACCTGCCCAGCAAGGACTGAGCATGCTCAGTGGCCACATAATGCTCTCTGCTTGCTGAGGGGTAGGTGGAAAACTGAGGAGGTGGAGGGGAATGGCATGTAGCATCCCAAAGGGAGGCATGACTGACCTGACTGAAACACTGAACACTCTACACACCACACCTGGTTGTTCTGTTAGGGAAACATTCTGAGGCATTCATTAAATCTTGTTACAGTCATTATTTAGAACTATTTACGACAGGGAAGTTGTAACAATATTACCTTTATGTTATCTTTATCACTTGGATGTAGGAGAAAACAAACTTCCTGAAGAGACTTCAAATTCTTCGCACTACTGAACCGAAGCGCCTCTTCAAACATTAATTTAGCGACTTCAGATCCTGGAAAGGCAAAACCACCTGTCCCAATGGCTGGGAACGAGATGGAACTCAGCGACAGCTCTTCAGTTTTCTCCAGGCATTCCCTCACGGCATCTCTAAGTTTCTGTAAAATATATATAACCGATTTTGACAAATATGATGCTCAATCATCAAAACCAGAATATTAAGGGGATGTACAAAGTCAGTGCCAAAGTAGATGTGACAGAATAGGTACCTGTACTTTATTCACATGTCCATCCTACTCACAGATAAAACAGAGGACTGGAGATTGGGGGTGTGAGGAGAAAAGTCATTCTATTTTTTAAAAAAAAAACCAAAATGGATAACATGAATTAGAGGAGGTAAATCATGCCCTCCCCCAACTTATCATGCTCAATTGCTTCAAGAATTTGAGTTCTGGTATTGGAGCTGGGCTGGGAGAGAAGCACTTCAAGCAACTAAGCATGGTGAGGTAAGTAGAGGATGGGCAGGACTTAGTTTCCCCACCCTGCAAATGCTGTCTTTTCTTTGGGCTCTTCTCCCCGCCACCCCTCTATATTCGTGAACGTGCCTAGTTTGACTCACAGAAATAATCTGCATATTCAGAAGCAGCTGTTTCTGCTGTACCATCTTGGAATGCAAGTGAGGGATCACACATTTTATCCCCCCCGCCTCGCCACCTCATGTAAATCAAACATCCCAGCACATAAAAACTAGCAATCAGGGAAAAGGATACCATCACACTAACTTTCCACAAGCAGTGAGTTTGGGTGGGTGGGTAGGTGGGTGGGTAGGTAGGTAATTCAATGTGATTTCCCAGCTGACTTCTGAACTAGTAGAGTCCCAGGAGATCTATACCACATGCTCTTCTCTATACATATGTAGATTCGCCCTTATGGGCCTGGAAGTACAGTTTCCAGTTTTCCCAGGGCACAGAGCATGGAGGGTGGGTGTGTGGCTTCCATTGCATAGCATGGCACCCTGAAGGGGGAAAAGGTACCTTTCTATTCCTTGAACATTTCCTGTGCTTCCATTAGCGCACTGCAAGAGGGATTGACAGAATGAAGACTGTGGTCCACCGGAAAGGCCACTGGCAGAATTCTGGCAGAAGAGCTAACACCTGCAGGTTGCTGGCATCCTTGCAAGGATGCTGGGCAGGGTAGGTCTTGGTCTGATCTAGCAAGACACTTCCTCTGTTCTTAAGCAAGAATGCACACTCTGGGATAACACCGATCAGTTATGCCTTAACTGTTCAGAGATCTTGAGCACTATCCAACTATGTCATTCTGCAAACTCAAAACACATAAGTGGAGCTCCGCCAAATGAAGTACTGAAGTACTGTAACCTACAGTACAATCACTCCTACTCCATGACCCATGAGCTTCGCATTCAAGTAAAATTAAGGCTGGCGAGAAAAGGACATAGACAGCTACCTTCATTGCATGTCCTTTTCCTGCATCCCACGGCAGAACAACAGCATGGAACACAAATCTACAGGCCAGGTTATATCCACCAGTTAGGATCATGGAGCCACCCTGAGCTCCTTGACCTTGGATGGCTTGATCAAACTCAGCTTGGAGCACTGGCCCAGCCTTCTGCAGCAGAGCTTGGGAAAGCAGACCCACACCAAGTTTCAGATCGGCACCAATGCTGCTGACGACCACGTCCGTCTGGAACAGAAGCAATCTCAAAATTACTTGCAAGGGATTACATAGAGCAAGACAGAGATATGAGCTGGGAATTTGAATTGCAGAATGTTGGGACCCTAATAATGCCATTATTAAAACAGACAGAAGGATCTTTAAATTTATCACCACCACCAGCCATTCCAGAAGGTTGCACAGAAGGAGATGAGAGGGGAAGTGGGGCCATTCCACCATCCCAGCTGAAACACTTACACTTTTCCCCTCTTCCCTCCCCATTCCTTTTTTCTTGTGTGTCATGTCTTTTTTAAATTGTGGCAGGGACTGTCTTCTTTTACTGATTATATGAAAGCCACTCTGGGAGACAAGTGGGATAAAAATACTTTAAATTAATTAATTAATAAATCTTTGATACAACAGAGACTCCCACTTTGAATAGGGGAGTATGGGGGAGGTGGGGGGCTTTGCCAATTCCCTTTCTCTGCCGCAACCCCCAGCACCATCTCCCATCCTATTTCATATGATCCCTCAACCGCTCAGAGAAAATTAGGATGTGCACAGGAGGCTCAGGTAGTGGGGAATCGCCTCTCCCCCACTTCCATTATTGGGGGCTGGGAGCACATTTTCCATGAGTGGAACTCTGCTGATGAAATCTTAGAATCCTATTCAATGAATGAATGCAACACAAGTAAAATTAGGTAGCTGGAATGGATACAATACCAGAAAAATGTAAAGTCAACATTGTAATGAATTTTTTTCAGGTGACTATCCCTAGAAAGCAAGTATAGTTATGGGCAAAGCTCATCCGGAATGCTAAAATTAGTATGTTAACAGGAAGAGGGCTATAGCTCAGTGGTAGAGGACCTGCTTTGCATGCAGAAGGTCCGAGGTCCAATTCCCAGCATCTCATAGAATCATAGAATAGTAGGGTTGGAAGGGGCCTAAATCCAACCCACTGCTCAATGTAGGAATTCAAATCACAGCATCCCGGACAGATGGCTGTCCAGCCTCATCTTGAAAGGTATGGCTGGAAAAACCCCTGCCTGAAACCCTGGAGAGCCACTGCCAGTCAGTGTCGACAATACTGGATTAGGTGGACCAAAGGTCTGACCCAGTATACAGCTTCCGGTGTTCCTATGGTTTTCAGTACCTTCATTTTTTCCTTTATAATCTTAAGTAATGTAAGGGAAGTGTATGCCATTGAGTTGTCATTTCTAAAAATATTTACACATATACCACTATAAATAATTTGGGTTGTATCCAATGTTAGTCTGTCTTAAGTCCCATTCATTTCAATGAATCCAAGTAGGGCTAACACTGGATACAACCCATTGCTAGCAAAACTTTGAAATGCTACATTCAAACTAATGCAATCACATTAAGTGTGCTTTATTTAATTCCCACCCCCACCCCCAATCAGATATTTCAGTTCAAATACTTTTGACTACTGGAATATTTCTGAAATATTAATACCGCATGAAAAATTAACATGGCATAATTTGGGGGGGTTGTTTGTTAAGCACACTCAATCAATTCCAGGGCAGCAGAACATTTTCAAATTCCTGATTTCTCAAAAACCCACATCATCGAGTCCCTCAGCAAAAGTTCATAAGAAAATGTAACCATCAAGGGAAAAGACGATAGATCCTCTTATGAATCCGTGACTGTCCATGAATTTGCCCCGTGATTTATGGAGCAAATGGCTGTAATCATCTGGGAAAGATTTGGGGGTCACAGTAGAAGCCCACTACAAACATGAACTGAGTATTGCAGGGGCAGTAAAACAAACATGTAAACAAAGCAAATTCAGCCTGCAACGTAGTTACCTGGGAGTCACCTCTGAGCAGACATACATAGGATGTTCTGTCAATGTTAGGGATTATTAGGAAAGGAACTGGAAATAAAACAGGACATTGTAGTCATCCCATCTCAAAAGGCTATTCTAGAACTGAAGAAGGTGCTAGAAAGGGCAACAAAAATTATCATGGGATTGCATCATTTATGTTCGTATGAAGATGAATGAACCTGAGTGTTCATAGTTTAAGGGAGAGGCTGCGGCTCAGTTGCAGAGCCCCTGCTTTGAATGCAGAAGGTTCCAGGTTCAATCCCAGCATCTCCAGCTGGGGCTAGGGAAAAATCCTGCCTGAAACCTTGCAGAACCAGTACCAGTCAGTGTCAAAAATACTGGGCTAGATGGACCAATGGTCTGCCTCAGTATACAGCAGCTTCCTATGTTCCTAGTTTAGAAAAATGATGCCTATGGCGGAGACATGATAGAGGTTTATAAAATTACCTAATTTGTGGAGATGTAAATGGAGAACTAGTTATTTTATGTCCCCAAACCCTAGAACTTGGGGCTATCCAGTAAAACTTATTGGCAGGTAGACTCAAGACGAGCAAAAGTATTTCCTTGTGCAGTGCACAATTAACTTGTGTAATTAATTTCCACAGGATGTGATGGCAATTAGATGGCTTTCAAAATGGATTTGTCATATAGACCCTGTTCGGATGCAATGACAGTATCTGGTGGTCATTTCTGGGTTAATTAACCCATGAATTGTGAGGATATGAACTGCATGCAAGCTGCTTCCAGTTTCCTGTAACCTATTAAGGCAGCATTTGTAGGTTGTTTCTGTGATGTCCGAACCCGGGCACTTGGGGTTGTTCGTGGGTTCAGCAACCCCAAGTTAACCCAAGAACAAGCCATGGTTTAACTTGGGGTTGTTTCACCCATGAACAACCGCAAGTGCCCAAGTTGGAATGTCATGGAAACAACCTACAAATGCTGCATTTGTAGGATGTTCCAGGAAATTGGAACAGGACACTGCCATTATGTCCAAACAGGGCTGAAAGATGGCTGTTTCCTCTGAACCAATACCGATTTCCATATCAGTATCTCTACAACCACAAGATGGTAGGAACCAACAACTGTGGATGGCTGTTGCTATCATGGCCTGCTTCTAAACTTCCCAATGGTACTTGGCCACGCTTAGAATGCTGGGCAAGATCCAGCAGGACAACTGTTACATCATCATTGGTCACAGAAGATGATCCTGGATTGGTATTCAGCTGTCCGTGTATGAGCAGGAATAGCCTTGACAAGCAAACAATCTCATTTGAACACCAGATTTAAAAAAGAAAAGATATAAAACTATTCCTTATATGTGAATAAAATCACTGAAACACTGTGTGGTTATTTCCAACACATTTGACATAAGATAAATGCAATACGTAAAGACATTCTTATTTTGCCTATACCCAGTTCAGGTGAGAAAAGGGGACTGACCATTGTTTCTGAAGCAAACAGTATGACACATGTCCCTGATACAGAGTCATCCTTCCAAGGACAACAGCTTAATAAATCTTAAAACATTGCAGTAATATTTTTATTTTGGAATTTCCCCTCAATGCTAAATATAGTCTAGAATTTAAAATGCAAAATAATATGAACTGGGTATTTCAAAACTAAAGAGATGTCCAGCATGCATTTGAAAATGAACTATATGTCACTTTACATGCTTACCTTTGCATCTTCAATGCCTTTTTCCTGAAGGATGAGTTTCAGGCCTTCAGCAGAAGTTACCATGTGAAGACCTTCTCTGATTTCTTTGGGATGGTTGACTGGTTGGGAATGAGATGGTGATTTGGGCTGGGATGGTCCTTCTCTGAATACTTCATTCAAAGCGTCAGTGAGAGCCTGAACTGTATTTTCGGACACATCCACAAGGCAGATCTTTTTCAGGGAGCCATTCTCAGAAGATTCTTCTAAGGTTTCCTTGATGGCTGTTACAATAGAATGGGCACACTCTTTTAGCGGGAATCCAAAGATCCCAGAGCTTACTGCAGGGATGGCTATTGAACGATGATTGTACGTTTCTGCCAGCTTTAAGCTTTCCCTCACAGCTTTTTTTAAGAGGCATGTACATTTCTCTTTTTCAAAACTGTTCCACCTCGGCCCAATGGCATGGATCACCTGTTTACATGGCAGGTTCCAAGCGCTTGTGATAATTGCAGAGCCAGACCTCAGGCTCCCATGTCTCCTCACTAGGTCATCACACTCTCTTTGTAGCTGTGGGCCGGCTGCTTTTGACAGTGCGTCCGCAAGGCCACCAATATGCTTCAGGTCTTCATTTGACGCATTCACAACAACGTCAACTGGATAATGGGTCAAATCACCCTTACAAACCTCTACCAGAACACCATCTTTTAATATTACTTTAGCGTGAGGGTGCCCTACCTTTTCCTTAGAGTCTCCATTATCATCGCCATCTTTCTGCAGTCGGATCAAACAGCTGAAGGAGTCTTTTGCCTCAGTAATGTAGGAATGTTCTCGGGTTTTGAAAAAGACTTTCACTCCTGGTTTATCAAACGTCACGTGTGAAGAATGCACCAAAGATAGCATTTTTTCAACCACAGCGGCTGCCTTTGTCACTTCTGCTTTAGGTCCACTCAGGACAATGTTCTTCTGTTTAGCGTCTAGCCCAAAATTGATTTTCACACCTCTCTTCCTTAAGTCGTGCCAATCCTTCCCCTTTTCCTTCTCCATAAACTGTACAACAGCTACAGACTTAGCAGGGATGACCTTTAGCATTCTGGTGTTTCTTTCAACAAAATTAGAAAGGTCCTGATAAACATCTCCAACTGCTTTTGTATAACCAGCTATGATTACTTTAGCATCTTCTCCCAAAGCAAGGCAGTCATCAATTATTACAGCTTCCTCCACAGAATTGTGTTTCCTCTGCAATTGTTTAGTGAGTTCTTTCCAGTCTCTTCTGTTGACGAGTTCCCGGTCCTCCAAAAGAATACACTTATGATCCAAGTTTTTCTTCATTTGTTCCTCTGCTTTCAGAAGACCTCCGTGAGATTGTCCTACCAATGCAACAGACTCATGTGCAAGTTCATAGGAAGCATTAATATTATTAGCATGAAATATGTTATCCGACACCTTTTTGCTATCTGCATGCTGTAGGAATTGAAAAATATGAGGGTGAATGACAACTTCTTTCTCTACCATGTTGTGTAACTTCTCCAGTAGGTCACTTTTCATTTTATATACTTCTGCAAGCATTCCAGAGAGTACCATCTTCTTTGCTGAAGAATCATAAGACAACTTGAAGTCTGGGCTCTCTTTATAGATATTCTCTTCTCGCAAAATACGATGCAAAACAGCATACTTTTGTGGGACAACTATCAATGTTTGCTGAATAGTTTGTTTTGCTTTTTCTGCATCTTTGATCAAATTTTCTATGTATTCCTTTATCTCTTTCTCCACACTATCCACAGTGAATACAAAACCGGTTAGGATAACAGTTTCTTTGGAAACATCAGGGATGGCAAAAACATTCTTTATCAAACTGCTTTCTATGGTCTCCCATGCTGCTGGGATGATGTTGCATTTAACAGTCTTGAACTTTGACATGATGCAGGCCAACTCTGTAGAAACATTCTCTTTCCAAGCCTGGACTAATTCTCTCACAGAGGTTCCTTGTTTAGATAAGGCAGCTGAAGGGCACATCGTGACTTCTGGATGTTCGCAAGACATTTGGGGCCATATTAGTTCACAGTAACAACGTGCCATCTCACGTTCTATTTCTTGGATTAGTCTACCCTTTTCCTGTAGGAATTGCCAGATATAAGGATCTAATGGGACCTTGATAGGTTCTGGCATCTTGATTTGTGGCCTCTCCTTTCCATACAAAACTGTATCCAAAGAACTGCAGTACGGATAAACCAAAACCAGTTGATGATCAAAAGAATGCTGCTTTTCCAATGCTGTCTGCACAGCTAGAAAGATAAAAACAAAAACACAGTAAGTATTCTGACAATGTAGTCAGAATTAGCTATATAAATCCACAGGCGCAATTCAGATGTAACAACAAATCATGGTTTTTCATTGACCTGGTTCACACAAAACAACACCCACCATGTGTGATCACCCCTATGGTGGGCTGTCACGATGTCTGAACCTGCTGCAGTTTCCGCAGGGTGGCTTATTTTTCACGAACAGGCCACCCTGAGAAACCATGGCTTGTTGTTGGGTTGTTCAGGGTGTTTGTTTTCAGGATGGCTCATTGTGGTGTCTGAACCTGGCAGGGCAACTTCATCATGGGCTGTCAGGAACGGCTAGAGAGCCACCTGGCAAAAGCGGCTAACACCCCTGTCGCTCTTTGCAATCTTGCTACTTCTGCTGCCATCCTCCCTCATCCCTTGTCAGTACCCTCCATTCTGAGCTCCTAAAACTAAAAGAGGACACTGGAGAGGGCCCCAAACATGTTTGCAACTTTAAAAAAAAATCTGTTTATTTTCAGTCTTGTGCAGATGTGGAAGTCCACTGCTAGCTCTACCATGAAATATGTGTATTTTTAGCCATCTGCCTCACTGCTCTGCATGGAATTTGGGTATATTCCCTCTCAGCTTTACTGCCCTGCCAAGCAATTTATGTAATTTTCCCTTCAACTTTACTGCTCCGCACCAACCAATGGTGGCTTATTCTCGGGGTGGCAATGACGTGTGAACTCGCCCATTATGTCCACAAACTGCAGCAAGCCTCAGGTTCATGCTCCCACCACCACTTTTTCCCTCCTTCACACAGTCTGTTTCCCGCCTCCCAGCTGAGCAGAGCAAAGGAAGCTGCTCCAGCTGGTCCAGGGACTACAGAAGCAAGCAAGCTCCCAGAGAACGAGCGACTAGAGCGAGCAAACAGGGGGAGCAAACAGGAGTTGGCCAGGGGAATTTGGCAGGGGAGGTCAAGGGGGAGGTCCCTAACATTTTTTAAAAATATATTTTACTTGTAACACACACTTCCACACCAGTGGGACTCTGCTTTTAACCTCCAGTGAGTAGAGGAGCAGGCACAGGCTAGTCTAGAACAATCAGAAAGCTAGACACAAAAAGGGAAAAGAAGCTATGGAAGAACAACACTCTCCAGTGGTGGTGACCTGCAAGGTGTGTGCAATGTTTGTTTTCTTCCCTGAGAACAACATGGCCTACACCTGCAACAAGTGCAAGCTGATCACACTGCTGGAAGAAAAAGTAAGAGGACTGGAGAGGCGAATGTTGACCCTCCGGGGAATAAGAGAACACGAAGAGTTCTTGGGACAGAATGGGGGATCTACATCAGCAAAGTGAAGACCAGAAGCTTGAAGAGCAACAGCAAGATGAGGCAGAAGTGGGAAATGCTGAGGTGAGGAAAAATGCAATACAGGATACTCCTTGGAAAAGCGTGACAGTTAGGAGAAGAAGAACTAGACGCCACTCTGCACCAGTGGAAGCAGTGGAGTTGTGGAACCGATTCCAGGTATTTGAGGATAAGACTGGACGACAGCCTGCAGAGGAAGAATTACAGAGGAACCTGCATGAGAGTGGGCAAGAGGCTGAAGGCCAGTCACGCAGAGGCAATGAAACCCAGGCTTACAACAACAAGAAGAGTAGTAGTAGTGGGAGACTCCTTGCTGTGTGGGATCAAAACCCAAGTATGTCGCAAAGACCTGTGGAATTGCCAGGTATGTTGTCTCCCGGGAGGATGGATTAGAGATGTGACTGAAAGGTTGCCTGCACTGACAGGTATCCCTTTCTTCTCATCCATGTGGGAACAAATGATACCGCCAACCGCAGCTACAAAGAAATCATGTCAGACTTTGAAGCTTTGGGAAGGAAATTCAAGAACTTTGGGGCCCAGATAGTTTTCTCATCCATCCTTCCAGTAGAAGAGGAATAGAAAGGGAAAGAAAAATACTCCGGGTGAATGACTGGCTATAAAGGTGGTGCCGGCGCAAGAGATTTGGATTCTGGGACCACGGGCTATACTTCCTGGAAGATGGACTGTTGGCAAGGGACAGGTTGCACCTCACAAAGGCTGGGAAAAGTGTGTTTGGCCACAGCATGAAGAACTTCATCAGGAGAGCTTTAAATTGAATCCTATGGGGAAGGGAGATGTAAAGTTGGGGGCAACAATGGACGAAGGCTCATGCACCACAATGGAGAGAACAGCTCTAATAGTGCCCAATAATAGTCTTCAGAAACATGTAGGAAGAAAGCCAGACTATGAAGCACATGGTCTTCGATGTCTATATACTAATGCCCACAGTATGGGAAACAAACAGAATGAACTTGAACTCTTAATACAAGAGGGAAATTATGACTTGATAGGTGTAACTGAGACTTGGTGGGATGACTCTCATGACTGCAATACAGCAACTGAAGGATATAACTTGTTCAAAAAGAACAGGAGGAACAGAAAGGGAGGTGGGGTTGCACTATATGTGAAAGATACATATCTCTGCACAGAAATACAGGAGGATGAGCTTGGTAGCCCCATCGTGAGCATCTGGATCAAAATAAATGGAGCAAAGAATAAAAGGAACATGGGGGTCGGAGTCTACTACCAGCCACCCAATCAAGGAGAAGACGAGGATGAAACTTTTGAAAAGCAATAAGCCAATGTTTCAAGGAAGCACGATGTAGTAATAATGGGAGACTTCAATTTCCCCGATATTTGTTGGCAGACAAATTCTGCAAAATATGGCCCCTCCAGGAAATTCCTGAATTGTGTGGCAGATAACTTCCTCCTATAGAAAGTAGAGGAAGGAACTAGAGGATTGGCTATCCTTGACGTGATCATAACCAACAGAGATGACTTAGTGGATAAAGTAGAAGTTACAGGAACTCTGGGGGAAAGCGACCATGTTACACTTGAGTTCTTGGTTCTAAGGGAAGCAAAAGCCGAGTGTAGTCAAATGCATACCCTGGATTTTAGGAAAGCTGATTTTAATAAACACAGAACAATGATCACTAAGGTCCCATGGCAAGTGACTCTAACAAGAAAAGGAGTCCAAGATGGGTGGGAGCTTTTAAAAAAGGAAATTCTCAAGGCACAATTACAAACAATTCCAACAAGAAATAAAGGTGGAAGACAACAGAAGAAGCCAATGTGGCTTCACAAAAAGCTTAGAGATGACCTGAAAACAAAAAAGGACACATATAGGAAGTGGAAAGAAGGCCAAGCAACAAAGGAAGAGTACAGGCAGGTAGCACAGAATTGCAGGGATGGCATCAGGAGGGCTAAAGCTGAGAACGAGCTAAGGTTAGCGAAGGATGCTAAAAGCAACAAAAAGGCTTTCTTCAGATCCGTGCATAGTAAAAGACAGAAGAAAGAAATGATGGTTCAGCTATTAAATAAGGATGGCAAAATGATAACAGATGACAAAGAAAAGGCAGAGATGCTCACTTCCTACTTTGGCTCAGTCTTCTCCCAAAAGAAGGTTTATGACCCCCCTGGCAAAGGTAAAGTACAGGCTGAAGGGGCAGGATTGCAGCTTGAGATCAATAGGCATATGGTCAAGGAACACCTAATTACTTTGAATGAATTCAAATCTCCAGGGCCAGATGAACTGCATCCTAGAATAATAAAGGCAGAAGAACAGAACCACTGTCTATTCTCTTTGAGAAATCATGGAGGACGGGCGAAGTGCCAGATGACTGGAGGAGGGCTAATGTGGTCCCTATCTTCAAAAAGGGTAAAAAGGAGGAACCTGGGAACTACAGACCAGTCAGTCTGACATCAATCACTGGGGAAATTCTGGAGCAGATGATAAAGCAATCCATCTGGAAGCACCTTGACAACAATGCAGTGATTACTCGAAGCCAACATGGATTTGTCAAGAACAAATCCTGCCAGACGAATCTGATCTCATTTTTTGATCAAGTCACCTCCCTTGTGGATTGTGGGAATGCTGTAGACATCATATACCTCGACTTCAGCAAAGCTTTCGACAAAGTGCCCCATGATCTCCTGATCAGCAAACTAGCTCAAAGTGGGCTAGATGAAACAACGATCTGGTGGATCCACAGCTGGCTACAGAATTGGACTCAAAGAGTGCTTATCAATGGGATCTTCTCAAACTGGGGAGAGGTAACGAGCGGGGTACTTCAGGGCTCAGTCCTGGGCCCAGTGCTCTTCAACATTTTTATTAATGACTTGGGGGAGGAGGTGCAGAGAATGCTGATCAAATTTGCAGATGACACAAAATTGGGTGGGATAGCTAATACCCTGGAAGACAGAAACAAAATTCAAAGTGATCTTGATAGACTGGGGCACTGGGCTGAAAACAACAGAATGACATTTAATAGGGATAAATGCCAAGTTCTGCACCTAGGAAAAAGAAACCAAATGCACAGTTACAAGATGAGGAATATGTGGCTCAACACCACCACAAGCGAGAATGATCTTGGAATTGTTGTCGATCACAAGCTGAATATGAGCCAACAATGTGATGTGGCTGCAAAGAAGGCAAATGCTATTTTGGGCTGCATTCATAGAAGCATAACTTCCAAATCCCAGGAAGAACTAGTTCCCCTCTACTCAGCACTGCTTAGGCCTCATCTGGAGTACTGTGTCCAGTTCCGGGCACCACATTTTAAGAAGGATGCAGACAAACTGGAGAAGGTTGAGAGGAGGGCAACAGAGGTGTCCAGGGGACTGGAAACAAAGCCCTATGAAGAAAGACTGAAAGAACTGGGCATGTTTAGCTTTGAGAAGAGAAGACTGAGGGGAGATATGATAGTGCTATTCAAGTACTTCAAAGGTTGTCACAGAGAGGAAGGCCAGGATCTCTTCTCGATCATCCTGGAGTGCAGGACACGGAATAATGGGCTCAAGTTACAGGAAGCCAGATTCCAGCTGAACATCAGGAAAAACCTGACTGTTACACCAATACGACAATGGAACCAATTACTCAGGGAGGTGGTGGGCTCTCCCACACTGGAGGCATTCACGACAAGGATGGACAGCCATTTGTCAGGGATGCTCTGACTTGGATTCCTGCATTGAGCAGGGGGTTGGACTCGATGGCCTTGTAGGCCCCTTCCAACCCTACTATTCTATGATTCTATGACAGAAGAACATTTAGAGCTCACCGTCACATCCTTTTCCATCAAAGTATGTGATTTATGGGAAACTGATTTCTGCAAACCATAGTCACTTAAAGCAAGATACGAAACCAGGATATGCTGGTTTTTAAAGTAACTATAGTTTGTACAAACCAATTTCCCGTATTTAGACAAAACAGAAAACCGCTGTGGTTTATTACAAACTGTAACCAAAAGCTTTAAATGCCCCCCCCCAATCACTCGTGAAGGAGAAAGGAAGAAAATGGAGGGTGAAGCATGAAATCTTGAGATTCACCATGGCTAGTGCAGGGAATGACAAGCCATGATTTGTCATTATGTCTGAATCAGATCATAGTGTAGGAATCCCCGGGCCACAATTTGCATCCATCTAGATGTTAGAGGATGCTTCCCCATGATATTTTAGAAGTGTTTTAAAGTTTTAAAAGTTAAATTGACATTTTTGTCCCCTTTTCTCTGCTGATAGTTCCATGATAAAAATAAAATCATCATCATCATCATCTGAAATTGGCAAAACTCTTCTTAATTTTGCCATCTTCTTAATTTCAGAACAGCACCTGCACTGGCAGAAGCTGCCAAAAGGGGTGGACAGGAGAAGTTCCCCCAGCACCCAGAAGTAACTCTAGTTAAAAGGACAACAGTACTCCTGGCGCAGCACCAAAGGAAGCTGGGAAGGGCGTTTTTTAAAGGGTGGATAGTTGAAGTTCCCCCAGCAGTACCAGTGACTGCTATTCCAGTTACAGCAGGGGGCGGCGGGCGGGATGTAATAAAGTTTCAAAGTAAAGGCACAGCAAAGTTGTGCAATTAGTACCTAATTAGGGTCAAACAGCACATTACTTTAATTACATAGTGTGCAGCTCCTTTTCTTGTCTTTCTTTACTCTAAAGTAAGTGTGCAGGTCCCTGATCCAGATCAGGCCTACCACACATGGGGAGGGAAAGTTTAATCCTTCCCCCCTGAGATTCTCAACCTTCTTCATGCATCAATCAAAAAACCTTTTCTTTAACTGCAGCATGGGGGGAGGGAAGGATTAAACCTCCCTTCCCCACATGCAATATTCCTGACCCAGTATACTTTAGAACAGGGTGTAGAGCCCCTTTGGATCCAGGACTGGATTGCCCTCCCGGACACCACCCCCATGGGCTCGATGTCATCAGGGGGAAGGCCTGCCTGCCTGCCAATGATGCCAGGGGACCACAGCCCCTGACAACATCAGGTCAGCCTGCAACAAGTGCCAGCTGGCACTCCTCCAGCCAGCTTCTCAGTCAGGGAGCCTGCAGCACTCCATGCAGGCTTTCCCCAACCAGGGAAAGCCCAAGTGGAATGAAGCCAGCTCTCTGGCCAAGGCCCTGGCTGAGGAACTCCCCTCCAACTGGCACTTTGGTCAGGGAACCGGCCTTGTTCCTCCCAGGCTTTTCACAGCTACGGAAAATGCAGAGCAAAGACCACCATACCAGCAGCTTTGCTGCTTCCCTACACAGGAAAGGCAACAGAGGAGTGGACCTCTGAGGGGGTGGTGCTTTGGAATGGGGCCTCACTAGGGGCCCCCACAGGTCACATGAGTTGGGCTGGCAGGCCAAATATGGCCTACGGGCCAGAGGTGCCCCATCCCTGCTTTAGAGTATAAAAAGTTTAGAAGAGGGGTGGGGAACCTCAGACCCAGGGGCCAAATCCAGTCCTCCTGGGGTCCCCAAATGTCCATGCCTCCTTCCCCTGGCCCCACCCCTTCCCCTAAACCACTGGTTTTTTGGTGGTTTCCCAGCATTTATGCAGTTTTCCCCCATTCTGAAAGGCTGAACTGCCTCTCTTCAGGCTTAGTTAGTGGCAGGAAGAGCTTTAAACTCTTACGTTGTTGGTTTTTGCCCCACCCCTTATGCCTTTGGCCCACCCACCACTGGAATGCAGCTCTCTAGAGCTTCCCTGAGATTTGGCCCTCAGGCTGAAAGAGGTTCCCCACCCCTGATTTAGAGTAAGATACGTTTGGCTATTGCCAACTTACGTGCACCTTGTGCTTGTGATACTGATGTAAGTAAATGATAAACCCTTGTTCAGTGATAGACTTAAGGATATATTTTTGTATATCGGGTTGTTCATTTAAAAAACTGTTCATGAGTTTCGTGCTGTATCTGTTATAGGACTTTTGTGATCATATGTAATCCAGACAATTTGCATGGACATTGTTGGACAGTACTGTATGTGAGTGTAAGTGTTTTATATCATTCCTGCATACATTTTGTGTTGTCTGCAAATTTTGTACTGAGTCCTGTTGGCTACTTTGGTTTTGACAGCCTTTTCTTAGTGAGGAAGATTTCAAAATAGAGATAACAGATGGCACTCTGTCGACAGTATTTTGGATACTGAATACATTTTATAGTTATTCTTGTAGTACATTTTGTATTTGCACATTCTTTTAATACACTTTATGGAAGTACTGTATTTTTCTGTTGCTGTTTGAATCAAGGAGTGCTTGTTTGTTAGAGTAAAGAAAAACAAGAAAGTGAGCAGCGTGCTACATAATTAACGTAACATGTAGTCTGGGCTGGGGGGTAGTGCTCATAAGGCATTTTTATGGTCTTTATCCAGAAGCACACTATATCTGATGGCACATTCTATGGGAAGTGCCTCTCCCCTGCCCCTTGAACAGCAAAGAAAAACAAAAAAAAACTTAGCCTTGGTGTTATTAGTCACACATACCACATTGTAAATTCACTATTCTTTTACTGTCCTTGTACTTTTTTTTTTTTTGCTGCTGCTCTTCCATGTTTATTTTTGTATTAGGTGTAGCATTGACTTAACAATCCTTCTCAAAGAATAGCTAGTTAAAGGACAGAAAAAGAGATTATTCTACTTGTTCAGAGCAGCAGTATAGAGACTAGTCTATGTTTCGGCAGAAGTGGAGAAGCACGTGGCCTGGTTATTCAGTACTGGGGGAAATGTAGCCAGATGCACCTGATTTTTGCCAATCTCTTGTAATTGCTGAAACCCTCTGTCCCATACCCCTAGTGTTCTGGAGGGTCCCAGAAAACCTGAAGAGCAGTTGGAGGGGGTTAAATGGGAAGAGGGGATTGGCAAAAATTGTGAACCCCAACAAGTGTGAGCAGAAGTACTTTTCACTAAGGCAAAGCTCCCAATGGATACAACTCCTTGGATATAGAAATGGCATTGCTCTAGAATGAGTTAAGAAAACAATGCTTTCTTCCTGAAGACATCACATGACCAGGAAACATTCTAGAAAAATACAGTCACTATCTGAAAGAGGAAGCTTAGTGAAATAATTCTATCAGTGGGAGGGGGACCCCTACTGACCCTCCCAAACTGATGATATGATCTTGTAAGTTAAGTTTATTCCCCCAGAAGATCGAATAAAGCACTTTGTACTCTGTCCAGGAGAGACAGAGAAAAACATACTTCCATGTTCAAGGCTGCAGTAAACGGAATGCTCTGGGGAGTAACGAGTTTAGCAAGCAGGCCAAATCCAGACTGAAATGGGCTGAGGAAGGATTCCAGTGGTATTTGCACACTGAGTTCTTCCAAGGCACCTGGAATGCCATAATACATATCCAGCAAGGCCCTCTCTTTGGCTTGGAGGGCCACAGGAGTTGCAGGCCTGTGGCACAAATATTGGCTTCGTGCTGCCCCTGCTGTGCCTCCTGTGCAAATCCTATTTGGATTCCCAGTGATCAGTATATTTGTTCTAGATTTTATGTGCTATACCACAAACAAGCAACCCAATCCCCTCCAGATGTTTTGGACTTCAGCTCTCCCATCAGCCCCAGCCAGCATGGCCACTGGTCAGGGATTATGGAGTTGTAGTCCAACACATCTGGAGGGTACTGGATTTTCTCCACTGAGCTTGAACAGTCCCCAATACCTCTATCTGGAAGCATCCTGTAAGCAGAGGTTCTGCTTTCAAGCCACCCTATTAGCTAACGCTTTTTTAAAAAGCCATCTGAAAAAACAGATCGTCTTACCTCGGTGGTCACAAAAAGTAACAATCGCCGCATTCTCCTTAGGTAACATTTGAATCCTGGACACTTGTCCTCCTCCGTGCTTTGGACTTTCGAAGTAGAGAGTTATGAGATCTTGGCATACCCCGGCAGGGATATTTTCAATCTTGATCATCTGTATCCATTCAAGAGGCCGGGCAGTAATTTTGTATTCTTTAAACCTGATGTTCTTGGTACATTGGTCAACAAACTTTGCAGCAGCTGAAAATAAGTGAAAAGCATTAATTTTATTTATTTTATTAACAGGTGTTTTCTTCCCCTGTCCCCTTGCTCATTCAAAGATTCAACTGTGATTTCGCAATATAGCTATATTTTCAATCTGTATTCATCGAGGACAGATCTATCAGTGGCAATCTGCCACGATGGCTTAATGAAATGTCCATGTTCAGAGACAGTAAATGTCTGGTTATCAGATGCTGGGGACAAACCCAGTGGGATGGGCAGAGCATTCATGCACTACCTGCTGGAGTCCAGGAGCATCTGCCTGGGTGCTTTTAGGCCATGTTCGTATCATGCCTTCTATGCTCAATTCGTATTGCTTGGATGCTTTTCATTTTTCTTTCATGATCATTTACAATAGTCCTTTTCCTGCCTGGTCTAGTCATCTCCATTGGTGCTAATGCTGGGCCAAAATAGTAGGCCCAGACTTTTTTGATTACCAAGGATTAAATTACTCTTTGAGAGGATCGAAATGTAAGAACTTTCGGGGGGGGGGGGGGCTTCCCTTTGAAGACAAGAGAATCTTCTTCCCCATCCCCCCAAGAATATCCTAGGAATGATGCTATGTCATGACATAGCATCATTTCCATGGGGCATTCCATCCAACATTACAAAGGGAATGAGGACAGTGAAGCTGCTGCCTGAAGCAGTGGCAAAGCCCCCCATACACATTAAAACAGGAGGGAAAATCGGTCACTTCTTTCCAGTCTGCCAAAATCTTCTTTAAATGCCACCCATCCAAAGTTACTAATAATTTGCACCGGGGTTCTTTTTGCTTTTTAAAACATGCTCAGTATTAATGTGAAGGCCACTGAGCACTTCCTACATCTCTGTAGATCAGTGGTAGGGCATATTCTTGACATGCAAAAGATTACACTGTCAAACCCTGGCATCTCCAGGTCAGACTGGGAAGGACTCCTGTGTGAAATCCTGGAGAGCCAATACCAATCAGTGTCGACCAGGGGTGCAGAACCTCTGACCCTTTGGGGGTCCCAATCTGGGCCTCTGGGGTCCCCTGTAAGGCCACGCCCCTTCTCCTGACCGCTGATCCATTTTGTGACTTCCCGGCTTTTGTGCAGTTTTCTCCCCATCCCAAAAGGTTGAAATTCCTCCCCACAGGCTCAGTTACCGGCAGTTAAGAGCTTTAAGCTAAAATACACTGGTGCTTTAAACCTGTCCTTTTGCCTTTAGCCCCACCTACCACTGGAATGAGCCCCCTGAGAGCTTCTCCAAAATGGAATTTGGCCCTCAGACCGAAAGAGGTCCTGAGTTCCTTGTGTAGACAAGACTGAGTTAGATGAATCGATGGTCTGACTCAGAATAAGGCAGCTTCCAATGTGTCAGGGTGGACACTGAGCCCATAGAATCCCAGAGTAGTTCTGATTCTGAGGAAGAGCACTCGTTCCTGGGAGAGGAGCGCGCTCCTCTTTCCCAGGGCCAACAGCTGACGGAGATTCCTCCCACTGGCATTCCTAGCTTAGATAGCAGCCCTGGGAGTGACAGAGCGCGGATAGCAGACTTGGTGGACGTGCGACGCCGACGCAGAGAGCGGCGCCAGATGGAGGGCGCGGAAAGGAGGCGTAGTGCCCGGTTGGCGCGCAAACAACGGCTGCGCCCAGAAGATCCAAGGGAAAAGGGGAGGGACTCTCCCTAGCCCATAAGTTCAGGGTCTGCCAGTGATTCTCCTTCAAACGGGGACCAACTGTTCCCACTTAGGGCATAGGTACTCTGCTGCTCAGATCTATTTGCTACCTGTAGAGTTGTTAAGTTGTAAAAGAGGAATAAAGCTTTGAAAGGAATCCCTTTGTCTGTGTCTGGACTTGGCTACTGGATTAGACTGAGAGAGGCCTCCAAGGAGCCCTTGACACAATGTTCCTAACTTCCCCACTTATGCCACCTTCTCAGGTGGCTCTTTACTGCCATGACATGCACCTTACTAAGCAGCTGCTCTAGAACAAGCCCCCACATGTACAGGAGGCTGCAGGATACTCTGATGGGAAGTGCAAATTGCAGCCAGCATGGCGGCAGCATGCCTGCCCCTGTGGTGGGGACAGGGCGATTACCCAGGAGCCCCAAAGGTGCTCACCTACCCTGGACAAATTATGTGCACCCTCATCTCCTTCCCTAGTGAAGTTCAGATTCCACAAGGCTTTATTCCTCTTTAAAGTACAGCAGCAGATCGTGTAAAGGGACAGGCAAGCAAGGGAGTGGCCAAAACAGGACACACATTATAATAAAACTGTCCTGGAAGCTCTGTTGAAAGATGATATAGGCATCTTTTAAAATAAATAACGTGAATAGAATCATCTGTGATTAAGTTATTTTTACGTTGTCTGGCTGGTTTTGTTATATGCTGTTCTGAACTCTTTAGGAAGCATAGCATATAAATCAGCTTTCTCCAACCTGGAGCCTTCCAGATGTTGTGGACTTCAACTCCTATCGACCCCAGACAGCATGGCCAATGGTCATGGATGATGGGAATTGTACTCCAAAACTTCTGGAGGCACTAGGTTGAGGAAAGCTGATATAAATTATTTTAAAACAAAGATGTGGAAGAAGGAGCAGTGAGCTACTGGCAGTCTGTACATCTTCTAAGAAACAGAAAGCTGAACTAGATGGTCTTTGTGTCTAAACATGGCAACTCTTACATTCTTATCTTGCCTGGAAAAACCACTCCTGCTAACTACATTACCAATTTGTCTCCAAGCACTTCTCGCAGGCTTCTGCCTTTCTTACACTTTCCTTCAGCCATTGCTCAAGTACTTCACAACGGAGCATCCCAAGGAGAATTCAGATTATCTTTGGAAGAATGTAAGAAAAGTAAGAGTCGTGCAGGGATGAGAAACAGCCCAACACATGGTAAATGGCAACAAAAAGCCTTTTAATTTGAAACTAAAAAGAGCAGACCAACATCCAATCTAGAATTGGCAGGTAGTTACAAGTTTGCTGATGAGCGCTGTATGTGTGAAATTCAAAGTATTTTAATGCAGATTGTCTTAAAGTAAGGGCAACCAACCTGGTGCTCTCCAAATGTTTTGGACCATAAATCCCATGAGCCCCAGCCAGTATGGCCCATAGTCAAGGATTATGGGAGTTGTGGTCCAAAACATCTGGAGGGTACCTACCCCTGTCTTAAAGCATTACACACACAAAAAAAATTCCAATGTGAAAATGCTTGAGCAACACCATATTTATAATTCTTACCAATACTTCGCTGAAATGTTATCACTGCAGCATTTCTCTCACTTATTAATTCAATCTGGAAGTCTTCTCCTGAAGGTCCATTGATGTTCTCTACCAGTAGCGTTAACATCTCAAATGTGATACTTTCGTTGACATTTTCAAGAACGACAAGAGAAGACATTTGGGAATCATTGAGAATATCCTTCTTGAGATAAGGATTTTCACCAGTTGATCTGTTTGCTGCCGTGATGTCTTCTTTTTCCAAGTCTCCCCTCACATCTAATTTGAACGAAATACAAATAAAAGGTGACTGAACTACTCAGTGTTTATCAGTATATTTAAGTGTATGTAGATCAATGTGCCAAGGTACTCTTTTTCCAACATTTAAATACAATATTTATCCTCTCCCTTTCTGTACAAGGTGGTGTCAGCTGCTGATACTGATCCAGCAGTCATTAATTTGATTTTACTTCTGCCTGTAATGTTCACTAGCAACCAAAGAACTACATTCACAGCAATCCAGAACAGTTAACCAAGGATGCATGGCTGGATGCTAACTCAGGGTGAGCAATTTGTGGCCCTCCAGATGTTTTGTCCTATAACTCCCATGATCCTTCACCACTGGCTATACTGGCTAGGACTAATGGAAGTTGTAGGCCAAACCATCAAGAGGGCCACAATTTGCCCACCCCTATGCTAACTAAAGAGAGAAACAGAAACCTACTTCCTGGTTTTGTCAGAATTCTGAGACGGTTAAATAAACTTTGAAGAAAGCATGTCTTCTAAACAGTCAGAAATCAGACTGGGGAATGAATATTATTAGATAGAACTTCTATATGCTGCATACCTATCCATTTCCCATTTTTACACTACGATCAAGACACATTATTCATACCCTATAAATTGTATGCGTCCTTGTTCAATTTGTATCATTCAAGTGGCTTGCAGAATGTAGGATGGTGGCGGACCATGGAATATAATATCCTTGCTCTGAATGAAATCCGTACTAGGGCTTATTCATGCAATTGTGCCATTGCACAGGAAACATCCAGAGGAACCATATAACACTTTCAAAAGCAGTACAGATTATGTATTTTTTTACATGTATACCTTGCTCTTCCTCCAGGGATCTCAGAACAATTCTTAGGCAATTCCCAGGCATTCTCTAATTCTCTAATCCAGGCATTGCTCGGGGTGGACTTCCTTAACTTCAGCAGCTAACCCACAAAGATACGTTCAGGGTGCTTAACCTATATAAGCCTTACACTGCTTGGGATCACAATACCTGTGCCTCTCCAACACAAACCTACCCATACACTACGCTCAACATCTAAAGTCCTCCTCCAGCTGCCTACTCCAAGAGACACTCAGAAGACAGCAACAGGGGAGACGGCCTTCTCGGTGGTGGCCCCCCAATTTTGGAATGATCTCCCCGATGAGGCCTGCCTGGTGCCAACATTGTTATCTTTTCAGCACCGAGTCAAGACTTTTGTCTTTTCCCAGGCATCTGGCAGCATGGGGGTTGGACTCGATGGCCTTGTAGGCCCCTTCCAACCCTACTATTCTATTCTATGTGATGAGTTTTAATTGATCCTGGATTTGTTTTATTGTTCAGCTGATTGCTCAAAGTTCTTTTTAGATATATGTTTTCGCTGTGTATACTGTCTGTGTGTGTTCTATGTTTTTAAATTTTGCATATTGTATTTTTAAAGGTTTTAACCTTTATAAACTGCCCAGAGAGCTTTAGCTATGGGGCGGTATAGAAATGTAAATAATAATAATAATATTATTATTATTATTTCAGACCACTCTCTAGGTCAGCCTTCCCCAACCTGGTGCCCTCTAGATGTGTTGGACCACAACTCCCATCACCCCCAGCCAACATGGCTACTGTGGGTGATGGGAATTGCAATCTGGAGGGCACCAGGCTGGGGAAGGCTGCTCTAGCTTAACCCAGAGTAGCCTTCCCCAGCAATCCCCTTCCCATGCACATTGTTTTGTTTCTGGTAAAATGTGATTTCCCACTCTCAAGCTAACACACTTATTAGCCTTCAGAGTACAGCATGTGCTGTGGTTGTGCAAAGCCTAGGTTCAGCTTTGGGTTCTGCATTCCCCCTCTACAGTGCTAGAGCATATAGCTCTCCAGCTTAACAAACCTAGAGAGGTAAAGGCTTGGGGGAAAAAACTGGGAGGAAATCCAGAAAAATTTGTGGAGGAACTCCCCCCCGCTCGAAATTTTCCAGAAATCCAAAAAGGTGGTTCCCTGACCTTTTTTCTGATCCCCCCCCCCCAGGTCTTCAGATGCCTAAGCAAAACAAAAACAGTGGATATTCTTCCATCACAGCTATCCCTCCAACAATCCTTCTCTTCTTCGTCTTTTTGTGGGGGACAGAATGTAACACTCTTTGTGCTAGATCAAGGACAGTGCTGCTAAACCACGAACACAAACACTCCCCGCGATCCACAACTGTGTGGGAGAGCGGGGCCAGTTCTGCTGGCCTTGTATCCCCCGCCATCCCTCCGCTATCTGCACGTTGAGGGAAAGTCCATAAAGGGTACCCCGCTGTATAACCCTCAGCTCAGCCCCCGATGGGAGAACCTATACGATCAGGGTTCCAAATCACAGGGTAGGCTGGCCGCAGGAGTCCTGAATCTATTTCAGCCCACGGGCCAGATTCCACTTCAGAGCAGTTCTTGGGGGCCACATTCCAGTGGTGGGCAGAGCCAAAGGCAAAAGGGCACGGCCCCAAATACCAGCATATTTTCCTGCCAGTAACTAAGCCTTAGGAGGAGCATTTCAACCTTTGAGAATGGGGAAAAATGATATGAAAGCCGGAAAAACCCCAAACACCCAGGGGTCGGTGAAAGGAGCATGGTCAACTAGGGAACCATTGGGACCCCACGTGGGCTGGATTTGGCCCCAGTCCTGAGGCTCTGCATCCCTATGGGCATACACTGGGCTCCTCTTTGGGTCTGAGGATGTGGGGGGAGGGCAGCAGGCACAGAGCCACCCTCCCTCTCCACATGACTACAGTCGTGTGGAGCAAATGCCTGAAACGGCTAATCTGCGTGTTCCGCCTCCTGACATAACACCGCCTGCTTCTCAAACAGATATAGAACTGGGATAAGGGAGTCAAGTAAAATATTGTCACCAGCAATCACTTCCAGCTTTAAAATATCACTTTCCCCCAAAAGCATGTTTACAGGTGCCAGTTCTGCCCATGTTTAAAACACTGCAGGAAAATTTACCGTACCCATCTCTTCTGCCCGGTCTTCTCTCATGGAAGGCTAAAAATAAAACAAAAAATGACAACAGCATATCAGTTTATTGCTTGAAATATCAACAGATATCTATTTCAAAGCTGTGGATTCTACAAGATTAAGATTACCTGTTTTGGAACCATTTCCTTCGGAGGCACGTTCTCTTTAGTTGCACCTGCTGCTTCATGCAATGTGACCACCAGCTTCAATGTTCCTTTCCCTCCCAGGTCAAGTTCATGGATCTTTCTGGAGAGGACTCTTTGCCTCACTGAAACAGAAATTACTGTAATCATTACAACACAGCCACTGCTGTGCTGGATTTCTCCTTGAACAAGTGTGCATGGCTACAGGAATGCAGCGAATAGATCAAGCCAAGGCCTACTCTTTTGGAATCATCTTTTAATACTGGTTAAGCGATCTCTTCCACTCCCCCAATGCATATAAGAGGTGCCCTCCAGACATTTTGGGCTATTTTCCATTTCCACAGTTAGCATCTTGTTGAACCAATGCTCCTATTTCCCCAAATGCATTGCTAGCTGTAAACTTATACCTGCAACATCTACCACTAACCAATTCATTCAGACTGCAAGTCTTCATTTTGAGACTGGGTCTATCTAACCTGCAGAACTTGTGGCCACAACACCCAGCCAACATTGTGGACTTTCTGTTTCTTCCCCCATCCACTGCTTTCTGTACAAGCGGAAAAGTTCTGGAGAACTCAAAAGCTTGCACAATTTTGGTTGGTCCTAATAAACATATTGCCCAGGTGTGGACTCTGGATGCCCCCACCTCCAAGCTGATTTTCCTTGGTGAGCATAGGGATGTCCTGGGAAGCGGGCGCTGCATTTCCCCGAGGGTGTCTCCCACCCCTTTGGGTACTACAAATGTTCCTGTCTGATAAAGTTGTCATGTTTTTGTCTCACAGGGCTCCTGTGATTTTTAACAATAAGGAGGAAGAAATTGGGCAAGTGCAAGTTTTCTCAGCATGGACATGCCATTATGGTAATTCTTATTTATAAAGTGTAATCAACGTACACTGCACTTTACACACTACAAGACGGCTTACAATCTAAAGCCGAACACACAGGAAGGGGAGGGAAGCAGATGCAGGGGGTAAACAAGAAAAATGTGTGATTATTTCACACACGTTCTTAGGCTTGGTTACAGACTTACAGCACAATCCTAAGCATGTTTACTCAGAAGTAAGTCCCAATATGCTTAATGAGGCTTACTCCCAGGTAAGTGCACACAGGCTAGACACGCTTACAAGGGAGTAATACACATTGAACACAGGGCTGCTTACATAGGCGTCTGCTGCACAACGGTTTGTGGTTGTAATTCATGTGCACAGCACGCACTGCTACAACACACCTGTGTAGCTCCCTTGTGTGTGCTCTTTTGTTGCTTAGCATCACGCTCCGTGACTTTTAGAAGCTTACACAGAGTAGTAGAAGATCCTGGGAATCGAACAGCGCTAATGCAGAAGAGTGTTATATTCAAGAAACATCATGAACACCAAAAAAACTTTATTTGGGGTGAGATATTTTTTTAAAAACTCATGAGGTGGTATCCAATGATGCTGTTGCACGGGCGGCCAGGCACACTGGCAGCAGCACACACGTGGCCCCTACCGCTGGCAGCCACAATGTAGCACTTGCTGGGGCAAGCATTGAAACGAGAGGAAACACTTCTTTCTGGGAGGGCAGGTCACGCCCCTGCCAGAAACAGGTGTTTCCACTTGTTTTGGCACTTGCCCCCAGAAGCGCTACATCACGGCAGCCAGCATTCCACTGCCAGCATGCCTGGACAGCACCATTGGATCCAACCCATGGGAACAAGAGAAAAAAACCCAAATGCACAAATACAGTACATCTGTCTTAGGAATATCATATCGTATATTTTATGGCATCGCTGCCCTTATCGTAACATTGTCAACTTCGCATGACTAGTCCTACAATGATTTCCTGCATCTTGGAAACATTGGTGAGCACCCTCTAGAGGAGTCTTCCCCAGCCAAGTGCCCTCCAGATGTTTTGGACTGCAACCCCAATGTTCCAGACCACTGGCCATGCTGGCTGGGGCTGACTGAAGTTGACGTCCAAAACATCTGAAGGGCATCAGGTTGGGGACGGCAGCTCTAAAGAGTAGCGGTGGAGTCTGTGGGGAGTGTCTTTAGCAGTGGAAGGAGAAATGAGTCTGCTTGATCAGGTCTTAGGGTTCTAGAGGAGCCTAGGCTACTCACTTTACTTTTCACATTGTCATCAGCCACTTTTTACATCAGCTAACAATACAACTTTCCATGCTTGAATTTTGAACTACAATAAAGTTCTTTTGGAACTGTGTCTTTTCCTCGAACTGTACATTTTGTGTATGGCTACACATTTTTAAATGCCCGAACAGCATCAGAGAACACGTCTACCATTTCTGGTAGATCTGATGACTGACCAATAAGGCCTGGGCACCAGGTCTACCACGACAGGTAGATCTACCCTGAGAAATTTGTACACCAGGTCTACCCTCTATTGTTTCTCAGTGGGTAGACCTGGCGTCCAAACAATTTCTCTCCACCCACAGCTGAAACCCTCAGTTCTTTCCATGACTCCCTTCACCCCTGTAATGGCCCTTCAGGTCAAAGGCCATTACAGGGTTGAAGGGCATGGTTACTATTGGGGGGAGGGCGGGGTGACCTGCTCAGCTTGCAGCCTACTGCTAGGTTCTGCTCTACAGGCAACACACAATAGATTCAGGCACCTTCGCAAGAAATTTCTTTATTTCTACAATACATGGGAAAACACAAACTTCTGTGGAGCTGCATAGCACAGTGTCTCAACTCCAAGGCCAACACTAAGAGAGAGACGGGGAGAGGTTCCACTTGGGTCTCCTCAAAGAGCTAAAAATGGCAGGTTCCCTCACAGCTCTGTATCTCTATCTGTATCTATCTCTCACAACAACCAGCTGTTGGTTGTTGTGCGAGATAGATACAGATAGAGATACAGAGGTATAATGAATTGCACTGCTGCTACAATCAATTTCACAGCCCCATCCTAAAACACCAACAACACTGGACTACACTGCAGAGTTCTCATATACTACTCTTACACACACCCCTCCACAAAATGGGAATAACAACACCAGGCTACTTTGCAGGACTTGTGTAACCCACACTTTCTCAGCCACAGCCTTGCCTCTTGCTATACAGGTAAAATAATGATGAACTGTATCTGCACACACTGTCATGGTAATTTTTAAATGTTTATAAACTCAGGAAAAAACAAATTAACAAGACCTGAGTTAGCAAGTTATTGAACTCCTGTCTTCGCCGCTACCTTTCGTTTTTTGGTAGACACACTACTGCCCAAAACCAGCTACGGGGAACTCCTGGATTTTTACATATTTTTTTTTTATGAGGCTGCAGTAACTTCCTAACAGGGAAAACCCCCAAAAGGCTTAACACACCCAGATAGTGGGTGTGTTAACCATTGCTGTGACTTCATTCATTGGCTAAGAACACTAAAAGGTGGGAGCAGGCTAGTTTCTCACAAAATAAATAGGCAGAATAGCGGCTGCGCATTTTGCCTCATATCTCAGATTCTACAAGGTCTGTTGTTGTTCAGTCGTTCAGTCGTGTCCGACTCTTCGTGACCCCATGGACCATAGCACGCCAGGCCTTCCTGTCCTGCGCTCTCTCCCGGAGTGTGCTCAAGTTCATATTCATTGCATCAGTGATGCTATCTAGCCATCTCATCCTCTGTCGTCCCCTTCTCCTTTTGCCTTCAGTCTTTCCCAGCATCAGGGTCTTTTCCAGAGAATTTTCTCTTCACATTAGGTGGTCAAAATATTTGAGCTTCAGCTTCAGTATCTGTCCTTCCAATGAGCACTCAGGGTTGATTTCCTTGAGGATTGACTGATGTGACCTCCTTGCAGTCCAGGGGACTCGTAAGAGTCTTCTCCAGCACCACAGTTCGAAAGCATCAATTCTTCGGCACTCAGCCTTCCTTATAGTCCAGCTCTCACAGCCATACATTACTACTTGGAAAACCACAGATTTGATTAGACAGACCTTTGTCGGCAAGGTGATGTCTCTGCTTCTTACTATGCTGTCTAGGTTTGCCATAGCTTTCCTCCCAAGGAGCAAGCGTCTTTTAATTTCATGGCTACAGTCACCGTCTGCAGTGATCTTGGAGCCCAAGAAAGTAAAATCTGTCACTGCTTCCATTTCTTCCCCTTCTATATGCCAGGAAGTGATGGGGCCAGATGCCATGATCTTCATTTTTTCAATGTTGAGTTTCAAACCAGCTTTTGCACTCTCCTCTTTCACCCTCAACAAGAGGCTCTTGAGATCCTCTTCGCTTTCTGCCATTAGGGTGGTATCGTCTGCATATCGGAGGTTGTTGATAATTCTCCCAGCAATCTTAATTCCGACCTGTGATTCATCCAACCCGGCGTTTCTCATGATGTACTCTGCATATAAGTTAAATAAGCAGGGTGACAATATGCAGCCTTGTCGTACTCCTTTCCCAATTTGGAACCACTCGGTTGTTCCATGTCTGGTTCTTACTGTTGCTTCTTGACCCTTGTACAGGTTTCTCAGGAGACAGGTAAGGTGGTCTGGTACTCCCATCACTTTAAGAATTTGCCACAGTTTGTTGTGATCCACACAATCAAAGGCTTTAGAGTAGTCAATGAAGCAGAAATAGACTTTTTCTGGAATTCTCTTGCTTTCTCCATGATGCAGCGAACATTGGCGATTTGATCTCTAGTTCCTCTGCCTCTTCGAAACCCAGCTTGTACTTCCGGTAGTTCTCGGTTCGCATACTGCTCAAGCCTAGCTTGTAGGATTTTGAGCATCACCTTGCTGGCATGTGAAATGAGCGCAATTGTGCGGTAGTTTGAACACTCTTTAGCGTTGCCCTTCTTTGGAATTGGAATGTAAACTGACCTTTTCCAGTCTTGCGGCCATTGTTCAGTGTTCCAAATTTGTTGGCATATTGAATGCAGCACTTTAACAGCATCATCTTTTAGGATTTTAAGTAGCTGAGCTGGAATACTGTCATCTCCGCTAACTTTGTTGTTACTAATGCTTCCTAAGGCCCACTTGACTTCACTCTCGAGGATGTCCGGCTCAAGTTCAGTGACCGCACTATCATGGCTATCAGGGACATTCAGATCTTTCCTGTATAGTTCTTCTGTGTATTCTTGCCACCTCTTCTTAATCTCATCCGCTTCTGTTAGGTCCCTGCCTTCTTTGTCCTTTATCATGCCCGTCTTTGCACAAAACTTTCCCTTGAGATCTCCGATTTTCTTGAAGAGATCTCTAGTCTTTCCCATTCTGTTGTTTTCCTCGATTTCTTTGCATTGTTCATTGAAGAAGGCCTTCTTGTCTCTCCTTGCTATTCTCTGGAACTCTGCATTCAGTTGGATATATCTTCCCCTTTCTCCCTTGCTTTTCGCTTCCCTTCTTTCCTCAGCTACTTGTAAAGCCTCATCAGACAGCCACTTGGCTTTCTTGCATTTCTTTTTCTTTGGGATGGATTGAGTTGCTGCCTCCTGAACAATGTTGCGGACCTCCGTCCATAGTTCCTCAGGCACTCTATCAGGTCTAATCCCTGAAATCTATTCCTCACCTCCACTGTATATTCATAAGGGATATGATTTAGGTCATCCCTGAACGGTTTAGTGGTTTTCCCTACGTTCTTCAATTTAAGCCGAAATTTTGCAAGAAGCAGCTCATGATCTGAGCCACAGTCAGCTCCAGGTCTTGTTTTTACTGACTGTATAGAGCTTCTCCATCTTTGGCTGCAAAGTACATAATCAACCTGATTTCGATATTGACCATCTGGTGATGTCCATGTGTAGAGTCGCCTCTCGTGCTGTTGGAAAAGAGTGTTTGCTATGATCAGCGTGTTCTCTTGGCAAAACTCTATTAGCTTTTGTCCTGCTTCATTTTGTACACCAAGGCCATGCCTGCCTGTTATCCCGGTGATTTCTTGACTTCCTACTTTAGCATTCCAATCCCCTATGATGAAGAGGACATATTTTCTTGGTGTTAGTTCTAGAAGGTGTTGTAGGTCTTCATAGAACTGAACAACCTCAGCTTCTTCGGCATCAGTGGTTGGGGCATAGACTTGAATTACTGTGATGTTGAATGGTTTGCCTTGGATTCGTACTGAGATCATTCTATCGTTTTTAAGATTGTACCCCAGTACTGCTTTTCCCACCCTTTTGTTGACTATGAGTGCTACTCCATTTCTTCTAACGGATTCTTGCCCACAGTAGTAGATATGATGGTCACCTGAATTAAATTCGCCCATGCCTGTCCATTTTAGTTCACTGATTCCCAAGATGTCAATGTTCAATCTTGCCATCTCATGTTTGACCACCTCCAGCTTACCTTGATTCATTGATCTGACATTCCAGGTTCCTAAACAATATTGTTCTTTACAGCATCGGATTTTCTTTTCACCACCAGACACATCCACAGCTGAGTGTCCTTTCGGCTTTGGCCCAGCCGCTTCACTCTTTCTGGCGCTACTTGGAAATACCCTCTGCTCTTCCCCAGTAGTATATTGGACACCTTCCGACCTGAGGGGCTCATCTTCCGATGTCATCTCTTTTAGCCTTGTGATACGTTCCATGGGGTTTTCTTGGCAAGAATACTGGAGTGGGTTGCATTTCCTTCTCCAGTGGACCACATTTTGTCAGAACTCTCCGCCATGACCTGTCCATCTTGGGTGGCCCTGCACGGCATAGCTTATGGCTTCACTGAGTTACGCAAGCCCCTTCACCACAACAAGGCAGTGATCCATGAAGGGGTCTACAAGGTCTAGAGACTTGCTTTTTCCTTTAAATGAAAACGGGGAATCTGGAGATTATGGCTCATCCCCAGGGGGTCAATTGCCCCTCCTTGCCCTGTGGATGCATGGATGAAATTTGGACCGGCTGTCCTCATAATGTGACAGTCAGCCATCTCTCCCATTCCCTTATGTTCTCTTTCAGCACTTTCCCAGCCTTTGTGGGTGAAAGCATAGGATTTTAAGGTGCTTTCGCATACCGACATTAACAGCTCAATCCTATGCACGTTTACCGGGGAGGGGGTTGTTAAGCCCCAAAAAGCCAGTGTGCATCTTCCCTCGTGATTCTGGGACTGGCAGGGATGTCCTTACAAGCAACACCCCCACCCCCACACACAGCGATGTTCCAATATTCTCCCCACACCTTACCTCCCTGTGTAATGGAAAAGAACTCATTAGTTCACTTTAAATTAAAGTGAACTCAGCCAGGGACCCATGCCAGGTGGAAGAGGATGGGAAGTCAGTGATTTGCGTCCTCACAGTCAGCAAGGGAACCCGCCATACTACTGCCCGTTTAGGCAGGCGGTCCCACAGGCTACCGAACAGAGGGCCTAATAGGCTGAGTTGCTGCCTGGATGAGCCTGCAAGAAAGCCAGCCTCACCGCCCCTTCCAATACACATTTTACTACCTGCATTACAGCCAGTCTCAACTGACCTTGAGGGATTCCACCCTGCCACCCCCAGGTTTAATTTCCTGACCTCCCCTGGCTGGGCCTCACCTGGCTGTGTTATGGGGAACTGGACAGTAGAGAAAGATGGGACAGGTGTGTACAGCACGAGGTGCTGTTGCCACTCTCGGAATGGAGCTACTTTGGCATGGAGAAGCCTGGTAGCACTGCTGCCTGCTACACGTCTATTTCTTTGCCTTCTGAGGAGCACAGGTTAAACTCCAGGACATCACCCTCCTGTGTTTAATTTACTGACCTCGCCCATGTGGCTGGACAGCACAGCAGCTGCTGATGCTCTCAGAATGACTTCATGACTGGAAGGGGGGGGGAGTTGCACCCCCTTACCCCTATGAGTGGATGGCCATGGGTGCTTACTTCTGAGTAAACATACTTAGCATAGCACAGTAAGGCATTACTTACAGTAGGGCAGGGGTATACCTCATACACATAACCAGAAGCCCCTTTTGCATATTTATTCTAGGCACATGACCACCCATTCCCACTAAGGATGGAAAGCAACTTTTCCTAGTGCCCTCCAGGCGTTTGGGACTATAACGCCCGGCATCCCTGACCATGAACCATACTGGCTGGGACTGATGGGAATTGGAATCCAAAATACCCAGAAGGCACCACGTTAGGGAAAGCTGTTTCAGAAAGCATACGCCCCCAAACCTAACATATAAAATACGTCAAGGAGAGAAACCCACCGCACAGGCTCGACTTCCCAACCGCTCCAGGAGGACCTAGATTGTCGCAGTCCCCTCCCCCACTTCCCGGTCCCAAATCTGCGGCTTCCCTTCCTCCCCCTTTAGCCTTCCAAGTTTCTCCCCCCGCCCTCCTTACATTCCGTCGCCCTCCCCTAGCCACGGGCAGCGTTCTGGGCACTCAGAAACGCCCAAGGGCTGCAGCGAGGACGGGGCGCTTTCTCTACCTTCGTCCTCAGCAAAACAAACCAAGACGAGCCCCGATTGCCGCTGGATGTCGCACTCTCCTCCTCCCGACTTCTTCCGGCTCTGGAAGTAGCAAAGAAGTTTGTTTCTCAGCGGTTTGGGGGGCCCCGGGGGGCCCCAGTCTCCCTGCACCAACACAGGAAAGGGGCACAACTTTTTCTCCTCCGCCATGTTGCTGAAAAGCTGCGAAAGTCAGCGGGGCCCGGCGCTTTCGCTTTCGTTTTTTCTGCAAACCGTGGCGGTTCCTGGAGTTTCTTTGCTGTGACGCGATCTTTGAGGAAAGGGAGGGCCAAAGTGATAGCGTGTTTGTTTTAATCCCAGCCGTCTGTCCCTGACTGTTTAAGAACCACCCCGCCCGGACCCTAAAATCAAACGTGTTGTCTTTTCCGGTCGTAGGTTCAATGATAAGGTCCCACAATTCTGTGGTAATGCCCCAGAAAGTGAGGTTGGAGTCCTGCAAATAAATAAAGGCGGTGCGTTGGCTATAAGAATTCCCAAATCCATACAGTGGGCCAACTCAAAGACAGGAAAAACTGTGCAAGCTTTTGAGATCTCCAGATCTCTTCATCAGGCAAGCTGTTACAGAATAGGGGAGGCGGAGAGTGGAATGGGAGGAGGAAAAAGGGGCTAGAATGTTTCTGTGCATCGAATTGTAACGTAATTCCAGGAATCGGGGCAGACGAGGCTAATCCTACGACTGCTCAAAAAAAAGTAATAGTTTTGATTGACGAATTAATTGCCACTCATCATTGATTTCTGAACTTTCACCCATTTGTTGCTTGGTTTCATCCCTGGGGCCCCCACCCCCTTTTCCTCTTGTTCATTTCCCCCTTATTTTTAGTGCCTTGCTCAGCGAGTAAGATTTCTCTCCCTCTGCCCCCAACCGCCATTCCATGCTTTAAAACTGCATCTATATACGTGATACGGGAAAACCACAACAAAACAGCCTGCCAATCCTTTTTATAAATAAATAAATAAATAAAAATACTCTGAGCATGTGCAGTTTTGCATTTTAAACTCACTTAAATCAGAGCACCACCATGTCTACACAAATAAAATAGAGTTTGCTTCTGGTGCCCTCATCACCCCCACCGCCAAGCTCAGTGGTGGTGCATACCCAAGGCTGTAGGGCCCTGGACTTTCGCCCCAAAGTCTAGCCCTAACTGCACCCCTCAGCTGGACTTTGATTAACAGCAACCAGTCCATCGTGAATGTACTGGCATTTGTACCCTGTTTTCCCCAGCCCAAAGAGCCTTGACCGTCATAAGTATACAGCCCTGCTCAATCATCTTAAGGGCATTTCTACACCAACCTAAAATCCTGCATTTAAAACGAGGCTTTCTGTTTCTCTTTTAAATGCAGGATCACAACTGACTCCCTTTAAACGAGTTCCCTTCCCCCCTCCTTTGCCCCATAGCTAAGACTTCCATTGTCTTTCATTGCTCTGGCTCTTGTTGCCGCTTTAAGGCTTTTCAGGGAGGAAACTGAAGCGGAACACAACGGGGTAATTTGATAGCTCATTACTGCGATCTATTGTAAGGAGCCTACAAACTTCCGTGAAGGAGCAATCTCAATCGCAGGATATAAGCCCAGTGTGAAGAAGCTTTAAGGGTCCATCTAGCACAGCATAGTGTCCCAGCAGTGGCCAACCAGGCACCTCGGGGAAGTCCACACTCAGGACATAACAACAACAGCCCTACCTTATTATTTGTCTCCCATCGCCTCATATTCAGAGATGCATTGGCCTCTGAACATAGATGTTACATTTAGCCATCATGGTTAATAGCTGTTAATAATAGATATATGTTGCATAAATTTTGTCTAATCCCCTTTTAAAACCACCTAGGCCACTGGCTGTCACCATGTCTTGTGGCAACAAATTCCATACAGAGGGTTGGATTCAGTGCAGGGCTGGCCCTACCATTAGGCAGGGAGATGTGGCCACAATAAGTGGGAGATGCTTGCAGCTGGTGAAGGACAGAGGTGTGGGGGCCATATAGTTTGCCCTGCAGCCCTAAGCCAGTCTACAGCCCTCAGTAGATGATGCCCTGAAGCCAGTGTTAAAATAAGATTCTGATCAGCCTCCCTACATGGAATGGGGGGTTAATCAGCATCTTATCCACCCCAAGCCAGCCAAAGGTCTTCAGCTGCCCTGCCTGACCCAGTGCAGTCCTTCTATTCAAGAAAGGAACTGTGATCCAGCAGAGGCTTCCGCAAACGGAAATGGGAGGTGATTTTCATTCAATCCCCATTTTCCTGCAACCTCCCATGGTATTCTGGAAGTTTTCCCAGTCTGCTGGTCGTAGGTTTTTGAGGGATGCAAAGAGGGACTGCAGGGAGAATGGGCAAAAACTACCTCTCCTATTCATGGGAGCACCCCGTGAGCAGAATTCTGCTCGCAGATCACTGGAGCCAACTCATTAAATATAGGACAGGTGGGGAAAGCGTTTTCTTTTGGCTTTTCTGCATCTACTGCCCACCAGTTTAATCGGATGTGCCCACCTTCTTGTATTATGTGGGAGAAAAATCACCCCATTCGTGATATATAAACCTGTACAATATCTTTCCTCCTTCTCCTTCACTAAATAGCCCCAAACACTTTAGAAAAAATGCTCCAATCCCCTTTTCATTGTTTTCTCCTTTTTCCAGCTCTGCACTTTTTTGAGCTGGGGAAAACTAGAACTGGTGAATGCAGCTGCCCTAGAGATTTATATCATAAAACCATTGTGATATTGGCAGTTTTATTTTCAGTCTCTTTTCTAATAATCCGTAGCATGGATGCCTTTTTCAGAGCTGGTAAATACCAAGTTTCCTTCCTGGAGAATCATGGTCCATTCAGATCCCATCAATAGACATAAGATTCTTTTTTCTTTCTTCCCCCAGTTCCCCTCAGCCCATATCAGTTTACACTTACTTACACTAAACTTAATTTACCATTTTGTTTTTCACTTGGCTACACTTGCTATAGTTACCCCCATTCTCATAACATCTAGGTTAGATTACTGCAAGGTGTTATACGTAGTACAGTCTTTGAAGACTGTTGTGAACACAGCAGGAAGGCACCAGTCATCATATTTCATTGGTATTCAAAGACTTCCCTGCTTACCAGTGTTTCTGGGCACAACATAAGGTGTCTTTACATTAAAGGCCATAAATGACTTGGATCCAAGCTACCAGAAAGGCCTGCCTTCTCCCCTATGAGCCTGCCCGCTCTTTAAGATCTGCTTTAGAAGCCCTTATTACCACGCTTGCTTGGAACACAGGTCTTTACACAGGTCTGAAACCTATTTCTATGTTCTCACAGCAAGTCCTTCAGGAACAACTGATGACTGGAGGCACTTAGTCTGGTATTAGGCAGGGGAATCTCTTCCTGCTGCTGCCCACCTCTGTTCCATCCAGAGGGCAAGCTGCTGACAACCCAGTAGACTTGGCCCAGAAACTAGCATGTTAGCTGAATCAACAGGAGTACAGCATGCCTAAATTACAGTTTTTGGTTTGAAGAGCAGAGCATCCAGGTAAGGAAGAACAGAGCCAAGATTTCAGAATTTAACCTGGATACATGGCAAAAATTGACAAAATCATAGCAAAGGCTATCCTAGAAGGGAGAAGTGGCAGTGAGCAGAGGCTGTGCAGGAGCATCCAGAGAGAAAGGAGGCTGTAGCGGGTTGGTTGGTGAGCAGAAAATGTGGACTTCACAGAGTCCCGAAATGCATAGAGGCCTGTATAGTTTAACACAGTTAGTAGAGTTTAGCAGGCTTTAGCGAACAGAAGTAGGCCCCTTGATGGGGTGGGGCGCAAATTTCATGGCAGAACAGTAAAACCTAGAGGAGAATTACACAAAATTCCTAGCAGTGGACATTCACTCCTGCGCACTTGCACTGGTCTGTAAAAAAAAAAATCAAACACATTTGGGACACCCTCCAGTACTTTTTTTTTTTTACATTTCTATGGAAAAAATAAAATTTATCCAGTGGTGGAGGGTGCTGAGAAGGGAGATGGAAGAATGGCAGCTGCATTAGCAAGATCGTGAGGAACAGCAGTGATTTTCGCTGCTCTTGCCAGGCAGGTCTCTAGCCTCTCGCATACTTTTAATTGGTATCAAGCAAGTGCAGTTTCATATGTCAGCAACTGTGCATATGCCTGGTTACCTCACCCTTTTCTCAAAGACAGTGGTGTCTCATTTCACCCATTAAATGGGACGATTTTACTCCTAAGTAGGAATGCTAGAGGCTCTCTCTTCTTAGCTTCCCAGGCTGGGATGTTTCAAGGACCTTTGACAGGGAAGGAAGGCCTGACCCTCCCCACCTCCGCTTCTAGGAGGAGAGTTTGTTTCTATGTGCCAGCCTGTTGGTTCAAGAGAGGGCAAGGAGAGAGCTATAAAATCAAGTAAGCTAGTTACTTGAGAGCTTCGGCTATTGGGTGGTATAGAAATAAATACATTTTGATCTCTGGTCTCATTCTAAGGAGGGATGTGCATGCTACCAGCCTACAGAAACATGTGGCCCTAAGGAATGGCCTTTTGTCTGTTGTGGGGACTCTGACCGACACCCAACTGTGACAGTTTCATTGGCTGGAGAGAGGTGTGAGTGTATGTGTATTCTGCATCCATTTTCTGTCAATAAACTGTCACCTTTTGCACAAGTGGCTTGTTTAATCTTGATAATCAAGGGCCTGTTTCCGCAAGCAATTTACTCCGAGCCAACTGTGTGTTGAGATCATTAGGGATAGATGACGTTGTGGCCATCCAGCAGCCACCCTGGAGCTTCTCAGGGAAAAATCTGATTTCCTGAGACTGCTTAAAGCCTGATTCTTTTCCTCAAGTTGGGTTCTCTCTGGTATAGTTGCTGTGTGCCCCAACCCCCGCATTGACCTCGGGTATGCCAGCCCTGCCCAGGGGTGTGCCTTTCACCACTACCCCAGTCAAGGGGTGTTTCCCATCCCTGCACATACCAATTAGTGTCTCCTCAGAAGTAACTCCCATGGTGCTGACTGAGGCTTGCCCTCTGAATGCCCACATCAGAACTTACAGAGATCCCCCTCAATTGAAATGGCACAGTTTAAAGCCCCATTTCCCAAGTGCAGTTAAGCATGATCTCGAGTCTCCATTGTTTGGTTTATTGCCTTATGAAGTAACTACTTTACAGCTTCATTTTAGAGATCCTGCACAGTATCATTTTGGTTAGAAGGGGGGCTGGTTTCCCAACCCTGTGTTCTCCCCCACCCCCTTTCCCAGCACAAGCATATGTGTGTCTACTCAGAAGGAACACCCATTGGGTTCAATGAGGCTCGGGGCTCATTGGGAGGCTTGTCTTACAAAGGCACACAAGGGGAAGTAACTACTTCGTACCTTCCTTATGGAGCCTGGAGGTGGAGGGGAAGCCTCTCTTATTGGCTGAGCAGCCCCTGCCACTCAGATGACACTCAGGTTCACTCCAACCCCCCAGCCCCACCTGGAAGTTATGTGAAGCCACTTAGAATGGTGCAGTGTACACCCTCGTGGAGCCCTGCCTGGACCAAAAGTGGCTCTTACAAAAATGCAGGTGAGCCACTCCTTCCATTGTCATGTAAACAGGGCCCAAACGAATCTGATTGATGACTGGGAACTGACAGTCAGGACTCCAATCAATACAGAGGTGACGGCAGAACAATAATGAGGAGTGAGAAGAAGCAAGCCAAAGGAACAGGAACTCCTAGAGTCCAGCATCCTTGTCCTGTGTTGCCAGCTAGGCAGCTGCCAACAAGATGGAATCTGCAAGACAAAATGGAGGGATGGAGCCAAAATGAGAGTGCGCAGGTAACACCCTCCTGTGCCACCTGTCCACCCGCCAGCACTGGGGGTGGCCAACTGCGACCTTTTCAGCGGTGGTGCCCCCTCTGATGGGACACTCTTCCCAGGCAGGCTGATGTGGCATCCCCATCAATATCCTGTGTGTGTGTCAGCTTGAGGCCTTTTTATTCTCCAGTGCTTTTAACTGACCAGCTTGCAGATTTGTGACTTCTACTGTTGCCATTGAGTTGTGGGTTCTAAGGCACTTTGCATATTTTATTTTTTAATAGAAGGGTGGTATATATGTGTTTAAATACAATTCATCAATATGGTTTTAGAGCTCTTCACAGGTTGCTTGGGTTTTCACCATCCATAATAATTCAGTGTCATCCACAAACTTAGCTACTTCACTGCTTGCCTCAGAGGCCAGCTAATCTTCAAGGGCCACCTCTAATTATTGACCTCCATGATGGTAACTGTCCATTTGTTCCTATCCTCAGCTTCCTGTTCAGTCAGACCCTTCTAGTTATGATCTCTTATCCCATGAGTGCTTAGACGAGGGATTTCTCCAGTGGTGTAGTGGTAAACGTTGAAATGCAGGCACTCATCACGACAGTCCCCATAGCCATGCCCCTAAGGAGAAGGAGGGGATGCCAACTGAGTGGCAGCACATGCTTTCCATGCAGAAGGTCTTAGGTTCAATCTCCAGGAAGGTTAGGAAAGAATCCTGCCTAAAATCCTAGAGACCCGTAGCCAGTAAATGTCAGCAGTATGGCGCTAGATGGACCAGTGCTCTGAGCATTTCTGTACCAGCCTAAAATCCCACATTTAAAATGGAGCTTTCTGCTTCCATTTTAAATGCAGAATCACAACGGGCTCCCTTTACATGTGCATCCTTCCCCCCACCTTTTCCCCCTTATCTGAGTTTTCCATATTTTTCATTATACAGACGCTAGATGGCGCTGTGGTCTAGCTCCTCTTATTGCGAGTTTTCCTCTTTTCAGAGCGGAAATCAAGTGGAACTAAAGTGCTGTGATCTGATAGCTCATTATCTCTGATCTTTTTAAAAAATTGAATAAAAGGCATTTAGTGTGGGAGACACCCCGGAGGTTGATGATGTCATCTAAAAGACCTGCAAACTTCTGTGAGTAACCAATCTCAATAGCAGGATAAAAGCTCCATGTGAAGAAGCCCACAGTATAAGGCAGCTTCCTATGTTCCTACAGGAGTCAAAAAATGCAGACAGGAGTGTTGATCAACAAACCAGTTCTAGCAGTTGCTCATTCAAAACCAAGCTACCCCAAAATACTTTGCAATACAACAGAGAACATATTGTTGAGAAAATTCATTCCCACACCCCTTCATACCCCCAGCTGCTGTAAGAATTGCAGCTAAGCTCAGAGGGAACAGGGAATTTGGGGGTGGGGGGGAGGTGACAGATAACCTCCGGTTAACAAAAAGTGCCAGTGCTGTACTGCTGAGAGCCCTGTCTCCACTATACCATTGGATTTATCAAAGGTTTTCTGGAAGGCCAAGTATACAATATTGACACAAAATTCTGTAAGTCAATAAGATAGATTTAATAATTCTAAGTTTGTGATTTCGATGAATTTTGCTGGAAGAAAAGTTAAGCTAACGATTCTGTAATTTCCGGCTTCCTACCCCAGCTCCTTTTTGCTTGCCTTATTGTCAACTTAGACTTGTTTTTCCAGAGTGTGTGCTCATGTTTAATTTTCCTCATTGGGCAAGCCTTCGCTTTGGTTGTTGTTAAATAAAGGAAGCCCCTTGCCTTTTATAGCTTCCTTGCCTCTGCTCATTAGTGACACAGGTATATTTTTGAACTTGTTTTTATCGAAGCTTCAATTATAGTAGTTTTAAATAGACTCCAAGCAATCCAAAGAGATTTGACCCTCCCAGCTTTCCTTCCAACTTCAAGGAAGAACGTTTATTGCCCAAGTAGTCCAAGCCAACTTTCATTTATTCAATAAGTGTCTGCATGATACAAGATTTCAGAGGAAATGTTTCAGTGGAAGTGGAAGATTTCAGGGGGAAAATACTGAATAAATAATTATTTCTTAAAAGTAATGAGATACTCTGGGTACGCTTGGATATCATTGAAAATGACAAACATGGAGGGGTTTGCCACATTATCAGTCACACTGTCAAACAGAACTGTGGGGTCCGTTGCGTTCTTTGGGGGTGGAACAACTAATCCTGCCAATCCGGCACAATACTCCCCGACGAGTACTCTAGCAAGGTACATGTACTTTGTCCCATTTGCATCAGGATTTGAATAGGTATCACGGGCGGAATAGCTGGCACAAACAGCAAAGTAGGTTCCATTTCCAAATGCAGCAGCTATAAAAATATAAATGGTAAATGAAAACTTTAAACAGCTGGCAACTCTGCGGTGCCTTTATCCTTTCACTCTTTAAGGCCACCCCACCCTGCGGTAACGTCTGTATCAGTATCAAGAATTATCATATTGAACTGACAGTTTCACCCACAATTCAGGGTACAGGGAAACCTTCCCAGGTAACAGACAGCACTATCACCTCTAGGGAAGTGCTGTTGCCACCCTGAGGTTCCCAACCTCGTTTCTGCTCCCTTGCCTCCACCTCCTTTCTGTGCCCACTGGCACACAGCTTTACCTTGCTGCCTTTCCTACCAGTTAGGACAAACAAGGAACTTGTGGCCCTCCAGATGATGTTGGATTGCAGCTCCCATCAGCCCCGCCCGACATGACCAATGGTTGAGGATGGTGGGACTTGGAGTCCAACATCACTGGAAAGCTGCAGGTTGCTCACCCCTGCAGCAATCAGCGAACGGGAACGCTTGCCTATTCTCTCCTCTTTGTAGCACACAAAGCTCAGCAAACACTCCATCATACAAGCTGGAGGTCGAAAAATGGGGTGTTGTAAATGATCCAACTGAAGTAGCACAGAAGGATCAGAAGTACTCGGGGATGGGCCAAGAGGTGGCCTCACTTTCAGCATTCCTCCAGCTGCCAACGGCATCTTCCAGAGGGAGAGGAGCCTTTAAGACACAGCCTTTCGTACCAGATGCACACAGCATGTTGACGTATACAGAACTGGCTAGGCCTCTTGCTTCAGCACTCAGGACCCAACTTCAGAAAGGCCTTTTGGTTGTTCTCAGCAAAGGCACTTCACCTGTGGAACTTGGAATACCAGAAAAAAGTATGTCCTTAAGAGAAGTGCCTAGAGCTGCAGGGGCTTCTTCCATTTTAAAAACTGCAGCACAGTGTCAAGGGCTCCTTGGAGGGCTCTCTCAGTCTAATCCAGTAGCCAAGTCCAGACGCAGACAAAGGGATTCTTTTCAAAGCTTTATTCTTCTTTTACAACTTAAAAACTCTACAGGTAGCAACTAGATCTGAGCAGCAGCATCCCTATGCCCTAAGTTGGAACAGTGGGTCCCTGTTTGAAAGGCAATTACTGGCAGACCCCTGAATATAAGGACTAGGGAGAATCCCTCCCCTTTTCCCTTGGATCCTCTGGGCACAACCGTTCTTTGAGTGCGAACCCTTTGGTGCCGCTCTCTGCTTCTGCGCCACGCATCCACCCAGTCTGCTATCTGTGCTGAGACACTCCCTGGACTGCTTTCTAAACTAGGAATGTGGGTGGGAGGAATCTCCGTCAGCTGTTGGTCCTGGGAAAAAGGAGCGCGCTCCTCTCCCGAAGGAGCGACTGCTCTTCCTCAGCAGCAGAACTACTCTGGGAAACCATGGGCTCAGTGTCCACCATGACACACAGGCACACATCCCCATACTGATGAATATTCCGATGGCTATTTCACACATTAAGCACTAAATGCAAGGTTTGCCACTGAACGCACAGCAAGGCCAGCCAATTCTGGCTCTCCAATGGCTACCTATACAATACATGTGTTTGCAGAACAATCACTTTTGATGTTTTCATGTGTGTAAAAAAAAGAAGGGGGGAGTGTAGAATGTCAGTCACCAGCCATGTGTGTGAGCCATACATCCATCCTCTCAAGATATGCGTTTTGATCATCGACTCACCATGCATTCCAGCATAACTCCGATTAAACCCAGAGTCATTTATGAGAGTTAATGATTTACTGGATGTTCCATGAAACAGGAGCCTCTCATTAGTTCTAGTGCCATTTTTGGCATCCATCTCCTGCTTTTTTATTTGGTATGCCTGCCAGTAGTAGGGATTTTGGATCCTCTCAATCTACAAATGAAGAAAAACCCAGTAAATTGACAATAACCAATATGCCATATTGCCTGCAAAGGAAAATTTAAAATAACTTCAACAAAGCAACAGATTTGGATAGTTAGGGTGCATCAAACCAAATATGTCTGCTTCTCTCCAATAACAGCAGTGTTGAACAGGAAGTGGAAATCAACTAACGAAGGGAATTTTGCACGACCATTTCGCTCTTCTTGCGCAACAGCTGCTGCATCCCATATGCCAATCTTTGTAGTCTTATCTGCGTGGATTGTTCATAATTCCTGTGTGGATTGCCGGTATCAGGAAGGCCAATTCAGCAAGCCAAACACTCACAAAGCATTCAGGAACCGAAAGCTACACTACAGAAGACAGAAACAAGTTGCTCCCAAATACCTGAAGGGCTGTCACATAGGACATGGAGCAAACTTGTGAGCTCTATGGTTGGAGGTATTTAAAAAGAGGTTGGACAGCCATCTTGCATCTTTTAGTTGCAGATTCTTCCACTGAGTGGAGGAATGGACTAGATAACCTTGGATAGGTTATCCTTGTTTCAACCTTGGATAGCTCCTTTAAAGTTCTGACTGGTTCTGACTGAAACCCAGACTAGATTCACAGCCCCACTTGCATCAGAGCCACCAGCCTCAACTGATCATCTGTTAATCCAAATAGTTTTTTTCCCCTCATAATGATATAGTAAAAGGGAAAGCAGGAATAAAGTTCATTAAAACATGTTGGTTTTTTGCCTTTTAATTTGTAATTGTGTGGCTTTTATATTGGATTTGTTTTTTCTCTGAATTAAATTCGCCCATGCCTGTCCATTTTAGTTCACTGATTCCCAAGATGTCAATGTTCAATCTTGCCATCTCATGTTTGACCACCTCCAGCTTACCTTGATTCATTGATCTGACATTCCAGGTTCCTAAACAATATAGTTCTTTACAGCATCGGATTTTCTTTTCACCACCAGACACATCCACAGCTGAGTGTCCTTTCGGCTTTGGCCCAGCCGCTTCACTCTTTCTGGCGCTACTTGGAAATACCCTCTGCTCTTCCCCAGTAGTATATTGGACACCTTCCGACCTGAGGGGCTCATCTTCCGATGTCATCTCTTTTAGCCTTGTGATACGTTCCATGGGGTTTTCTTGGCAAGAATACTGGAGTGGGTTGCATTTCCTTCTCCAGTGGACCACATTTTGTCAGAACTCTCCGCTATGACCTGTCCATCTTGGGTGGCCCTGCACGGCATAGCTTATGGCTTCACTGAGTTACGCAAGCCCCTTCACCACAACAAGGCAGTGATCCATGAAGGGGTCTACAAGGTCTAGAGACTTGCTTTTTCCTTTAAATGAAAACGGGGAATCTGGAGATTATGGCTCATCCCCAGTAGTATATTGGACACCTTCCGACCTGAGGGGCTCATCTTCCGGCGTCATATCTTTTAGCCTTTTGATACGGGTTTTCTTGGGAAGAATACTGGAGTGGGTTGCCATTTCCTTCTCCAGTGAATCAGGGACATACACAGCAGTATTTGCCAAAGCCTTACCTCAGAATATGGAAAAGAGACTAAATGCAATTTCTTATAGGGAAGAATTATAAAGAAAACCTCCAGTGAGCCTATGGATTCCACTTATATCTTGGTTTGTAAGGTAAAGGGGGAAGATATACACATATGTTAAATGTATTCTCCACTGTCAATAATTAGGTTTAAATTCAATGTATTTCTCTTTATCTATTTTTTTTTCTTTTTGTTGTTTTGTCTAATCTTATTTTGGAAAAGTGATAACACCTTTTAAAAAGTCCATGAATGAGGCAAGGGGATGGTGCCATAAAAGCCTCATCTGGAAGAACCCCAAGATTACTATCTACTTCAGGAGTAGGGAACCTCTTTCAGCCCAAGGGCCACATTTGGTCTCAGAGAACCTCTTGGGAGGTGTATTCCGGTGAAGGCAAAAGGGGCAGAGCCCAAGGCAAAAGGGGTGGGGCCAAAAGTACAAAACAATACCAGCATATCGTAGTCTAAGGCTCTTACTGCCAGTAACCAAGCCCCAAGAGAAGCATTTCAACCTTTCAGAATGGGGAAAACACCACACAGCAGCTGGGAAGCCACCAATGATTGGTGGTTGGGGGAAGGGGGTGGGGCCAGGGAAGGGCAGCATGGGCAGTTGGCGCCTTAATCTGGGGAACCCCGGAGGGCCAGACTGGGGCCCCAGGAAAGGCTGGATTTGGTGCCCAGGCCTGACGTTCCCCATCCCTGGGTCTACTTCACAGGAACCACCAAGCCAGAGCTAGATGCCTGCCAGTTTCACAGGCTTACATTTGCTACAAGCAACTGCGTGTCCCAAAGTCTGAGAACACACGATGCAGCCACCTCTGGAGGGAGGAGAACCCACACAGAAAAGCAAGCAAAACACGACTCCCTTGTATTGTTGTTTTTACTATTTATCACTGGCCAATCCAGGAAGCCCAGGAAAACCAAAATGGTTACCTTTTCTGCAGTGAATTTGCAACTTTGGGAAAACAACTTCTGGACACGTTGATATTCCCTCATGTCTGGCTTTAGCTCCACCACTTTGATGCGCAGTTGTTCCATGTCTTCCCACTCCTCAGGAAGTGCTGTGAGCAGTTAATGAACACGGCACAATTAAGCTGTGCTAGGAGTAAAACAGGCAAGCCTGTTTCAGGACATCTTCCATCTTGAATATTAACAGCCGAGGTTAAGCCAACGTATGAGGGGCATTTCGGTTTGTTATGAGCGTAACTGGGTGAGCATCCATTTAAAGCACTTGTTACCTGCCCCTAAGCCTTTAGGCAAGAGGGAGCTAGAAACAGTAATTTGCATGGGCCTTTACCGAACGAGACAGGACACTGGGCTAATCAAGCACCGGCACAGTTAAAAAAATGCTTCGACTAAAAGCAACCCAGGCTTTCCCTGGGCTGTAACCGCAGTTGCGTTTGGCTCTGCTTTTACATACCGCTTTTCAACCCTTAAAGTCTTACATTAGTTTTTATCATGTTGTATTTTATAGTTTTAATTGTTCTGAACTGCCCAGAGACCCTCAGCTGTTGGGGGCAGCATATAAATAAAATGAAATTGATATAAATAAATAAATGCCATTTGCCTTACGGTGCCCAGCCCACTATAAAACCAAGTGCTTTCCAACATGGCACAAGTGCACTCAGACCACCCAATTTTGACAACTCCGAGACCAATTTGTGGCTGCATAAATTTGTTATACAGAACAAGATAGCAGGTGGCGGGCAGTATTTCCTCTGTTTTGTGACCTGATGGTTCATGGCAGGATGCATCCAGCAGGACTCAAAAGTACAGTAGCAGTACAAGCAGCAATTACTAGCCACAGGTAAGCAGGCTGAGACCTAGATGGGGCATAGAACCAGGCACGCTGAGGTCCTGCCAAGTTTTTAGCAACACTTCCAAGTTAAGAGATTCACCTGCTGCAAGCTATGTGCCAAAACATGTGCCTGTGCAGCACATGCTTCCAATTAAGACTCATGCTGTTCCAAGCAATAATAGATACGACTGAACACGGTTCAGGCCTTGCCCACCCTGGTGCCTCCGGATGTCTTGGGACATCAACTTCATCAGCCCCAGCCAGCATGGCCGATGGTCCAGAATGCTGCTTGGTCAGGAGAAGGCTGTGCCAAGCCATGCCGAATTGTATCTCATGAGAGAGGGGCACATGTCCTTGAATATAACACAGGCCCATTACGGAACCACACAGTGTATGCCCAGAACAAGAAGAGGGGCAGGGAGGGAAGAGATATCACAACACAGTTGCACAGCTGGCAACGTTGGATGTATGTGAGTGCCCAGTGTGTCCAATGGAGGAGAAGTTGGGCTAAGATCAAGGTTCAAGGCCCATCTCAAGGTTCAAGGCTGGACAGCCATCTGTTGGGGATGCTCTGACTTGGATTCCTGCATTGAGCAGGGGGTTGGACTCGATGGTCTTGTAGACCCCTTCCAACCCTACTATTCTATGATTCTATTCTGTGATCTCAGTTATGGCTTTACTTGGGGCGAAACTCTGGATATGCACGTATGTTGAAGGGGGCAGACATCCCAGACAAAGGGGCAAACAAGGAGGAATGATGGAGAGGTGAGTTCTGAGAACGTACCTTCTGCTTTTGAGATACGCCGAAGAGCAATGCTTGCCCCCTGGTCATCCACCGCACAGGGTTTGTCTGGGTCCACTCTGTAGCGTTTGTTTCCTATGGTTACTTCGTGCATCCCCTGAGTTCGTGCTGCAGCTTCTATGTGCATACTGGTCAGCGGGTCGAAGGCTTTGTATTCCCCCTTGTCCTCATACCTCCACTCTACTAGGTTGCTGAGAAGCTCTGCCCTGGACTGCTCTTCTCTGCCCTCTCGGACCCTCCTGATCATCCTCTGAATTTCTGTACTGGCATTCAAGACATCTCTGGTTAAACCAAGGACACGGAGCGAAGGAGCAGAGCCTCCAGGTTCAAGTTTAATGACAATATGCAGCTTCGCCTGGAGGTCCTGCAGTTTCTCATATTCGCTTTCTCTGAAGTTTGAGATCCATTCATCTGGGAGAACAATTTCAGTCTGGTCCTTTAAAATCAGATCTTTCATCCAAGACGCTGCATCTTCCACGTTTTTCTGGCTCTCACCGCAAATCTGAAAAATGGCCGGCTCCACAGCTCTCTCCAAAAGGATGGCAGGTTTTAATTCTTCCACAGGCTTCTTGGAGGTAAAGAATTCTTCAACATAACATCAGTTCGGGGACAAGTTATGCTTTTCACTGATGCACCTGCAGTCAAGACGTTGCATAAAAAAAGGAGCCCGTCTACTCACCTGCTATTTTAGAGAAAATGTTTTTCGATGAGCGTGCACCAGGCTTGCCAGCTGCAGTTTCTTTTCTTTGCATACTTGCATGGAACACACTTAGTAGAGGTGGCTGGAAAATGATGATTTTAATGTCTTTCACCACTGGGGCAGAGGTTTTACTTGCAAAGTCTATGATGGCATCTAGCATGTCATCGGCCACCATAACGGGATCACGCCCTGCCTTACCTGCAATGGTAACAAGATGTCTGTGTTGTAAATAGCTGAAACAGAGAGGCTCCTTCTCTCTGGCCTGCGACATTACCTGCCACGGAATGAGGAATGTGCCTCATCTCCCTACTGCACATAGGTTCACTGGCTCTGTCTAGTCTAACTGATCATTTGTTATGATGATGATTTTATTTATTAGAAGGGTTATTTCTCATCCTTTGATAGAATGATCCCCAAGATGGCTGCAATAGATTATTCTCTCTCTCTCTCTCTCTCTCTCTCTCTCTCTCTCTCTCTCTCACACACACACACACACACACACACACACCCCAGCCCTCTGTCCCCTGGCCAGTGCCTAGGGCCACGGCCTGCTTCCTTTCAGCTCTGCAGCCCCACGGCAACTGGTGGCTGGAACCAAGTGTTATTTCTGGCGGGAGGGGAGCAAACTCCCTGCAGCGGCTCCTCCTTTGCCTCATGGTTGGGGCCAGGCTGGTCTGCCCCTTGCCACAATGCTCTTCCTGGGGGGACGGGGGCGCAACCTCTCAGTGGCTTCCAGCGGATGGATGGGGGCACTTCCCTTTCACTCTGCAGCCCCAGGGCAATATTTCCATTTGTCTGGTTGATTTATATCACACTTTAATCAATGGGATTAAGAAAGGCTCACAGTCACAAATATCGACATGCAGGGCTGTTGATCCTCTTTCAGATCGAGGGCCAAATTCCATTTCAGAGCAGCTGTCAGGGGCCGGAATCTAGTGGTGGGCAGGGCCAACATACAAAACACATTGGCATATTTTAGCTTGAAGCTCCTGCTGCTGGTAACTATGTCTTGGGAGGAGCATTTCAACCTTTAGAAAGGGGAAAACCTGCACAAAAGCCAGGAAACTACCAAATGATTGCTGGGCAGGGCAGGGGAGGGGAGGGGGAGCCACAGGAAGGAGGAGCCACCTGGGGAAACCAGAAGGACCAGACTGGGACCACAGGAGGGCCACATCTGGCCCCCGGGCCTGAGGTTCTTTCTGCACCCCGACGTACAGCCATCAAGAACGCCACAAGACAACTAACACACTGCAACATCAAACACAATTAAAATAAAAAAGAAACCCAAAGAAATCCCTTACCTACTTACAGTCTACAATTCATGACATCACCATCAGATTTTAAATATATGAAGCAAGGGAATATAAATGCATAAATATCTTTAAATGATTTCCATCCAAGGAAGAAGTGATGGTCATGTCACACAGGCACCATGACCGTAAAGCAGACACCACAGGATACAGGCTGAACCCCAGTGCTTCATTTGCAAAAGGAGAGTCCCTGTGTTTCAAAGCTCTCTTGAAACCACCTGTGTTGGTTTAGATGGCCTGACTCTAGCTGAGAATGCATGGCAGTCCCTAGACTGTGGTAAGGGAAGTGCACTCCTTGCCTCCAATCATCCAGTTTTATTCCACCAGCCTTTAGGTACAAAGAGAAATATGGCCTGCTAAAGTGTCACAGTTTCCAGCCCCCACCCTCGCCCCAAATGAGCTTATGAAATGCTAAGATTGATCATTTGAGCCTGGAGATTGAAGCCTGTTGTTCTTTTTTTAGGAAACCATAAGCAGCAGCCTGGTGATAGAAAATATTTTATCTGGTTTTACATCATGGGGGGAATGGGGGGAGCACAGGAAAATTCATAAGGAAAATCCTAATATTCGAGGATATCCCTAAAAATAGAAGCAGTGGCTAAAAAGCTCTCTATAGGACAGGGATGGAGAACCTGTACACCCTGCCACTAATGTTGTTGGACTCCAACTCCCACCAGCCTCAACCACCATGGTTAATCATCAGGGATGATGGGAGTTGTAGTACATTATTTGGAGCGCCACAGGTTCCTCACCTCTGCTAGAAGGGCGAGGAAAGAAATTGTCCTTCTGTCACATGCTCCAGAGTCCAAATTCTGGCACTGAAAGCAGGTTCCAGGACTCAACTATGAAGACCTTTTGCTCAGCATTAAGCCCTGCTGAATCCTGAACATTGCTATAAATGTGGCCACCTCCTAAGCCAGAGGTGGCCCTCCAGAAAATATTACAGCCTACAATTCCCATCAGCCCCAGCCTAGCCAATGGTTATGGATGGGAGTCGTGGTCCTCTAGATGTTGTGGCCTACAAGTTGCCTACCCCTGATCTATGCTGTATCAGTGGTGCTATGGACCCACATGGCAAGAGTGAGCAAGTCTGGAAACCTATCACAACCCAGGGAGCAGAGAAAGGACAGATGGTGTCTTACGTAGTCCCATCTAAAAAGCCAAGCAGAGCCAACCCTGGTCAGTATCTAGATGAGGGTGGGCCTAAGAATGCTAGCAATGGTACTCATAGCTTCTTGCAGGAAGGACAAGCAAGATGAGCTGGATTAAAAACAGAGTCCATCACAACTCTGAAATTAATCAGGACTTCCGATTTGGGAGTTCATGCTAGTTCCACTGAATAGCACGAGAAAATTGATACCCACCCCAAAAAAGGATGTGATAAGCCTATATTGATGGACATATCCTTCTTCACTCCCTATTTTTATAGCCTATCAAGAGGTTGAAAAGGGACTTAATTTTCTACACAGGCTGTTAATTAGCTGTTAATTCACTGCATCTTCTTTCAGTTTCATTGCAAAACTGAGATCTGAGCACTACATGAGGAGAATTCCTTTCCTGCTTTTCTGCTACATAACCTCTAGGTCGCACTGTGATATAGTGGAATAGTTCAAATGCACAAGAGGAAATTGCACTTTCACAATTAAGTGCATTTCCCTTGCTCTACAAAAACTCCCCAAAAGTGCTGCTTAGGCACAGAAGCGAAACTGGAGGGTCACAACATCGTCGAAAGAACCTGTAAACAACAGGAATGCCAAGCACACGATAAATGCCTCAATTAGCAAAGCTCTTACTGGCCAAATATGTCCCCCTTTAACCTTCAGAAACCTCAGCAAAGGAGGACCAGCAATGTCAAGGTATAATCTTAACCTTCTCCATGCTGTTCATTTAGTATAGCGGAGCAGTACTGGGCCATTCTAGACTGCCAGCCACTAACTCCACTGGAAGTATGATTATGCCCTCTTCTGCTTATTGCTGCACAGTGCTTTCCCCCGCAATTCAATACTGACCTGTCCCAATTGCAGGAAAGGCAACAGAGGTGAACTGCTTTTGTTCGCATTCCATGAGAACTTTGGAGACTTGTGCTTTGGTATCAGGATGGTTCACAAGATGGATGACATTTTTACACCTCAGCTTTCCTCCTTGTGTGCAAATAAGCTTGTTGTGAGCCTGGGGGGCTGAAATAAGAAAGAGAAATGAGATGTGCAACAAACAAGACAGCATCTAACACAGTAGGAATACAAGCCTTCCATCTTAATAGACCTTTCCAGACAATGTCTCCCTTTCTTGCGCATGGAATCCACATCTCCTTTCTTAAGGTGGCAACTTTGTTGCAGAGAGATCCTGTTTATCCAGCACTGAAGCTGCAATATTTTCTCTCTTGGGAAATAATATTTTGCCCTCTACAACATTCTCACTGCGTGGGGTGGTGTGTGTGTGTGTGTGTGTGTGATTAAAACAACCCGAGTTAACCAACTTTTTCTGCTACCCACCCCTCAGTTAGGCAAGCATTGCCTCCCCTTGCTGCCCTGTGTTTTGTACCATTGCTACCTTGACAAGCAATACAGTTTTGTTTAGAAGAGAGGCAAATTTGGTTATGTGGTTTTGCAAATGCCACTATGCGAAGCTGTTTAAGGGGACAGTCCTCCTTCATGATGGCATTGTTAATTCCCGTTAGCAGCTAACATTGCCAGGGCATTAGAAGGTTCCTGCATTTCATTTTGTTTACATGCTGTCAACAGAGACAGAGGAAAAGGGAGAATGTGCTCTTTTCAAAAAGGATGCCAGGCTGAGACTTGGTTCCTGATACAGGGCCAGTGTCATAGGCTGGAGGGGAGGAATTGCTAAAAACACACTCCCTATACCTTCCACTCCTCCTCTGTAAAATTCCTTCCCCACGGGAAAGGAGGGATGTGCTAACTTTGCCTGTGTAGCAGGAAGTAGAGTCTCACCGACAACTAGAAATCATTATCAGCTACCAAACGGTTACAGACCCTTGAGCATCATTCCCCTCGGGGGCACACAAAACAAGGCTCCTGCAAAAGGAGCACAGGAAGCGGCAGTATACCAAGTCAGACCATTGGTCCATCTAGCCCAGTATTGTCGACGCTGATTGGCAACGGCTCTCCCGGGTTTCAGGCAGGATTCTTTCTCACCCCTACCTGGAGATGCCAGGGATTTCACTTGGGATCTTCTGCATGCAAAGCAGGGGCTCAACCATTGAGCGACAGCCCCTAACTCTAACTTCTGCAGCTTAGATGCCTCTGTACATTCTATAGCTGTGTGCAGATAACCAACAGCGTAAGCTTTCTCACCAGGTCACGGAGGCCACTTTAGCACTGGCCATGCGTATTTAGGATCCAGTAACTCCTTGAGGACTTATGATGGCTAATACCTACCACATTAAGGACTAGATGAACGAAGAGTGGCAAACCTTCCTCTTCTCTCAGACATTTAGCAGCATATGATTTTTTTAAAAAAAAATCAGGTCCTGGATTATTCTTATTATTTAAAAATTGTTTAGATATATGTCTGTCTCTGAATGTGTTTTCTGTTTATATGTAAATGGGTTTTCACACTACATATAATGTATATTAATCTTTTTTAAACTGCCCGGAGAGCTGCGGCTATTGGGCAGTGTAGAAATGTAAAAATGAATGAGTGAAATGGGCAATGGTCACTCTCATGGTCATCTTGGACAGAAGGAGTGCTATGTGTCCTCCATTGTTCCTTGGCCACAGGCTCCCCACCCACGGCCAAGAGGGCTGCTGACATCTACCACCAACCACTATTTACATAAGAGCCTCCAGTGCTTCAAGAGATCTGCTCATAAATGTCGATTTGTACCTAGCTGAGCACATTCCTTTGCCATTTCTGGTCCGGCTCCATCCAGAATTGCTTTGGAAACACCTTGAAATAAATTTAAACACACACACACATTTGTCCAGGAAAATAAGACAAAGCAGTCACGTTTAATATGTCACATAGAGCAAGGCAGCCACCAGAACCTCCCTTCCCTGAACACATTAAGGACCATGAGGCAGCATATCAAGCACAACTTCCCACATAAAATCAGATCTGTACTTGGGCATCTGACCTCCTTTTAAAGTAGCCAACTCCAGATAGGAGCTACAGATGTCAAGCAGCACGGTTTCAGTGCCAGATTTTAAGAAAGAATGAAGGTATTTCCCATGAGGCATGGCCATATTCCAAATCCCACATAAAGTCGGCTGCCATCCATGCCACTGAAAGATATTCCCACGCTGGTGCATGATGTAGGACCGCAAGAGCACCTAAGGATGCGGAAGTGAACCAGCGTGGCTGGAGTCAAGGAGGTGCTCTTATGATGAACACCGATCAGATGTTTGGCTAGGAACTGGGAGAAAACTAGGAGAAAACTAGGGATAGAGAGGGGGGCAGGTCCTGAGATGAAAACAATTGTAGTTTTCCCTTGTGCCATTTTCCTTTTCTCCAATGTTATTTATACACATCTTTGCTAGGGATGTACGAATGTTCCGCTACGGATCTCGAGGAGGCCAAATGCCAGCGCATTCGGCCCCCCGAAATTGGTAGCGGAATGGCCCACCACCACCCCGCCACCCCCTCGGGACAGGACTTACCTTGGCGAAAAAAGACGGCGAAAAAAAGGGGAACGCAAATAGCGTAGCACCTACGCTATTTGCGTTCCCCTTTTTTTCGCCGTCTTAGTCTACGTAAATGTTTACGTAGACTAAGACGTGCCAAAATAAGGAATGCAACTTTGCGTACTTCACTTTGCGTACACGCACGTGTGTTTTTTAAAGTCAGCCGTGATAGGCTACGTAAACATTTACATAGCCTATCATGGCTGACTGCAGGGACGCAAACGGTGGCGGCTAGAGCCGCCGCCATTTGCGTCCCTGCTAGCCAGCGGCCGGATGTCCAGCTGCTGGCAGAGCCGGCCAGCGGCTCCGCAGAATCACTGCGGAGCACAGCCAGCCGGCCAGGATTCCGGGGGGGAGGAACGGAGCGCCTCCCCCCCGTCCAGGATTCTAGGGGGAGGGACGGAACGCCTCCCCCACAACCATCAGCATAATCTGCGAAAGGTAAGTGATTTTCGTACATCCCTAGTCTTTGCAGAGGTTCAGGAGAAAAACAAAACAGACTAGAGCTGCTCCATTATGTCCACAGCAATCTCTCCAATATTGCAATCCCATGGAGTGGGAGAAGGTGGCAATGTAGAATGCTTCTGTAGAAAGCACATCACATTATTTCAAAACTGGAACAAACATCATCATCTCCAACTGAAGCAAGCAAGAGGGAACAACGAAGGCACTCATTTATCACTGCTAGAAGTCTCATTTTAGGATGGGTGTGTGTGTGTGTCACAAATCTCTTGGCCCCCGCTATCCTTAAGCACTCACACACACACACAAAAGGAGAGGCTTCAGTCTTACATCTTTAATTCATTATTCACAGGTTAATTACAGATGCAAATCCTCGAAGACTCTCTGGCTACAAAGGAATGCCTCCAGGGGATTCAAATGGGATCACCGAAAGTTGCCCGCAGTTTGAAAGGGTGGCTATCTGGCTAGGCTAACTTAGGGAGGGAGGTCCCGCCCCTCGCGTGCTGCTTCCCTGCGTAGCCTCTCATGCATCACTAACTGGTTCAACTGTCTAAGCTCTGCCCCTGACGCTTCCCTCTTAGCTCTGCGCCGCTGCCTCACATCTCTTAGGTCACAGTCCTCAAGCCCCTCCTCCTCCTGCTTGCTGCTTCTCACAGAGGGGGAAGCTTCATGCCCAGCCATCTGGGAGTTGGTAACCTGAGAAGCATGCCTACCCATATCTGAACTGGCTTGTGAAAAAGCCTCCCCCAGTCCTGGCTGCTCCTCTTCTGAATCTGAGCTGCTATCTCCCTGTGCTCAGAATCAATCCTGACGGACGGGCGGGCGGGCAGGTGGGCGGAGTAAGCACAGATGTACAATTGCTCCCAGATTATAAAAAAATCTTCCAGGGGAACCTTGTAGGTTACAAAACATACCTGCATCAAAGTTAAATGCTTCATTGGATATGTTCACTATAACATCAGTGAATTCTTGGGTGATATCTCCGCATTCTACCTGAAATGCAATTGGGCCGATTTGCACTTTATGAACTCCAGATGTTGGAGATGAAATTTGCCCAAAAAAAGCTGTAAGAAAAAAAGGAGAGATACAAGTCTGTCTATTCTGCATTCCTTCTCCCATGTGTTTGTAGATATATTATCTTTACATACTTGCTCTATGCTCACACGAAATGGGTTAAATTCAGGTTACAACCCCAAAATAGGTCACATTGGCCCATTTTTAACATTAACATAGTCTAGTGTTACATGAATTAGCAACAGCAAACCTCAGGCTCATATGCACCTCCTTCTCCTCTCCTCTGGTTTGGGTGTGAAAGAGGGGATTGGAAGCATCCACTTCCAATTTTAAACTCACCAGAGTTTGCTATTATGCCCAGACTGGGGAAACACTGATTAAACTATGGTTTGTTGAAACAATCCAGGATCAGACTGTGGTTTATGATCCTGGCTTATTTCAACAAACTAGAGTTTAAAACTAGTCTGGGCATAAGAACAAACTCTGGTTAGTTTAAACCAGGAAGTGATGGATGCTTCCAATCGCTTCCTCATGGCCATGCCAAAGCAGAAGACAGAATGTGGGGACAGGAAACTAGCAAATCCAAGGTTCACTCCCACTTGTTCGTAGAGCATTAAACCATGATTTAGCATTATGTCCAAAATGGCCTATTGTCTCTTAAGCTAAGCTAACACGGGGTCACTGCGGGGATAAAAAAGGCTTCAAGGACTTTGTACATTTGAAGATTACTATCATAAGTAATCCTTTACCTAATAGCTTGTTGCATACATTTTGTTTTACAATTGCCTAGTAAGACTTGCTTATTCTTCCTAATTCATCACAGATGATTCTTACTTCACACATTATACAAACTGACTTCACCTCATAACCATGCTAATTGGGACTGCCATAATTGCTGGAGTCCATGGTCAGGATTTTTAACCCTCACCCCACCCCAGTTTCAGTTTCAAATGCAGTTTGTCATGTGGCACAGGTGTCTGCTGTCAAGAAAAACATAAGCATTCAGTTGGGTTCAGACAACTAGTTGCACTGTTCTTTGGCTTATGTTTTCAGTAACGAACAAAGAGTTGTACAAGGCAGGCAGAGCCAATAGATGCTAATTTAGCTCCCTTATTTTACTTTAGTTTTTAAAATGTTCTTCTCTGCAGTGGTCCACACTATCGCCACTCCCCTCCCCACAATTCCACTTTTTATATTTTACACACACACACACAGACTCCCAACCAGCTTATCTTCCTCAAAATGAGATTCTAGAATTCCCAAGATTCTGGAAAATATAGCTCCAAACCCTTTCAGGGGAAAAACAGCATTTACCTTGATCTTGCTGCTGGGAACTCTCAGGTACAGTCTTGGACACAGAAGAGCTGGTTTGGCTTAAATTCAGCCTGCTGTTTAATTCATCTGTAAATGCCTGGGAGGAGGGTGAGACAGCCACAGTAAACAGGCTATGCAGGGGCATATTTTTTGTCTTTTGATCTTTAAGAGTTTCTTCATTATGAACATGCATTCAGGGGGGAAGGGGGGAGGGTTCTGTGTGACATCTTCTTTTGAACATCACGGGCTTTGTGATCATTATATTGAAATAATGGGTTGTATCCAATATTACTCTACTTAGAGCAGACCCATTGAAATGACTGGGATGCAAGTTAGACTGACATTGGCTACAACCCAATAGCTGTATTTGGATAATAATAAGCCAATATACGAATGAACATTTTGGCCGCACATGGAGTGCCTTTGCGTGAGCCATCAAACCAACCACGAAGTCTTCCATTCACATGAGGCAGCCACCTTGCTGAAGCTAAGCAGGTTTGGGTCTGGTCAGTGCTTGGAGGGGAGACTACCTGGGAACTACATGTAGCCACCTTGAGTTCCAAGATGGAAGAAAGGTGGGATATAAATGTAGTTAAATAAATAAATAAATAAATAAAATGTTTAGACAGAGGAAAGGCCTATAACTCCCAGCATGCCCCATCCAGCATTGCTGGATGGGGCATATTGGGAGTTGTAGGCCTTTTCTCTGTCTAAACATACATAGAATTGTGCCCTTAATGGCTTTGAAATAAAGCAAGATAGGAAGCCAACTTCAAACCATAGTTTAGTTGAAAAAAATAGAAGTTGTAGCAGTAGTAGGAGAATGCCGGAGACTAAGAACAAATCTGAAGAAGAAATCTCTTCCAAGCTGTATCCAGAAGTAATTGCACTGAAGCAGTTTCTCCCGGGCCAGCTTTCCTGGCCTGCTGTCAAGGTGCCAATGCACAATAGAGAAGCAGGATAATAGCTGACCCTGCAACAGGAAAAAGCTTCATACTTTTAGAGACATGCTGGATCTGACTCACAGAGAAACAAAGAAAACCACTTGCAGCACACTCTGGATCTTTCAAACCCACCTTTAATATCAAACACATACCAAAGAAGCTGCTTGCAGAGAAAAAAATACCTTGATTGTGTTTGCGTCACTTGGATGCAGTACAAAGTGAACTTCTTGAAGGGACCTTCGATTTCCTATCTGACTGAATTTGAATACCTCATCAAACATCAGTTTTGCAACAAGATGCTTGGGATAGCCTAAGTTACCAGTCCCAATTGCTGGGATTGTGATGGAATTCAGAGAGAGTTGTTCAGTGGTTTTCAGACATTCTTCAATAATCTCACCTAAGATCTGGGGACCACAAAATAAAATGGATCTAGAATCAGCAGCTTAAGAATTTGTTAACAGACATTGCCTTCTATACAATTAAACCATATAAAACAAGTACAAGTTCTTCCCAAGGCAGCCAGATTTATCTGGATAAAGGACAAGGGAATTGGCTGTGCTGGACTTCCAAAAGCAAAAGTGTGAAGCGCACACCCAAAGCTCGGAAAAGTGAAGTCAGATATCCGAGTGAGATCTGAGCGTAAGCCATCTGCAGCTCTGTGCCTCTCAAGGACAACTGCAGTCGAAATATCATTGCTGATCCAAGGAGTCATGAAACATGAACAGTGGCAGTCTGGGACAGTACACAGAAGGGCTAGGAATGGAGGTGAGAGGCCCACGCTTAAAGCCGCACCCAGTTAGGAAGCTCACCAAGGGGACTTAGGCAAGCCACTGTCTTGTCTAAGCAGCCTCACAGGACGGCTGCACAAAAGCTGTCTGCAGCTGGGACACAGAGAAGTGCTACCAAAACCTCTCTCAGTGAGCAGCGATAGCCTCTTCTCATGGAGGATATAAGGCTGTCAATTGCTGCCAGTCCTGATGGCTGTATATTACCTTCAGTATCCAAAGTAGTTCTGCCATCAATATCAGTTGCTGGGGAACACAAACAGGAGGGTGCTATTGCCTCACGTCCTGCTCATGAGCTTCCCATGGGCATCTGGTTGGCCACTATGGGAACAGTATGCTGAACTAGACAGGCCTTTGGTCTGATCCAGCTGGGCTCTTCCTATGTTCGGAAGTCCACCCACTGCGCCTTCAGGATGCATGGGAAAGATCCAACTGTACCTTAGTTCCGGACTGCTGATTCCAAGCAGGTAAGATGGTGTGCAGCACGTGAGAGCAGCCCAGAGCGTGACCGCTGGTTACGAGCACGCAGCCCTCTTCAACGTCTTTCCCTTGGCTTTGTTTGGTTAATTCCACCTGCAGTTCTGCTCCCGCTCTGGCCAGAAGGGCGTTGGAGAGGGGGCCTCTGTCAAGCCGCAGATCTCTGGCAACGCTGTTGACGACGACATCTGTCTACGAAGACAGACAGGAGTAGCTGAGAAACACTCAAACGTCTCAGAGGAGCACATACTACACAAGGGCACGTGTGGGCGCACACACACACACCAGTATTTCTTTCCGAGCACATAACTACAACAAAAATCTAATCAAGATCGCAATATTCCAACTGAGGGCTTTGAAGGTTTAGCAAATATCCCAAAGCACATCTATCACTGAGAACAAAGTGAGCCAGTATCAGCTCGCTCGCTCTATCTGACATGTATTCAGTGACTCCAAAATCCCCACCCCCACCATGCAGCTCAGGGATCCCGGTGATTCAGTGCTAGTGATCAGCCCCAGCGCCCTCTAATCTCATGCTTTCAGCAGCAGACGCACTTTTGAGCCATTTCGGGGAGTTCACTCCAAATCTCTCATGCATTGAAAAAAATTCCAAGGGGACTGCAGGGTTATGCTGCAGAACATTTATCTGCATAAATCAGGTGTGAGCAATATGCGGCCCTCGCTGACCCTGCCCAATCGTATTAAAAGATGTCCAGGAGCAGCCATTTTGACCTCTTTTTGACCCTTTTAGTGCTCTGCAACTACTATGGACCACCCAAAGGGTCAAAGTTGGCCTCTGTTCTGGACACCATTTTTGGGGGGGGACACACGGGGAGGGGGGTATTGGCCTTGGGGAATTCAGGGTGCAAAAATGGCCCCCAGACCTCCCAAAGTTGCCCATCCCTGGCATAAATGAAGGGTCCTTACATGTAAACAGATGTACATTATGAGGGTTATAGGTTTGTGCTTTACAACTGTACTATTGTATGTGTGCATATTTTAATAGGTGTTGCACAACGTAATGTGTGTACTGAATCATTTCACTTGTATTGATCCTTCTGAATGGTTTATTTCAGAATAACAGCATAGAAATCATATTCTTATTTTCAGAACAATTTGGGTCATGTGAATTGGGACCCTGACTGGCCCAGGATCTGCCCCCCCCCTCCCGCCCCTATTGTGTGGAGGAACTCAACATTCACACATCTGCATGCCTATAGGGCCCTTTCACGCAGCCAACCTGGATGTGGAGAACCCTCCTAGTGGAGCCCTCCTCTGTAAAGAGTCCTGCTGATCAACCAACTCTTCTTGGTACGCAGAGGGACACTGCTACGAAAGGTTGCATACCAAAGCTCCACGAACGAAGCTCAGTTGGTGGATGTTCTTGTGGCACCTTCTACCCAGCGTGGAGCACAGCAGCACTGAGGATGCCTCCCCAGAAGGAGATTTCTTTTAAAGGAGCAGCATCCAACTCAAGACAGAGAAAGGGCTGTAACCACTGTCACTAAGTTGACTAGGAAGGATGCAGCTATCCAGCATTTCTAATACAGAGGGCTGGGGAAGAGACTTTAAAACTACAAGAACACTCTACAGGCTATACATGTCATTATAATTTAAGCCCCGCAAAATTAAGGTGGTGCAAAGAAATAAGTCCAATTCATTCAATTCCTATTGGGAGGAGATTCATAAAGATTTGCATACTTTTTCTGTTGAGATACCAAAGGTAATTAATGGGTTAAGAGAGCTTGGATTAATTTCATACAAATTGCAGCAGAGAGTTAATGCTACCATGGAAGTCAGTGGGAGCAGAAGAGGTTCAATTCTGCATCTCGTTTCTTTTGGGCCTTTGTGTTTTAAACAACTTTAGCTCTGCACTTCAGGGGTTCAAACCATTAAATCTCAGGTTAAACTCTGACCACTGTTAGTACATTTTGGTGCTAGACAGAGAGGCCAATATAAAAAGCAGCTGCTGACAGTTTTTATGTTTGAAATTACGGCAGCATACTTACTATCACATCTTCAACTCCCATTTTCTGTACAACTATTTTCAGGCCTTCAGGAGTAGTTAATCCTGGAGGTTCTGATCTGCTCTTTGCAGGTTGGTTCGTGGTTATGGAGGCAGAGGTCTGTTTAGATGGTGACGATCCATCTATGAACACTTCATTCAAGGCTTCCGAGAAAGCCTGAACGGTATCATCTCTAAAGTCCACAAGGCATATCTGCTTCAGGCAGCCATTCTCAGGAGCTTCTTCTAAGGTTTCCTTGATGGCTCTTACAATGGCACGGGCACACTCTTTGAGTGGGAATTCAAAAATACGAGAGCTGATGGCAGGGATGGCTACGGAGCAATGATTATAGGCTTCTGCCAGACATAAACTTTCCCTCACGGCTTTCTTTAAGAGGCGTGTACACTTCTCTTTTTCGGAACTTTTCCACCTTGGCCCAACAGCATGGATCACCTGTTTACACGGCAGCTTCCAAGCACTTGTGATAATCGCACAGCCGGGCTTCAAACGTCCGTGTTTCCTCACTTGCTCATCACACTCTCTTTGCAGCTCTGGGCCGGCTGCTTTTAACAGTGCGTCTGCGAGGCCACCAATGTGCTTCAGTTCTTTATTTGATGCATTCACGACAACGTCAACTGGGAAACGGGTCAGGTCTCCCTTATGAACTGTTACTGCAATGCCATCTCTTAGCTTAACTTCACAGCACAGCTGCCCTTTCTCTTCATAGTCATCCACATTTTCGCCCTCCTCTTCGTCGTCTTCATTCCCTTCTTGAATCCTGATCAAGCAGTTAAACTTTTGTTTTGCCCCTGTGACATACAAGTGTTCTTGTTCTTTGAAGAATGCTTTGGCGCCTGGTCGATCGACTACCAGGTGTGTAGCATGCAGAGAGGACACGATTTTTTGAAAGAGCTCAAGTCCCTTCAGCACTTCTCCTCTGGGTCCTTCAAGGGAAATCAGTTTGCAATTTGTCCATGTGCCAAAATGAATTTTTATGCCTCGCTTGTCCATGTGCAGCCAGCTGTTGCGCTTCTCCTGCTTTACATAAATTGGAACTGCTGCAGACTTAGTCTTGACAGCTTTTTGTATGTATGTGTTGCTATCGACAAAATCGGAGAGCTTCTTATTGGCACTGGCCACCTCTTTGGAACAACCCGCAATGACTATTTCATCCCCCAGTTCAGAAATGATGATGGTTTCGCTGGTACAATTACATGCCTTGTACAAACTGTCAGTCAGCTCCCTCCACTCTCTCTTTCTAGTGACTGATTTGTCCTCCAGTGCAATACATTCATAGGCCAGATCTTTCTTCATTCCTTCCTCAGCTCCTAGAAGATCTGGAAGAACTCCTCCCATCAGCAGAACCGCCTCCCCCTTGAGCTCATAGAAGGCATTAATTTTTCTGGCCTGGAATAAGAGTTGAGACAAATGTTCGTTATCTACATGTTGCAGGAAACGGAGAATGTAAGGATGAACGTCAACATTCTTCTGGACCATACTGGATAGCCTTTCAAGGATGTCACTTTTTATTTTCAAAACTTCAGTGGCTACACCACGCAGAGTTATACACTTTTTGGAAGCATCATAGGCAATCTTTAGATCTGGGTACTCCAAGTGGATTCTATCCTGTAGTCCAACGTTACTTAAAACAGTATACTTCCCAGCAACAACTGACAAGGTTTCCTCTATAGTTTGCCTCTCTCTTTCAAGCTTTTTAATAGCATTTTCTATGAGCACCTTCATTTCTTGCTCTGCATGATCTACAGCTTGTGGTTCCCCCGCCAAGACTACTATTCCCTTGGGAATATCCAGTAGGGTGAAAATGTCATCTTTTACCGCTTTGTTTCTTATGGCTTCCCACACCGTGGCATTCACTTCGCACTTGACAACCTTTTGCTTTGATAGGATCTGCATGAGCTGGGTAGAAACATCTTTGTTCCAGGTCTTGGCCAAGGATCTTTTTTGCTTCAACAAAGCACGCAAAGGATGCACCATAATTTCTGAGCATGCTGAGTGTCCAGGGGGCCATTCGATCTCACAGTAGCAGTCTGCCATGCCACGGCTTATTTCCTGAAGGAACGACGGATTCTGCTGTAAAAACTGCCAGTGGTAGGGATCTATGGTTATTCTGCTTGGGTCTGGCAACTGAACTGGTGGTCTGTCTGTCCCGTACAGAGCTGCTCCCAAAGATTCATAGTATGGATAAACAAGAACTGGCACATTGTTAAAAGAATGTTTCCGTTCCAAGATGGTAGTTACTTCTTTAAAGGGAGAGAGAGAGAAAAGGAAAGGACACGGTTAGAAAGGAAAGCATCCTAGAACCCACACTGCAATGTTCACAGTTATGTTAAATAAACAATCTGATAAAAGGTAAGATGTTGCAGCGGGACTTCAGGCTTGGCCATAATTGTCTCAGCTTGGGCTTTCTCTCTTCCCCTCATTTTCATAGATGCATCCAAAGTATTTTACAAGTCTTATCTAACTTAAATACATTATCAGTGTAATCTTGTACCCACTTACCTGGGAATAAGCCCCGTTGAACTCAGTGGGACTTGTGTCGGAGTAGGCATGCATAGGGCTGCACGGTAAGATGAGAAACAATTTATACAAACCCATATGGTGAGCTTTTGGTGGCAAAGGAATTTGAACTACTGTAGTGGGACCCACCGGAAGGCCCTTGTGTGGCACGGAGGTTAGGATTTGATGCATACAATAAGTCTTTTCTATGCCTAAGAACCCAGGACCAGATGCTTTCAGCTAGAAACAATAAGCTACTCTGTGTCAGGTGTGTGTTACCAGCAAGGCCAACTCACCTGATTGATGAATAGGTGATTCACATTGCAGTCAATGGTGGAAGGAATATAAACCCAAATGACTCCCTCCACCATGAACCTCTCCATGGGCTGGGATTGTGATGTGTGCCACAGCATGCTGGCTTAGGAGGTACGTCTGTGCTGAATCAGGGGTTGCTCAGCAACAGAAGGGGTGTGAGTTTGTGTATCTGTTTTCTTTCCTCTTATGGTGTGTGTAATTTCTCTGAATAAACCAGGTTAACAGAGGAACTTTCCAGTGTGTGTTCATTGCCTGATCTGAATCCTTACGAACCTCTGCCTCCCTGCCCAAACAACTACATCTCCCTTCATCCAACCCAGTACTCAGTCCTCTGCAATACGTTGCCCTCTGTTATAACCAAAGATTTGGTCATGATCCGGATGACAGGCAAACCTGCATTCCACACGGCTGAAGATCTCTCTCCCGCCCTTCAGCTGTCAAGATTGCTAGTAGCCACCAGGGGGCGCTAAACCACTGACCCTGAACTTGTGAACAACAACAGAGGACAACCTCCAGCCTCAAGATGAGCAATTATTGTACAATGCTGCAATCCAGCTACCTCTCACTACTATCCAAGCAGTACTACTATAGCTCTGTCTAGCTATCCAAACAGAACTCACTGAACACATCATCATTTCCACTTGCCTTCCCTATTATCAATTCACTTTCTGGATCAGTGCCTGCTTTCTAGAAAGAGAGGCTAACATACCCACACGTCACAATTAAAGCGACCGAGTACGCCCAGACTGAATTCCAGGGATGCGTTGTGTGCTTATTTTATTTATTTCGGATATTTATAAACTTCCCTTTACCAAATTGTATCAGGGCGGCGAACAATAAATATGCGATAAAATACGATCATAAAACAATAAACAGCACAACCAGAAAATAGACCCACTGAAAATGTCCAGGCAAACAAAAAAAATAGTTTTGACCTGGTGCCGAAATGACAGCAACATTGGCACCACTCACACCTGCTTGGAGAGGGTGTTCCACAAAGAGGGCATTGGGATACAGTCAGAAGGCTCTTTCCCTAGTTGTCACATGACGAGTCAAAGGAACCTTCAACAAAGCCTCTCCTCCAAATCTCGAGACATAGGGAGGCTGGTATAGGGAGAGGTGTTCCTTCACGTATTTGGGTCCCAAGCCATTGAGGGCTTTCTAGATAAGCCGTAGCACTTTAAATTGGTCTGGACGTGGATATCCTAGTAACTCAGTGTCACAAGACAATACAATATGGCTGAGGATAAACTGTTACAGTGCAATCCTATCCGTGTTCACTCAGAATCAAGTCGCACCGTGCAGTATCAAATACCGCAGCTGCACTTCTGCTAGTTCCCATGCACTCATGTGACCCACTGCTAGTGCAGTTGGAACTAGTGCTTCCTACGGCAACCCTGGAAATGCTTGTTTGCGGAACAGGACAGGTCAGCAGAGCTCCCTTCTGTGAGATCCACTGATCTGCACCATTCTGCAAACAAGCATTTCCACTCTTTCTGGTAGCTTCTGGAACTGCTAGCTTCCTGTTACACTAGAGCATTTCTACACCAGACTAAAATCCCGCATTTAAAACTGGGCTTTCTGCTTCCATTTTAAATGCAGGATCACGATGGACTCCCTCTACACATACTTCCTTCCCCCCCTTTTCCCCCTCCTATCCCCCCTTATCTGAGTCTTCCATAAGTTTCATTATATGGCCACTAGATGGTGCTGTGGTCTAGCTCCTCCTATTGCGACTTTTCCTTTTTCACAAGGGAACTGAAACGGAATTCAAGCAGGGTAATTTGATAGCTCATTGAGCTTCTTCACATGGAGCTTTTATCCTGCTATTGAGATTGCTCACTCACGGAAGTTTGTAGGCCCTTTAGATGACGTCATTAACTTCCAGGGCATCTCCTGCACTAAATAACCTTTATTCCATTGTTAAAAAGGTCGGAGATGATGAGCTATTAAATTACCCCGCCTGAGTTCCACTCGAATTCCCTCCGTGAAAAAGAAAAAGCCGCTATAAGAGGAGCTAGACCGATGAAATCTACGGAAGACTCAGATAAGGGGGAAAAGGAGGGGGAAAAGCGTGGGGAAGGAAGCATGTGTAAAGGGAATCTGTTGTGATCCTGCATTTAAAACGGAAGCAGAAATCCCGTTTTAAATGCGGAATTTTAGGCTGGTGTAGAGATGCTCATTATCTCTGATCTTTTAAAAATTGGAATAAAGGTGCTTTAGTGTGGGAGACACCCTGGAGATTCATGACGTCATCTAAAAGACCCGCAAACGTCCGTGAGTAACCAATTTCAATAGCAGGATAAAAGCTCTATGTGAATAAGACCCTAGCGCTGGGTCCCGCTAGTGTATGAGCAGCATTGGATACTGCCCACTGTGTTCAATGGGGCATACTCCCAGGGAAGTGGGTTGACAACTGCATCCTTAGTACAGGACAGGACATCTTGCCAAATCTGACTGTACTCAGACACAAAGGCAACTCCTTTGAGTTTTTGTGGAACCACATACATGCACCTATCATGCGACTAACATATTGCTAGCCAGTCAGTGAACTCTCATGGGGAGCTTAAGTGGGATCCCCTTTAGGGGGTGATTTTGGGTTAAAGAGAAGACCCTCCCATCAAGAGAGAACAGTCTGGACACAGAAACAAGATCTGCCTATATTTGCCAACTCCTGTCTTCTTGCCTAACAAGCCTGACAGAGTCTGGAACCCAGACAAACTGATATTTTCTTGTCCTTCCCCCCTGCTCCATTGGTAAACCACCTGAAAAGCACGAAAGACATGGCAATCATTATGAATATATTCCACTTTTTGCAATAATCGGGGTTTTGAGCCAACCCAAGTATAATCCAAAAGGAATGTTTTAACAGCACACATTACCTTTGCCATCCTGGAAGGTAATCACAGCAGAATTCTCTTCAGGACAGTAGTTGGCATCCAATACCGGTCCACCTCCATACTTCTTGCTTTCAAAATAGACTTCAATAAAATCTCTGGAGATGCCAGGTGGAATGTTTTCAACCAGAATGCTCTTAGTCACCTCCAGAGGGCATGCACGAATGTTCAGTTGCTTAACCCTACGGTACTGATTGAATGTCTCAATAAAACGGTCTGTGTCTACAAACAGAATAGTAATAATAATATAAAAGGAGTATAAAGCAAAGCAAGTGACTATGTAGTCTGTGACGTTACACATCTGCATATATATACATATATATTCTGTAAGTATAGTAATGTGTTCCTGTTATAAGTCTATGTTTATGCTGAGTATCTCAAGGGTGAGAGTGGGATGAGTGACAGGAAGAATGGTGGATTTGCATATGTGTGATGACTAGCTAAGTGAATGAAGGGGGAGTGAAGTGTGTGTGCTGTATAAACTGTGGGCTGTGCTGTGTGAGTCAGATAGGGATCAGAGATAGGGAATTCATATGTTAAGATTTTAGAACAGAGAGGGGTCTGTGGAGATTGTGAAGTGTTTGATCTGAGAGTGTGATCTGGTGTATTGTGTATGAGAGAACATACATTAGTAGAACCATGAAGAGTTGCTTATTTACTGTTCAACAACTTATTTGCTGTAATGAATAAAGTTTATTTGTTTACTCAGATCCTGCACCTTCTGCTCTGGGTTACATAAGGGCAAGGTAATAAAGGAAACAATACAGGTGATATTATAAACAAGTGTGTCCTTGCAGATAGAAGACTGAGTGTGGGTTGGATCTGAGCCTTAAAGGTTTTGGTGGCAGCATGATTGTGTGTGGGGAAGGCATTTTCTGCATGGGGTGAAAAAGCTGGAGAGAAGGGGTATTCTCATTGGGAAAGGGGAAGGAATGCCACATGCTCCTATTCAACAAGCTTATCCCAAGGTGCTCCTATCTACTATCTGGGGGGCACTCACATCTTCAATCTTTTCACCTTGTTTACCTTCTGCACAGAATCCCATCTTGCCTCCTGCTCTCTTCTATCCAGTCCCAAAGGCACATTCCCAAAGATCAACTCTGCTGTTTAGTTTCACCATGCCACACCAACTCTGCTGTTTAGTTTCACCATGCCAAGTTGCCACGGTGAAACTTCAATCACCCTTTTGTCCATACAGCTGTGATAGTTTAGACTGAGAAGTGGAAGAAGTGCACCCCTGGCGGGTGCAAGGATAATGATAAGCCCATGGGGATGAGACACATGGCTGCATGTAGGAAGCACGGTATTCTGCCCTGATGCTTCCATCGCCCACATAACGGAATGAAGCAAATCGTTCTTACATCTTTGCTCTTATTTTAGAAGGGATTCTTGAGCTCTACAATCAGAGCCAGGGCTGCCTTAAGGGAAGGGCAAGCTGGCCACTTACCCTGGGCCCTGAGCTAAATGGGGCAATGAGCTGAGCTTGTAATATTTTTTTTTTAGTGTACTGCAACGAGCTAGGTTAACAAAAAGCAGTAAATATCTTTAACCTTTCCTCCCACTCCCATAAGTTCTACAGGTTGTTTGGATACTATCTACAAACATGGACTTCCATCAATTAGCTTTAAAGCATTTTTTTCCTGAATTTCCAGTCTGATGTTGTTCATTCCCAATAAAAATCAACAGAACTTTGAGGCAACATAACCAAGCACTATAAGCACTACAAATACAATAAACACCTTGAGGGAGGGAGGGAGGGAGGGAGGGAGATAAGAAAACTGTAAGTTGATGTAGGGTATTGAATGCACTCCTTGCCCAGGATGCTATTCATCCTAGGGCAGGCCCTGATCTGAGCCTTGCTATTATCAATCACACACAAACGGATAGTGCCATCACGTTACACTAGAAGGCAAGTTGCCACAAGTTCAGAGCCTGGTAACAACACACTTTTCTTTTGTTTTCCAGTTGACTGACTCCTTTAAATGGTGGCAGAGACCCTATTGACTTCCCATAATCAATCCCCCCTTACCAGTTGGTTTGATGCAAGTGATTACAGCAGCATCTTTCTCAGGGACCATTTCCACGCTGAAGTCCTTGTCTTCTTCTGATAAGCCACTGACATTCTCTACCAGCAAAACTAGCATGCACGGCTCTATGGCCTCTTGCACATTCTCAACAAGAACTAGAGAAGCTGACATTTGTGGCTGATCTTGGGTCGTCTCCTGCTCATGCTTTCTGACATCCAGGGCAATTTTCTTCACACTGTGATCCTTTCTTTGCAAAACCTCTTGAGCATCTGGTTGGGGAGAGAGACAGTGCAAATAATGTCACCCAGCCAGCAAAACCTTATTAGCCTGGACAGCTCTGTACGTTTCTGCATACTCCAGAGCTGCACACATTCCCTGCCCCCTCACATCATGCCGCTCCACTCAACATCAAAGGTTAGGCCCAATGTCAAAGTTTCTATAGCCCATATCATTAGGGCAAAGGGCTCCTTAACATGGAGCTTTTATCCTGCTATTGAGATCGCTCAATCATGGAAGTTTGCAGGCTCTTTAGATGATGCTGTGAATCTCCAAGGCGTCTCCTGAACTAAATGCCCTTTGTTCTATTTTTAAATAGATTGCAGATAATGAGCTATCAAATGAGCTATCAAATTACCCCATTGTGTTCCGCTTGTGTTCCTTCTGTGAAAAGAGGAAAAGCAGCAAGAAGAGGAGAGAGAACAATGAAAGATAATGGAAGACTCAGATATGGGGAGAAGGAGGGGGAAAGGGGAGTTCATTATCCTGTGAGTTACAATGGGGGCTGGATTCTGTCTATGTCTTTACTACTCTCTTTCCCACAACAAACCCATTAGTGTATCCTCAGAAGTAACTCCCATTGTGCTGAATGTGGCTTGCCTTTGAATGTCTACATCAGAACTTACAGAGATCCCCCCTCAGTTGAAATGGCACACGTTTAAGCCCAATACCTTAAATGCGATTAAGTGAGATCTTGAGACTTCGGTCCATTGCCTTAGAACGTAACTCCTTCACAGCTTCCAAACAGAGATCCTGTGCATTAAAATGCGGGCTGGTTTTGCTCTCTTTCCCATGACAAACCCATTACTGTCTTGTCAGAAGTAACTCCCATTGTGGTCAATGAGGTCCTCTGGGTTAAAATGGGGGCTAGTTTCCTTCTTTGTGTTCTCCCCCCTCCCTTTCCCAGCACAAGCATATGTCTGTCTACTCAGAAGTAACTCCCATTGTGCTCAATGAGGCTTCCTTCTGAAATGCAGGTGGATCTGGACTTTCAGGGGAAAGAAGAAAGGCAGGGGGGGGGAGAAGGGGAAAGCCTTTTTAAAAACCCCGTACTCCTCCATTAGCTTCTCCTTCTGTTTCCCGGAAACACGGCCGAGGAGGCGGGAACACTGAAGTTGTGTGAAGGAGAGGGGGAGATGATCCTGGATGGAGCAGTCAGGCAGAGATGAAAAGATGCACACATAAGCACCTGTTTTAGGGGCAAGAAAGTTCAAAGGAGTGTGGGATGCTCCAGACACAGGGCTTTGATTTTTTGCTCCTTCTCTAAAGCAAAACAAAAGGGCTGGGAAGGCAAGGAGGAGACTGGCCAGAGCGGGAAACTTCAGGGGGGCACAGGGGGTGAGGGAGGGGAGAATCAGAAACAGGAGGAGGCGGGAAAACAGATGGGGTAAGCAGACCCAACCAACTCCAAAAAGACTTCACCCAGCCATCAAGAGAATAACGCAATTAGGGCTCTGTGGAAACAGTGCAGCCCACCAGGGTACAACGATGATAGACCGGGCCCTTTGGGGCAATGGAAACATGCGCAAGAGAAAATGCGCTTGGGGAAACAGCGCAACAAAGTTGGAAAAGAAGTGAAGGCGATAGTGTGGAAACACACCCCTAGAAAACCATTCACATGGCCGCTTGGTGGTGTTTTAAACTCTGAACACATTGCATGCGATGAGCCATTTGTGTATTGTTGCTTTACCACATAGAATGGATATCCAGATGGCTACCACAGACAGCAGCTCTCACACAACTAAACATAAAGCAGCCATGTGACTGCTCAGGTGTAAGGACCAGCTCTCTCAATGCTCAGGAGGACAGAAAATAGGAAGAAGCATCCTACCCTTTCCAAACAATGGATTAAATCCAGCATCACACTAGCAGAAGAGCCCTAGTGTAACAGGACAATCTCCCTCCCTCTCTGCCCCTACAGCTCTCCACGCCACCTGAAAATCTGCTCTAGGGGGTTTCTCAGCCCTCCAGAGGAGATTTTGAGTGTGCACAGAGAGCTGCAGGAGCGAGAGAGAGCCCCGCTCCCAGTTGTGCTGATGGAACCCCATCGACCAGCAGAATGACAGAGCTGGATACAAACCGCAGAGCCCTCTGCTGATGTGAGAAGCCCTTAAAAAAAATACCTGCTTTATGTTCAAAGGTGATGATAAACCGGTGGCCATCTTCAACACAGGACTTAATGGGGCCCCCACCAGAGCGCTTCTTATTTTCAAAGTACATCTCCAAAATTTCCACCTCAATTTCCTTCCCCGCAGCTGTCTCCACCACCACACTGAAGTCCTCCTGGGTCATCAGCTCCCCTGCCACATTTCCTGGACAGGCTGAAATAAAAAAAGGAAAGGATAACAGGTTTGTCCCATGCTTTTGTATGAGCCCAACCTAAAATTTATTTAAAGCTATTTGCTCTCCAAGCAACAAAATTTGAATCATACATCTGCTATCATATGTCTATCAACCACCATCGCAACAGGGATGGGGATCTAGTTCAGAGAAGAATGTATTGGTCATGGCTTATAATGCCTTTTCCTCACCGACCCTTTATGCTATTTTAAAGGATTTCATAGTTTGCCCTTCAATAAGCTTCTCAGGCAGAGAACTTAGCAAATGTATCATTTGCTAGGAATCTAGACTTACCAGGAAAGGCGTGAAGATACAATCAGACACAGCACCGCCTGGGCGCTTCCCTTCTAATGAACCACAGGCAAGAGAAGGGTTGGGGATCGCAAGGGATGGACGCGCCACCTGTGGTTCACCTTGGATTAGCCTGAAAATAAGCCAGGCCAACTCATGCCAAGGGCAGCTTACCACGAAATGAGGATGTGCATAACGTGGAAGACTGGCCATGCCAGCCTCTCTTCTTCATTCCTGATACATACACGTAAAAGCCAGTCTTCCAAACACGGATTCACGCAATCATCACTATGCTAAGATCATATACAGATCATTTGTTACCTCAACTGAGAATCAAGCCTTGCTTTTGAGCTCCTAGTTTGGCTAAGCATTTTATTAGGTGCTGCAGAGATATTTGTCCAGTTCAGCACAACTGTGCCAAGGCACCTTATGTTGCTCCGTCCCTTTCTGCTGGTGGTTATACAGAGGCGTGCTTGATTTTGGCTCACACTAGATAGTTGTATGCATTTGTTCGATTCAAGCTGTAAGCCTATTCCCACTTACCAGCACATGGGCCCCATTGAACTTAGTGGGACCTATTTCTGAGTAGATATTAGAGGATTATACTGTAAGGGTGCTTCCAGATGGGTGGCTCCTAGCACTACCTAATAAACGCTCTTCTGCTGTAGCTACGAGTGGAACTGTAACTTACTTTTCAACTGTTGGGGTATTTCACTGTTTGCGTGTGTGGATTTAACTGTGTTCCATCCATACAACATAGCCAAGGTAACCTGAGTTACTATTTTTCCCCCCGAAGAATCTTTTTGAAATAGATAATAAGTGCTGATGTGCTAATTGTTTAAGCATGGTTGCCAAATTACTGTACATAAAATGTAACAAGACAACAACATTCATTTTGAATCAAAAGTGTTTAATTTGAAAAACGAACACCCAGACACACACATTGCTGAAATGGTGGTGACAAAGAAGGTGGGGGTCTTTTTAATCCATTACTTAATTAGTACTTGGGGAGAGCAATCCTATGGCCGATAGACAGAGTCTGGAGGCACGATAGGATAGTTCAGATTTCTAGATCAAAGACAGCGCTCTGACTTGGGACCCAGGAGTCTGAGTTCCCTCCCTCCCCCTTGCAGCTGGCATGGAGACAACCGCACTGGCTGCCTCTCTGAGGTTGCAAAAGTGACCTCGGAGATAAGGGGAAGGGGGCATGCTGGTGGGCAGGGAAGGAGGGAACAGCTTATGTTCTATCCCCAGGCCTCCCCAGCCTCTTTCCCTCCTTCTCCCCGACACCAGAACTAGATGGGCAAAAAACACCATCTAGTGAAAATACAGAGCAGGAGGAGTACAGAGGCGAAGACGGCCTCCCACTCTGCTTTGGATGGCCATATGCCTCCGAATGCAGAAGTTAATGGCCATCCCCATAGGACTGTGCCCTAAGACCCTTACATTTAAGTGCTATTGTGCTGATATTTATTTATTTTTAACAGAAAGCATTTTAGTACTACCTAAAAGAGCAATTAAAAATTAATAGGGTGATGAAATAGTACTCGCCGAAAAGTTTATACAGAAAGCATGTCAAGTGGCAGCAAGTGCACCCAGCCAAATACTGGACATGTTAAAACCATGCTTTTTGGCAGGACAGAAAAGTAGCGCTACAAACAACCCACACTTACGGAGATCTCACTTCTGTACTGTTGCTCCCAAAAAGAAGTAGGATTTTCAGCAGTCTAAGATGGAAGAACCACTGCGAGGACAATGATTTGATAACAAGAGTGAGTGGATGCTCCATAAGAAGAGAATGAACCAAGTATAGCAGTTAGTAGTCTAAATGGGAGCACCCTAGGAGTGCAATCTTAAGCATATTTACAAAAGGCAGCTTTGCTGAAATTAGCAGCAGCTACATCCAAGAAAGGTCTTTTGGGACCAGAGCACAAGGCACTTACAGCATGCTCCTAACTACACTAACTCTGAACTAAGCCCCAGAGTTTTCAACATAACTGATTCCTAACTCGCTTAGTTTCATCTATGGCTGCAATTCAAAATTCCATCAAAATTGGCAGGCCCTGCTTCCATATACAATGTGTTTAGGACCAAGTGCAAAGATTTAGCATTTAGAATAATATTCCACATTTCCCAGAAAGAGGCAAACTTGCAACTATTATAAAATACATATTTAATCTTTACTTTTCAGTCTGTTTTAAAGAAACATACCTGGCTGCTGGGGTTCTCTAGCTTCAATGGGCTCCTGAAAGCAAAACAACAGTTAGCCAACATTCTTCCCAGGGGAACAGACTAGCCACATTCAGGCGTCTTGCTAAACCATAGTTTAGCATGATGTTAATGAGCCTAGGTGAGCCTCAGGCTCGCACACTCCTACTTTCCCACTCCTCTGGCCTGAATGTGAAGAGGAGATTGGAAGGTTTTCCTTCCATTTTCCATTAACCACAGTGTAGCATTTTGTCCAAGCCCTAAGCTGCGCTTAATGCTAACTATAACTTTTTTAAACAGCTCAACTTCATAACCTGAAGCTGCATTGTTTCAAACAAATCACAGTTAACAGTTTGTCAGTCCACATGACATGATGAGCTGTGGTTAAGCAAAAATGGAAGCTTCCAATCTTTTCCTCATGGCTGCATCAGAGTGTAGTAAAAATGTAACCTAAAAGCCATTGTATGTGTCTTAAGCAGCACATAGTACTGTAAGAGCTGCGCACGCCTGGAATGAGCAGATAGTAACCCTAAGATAAGGTTGCTAAGCAAACCGCTGGCAACCAATCAAAAGTAACACGCTGGCTAAGGAATGCAAGCTAAGTGATAAAACTGTAGCGCGGAGGTTGCCCAGGGTCGACTCTGCTTTGAGCGTGAGCTCCTTTGTCGAACTGTTTGCAAACAATAAAATCGAGTTGGACCCAGCCTGAAGTTGACTCTCCTCTTTGGGGCAAATTGGACTAGCCTCCAGGGGGCGAAACTAGCATTTTGTGCAACAAACTGGCGAGCCAGCCAGGAGTCCCTTGGACCAACCTGGGGTCAAACGACAGAACCGGCAAAGGTGCCTGTGGGGCGCGCCGGACCGCCTTTGAGGTCTGCCACGGCACCAGAGTACGGGGGTCGGGACACCCAGGAGGTTAAAGGCGTGGACTCCATTGATTGAGTCAACCAGGCTGAACGGGTCTGAAGAGACGGCACTAGGGTGTTGGGCAGAGTAAGTACTTGATTTCCCTTCTGTCTTTCTGTTTGAGTTGCCTTCGGAGCGTCTGAGGTTTGTCAGACTCTGTGTAAACGTCTGAGGTTTGTCAGACTCCGTGTCAGTGTCGGAGGTTTGTCAGGCTCCGTGTATGGTTTCAAATAGAGGTAGGCACAATGGGGGCGGGTAGCTCCCGTTTAGAAAGCTCTGCCACTCCCTTGGGATGCATGCTAAAGAACTTTAGCAAAGTCAAGCGTCTGAGGTTTGTCAGACTCCGTGTACTAAGATGTCGAAAGGCAAGCTGGTTACACTCTGTCAGTTGGAATGGCCAGCATTTGGAATTAGTTGGCCAGACATAGGATCCTTTGGTGTAAATCTTGTAAATGCTGTATATAAAAATGTGGTGAATAATGGGCAATGGGATCAATTCGCTTATATTGATAGTTGGTTAAATTGGTGCGGAAAGAATCCCGCTTAGTTACAGAAGTGTAAATGTGTAAATGTGTTACTGGCAAAGGACCACAGGGGCAAGAGACCCCGGGTGGTGTCTGAATCAAGTAGTAAGAGATAAATTTGCCTCAGGGAAGGTGAGGTTATCAGCATTTGGATGAGTGCCAACCAAAATCCACTGAAGGTGAGAAAAGGTTGAATATAAAGTTCAATATTATAAAGTCATGATGGTATGCTCCGAGGTGAAGCCCAAGGCCCCTGTTCCCCCCGATTCAAGCCCCACGGAAGGAGCTTGAAGACTGGGAGACCCTGCCCAAGGTGCCCTGAGCTCCCCCCCGTCTGATTCGGTCTGTTAGGTTGGGAAGAGAGGTTGTTGGGGGAGGGAGGGGGCCCGCCAGAGACAGTTTGTCTGCCACCGTATCCAAGTTTGTTAGAAGAAGCAAAAGCAGTTGAAAAAGTTGCAACTTCTGAAGAAAGAGATTTGTTTGATGACTTAAAGACTGTGGCAAAATCAAGAAACAAAGACAGAGCAAGTTCTTAAAATATCAGGGTCTGTGTAAGCTTATCTCTGTCAGCCTGCTCAGAGCAGAGCCAAGGGGACTTGCCTAACCCCCCTTCGCCGTGGCTGGTTTAGCCTTAGCAAGCAGAGAGGCTGGAGGTGTCTGTGAGGACCTGACAAAAGAGTGAGATTTGCAAAAAAAAAACAAGAAAAGCATCACAGCTGGAAAGCTGAGCAGCACTGCTCTGTTCTTACCTGTGGAGGAATCTAGAAGAGGTGTAAGGTTACACCTTCCCCATTCGAACTGATGAAGAGACACAGAGCTTTTGTTAAGAACATCCCTTCTTTATGGCCCAAAGCCTTCTTTGTTAGAGGCACTCTGCACATGGACTGGAACTTTGGCCAGTTAAAGACTTGCCATAAAAAGTACTGTGAGGCTTGTCATAGCCTTCAACTCCCGTTGTTGTAGATTGTGTGTTTGTTTGTGATCAGCTCAGTGTACAGTTTGATTTGTGATTTCAACACTCAGATAAAAAGCTGCATTTGACTGAAAGAACTGGGTATATTTAGCCTTGAGAAGAGAAGACTGAGGGGAGATCTGATAGCGCTCTTCAAGGACTTGAAAGGTTGTCCCAGAGAGGAAGGCCAGGATCTCTTCTCAATCATCCCAGAGTGCAGGACACGGAATAATGGGCTCAAGTGACAGGAAGCTGGATTCCAGCTGAACATCAGGAGAAACGTCCTAACTGTTAGAGCAATACGACAATAGAACCAATTACCTGGGGAGGTGGTGGGCTCTCCCACCCTGGAGGCATTCAAGACGAGGCTAGACAGCCATCTGTCAGGGATGCTCTGATTTAGATTCCTGCACTGGACAAGGGGTTGGACTCGATGGCCTTGTAAGCCCCTTCCAACCCTACTATTCTATGATTCTATGATTTCCAAGGCTTTGATTTCATTTACCCTAATGAAGCATACAGATACAAATTGCTAGAGATTCATAGACTACAAAGGAAACAGCCTTCAAAAAGTTCAAAGAGAAACTACGAAAGTTAGTTTCCCTTTAAAAAGGGGGCAGCAAATTCTCTTAACTTAAGAGGTGAGAGAGAGAGAGTCCCCCACTCTCCCGTGATACTTCTAAGCCCAGCTGTGTTTCTGAAGCCTAAGAAAGTTCCTGCCCCATGTGTTCCAGCTCTTTCTCAAAATCTGAACTGTTCTGACGTTCCATTTGCTCAGAGGCAAACCTGACACTCTGCCAAAACTCATGCAGTGTGGAGTTGCCGATGCAAAAATGGTGGCTTGGAACTCTTTCCACATATGAGAACGCCCTTCCCTTAATTTTGATGGGCCCTGACCATGCAGTCAGAGGAGCAGTATAATGGGTAGATCTGCTCCACCATGCCCTACTATACAAAACAAATGTTTTCCAGTCATGGTGTTAGATTTTAATGATATGAAAAAGGTATAAAAGAAGGCAGAAGAAAGTAGCAGACAAAAAGGCTTAAAAAAAAAGAAAAAAAGCTTATCCCAAATGTGTGTCGTTGAAGATCTAAGCAAGCGAGTCTCTGTCGAAGCAATGGCAAACAGCCTAACTTGCAGAGAAAACAAAGAGTTAAAACTGGTGCATGGCACAGAGAATTTGAAACATGATCTGCAGAACAGGCAAGCCAAAAGATAAGTGTGCCTGTTACAAGAGGGAGGCTATAGTAGCCATAAAAAGGGGTGAAGCCCCCGTATGAAGCTTTAACAAAAATATTACCCACTAGAAGTGGACAATTAAAATAAAAAAGGCTTTTCTTAAATTGAAGCAAGCCTTAATATCACCGCCTGCTTTAGCCTTATCAGACCCCAGATCATGAAGTTTTTAGAGCTATGGTGCACATGAGAGCACATAAAAAAGTGCCATTCCTGGAAAAAGGAAAAGGCAATGCTGGCAGCCACCATGGGCGGAGATATAAACAGCAGCTTGAGAGCACAGAAGCGACCAGAGGGGGGGTCAGAAAAGGAAAGGGCCGACCGGGGCTCAATAAATGTGCGTATTGCCGAGAGAAGAGACATTGGAAGAAAGATTGTCCAGAGCTGAAAGAAAAGAGAAAAGAGACTCACCCTGAAGGCTGCCAAATGCTGGCAGGGTCCTCCAGTGGGGGGGAGTCTAGCTGAAGGGCCACCACCCTACGAACAAACGCTCGGGAGAATCCCAAGGTAAAAGTAAAGGTTGGTGGCGAGGACTGTAAAGCCCTAGTAGATACTGGAGCCACATTTTCTATGATCCCTGTGAAGCCCCCCGGCAAGAGAAAGTGGAAAGCATGTAACTATAGAAGAAATTAAAGGGAAAAAAAACAAACTAAATTGCCCATGTGTAAGCCCCTCCTCACGAAGACTGGAAATAACATACTGGAACATGCCTTTGTAGTTTCATCTGCATACCTGGTTGCCCTCTTGGGGCGGGACTTGTTAACAAAACTGCAAGCTAAAATCTTCTTCCGTGATAATCAGATTGTAGTACAGCTGCCAGCAACGCAGGGCTCAAATTATCGAATGGCCCTTCAAGCAATCAAGATTGTGTCAGAGGCCAAAGGGACTGAGATTTTAGAGAATGTTAATCCATGTGTGTGGGCAGACAGAATCCCTGCCCGACCAAATGCATAACACAAATTAAAATCTTCTTTAAAAAGGGAGAGCCCTGTGTGCGTGAGGCAGTATCCTCTGAAAAAAGCCACCTGTGCAGGCTTGAAGCCGCTCATTGAGAAGTTCAAAAATTATGGTTAGCTAATAAAGGGATCATCCCTCTTTAGCACCCCGATTTTGAGTGCGCCCGAGGCAGATAGCACCTCCTTCAGGTTGGACCAAGACCTGAGAACAGTGGCTAACTGCCCTTTGTGCCTCAAAAATGATTCAAAGATGTTTGAGCCCCCAGCTCAAATGAGAAGTCGCCCATGCGCTTACTATCCTTTTCAGAGATTTCAAATTGACTTTTCAGAGTTGCCCCAGCCTCATGGCTATCGGTACCTGCTAGTAATGATAAAAGCAATTGACTGCACCGCTCAGACAGTAGCCAAGATCCTGTTAAAAAGTAATCCCTAAGCTCTTGTTACCTAAAGAGAGTGAATCAAATCAGGGGCCCCATTTTGTTGGACAAGTGACGCAAGTAGTGGCCCAGGCATAACAAACTAACTAGAAGCTACACCCCCCTTAGAAACCTCAATCTACAAGTCAAGTTGAGAAGATGAACCGCACCTTAAAGACAATGCTCATTAAAATTTGTTTAAAGATTAAGTTGAAAGGCCACAGGCCTTGCCAATCACCTTGACTCGAGTATGGTGCACCCCCAAGGGAAGTATTAAATTGACACCTTTTAAACGTTCCATAAGTGCCCACCTCGGATATTACCTATGGCTGATAGCTTAAATGTGAATTTAAAAGTAAAAGTTTTAAGATTCAAGGTTATGTTACTGCTTTGCAGTCTGTTTTGTTTTCACAGGTTTGCGACACCGCACCAATCCTGGCCTTTAGATGCTCCAGTGCATAATCTCAATCCCAGCGATTGGGTGCTAATCCAGTCCTAGAAAGATGAACCACCTACCAAGAAGCAGAAGGGTCTGTTTCAGATCCTACTTACCACTCCCATTGCTATGAAAGTCGCCAAAGAAAAGAAGTGGATTCATCACACTGAATAAAGGCATCACCTGCACCAGAGAGGGTCACACCGGAAGCTGACCCACCTGAAGGTCACCGTTGGAATAATGAACCCCTGAAAGGACTCAAGTAGCTCTACAGAAAGGGGACGCTCTCGTTTCAAGGGTTCCTGATGAACAGAACAAAACTGAGTTCCAAAAGTTCAAAAAAACTGTGTTTTTGTTGTCAACATTCTAGTAGCTAGAACAAGGGCGTCCCAGGCCTCACTTGCTGTTTAGAGAAAACCGTCAATGCCGCAGCGATAATAGTTTGCGCCTTTAAGTGCGTAGTCCACCGCGGGACCAAAGAGAGTATAAATTTGAGAAAAGCCTTTTGAGGGGGGAATTGTAGTAAAAATGTAACCTAAAAGCCATTGTATGTGTCTTAAGCAGCACATAGTACTGTAAGAGCTGCGCACGCCTGGAATGAGCAGATAGTAACCCTAAGATAAGGTTGCTAAGCAAACCGCTGGCAACCAATCAAAAGTAACACGCTGGCTAAGGAATGCAAGCTAAGTGATAAAACTGTAGCGCGGAGGTTGCCCAGGGTCGACTCTGCTTTGAGCGTGAGCTCCTTTGTCGAACTGTTTGCAAACAATAAAATCGAGTTGGACCCAGCCTGAAGTTGACTCTCCTCTTTGGGGCAAATTGGACTAGCCTCCAGGGGGCGAAACTAGCATTTTGTGCAACAAGAGGAGGCGAGCAGAGAGGGAAGTACACAAGCCTGAGGCTTGCTGCCGTTCATTCACATCATCCTAAACTATGGTTTAGCACAACATCCAAATGCGACCTCTATAGCTTAGTTCACACCGTCAAAATCTTCCTCCGTGTTGTCTGTTCCAACTACCCAGGAAACTCATGTGTGCCAAGAACATAGAACTGCAGCCTGAATCACCTGCTATGCTCACTTATCTAGGAGTAAGCCCCAATGAACACAGTGGGATTTACTTCTGGGTAAACATGCATACAATTGTTCTATTAGAACAGTAGTTATCAAACTTCAGGAAGCTCTTTCCCCATCATCTGCTGAGGAATCCTTGACCATCTGCCAGGGATCACCTGAATTCTGCAAAGGGATCACGGGGCATGTTCTAAGGCTCACTGTTCATACAGGACACTATCCAAGTAGCCTGGGTCTCACAGTCACCCCACATCAACTGAGAACACACCCTAGAACAGAGGTCTCCAGCACGGTACCTGTGGGTGCCATGGCACCCATGGGGGCCTCCAACGGCACTCACCCTCTCTACTCCTTGCCCTCTTCAAAAAAGTAAATTTTAACATAAAAACCTTGAAAAAAGGGCACGGGGTTCTCTTTCCTGCTTGTGCACCTGCTTCAGAACAGCTGCTGAGAGGCAAAGAAGGAAAGAGCTGCTTTCTGGCCCTGCCCAATCTTCCCCACACACAGACTTTCTCCTTTGCTTTCTCTCTCTCCCTAGTCCCAGTCTCTATCCTATTTCTGTCCCCACAACCCCTTTCCCTGCTATTTCTCTCTCTTCCCCATCTGCAGCCTTCTTCTTTCTCTCCCTTTCAGGCCTCTAGCCTCACCCTCTCTCCCCACTAGACCCTTTTGCTTTGCTATTTCTCCCGCCCTCCCAGGCTCTAGCCCCGTTTAGACAGGGGCCTTGCTGAATGGCCAAAAGCCCTTGTCCATCAAGGGGTCTGGAGGAGGTGTCTTACAGTCATGCTTTGCCCTTCTAAGCTAACGCAAAGGCGAGGAGCCTTTGCTAGGAACACCTCTGGGCCCCTTGACAGACCACGGCTGCTGGCCCCTGTTTAAACAGGGCGTCACTGCTCAGCCCTTAAGCATTGACACTTCAACCTGGGCGACCCTCCTGCAAACCCCACCCCACCTCTGTCAGGTTCTCACAGACAGCTTCCAGCCCCCCTGCCTGCCAAGGCCAGACCAGCAGGTGGACTCCCCCCGGCTCTGCTCTGAGAACACTGCCAGAGACAAGCTCACACAGATTCTGACATTCCAGAGGCTGAATAGGCCCAGGCCCTTCCAGGCTACTTCTAATCAAACCCTGACTATAGCCGACAAGGCCCACTGCAGTGCTGAAGCTGGGGCCGGACATTCCCTCCCCTCTACCCCTTTGCTTTGCTATTTCCCGCCCCCTCCCAGCCTCTAGCCTCACTATTTCCCTCCCCCCGCCACCACCTAAGCTCACATTTGCCTAGCCAGGCCCCCACGGCAGCCATTATGTGACTACTCATATCCTCCATGGGAGCCATTTTGTAATGGTGCTCACAGCAGTTTCTCAAATTCCCAGATGTGCCCATGGGTTCAAGAAAGGTTGGGGACCCCTGCCTTAGAACATGCCCCTGCACCTGCAAATTGGAGGGGAGGAGCAGTAGTGGGCATGCAAGCAGCTTTCAGGGAAACTTGTCTGCCATTACCAATATTCTCGTTTGGGTAACCCATAATAAGCTTCGAAGGAATCCCAGGGTTCTCGGAAATACAGTTTCAAAACCACATTACCTAGATCGGGGTATTGAATTTGTGGCCCTCCAGATGTGGCTGGACTCAAACTCCTATCATTCTTGACTACTGGCCATGCTGACTGAAGCTGATGGGAGCTGTAGTCCAACAGCATCTGAAGGGCAACAGGTTCCCCATTCCAGCCTTCCCTAACCAGATACCCTCCAGATGTGCTGGACTACAGTGGCTATATTGGCTGGGGATGATGGGAATTACAGTCCAACAAATTTGGAAGGCGCCCAGTTGGGGAAGGTTGACCCGGACCATAGGCAGGTAGAACTGCCTATTCCCAGCAGGGGCATTCTTCACTCACGACAGCACACAATAGCCTCTTTGCTTACAGGAATCGCTTCCGGATACTTGTAGCTATCCACGTGGAAAGCCTGGGAGGACACACCTTCCTCATGCAAATTCATTGTGGTGACAACCCAGATGCCGAGCGCAGACAAAGATTTAGGGTATGCAAATAGGTCCAGACTGGAACGTTTCATTTACCTGACTTGGCTCTGGTTCTCCCAAGGACTCCTTCTCAACAGTTGCTTCTGCCTCTATAGGCAGGGAGACAGTTAGCTTTCGTTTCTTTTTTCCTGGCATATCAAGTTCATGGTTGTTCATGCTAAGAACTCTCTTTCTCGCTAAAATGAAAAACAGGAAAGCCATAATTGAAAAACCAAATCTCATACCTAGATTATCTTAGTACGAACAGAGAAAGCTGCCTTATACCAAGTCAGACCACTGGACCATCTAGCTAACACTGACCAGCAGCGGTTCTCCAAGGTTTGAGACCGGGGCCTTTCTCAGCCCTACATCTATATTAGCAGGTATAATAATAGAGGAGGAATGGAGGGGAGGGTGCAATCCTGGAACAAAGTACATGCTATTCAAGGGCTCCTCACGGAATTCTGGGGATTTTAAATGTGGGTGTGTACATGTATATGTGGGGGGGGGGCAGTTTGAGAACAGGAAAATAAATCCCTCTTTACAGTGTGGTTGGTTTTAAGATTTTCTTTGTAAACTGATCTCAGGATTTTGAGGCACCATACATTTTGAACTGGAATCAGCAACATCAAGATTCTGGGTGAAGAATTATTGGCTGGAAGATTTGGATGGTTAAACTGTTCCAAAGGCCAAGAGTGTTTCCTGCTCCCTTCACTCCAAAGAACGGAAATACACAAACAAGCTACCAAAGAGACTGATGCCTTGCATGGCATCCTAATGTAGCATGCCATTAGCCTTACCCCCAACCCACAAGTTATATGCTTGTGAGGTGAAGTCTGCTGGGGGTGGGCTGTATTACCAGCTAAGATACCTGGTTGAGGCTGTCTCCTTTTGCCCTCCCCTTGCAGGTATTTAAAAGCCGTTCCTGGCCAAGACACAGCCCTTTGGCAGGAGCTGAAGTGCTCTTGGCCTTTGGCTCTAAGCCTGTGGCATCACTGGAGACAGCAGGCTGGGCAGCTGAACACTGCAGGCAGAGAGGCATTCTTCATCTTTTGCCTCCAGAGTCTTGTCTGCCTGCTTGTGGAAAGACACAGATACCAGCAGAGGTGGGCCCCTCACAGCTGTTCAGCTCAATATACCCCAGCAACCGCCAGCACCAGAGGGCAACACCTTGGAGAACAGAGGAGCAATTGCAGACATTCACTGCTCCTTGTTAGGTATTGCATCAAGGGCTTGCTGTTGTTGTTGTTCAGTCATTAAGTCATGTCCGACTCTTCGTGACCCCATGGACCATAGTACGCATCCCACCCCATCCAGTTATGTGTGACTTCTAAATTTGGTTGATTTAGCTTACTTTGAAGTTGGTGTTCCAGACCGTTTTCCAGAATATGGATTATTGCCTGGAACAGCTACCAAAACGTGGTTTCTGTTAAAGTTTTGTGGCTTATTGCAGCCCCCCTCCCCGCCCACTCCATCAAGAGCATCTGGGTTAAAATAAATGGAGCAAAGAATAAAAGGAGCATGATGGTCGGAGTCTACTACCAGCCACCCAATCAAGGAGAAGACGAGGATGAAACTCTTGAAAAGCAAATAGCCAGTGTTTCAAGGAAACATGTTGTTGTTCAGTCGTTAAGTCGTGTCTGACTCTTCCTGACCCTATGGACCATAGCACGCCAGGCCTTCCTGTCCTCCGCTCTCTCCCAGAGCCAGAGTGTGTTCAAGTTCATATTCATTGCATCGGTGATGCTATCTAGCCATCTCATCCTCTGCCGTCCCCTCCTTTTGCGTTCAATCTTTCCCAGCATCAGGGTCTTTTCCAGGGAGTTTTCTCTTCGCATTAGGTGGCCAAAATATTTGAGCTTCAGCTTCAGGATCTGTCCTTCCAATGAGCACTCAGGGTTGATTTCCTTGAGGATTGACTGATGTGACCTCCTTGCAGTCCAGGGGACTCGTAAGAGTCTTCTCCAGCACCACAGTTCGAAAGCATCAATTCTTCGGCGCTCAGCCTTCCTTATAGTCCAGCTCTCACAGCCATACATTACTACTGGGAAAACCATAGCTTTGATTAGACGGACCTTTGTCGGCAAGGTGATGTCTCTGCTTCTTACTATGCTGTCTAGGTTTGCCATAGCTTTCCTCCCAAGGAGCAAGCGTCTTTTAATTTCATGGCTACAGTCACCGTCTGCGGTGATCTTGGAGCCCAAGAAAATAAAACCTGTCACTGCTTCCATTTCTTCCCCTTCTATATGCCAGGAAGTGATGGGGCCAGATGCCATGATCTTAGTTTTTGTAATGTTGAGTTTCAAACCAGCTTTTGCACTCTCCACTTTCACCCTCAACAAGAGGCTCTTTAGATCTTCTTCACTTTCTGCCATTAGGGTGGTATCATCTGCGTATCTGAGGTTGTTGATAATTCTCCTGGCAATCTTAATTCCGACCTGTGATTCATCCAACCCGGCGTTTCTCATGATGTACTCTGCATATAAGTTAAATAAGCAGGGTGACAATATGCAGCCTTGTCGTACTCCTTTCCCAATTTGGAACCACTCGGTTGTTCCATGTCCGGTTCTTACTGTTGCTTCTTGGCCTTCGTACAGCTTTCTCAGGAGACAGGTAAGGTGGTCTGGTACTCCCATCTCCTTAAGAATTTGCCACAGTTTGTTGTGATCCACACAATCAAAGGCTTTAGTGTAGTCAATGAAGCAGAAACAGACGTTTTTATGGAATTCTCTTGCTTTCTCCATGATCCAGCAAATGTTGGCGATTTAATCTCTAGTTCCTCTGCCTCTTCGAAACCCAGCTTGTACTTCCGGTAGTTCTCGGTTCGCATACTGCTCAAGCCTAGCTTGTAGGATTTTGAGCATAACCTTGCTGGCATGTGAAATGAGCGCAATTGTACGGTAGTTTGAACACTCTTTGGCGTTGCCCTTCTTTGGAATTGGAATGTAAGCTGACCTTTTCCAGTCTTGTGGCCACTGTTGAGTATTCCAAATTTGTTGGCATATTGAGTGCAGCACTTTGACAGCATCATCTTTTAGGATTTTAAATAGCTCGGCTGGAATACTGTCATCTCCACTAGCTTTGTTGTTAGTAATGCTTCCTAAGGCCCACTTGACTTCACTCTCTAGGTTGTCCGGCTCAAGTTCAGTGACCGCACTATCATGGCTATCAGGGACATTCAGATCTTTCCTGTATAGTTCTTCTGTGTATTCTTGCCACCTCTTCTTAATCTCATCTGCTTCTGTTAGGTCCCTGCCTTTTTTGACCTTTATCATGCCCGTCTTTGCACAAAACATTCCCTTGAGATCTCCCATTTTCTTGAAGAGATCTCTAGTCTTTCCCATTCTGTTGTTTTTCTCGATTTCTTTGCATTGTTCATTGAAGAAGGCCTTCTTGTCTCTCCTTGCTATTCTCTGGAACTCTGCATTCAGTTGGATATATCATCCCCTTTCTCCCTTGCTTTTCGCTTCCCTTCTTTCCTCAGCTACTTGTAAAGCCTCATCAGACAGCCACTTGGCTTTCTTGCATTTCTTTTTCTTTGGGATGGATTGAGTTGCTGCCTCCTGAACAATGTTACAGACCTCCGTCCATAGTTCCTCAGGCACTCTGTCTATCAGGTCTAATTCCTTAAATCTATTCGTCACCTCCTCTGTATATTCATAAGGGACACGATTTAGGTCATACCTGAATGATTTAGTGGTTTCCCTGTGTTCTTCAATTTAAGCCAAAATTTTGCAAGAAGCAGCTCATGATCTGAGCCACAGTCAGCTCCAGGTCTTGTTTTTACTGACTGTATAGAGCTTCTCCATCTTTGGCTGCAAAGTACATAATCAACCTGATTTCGATATTGACCATCTGGTGATGTCCATGTGTAGAGTCGCCTCTTGTGCTGTTGGAAAAGAGTGTTTGCTATGATCAGCGTGTTCTCTTGGCAAAACTCGATTAGCCTTTGTCCTGCTTCATTTTGTACACTAAGGCCATGCTTGCCTGTTATCCCGGTGATTTCTTGACTTCCTACTTTAGCATTCCAATCCCCTATGATGAAAAGGACATCTTTTTTTGTTAGTTCTAGAAGGTGTTGTACGTCTTCGCAGAACCGATCAACCTCAGCTTCTTTGGCCTCAGTGGTTGGGGCATAGACTTGAATTACTGTAATGTTGAATGGTTTGCCTTGGATTTGTACTGAGATCATTCTGTCGTTTTTGAGACTGTACCCCAGTACTGCTTTTCCCACCCTTTTATTGACTATGAGTGCTACTCCATTTCTTCTAAGGGATTCTTGCCCACAGTAGTAGATATAATGGTCACCTGATTAAATTCGCCCATGCTTGTCCATTTTAGTTCGCTGATTCCCAAGATGTCGATATTCAATCTTGCCATCTCATGTTTGACCACCTCCAGCTTACCTTGATTCATTGATCTTGCATTCCAGGTTCCTAAACAATATTGTTCTTTACAGCATCGGACTTTCTTTTCACCACCAGATACATCCACAGCTGAGTGTCCTTTTGGCTTTGGCCCAGCTGCTTCACTCTTTCTGGCGCTACTTGGAAATTCCCTCTGCTCTTCCCCAGTAGTATATTGGACACCTTCCGACCTGAGGGGCTCATCTTCCGATGTCATCTCTTTTAGCCTTGTGATACGTTCCATGGGGTTTTCTTGGCAAGAATACTGGAGCGGGTTGCCATTTCCTTCTCCAGTGGACCACATTTTGTCAGAACTCTCCACCATGACCTGTCCATCTTGGGTGGCCCTGCATGGCATAGCTTATGGCTTCACTGAGTTACGCAAGCCCCTTCGCCACAACAAGGCAGTCATCCATGAAGGGGGCATCAAGGGCTATGGCTCTCTATTTTATACCGTTAGTTTAACATGTGCCTTGGAAATTCATTGGATAATCTAGGGGGGAAGGGTGTGCCCCTATTAGTGTGGTCATGGGTAGGGGGAAGTACGGCATTGGGGGATTAACAGGCCAGATGGGGAGAAGAGGGGCTCTCCAGTGGACCACATTTTGTCAGAACTGTCCGCCGTGACCTGTCTGTCTTGGGTGGCCCTGCATGGCATAACTTATGGCTTCACTGAGTTATGCAAGCCGCTTCACCACAACAAGGCAGTGATCCATGAAGGGGCAAGGAAGCATGATATAGTAATAATTGGAGACTTCAATTTCCCTGATATTTGTTGGGAGACATATTCTGCAAAACATGGCCCCTCCAGGAAATTCCTGACTTGTGTGGCAGATAACTTCCTCCTGCAGAAAGTAGAGGAAGGAACTGGAGGATTGGCTATTCTTGACTTGATCCTAACCAACAGAGATGACTTAGTGGATAACGTAGCAGTTACAGGAACTCTGGGGGAAAGCAACCATGTTATACTTGAGTTCTTGGTTCTAAAGGAAGCAAAAGCCAAGTGTAGCCAAACACCTACCCTGGATTTTAGGAAAGCTGATTTTAATAAACTCAGAACAATGATCAGTAAGGTCCCATGGCAAGCGACTCTAACAAGAGAAGGAGTCCAAGATGGGTGGGAGTTTTTAAAAAAGGAAATTCTCAAGGAACAATTACAAACAATTCCAACAAGAAAAAAGGTGGAAGACAACAGAAGAAGCCAGTGTGGCTTCACAAAAAGCTTAGAGATGAAAACAAAACAAAAAAGGATACATATAATCGTTTTGTTGAAAACAAAAAAGGATACATATAATCAGTGGAAGGAAGGCCAAGCAACAAAGGAAGAATACAGGCAGGTAGCATAGAATTGCAGGGATGGCGTCAGGAAGGCTAAAGCTGAGAACGAGCTGAAGTTAGAGAGGGATGCTAAAAGCAACAAAAAGGATTTCTTCAGCTACATACATAGTAAAAGGCAGAGGAAAGAAATGGTGGTCCGGAGTCTGCTGGAGCCCCCTCCCCTCTCAGACTCCCATGACATCCCTACTTGCTATGTACTTTCATAATGATGCTATTACAGCAGTGCCATCTAGTGGCTGTAAAATGAAACATACAGAACTCGGCAAGAACTTGCCAAGAAAGGCTAACACCACATGTCAGCCCCTGTAAGGAGCCGCTCTTAATCCCTCAAAGAATCCAGAAGCAGAAGCCCTGGTAAACTGCAGGATAAAAGGCCTGGTGTGGTGAACCACTTTGTGATTCATTCCATTACTCCCATTCAGTATGTGTGGTTAGAGAATCTTGTTGGTTTGGCTTGCTTGGAAGTTGCTGTTCTGGGCCTCCCCCCCCCCCAATATAGACTATTGCCTGGAATGGCTACTGAAACGTGGTTTCTATGGAACATAAGAAGAGCCCTGCTGGATCAGACCAAGGATCCGTCTAGTCCAGCATTCTGCTCACACAGTGGCCAACCAGTTGTTGACCAGCAACCCACAAGCAGGGCATGAGCGCAACAGCACCCTCCCACCCATGTTCCCCAGCAGCTGGTGTACATAGGCTCACTGCCTCTGGTACTGGAGGTAGCATATAGCCATCCAGACTAGTAGCCACTAATAGCCTTTTCCTTCAAGAATTTGTCCAACCCCCTTTTAATGCCATCCAAATTGGTGGCCATCACTACATGCTGTGGTAGCTAATTCCGTAGTTTAACTATGCACTGTGTGAATAAGTACTTCCTTTTATCTGTCCTGAATCTCCCACCAATCAGCTTCATAGGATGACCCCAGGTTCTAGTATTTTGAGAAAGGGAGAAAAATGCCTCCCTATCTGCATTCTCCACACCGTGCATAATTTTGTAGGCCATGTCTCCCTTTACCCTCCTTTTTTCCAAACTAAACAATTCCAGCTGTTGTAGCCTTCTCTCATAGGGGAATTGCTGCAGCCTTTTCTGCACTTTTTCCAGCTGTACAATATCTTTTTTTTAGGTGTAGTGACCGGAATTGCACACAGTATTCTAACTGTGGTTGCACACTGGGTCAACATTTCCATTGAGCTGTCCACCACAATCCCAAGATCTCTTCCTTGGTCAGATACTACTAGCTCAGATCCCATCAGGTTATACTTGAAGTTGGTTTTTTTTGCCCCAATCTTAGGGACATGTTCTTAGGGACATGTTGCATATTCTGATCTTAGGGACATGTTGCATATTTTGGTTAGAAGATCAGCAATTTCATATTTGAGTTTTTGTGAACTGTAGGATGGATACCATCTGGGCCGGTGCTATATATGCTTTCAATTTGTCAATAAGGTTGAGAACTTCAGCTTTTGTCACCACTATTTGCCTCAGTTCCTCAGACTCCCTTCCTGAAAACATCAGTTCAGGCACAAGTATCTGTCCTATACCTTCTGCAGTGAACATAGAGGAAAAGAATTAATTCAGCTTCTCTGCAATTTCATTGTCCTCCTTCAGTATTCCTTTAACTCCATTGTCATCCCTAGCTGGTTTTCTGCTTCTGAGATATTTAAAGAATTCTTTATTGTTGGCCTTCATGTTGTTAGCGATATGCTTTTCAAAACACTTTTTTGCATCTCATATTGTCTGCTTGCATCACCTTTGTGCAAGCTCATGCTCCCTTTTGTTTTCTTCACTTGGGCAAGACTTCAATTTTGTGAAGGAGCTCTCTTTTCTCTAATAGCTCCCTCAACACCGCTCGTTAACCGTGCTGGCAACCTCTTTGTAGCTTATTTTGTTGCGTATTATATCAATCCCATCTGATCATGTGTGACTGGTGAGTTTAGTTGATGCAGCTCAGTTGGAAGTTGGAGTTCTGGGCCATTTTTCAGAATATGGACTATTGCGTAGAATAGGTATCAGAACGTGGCTTCTGTGGAAATTTTATGGCTCATTGCACCACTCCCATGTAGTTATGTGTGACTGATGAATTTGGTTGGCTAGGCTGGCTTGGAAGTTGCAGTTCCAGGCCATTCCATTCTATATGTGTTGTGCATTATGGGGTTAATAATAATGTAATACGGTAAGGGTTTCAGTCCTAAAATATTGTTGTCAAGTGTCTCTAACACATGCCATTGTTTGGGGCATTTTTTTTTGTTTTTGTTTTTAAGGGGCTGGCTGTTCTGGCTTTTACATAGTCCCCAGATTCTCATCATGCTATTCCACTGCTGGATGTTAAGAAGGAAGAAGGAAGCTACAATATTGCTACAGCAAATTACTGGGACATTGCACTCAAGCTGACCTGAGTATAAGAGCATACCACAGCATTTCTCAAGATTAGCTATCCCTCAGTAATTCTGTAGTAATTAACCTGATGATCTCAACCGCAAGATGATTAATCTCCCTTCAGGGCAGACTTGATAGCAAAGCGAAGATTCTGACTCACTTTACCAATGACATATTCAAAAGCACTGTGTGGTCTTTTTTCCAGCTTAAGTACTAAGTAGACTAAGGGAGCAATCCTATGTATGTTTAGAAAGAAAAAATGCCCTACAAGTCCCAGCATGCCTCAGACAGCACGGCTGGCTGGGAAATGCTAGGAGTTGTAGGGCATTTTTTCCGTCTTAACGTGCACAGGATAGCGCGGTAAACGAGCCCCCCCCCGCCCCCGGGGCTCTCCAGTTCAGAGGTTTTGCATTTCAACTCCCATCTGCCCCGGTCAGCAAGGTCAGTGGCCAGGAATGCTGGGACTCGCGGTGCGAAACATCGGGCGAGCCCCTGCCCGGGGAAGGCTGCCAAGTCCTCTTTCGCTCCTGCAGCAACTCCCGCCGCTGCCCGCCCGCCTCCCTGGACCTTCGCCCTACCCACTGCGCGACACCCAATCATGCTCCGCGGCAGGCTCCCCTTCCTCTAAGTGGCTGGCCGAGGGACTCGGCGCGTGGCGTCCCCAGCGCTCCGCCCCGCGGAGGCCGCGCCCCAGCCGGCGCCGGGGGGAGGCGCGCCCAATAGGCGTCTGCCCCCCTCGTTCCGCGCGGCCTCATTGGGTTATAGAAGCGCGGCGCCCGGCAGCCGGGCGGCCGCGGCGGGAGCGGAGGGCCCGGCAAGATGGCGGCGGCGCGGAGGGGCCGGCGGGCTCCCGCTCCTCGCCGGCCGCTCCTTGCTTTCCCCGCCGCCTGCGCCGCGCTGCTTCTGTTGGGTCGCGGCCCAGCCTGCGCCGGCGCTTCCCCTGTCTGCCAGCACCGCGTCCCCAGCGCCAGCGAGGTGAGAGTCCCGGGGAAAGCGGGGGGCAAAGCGGGGGCGCCGAAGCTGCATCCAGCCCTCGGAAGCGGCGGGCTCTTAAGACCTTATTTAATTCTTCTTGTGGGGTTTTCGCTTGCTGGCTCAGATCCTGGCTGCGGAATGCTCGGAGCTGTAGGGCTTTTTTCTGTCTAAACATGCATAGGATTGCACCCTTAGTTATGCAACTGATGCACTTCAAGGAATAAAAGCAGTGATGTTTTTGTAGTGCAAAGTAAACTCTGTTGAGCTCATTGGAAATTGCTGCATGTTGGACTGCGTATGTTCTCTGGCTTAGGACTTAAATGTATTAAACGGAAAATAAGCACCTGTAGCAGTTTGTCAAGTGCACTTATTCTTTATCCAGGTTATCTACAAAGTTTATCTTTAAGGAAAACCATGTTATGAAGAGAAATGTTGATGAACAACTAATTAAGACTGTATATGACAGAAGTGTGAAGGAGTAAATATGACAGCAGCCTTTCAAAATTCTTATTGTGAAAGGGAATTGGCTGACAGCAGGGAAGATCTGCCCCTCTTCTTCTCCTCTCCCTTCTACTTTCCCCTCCAAACAAGTAGCCAAGGAGATGGGGAACAAATAAAGTGTACAGGAGCTGGATATCAGAGATGAATCTGGAGTAACTGGTTTTGTGGGAGGGAAGGGATTGTTTGGAAAATGGACTTGGTGATAGTATTTCATACAAACAGAAGATAAACCATTCCCTTCTCCAGTTGCTTTCTTTTTTCCTAGGTTGCTACCTGAAAAAGCACCTTAGGTATGTCACACTTCCTTCTTGCATGTGTGTGGTGAGTATTGTTCAATGGAATTCTGACTTAATTGTTCCAGTCCAAAGGTCTGAATGATCCATTCTTGCAAGGGGCACTCCTAGCTTTTGTGAATGGCTTGCTCACAAATGAAACTGCTTTTGAAACTTGGTGCTAATTTAACAGTTTGTGGTTAAGAGATTAGGAAGAAGCTACACTCTCTCCTCCTTCCTTCTCTCTGGTGTGAATTCTACTCTTCATTCCATGGCAGCTTTAATGGAAGGTTAAATATGAACATAATAACATTAGAAGAGCCATGCTGGATCAGACTATGGGTCAATCTAGTCTAGTATTCTGTTCACACAGTGGCCAACCAGTTGTTGGCCAGGAACCTACAAGCAAGACATGAGTGCAGTAGCACCATCTCGCCCATGTTCCCTGGCAACTGGTATACACAGGCATACTGCCTCTGATACTGGAGGTAGCACATAGCCATCAGGACTAGTAGCCATTGATAGCTTCTCCTCCTAGAATTTGTCTAACCCCCTTATAAAGCCATCCAAATTGCTGACCTTCACTACATCTGGTGGTAGTGAATTTCATAGTTTAACTATGCGTTGTCTGAAGTACTTCCTTTTATCTGTCCTGAATCTCCCACCAGTCTGTTTTATGGGATGACCATGGGTTCTAGTATTATGAGGAGAAAAATGTCTCCCTGTCTGCATTCTCCACACCATGCATAATTTTGTACAACTCTGTCATGTCTTGTCTTACCCTCCTTTTTCCCCCAAACTAAACAATCCCAGCTGTTGTAACCTTCTCTCATAGTGGAGATGCTATAGCCCCTTGATCATTTTAGTTTGGCTTTACTGCACTTTTTCCAGCTCTACAACATCTTTTTTTAGGTGTAGTGACCAGAACGGTACACAGTATTCCAAGTATGGTCGCACCATAGATTTTGTATAGGGGCTGTATGATATTGGCAGTTTTATTCTCAGTTCCTTTTCTAATTATGCCCAACATGGAATTTGCCTGTTTTACAGCGGCCACACCCTGGCTGGACATCTTAATTGAACTGTCCACCACAACCCCAAGGTCTTTCTTGGTTGGTCACTGCTAGCTCAGATCCCATGAGGTTATACTTGGTTGGGATTTTTTGCCCCAACTTGCATCGCTTTACACTTGCTTACATTGAACTGCATTTGCCATTTGGATGCCCATTCTCCCAGTTTGGAGAGATCCTTTTGGAGCTCTTCACAATCCCTTTTTGTTTTAACCACCCTAAATAATTTGTTGTTATTGGCAAACTTGGCTACTTCACTGCTCACTCCTAATACCAGATCATTTATGAACAGGTTGAAAAGCACTGGTCCCAGTACAGATTCCTGTGGGACCCCACTGTTTACTTCCCTCCATTGGGAATATCATTTATTCCTACTCCCTGCTTTTTGTTCTTTAACAAGTTACTGATGCATAAGAGGACCTGTCCTCTTCTTCCATGACTGCTAAGTCAGTTCAGGAGTCTTTGGTGAGGGACTTCGTTTACTTGGACAAAAGGCTTTTGACAATGTTTGCCGGATCACCCCTGTCTACATGTGCATTGACAAAGAACTCTAAAAGTCTGGTGAGACAGGACTTACCTTTGCGGAAGCCATGTTGATTCTTTTTCAGCAGGCCTTGTCCTTCTATATGCTTACTAATTTTATCTTTAATAATGCTTTCAGTCAATTTACCCAGAACAGATGTTAAGCTAACCAGCCTGTAATCTCCCAGATCCCCCTGGATCCGTTTTTAAAAATTGATGTTACATAGGCCATCTTCCAGTCCTCTGGTACATAGGCTGATCTTAGGGACATGTTGCATATTTTGGTTAGAAGATCAGCAATTTCATATTTGAGTTCTTTAAGAATTCTAGGATGGATATCAACTGGGTCCGGTGATTATTTACTTTCAAGTTGTCAATAAGGTGAGAACTTCATCTTTTGTTACGGCCGTTTGCCTCAGCTCCTCAGACTCCCTTCCTGAAAACATCAGTTCAGGCACAGGTATCTGTTCTACATCTTCTGCAGTGAAGATCAATGAGAAGTCATTCAGCTGCTCTGCAATCTTGTTGTCCTCCTTTAGTATTCCTTTTACTTCATTGTCATCCAATGGTCCAACTGCCTCCCTAGCTGGTTTTCTGCTTCTGAGATATTTAAAGAATTCTTTATTATTGGCCTTTATATTGTTAGCGATATGATCTTCAAAACACTTTTGCATCTCTTGCTGTCTGCTTGTATCGCCTTTGTGCAAGCTTGTGCTCCCTTTTCTTTCCTCAATTTGGCAAGGCTTCCATTTTCTGAAGGAAGCTCTCTTTTTCTAATAGCATCCTTGACACTGCTCGTTAACCATGCCTGTGACCTCTTGGACTTGGTGCTACATTTCCAAACATGTGGTATGCATTTAAGCTGAGCTTCTGTTATTGTGGTTCTGAGTAACCTGTAACCATTTTGAAGGGATTTAACTCTCTTGACTCCCCCTTTCAACTTCCTTTTCATCACTACCCTCATTTTAGAGAAGTTTTCTCTTTTGAACTCAAATGTGACTGTGCTGAGCTTCCTGGGTAATTTTCCACTTAAATATATGAAATCTGATAGCACTGTGGTCAATATTTCCAGTTGGTTCAACAACATTTACATCTCATATTAGGTCCTGGGCGACACCATTTAGGATTAAATCCAGGGTCTCCTCCCCTCCAGTCAGTTCCATGACAAACTATTCTAGGGCACAGTTGTTTAGGGCATCAAGAAATTCAGCATCTTTGTTGTGACTAGAACATGCATTTATCCAGGCAGTGTGAGGAAAATTGAAGTCACCAATTATAACAACACTTCCTCATCTGGAGGTCTCCCTGATTTCATTTTACATTTCAGTTGGTGACAAGATGGAATCTGCAAGACAAAATGGAGGGATGGAGCCAAAATGAGAGTGCGCAGGTAACACCCTCCTGTGCCACCTGTCCACCCGCCAGCACTGGGGGTGGCCAACTGCGACCTTTTCAGCGGTGGTGCCCCCTCTGATGGGACACTCTTCCCAGGCAGGCTGATGTGGCATCCCCATCAATATCCTGTGTGTGTGTCAGCTTGAGGCCTTTTTATTCTCCAGTGCTTTTAACTGACCAGCTTGCAGATTTGTGACTTCTACTGTTGCCATTGAGTTGTGGGTTCTAAGGCACTTTGCATATTTTATTTTTTAATAGAAGGGTGGTATATATGTGTTTAAATACAATTCATCAATATGGTTTTAGAGCTCTTCACAGGTTGCTTGGGTTTTCACCATCCATAATAATTCAGTGTCATCCACAAACTTAGCTACTTCACTGCTTGCCTCAGAGGCCAGCTAATCTTCAAGGGCCACCTCTAATTATTGACCTCCATGATGGTAACTGTCCATTTGTTCCTATCCTCAGCTTCCTGTTCAGTCAGACCCTTCTAGTTATGATCTCTTATCCCATGAGTGCTTAGACGAGGGATTTCTCCAGTGGTGTAGTGGTAAACGTTGAAATGCAGGCACTCATCACGACAGTCCCCATAGCCATGCCCCTAAAGAGAGGGAGGGGATTCCAGCTCAGTGGCAGCACATGCTTTACATGCGGAAAGTCCTATGTTCAATCCCTGGCATCTCCAGGCCAGTTAGGAAAGAATCCTGCCTAAAACCCTAGAGACCCATTGCCAATAAATGTCGCGGATCCTGGGCTAGGTGGCCCATTGCCTGAGTCAGTATTAGGCAGCTTCCTGTGTTCCTGTGGGAGTCCAAAAATGCAGGCAGAAGTGTTGATCAACAAACCAGTTCTAGCAGTTCCCATATTCACCAGGAGCACATCTTTGTAAAGCTAATGGGTCTTAATTGCTCATCCAAGACTAAGCTGCCCCAAAATACTTTGCACTACAACAGAGAACATATTGTTGGGAAAATTCATTCCCACCCCACCCCCAGCTCCTGTAAGCATTGTAGCTAAGCTCAGAAGGAACAGGGAATTTGGGGGTGGGGGGGAGGTGACAGATAACCTCCGGTTAACAAAAAGTGCCAGTGCTGTACTGCTGAGAGCCCTGTCTCCACTATACCATTGGATTTATCAAAAACTTTTTGGGAGGTGAAGTATACAATATTGGCACAAAATTCTGAAAGTCAATAAGATTTAATAATTCTAGGTCTGTGATTTCCAGGAATTTTGCTGGAAGTTAAGCTGATGATGCTGTAATTTCCGGCTTCCCACCCCAGCTCCTTTTTGTTTGCCTATTGTCAACTTAGACTTCTTGTTCCAGCATTTGTGCTCATGTTTAATTTTCTTTATTGGGCAAGCCTTCACTTTGGTTGTTGCTGTTAAATAAAAGAAGCCCCTTGCCTTTTATAGCTTCCTTGCCTCTGCTCATTAGTGACACAGGTATATTTTTGAACTTGTTTTTAAATAGACTCCAAGAAATCCAAAGAGATTTGACCCTCCCAGCTTTCCTTCCAACTTCAAGGAAGAACGTTTATTGCCCAAGTAGTCCAAGCCAACTTTCATTTATTCAATAAGTGTCTGCATGATACAAGATTTCAGAGGAAATGTTTCAGTGGAAGTGGAAGATTTCAGGGGGAAAATACTGAATAAATAATTATTTCTTAAAAGTAATGAGATACTCTGGGTACGCTTGGATATCATTGAAAATGACAAACATGGAGGGCTTTGTCACATTATCAGTCACACTGTCAAACAGAACTGTGGGGTCCGTTGCGTTCTTTGGGGGTGGAACAACTAATCCTGCCAATCCGGCACAATACTCCCCGACGAGTACTCTAGCAAGGTACATGTACTTTGTCCCATTTGCATCCGGTTTTGAATAGGTATCCTGGGCGGAATAGCTGGCACAAACAGCAAAGTAGGTTCCATTTCCAAATGCAGCAGCTATAAAAATATAAACGGTAAATGAAAACTTTAAACAGCTGGCAACTCTGCAGTGCCTTTATCCTTTCACTCTTTAAGGCCACCCCACCCTGCGGTAACGTCTGTATCAGTATCAAGAATTATCATATTGAACTGACAGTTTCACCCACAATTCAGGGTACAGGGAAACCTTCCCAGGTAACAGACAGCACTATCACCTCTAGGGAAGTGCTGTTGCCACCCTGAGGTTCCCAACCTCGTTTCTGCTCCTTTGCCTCCACCTCCTTTCTGTGCCCACTGGCACACAGCTTTACCTTGCTGCCTTTCCTACCAGTTAGGACAAACAAGGAACCTGTGGCCCTCCAGATGATGTTGGATTGCAGCTCCCAGCAGCCCCGCCCGACATGACCAATGGTTGAGGATGGTGGGACTTGGAGTCCAACATCACTGGAAAGCTGCAGGTTGCTCACCCCTGCAGCAATCAGCGAACAGGAACGCTTGCCTATTCTCTCCTCTTTGTAGCACACAAAGCTCAGCAAACACTCCATTATACAAGCTGGAGGTCGAAAAATGGAGTGTTGTAAATGATCCAACTGAAGTAGCAAAGAAGGATCAGAAGTACTCGGGGATGGGCCAAGAGGTGGCCTCACTTTCAGCATTCCTCCAGCTGCCAACGGCATCTTCCAGAGGGAGAGGAGCCTTTAAGACACAGCCTTTCGTACCACATGAACACAGCATGTTGACATATACAGACCTGGCTAGGCCTCTTGCTTCAGCACTCAGGACCCAACCTCAGAAAGGCCTTTTGGTTGTTCTCAGCAAACAAACGTGGCTATTTCACACATTAAGCACTAAATGCCAGGTTTGCCACTGAACATACAGCAAGGCCAGCCAATCCTGGCTCTTCAACGACTACCTGTACAATACATGTGTTTGCAGAACACACACTGTTTTGTTTTTACACACGTGAAAACATCAAAAGGATCTATCCTCTCAAGATATGCGTTTTGATCATCGACTCACCATGCATTCCAGCATAACTCCGATTAAACCCAGAGTCATTTATGAGAGTTAATGATTTACTGGATGTTCCATGAAACAGGAGCCTCTCATTAGTTCTAGTGCCATTTTTGGCATCCATCTCCTGCTTTTTTATTTGGTATGCCTGCCAGTAGTAGGGATTTTGGATCCTCTCAATCTACAAATGAAGAAAAAAGCCAGTAAATTGACAATAACCAATATGCCATATCACCTGCAAAGGAAATTTAAAATAACTTCAACAAAGCAACACATTTGGATCCTTAGGGTGCATCAAACCAAACATGTCTGCTTGTCTCCAATAGCCGCAGTGTTGAACAGGAAGTGGGAACCAACTAATGAAGGGAATTTTGCGCGACCATTTTGCTCTTCGTGCACAACAGTTGCTGCCTCTCATATCTAAACACACATATCTAAACCATTTTAAACAACAATAAGAAGAATCCAGGACCTGATTAAAATCTTATCATATTGTGCCAAATGCCTGCGAGAAGAGGAAGGTCTTAATCTGGCGCTAAAAAGATAACAAAGTTGGTGCCAGGTGGCCCTCATCAAGGATATAGTTCCACAATTTAATTTATTTATTTATTTATTTATTTATTTCTATACCGCCCAATAGCCGAAGCTCTCTGGGCGGTTCACAAAAACTAAAACCAAACAACACACATTAAAACAATTTAAAATAAATAGAACATTAAACCCACAATATAACAATACAACCACAATAAAACCTAGCAGCAGTACAGGAGTTTAAAATACAGATTTAAAACAGCAAAGATAAAAATTTAGAAAGCTAAAATGCCTGGGAAAATAAAAAGGTCTTCACCTGGCGCCAAAAGGAGTACAATGTAGGCGCCAGGCGAACCTCACTAGGGAGCTCATTCCAGAGCCGGGGTGCCACAACAGAAAAAGCCCTCCTCCTAGTAGCCACCCGCCTCACTTCCTTTGGCAGGGGCTCACGGAGAAGGGCCGCTGCTGATGATCTTAAGGTCCGGGCAGGCAAATATGGGAGGAGGTGATCTTTCAGGTAACCTGGCCCCAAGCCGTTAAGGGCTTTGAATGTTAACACCAGCACTTTGAATCGGGCCCGGAAATGGACCGGCAGCCAGTGCAGCTGGAAAAGTACTGGCGTAGTATGAGCTCGCAGGCCAGTCCCTGTTAACAATCTTGCTGCCCTATTTTGGACCAGCTGAAGTTTCCGGACCGTTTTCAAAGGCAGCCCCACGTATAACGCATTGCAGTAATCCAGACGAGAAGTTATCAGAGCATGGATAACTGTAGCTAGGCTATCTCTGTCCAGATAAGGGCGTAGTTGGTATACCAGCCTAAGCTGATAAAAAGTGCTCCGTGCCACTGAGTTCACCTGTGCCTCAAGTGACAGTTCTGGATCCAAGAGCACCCCCAAACTACGAACCTGATCCTTTAGGGGGAGTGCAACCCCCTCCAGAACAGGTTGATTATCACCTAGCCGGGCAGACGAACCACCCACTAACAGTACCTCCGTCTTGTCTGGATTGAGTTTCAGTTTATTGGCCCTCATCCAGGCCATTACCGTGCCCAGGCACTGGTTCAGAACAGCCACTGCCTCACTTGGTTTTGATGAGAAAGAGAGATAGAGCTGGGTGTCATCCGCATATTGATGGCACCTCAGCCCACACCTCCAGATAACCTCCCCCAGCCGTTTCATGTAGATGTTAAACAGCATGGGGGATAGAATAGAGCCCTGCGGAACCCCATGGCACAATTGCCATGGCACAGAGCAATAATCCCCCAGCACCACCTTCTGGAATCGGCCATCCAAGTAGGAGCGGAACCACTGTAGTGCAGTGCCTCCAACTCCCAACCCAGACAACCTATCCAGAAGGATACCATGGTCGATGGTATCGAAAGCCGCTGAGAGGTCCAGGAGAATCAACAGGGTCGCACTCCCCCTGTCCCTCTCCCGACAAAGGTCATCCCACAGGGCGACCAAGGCAGTTTCCGTTCCAAAACCAGGCCTGAAGCCCGATTGAAATGGATCTAGATAATCCGTTTCATTCAACAGTGCCTGGAGCTGTCCTACAACCACCCGCTCAAGCACCTTGCCCAGGAAGGGGATGTTGGCCACTGGCCTATAATTGTTAACATCCTCTGGGTCCAGGTTAGGCTTTTTCAGGAGTGGTCTAATTACTGCCTCTTTTAAAGCGGCAGGCACCACTCCCTCTCTCAAGGAGGAATTTACAACCTCCTGGACCCAGCCGGACAACCCCTCCTTGTTTGATTTAATAAGCCATGAAGGGCAAGGGTCAAGCACACAAGTGGTCGATCGGACTTGGCCAAGCACCTTGTCCGCATCCTCAGGCCTCAGTAACTGAAACTCATCCAATAAAACTGGACCAGACGGTGCTCTGAACGCCTCTACCAATGGAACTGCATTAATCGTGGTGTCCAATTCATGACGAATCTGAGCGACTTTATCCTCAAAGTGCTGCGCAAACCTGTCACAGCGTGCTACCGAGGGTTCCACCGTCTCTCTCCCTGGCCCAGAATGTAACAGGCCGCGAACCACTCGGAAAAGCTCCGCCGGACGACACTGAGAAGATGCAATGCTGGTGGAAAAGAACTGCCTCTTTGCCACCCTCACCGCCACAGAGTAGGCTCGATAGTGGGCTCTTACCTGTGTTCGGTCAGACTCAGCACAAGTTTTCCTCCACCTGCGTTCTAGCCGTCTCCCCTCTTGCTTCATTGCCCTCAGCTCAGGTGTATACCAAGGAGCTGGCCGGGCTCTGCTCAGAATAACTCCTCAAAGATACAAATTCTCAACCAAAAACTCCTGGAGAGCCCCCACTACTCTTGCCGCTAAACCAGCCCAGCCCACCTCTAAACTTGGCCTGTATCTTTATGGGATAGGCAAAAGCCTGGCATAAAGACTGTTATGAGAGCAGATGAAAACAAAATTAACTTGCCACCTTTCAGCCCAAAAAAGCTCCCAAATTTGCTTACATTAATCTGAAAGTCATGGGAGGATTCTCTCTGTTCTGAGCAGTTAACACACATAGACCTGGTTTGCATGGCACAATAGCCCATGCCTTGAACAACCCATGGGCCGTCGTGCACAAATGGGAGAGTACAGGCATGGTGCCTGCTGTGTACTGGTCACTTCCACTTTTAATCAGCAACCCAAAAGCAGCTCCTGTGTACGTTGCTGAGCATGTCACCCGAACCCAGACTGCTGGGTCATTTAGGGACTAAACAACCCAGTGATGCACCATGGTTACTTGCTGGGATTACTGCTGTGTTGTTTAGCCCCTAAACAACCCAGTGCTCCAGGTTCAGATGACATGCTCAGCAACCTACAAAGGAGCTGCTTGTGGGTTGCTGACTAAAAGTGGAACTGGCAGGCACGCAGGAGATGCCCCCTGCCTCCTCCTCGACAGCCCATGGGTTGTTAAACCTATGGGCTGTCGTGCTGTGCGAACTGGTCCACTCAATCAAGGCCCTAGAAAAATGCTCTATCAATCGACTTCTGGATCCCCTCCAAAGGCCCACACATTTTCTACCCTGTCTCCCAGATTTGGGCATGCAACTCCAACAGAAAAGACCTGAGAGTGTGTCCAGTACAGCAACAGCGCACCAGCACTTAGCATTAGAGTTCTTTTTCCACAGAGCTTAAATTCCTTCGTTTCAGTCATTTTAGTACTGTAATAGGGGGCTCCCACTATGGACCTCCAGGCAAAGAGTTCCTGAAAATCACCACAGTGAATGGGGGAGACAGACGTCTCCACAGACCACAGATGTTCCGCAGCATCTGCAGAGGACAGAACTCTGCCAGACTGCCTCTGGTGATGGCTAGTTGTAGGAGCAAGGACTCTCTTAGGCTTAGGGCCCAAGGCTGAAAAGACCCCATACAGCAGCCTTCCCCAACCTGGTGCCCTCCAGATGTGTTGAGATTGCAACTCCCATCATTCCCATTGGCCATACTGTGTGGGAATGATGGGAGTTATAGTCCAACACTTCCAGCAGGCACCAGCTTGGGCAAGGCTGTCAGAGGGTGTAATCATAGAATCATAAAATAGTAGGGTTGAAAGGGGCCTGTAAGGCCATCGAGTACAACCAGCTGAAAGTTCTGCTGAAGGATCTGCATCACTCAAAGCATTGAGCATGTCTCATGCTGGCCAAGTGGGTCCACTTCTGCAGAGTTTTGAGAAGGGACAAAACTTTTGTTACGAAACACAACAAACACCTTCACGTTTTGTTTAACATCCTTCCTATAGCAGCTCTGCCTATGCAGAGGTGTACAAGGGGAGAGAAAGATAGAGGAGTCCTCACACCATGAGTGCTTCCAGACTGAGGGCTCCTCGCCCTCTGAGAGGGCACTGGGGCAGCTATTCTGTCTTTTCCTCAATGGATTTTCTGAGGTGACAGAAAAGATGGAAGAAGCTGTGACAAAACAAAGGAAGGTTACGAGTTGAAGACAATGATGTCTGGAAACCACCACCACCAAAGTAACATTCTGTGAATGACTCAAGGCAATGGCACCATAAAAGCCTCATTTGGGGACACCCCGACTACTGCCTACTTCAATGGTGGGGAACCTCTTTTAGCCCAAGGGCCACATTCAGTTTCAGAGAACCTCTTGGGAGGTGTATTTTGGTGAAGGCAAAAGGGGCAGAGCCCAAGGCAAAAGGGGTGGGGCCAAAAGTACAAAACAATACCAGCATATCGTAGTCTAAGGCTCTTACTGCCAGTAACCAAGCGTTCGGAGAGACGATTCAACCTTTCAGAATGGGGAAAACACCACACAGCAGCTGGGAAGCCACCAATGATTGGTGGTTGGGGGAAGGGGGTGGGGCCAGGGAAAGGCAGCATGGGCCGTTGGCGCCCTAATCTGGGGAACCCCAGAGGGCCAGACTGGGGCCCCAGGAAAGGCTGGATTTGGGGCCCAGGCCTGACGTTCCCCATCCCTGGGTCTACTTCACAGGAACCACCAGCCAGAGCTAGGTGCCTGCCAGTTTCACAGGCTTACATTTGCTACAAGCAACTGCGTGTCCCAAAGTCTGAGAACACACGATGCAGCCACCTCTGGGGGGAGGAGAACCCACACAGAAAAGCAAGCAAAACACGACTCCCTTGTATTGTTGTTTTTACTATTTATCACTGGCCAATCCAGGAAGCCCAGGAAAACCAAAATGGTTACCTTTTCTGCAGTGAATTTGCAACTTTGGGAAAACAACTTCTGGACACGTTGATATTCCCTCATGTCTGGCTTTAGCTCCACCACTTTGATGCGCAGTTGTTCCATGTCTTCCCACTCCTCAGGAAGTGCTGTGAGCAGTTAATGAACATGGCACAATTAAGCTGTGCTAGGAGTAAAACAGGCAAGCCTGTTTCAGGACATCTTCCATCTTGAATATTAACAGCCAAGGTTAAGCCAACGTATGAGGGGCATTTCGGTTTGTTATGAGTGTAACCGGGTGAGCATCCATTTAAAACACTTGTTACCTGCCCCTAAGCCTTTAGGCAAGAGGGAGGTAGAAACAGTAATTTGCATGGGCCTTTACCGAACGAGACAGGACACTGGGTTAATCAAGCACCGGCACAGTTAAAAAAATGCTTCGACTAAAAGCAACCCAGGCTTTCCCTGGGCTGTAACCGCAGTTGGGTTTGGCTCTGCTTTTACATGCTGCTTTTCAACATTTTAGGAACACTTCCAAGTTAAGAGATTCAGCTGCTGCAAGCTATGTGCCAAAACATGTGCCTGTGCAACACATGCTTCCAAATAAGACTCATGCTGTTCCAAGCAATAATAGATACAACTGAACACGGGCATCACTTATGCCCGTCTTGCCCACCCTGGTGCCTCCGGATGTCTTGGGACATCAACTTCATCAGCCTCAGCCAGCATGGCTGATGGTCCAGAATGCTGCTTGGGCGGGGGAAGGCTGTGCCAAGCCATGCCAAATTGTATCTCATGAGAGGGACACATGTCCTTGAATATAACACAGGCAGTGTTACGGAACCACGTAGTGTCTGCCCAGAACAAGAGGAGGGGTAGGGAGGGAAGAGATATCACAACACAGTTGCACAGCTGGCAACGTTGGATGTTCACAAGTGTCCAGTGCATCCAATGGAGAAGAAGTTGGGCTCAGATCAAGGTTCAAGGCGCATATCAGTCATGGCTTTACTTGGGGCGAAACTCTTGATATGCACACATGTTGAAGGGGGCAGACATCCCAGACAAAGGGGCAGACAAGGAGGAATGATGGACAGAGCTGAGTTTTGAAAACGTACCTTCTGCTTTTGAGATACGCCGAAGAGCAATGCTTGCCCCCTGGTCATCCACCGCACAAAGTTTGTCTGGGTCCACTCTGTAGCGTTTGTTTCCTATGGTTACTTCATGCATCCCCTGAGCTTGTGCTGCAGCTTCTATGTGCATACTGGTCAGAGGGTCGAAGGCTTTGTATTCCCCCTTGTCCTCATACCTCCACTCTACTAGGTTGCTGAGAAGCTCTGCCCTGGACTGCTCTTCTCTGCCCTCTCGGACCCTCCTGATCATCCTCTGAATTTCTGCACTGGCATTCAAGACATCTCTGGTTAAACCAAGGACACGGAGTGAAGGAGCAGAGCCTCCAGGCTCAAGTTTAATGACAATATGCAGCTTCGCCTGGAAGTTGCGCAGTTTCTCATACTCGCTTTCTCCGAAGTTTGAGATCCATTCATCTGTGACAGCGATTTCAGTCTGGTCCTTTAAAATCAGATCTTTCATCCAAGATGCTGCATCTTCCACGTTTTTCTGGCTCTCACCGCAAATCTGAAAAATGGCCGGCTCCACAGCTCTCTCCAAAAGGATGGCAGGTTTTAATTCTTCCACAGGCTTCTTGGAGGTAAAGAATTCTGCAACATAACATCAGTTCGGGGACAAGTTACGCTTTTCACTGATGCACCTGCAGTCAAGACGTTACATACAAAAAGGAGCCCGTCTACTCACCTGCTATTTTAGAGAAAATGGTTTTCGATGAGCGTGCACCAGGCTTGCCAGCTGCAGTTTCTTTTCTTTGCATACTTGCATGGAACACACTTAGTAGAGGTGGCTGGAAAATGATGATTTTAATGTCTTTCACCACTGGGGCAGAGGTTTTACTTGCAAAGTCTATGATGGCATCTAGCATGTCATCGGCCACCATAACGGGATCACGCCCTGCCTTACCTGCAATGGTAACAAGACGTCTGTGTTGTAAGTAGCTGAAACAGAGAGGCTCCTTCTGTCTGGCCTGCAACATTACCTGCCACGGAATGAGGAATGTGCCTCATCTCCCAGTACAGAGCCCTACTGCAACATAGACTAGACAGAGCCAGTGAACCTAACTGATAATTTGTTCTTATGATGGTTTTATTTATTAGAAGGTTTATATCCCACCTTTTGATAGAATGATCCCCAAGATGGCTGCAATAGATTATTCTCTCTCTCTCTCTCTCACACACACACACACACACACCCCAGCCCTCTGTCCCCTGGCCAGTGCCTAGGGCCACGGCCTGCTTCCTTTCAGCTCTGCAGCCCCAAGGCAACTGGTGGCTGGAACCAAGTGTTATTTCTGGCGGGAGGGGAGCAAACTCCCTGCAGTGGCTCCTCCTTTGCCTCATGGTTGGGGCCAGGCTGGTCTGCCCCTTGCCACAATGCTCTTCCTGGGGGGACGGGGGCGCAACCTCTCAGTGGCTTCCAGCGGATGGATGGGGGCACTTCCCTTTCACTCTGCAGCCCCAGGGCATTATTTCCATTTGTCTGGTTGATTTATATCACACTTTAATCAATGGGATTAAGAGAGGCTCACAGTCACAAATATCGACACGCAGGGCTGTTGATCCTCTTTCAGACCGAGGGCCAAATTCCATTTCAGAGCAGCTGTCAGGGGCCGGAATCTAGTGGTGGGCAGGGCCAACATACAAAACACATTGGCATATTTTAGCTTGAAGCTCCTGCTGCTGGTAACTATGTCTTGGGAGGAGCATTTCAACCTTTAGAATGGGGAAAACCTGCACAAAAGGCAGGAAACTACCAAATGATTGCTGGGCAGGGCAGGGGAGGGGAGGGGGAGCCACAGGAAGGAGGAGTGGCCACCTGGGGAAACCAGAAGGACCAGACTGGGACCACAGGAGGGCCACATCTGGCCCCCGGGCCTGAGGTTCTTTCTGAACCCCGACGGACAGCCATCAAGAACGCCACAAGACAACTAACACACTGCAACATCAAACACAATTAAAATAAAAAGAAACCCAAAGAAATCCCTTACCTACTTACAGTCTACAATTCATGACATCACCATCAGATTTTAAATATATGAAGCAAGGGAATATAAATGCATAACTATCTTTAAATGATTCCCATCCAAGGAAGAAGTGATGGTCATGACACACAGGCACCATGACCATAAAGCAGGCACCACAGGATACAGGCTGAACCCCAGTGCTTCATTTGCAAAAGGAGAGGCCCTGTGTTTCAAAGCTCTCTTGAAACTATCTACACTGGCTTAGATGGCCTGACTCTAACTAAGAATGCATGGCAGTCCCTAGACTGTGGTAAGGGAAGAATAAGCTGAACCCTGACAAGACTGAGGTACTTCTGGTGGGAGACAACAGTAGGTTGGAGGATGTTGACCTGGTGTTGAATGGGGCATGGCTACCCTTGAAAGACCAGGTCCACAGCCTGGGGGTCATTTTAGACTCCCAGTTGTCCATGGAGGCTCAGGTGTCAGCTGTGAGCTGTACAGCGTTGTACCAACTCCATCTGATACGGCAGCTGCGCCCCTACCTTCCTGACCATCTGCTCCCATCGGTAGTACATGCCCTGGTCTAGACTACTGTAATGCGTTCTACGTGGGGTTACCCTTGAAGACGGTTTGGAAGCTGCAGCTGGTGCAGAACGCAGTGGCTCGCCTGATTAAAGGCAGCCGCCGGCATGATCGCATCACTCTGGTGTTAAAGGAGGTGTTGGTTTTGATCTTTAAAACCATATATGGTTCCGGCCCAGCCTATCTCAAGGAGCACCTCCAGCAACACCAGACAGGCCGTTTAACAAGATCAGTCTCGGATGGCCATTTCTCTGTCCCATCAGCCAGGACAGCTAGGCTGGTGAGGATGAGGGAGAGGGCCTTCTCTGTAGTGGCTCCCACTCTGTGGAACTCCCTCCCTCTGCCATGCCCCCTCTTTAATGAGCTTCCGCCACGCACTGAAAACTTGGTTATTCAGGCAGGCATTTGGGATGGGTTAGGGTATTTTTAAATGTTTTAATGTATAATTTTACTGTTTTAAATTGTACCATTGTACATCGCCGCGAGTGGCTGGGTGACCGGACAGATGGACGATCAAGAAAAAAATAAATAAATGAATGAATGAATGGGAAGTGTGCTCCTTGCCTCCAAGCATCCTGTTTTATTCCGCCAGCCTTCAGGTACAAAGAGAAACATGGCCTGCTAAAGTGTTACAGTTTCCAGCCCCCACCCTCAGATGAGCTTATGAAATGCTAACACTGATAATTTGAACCAGAAGTTGAGCACTGAAGCCCGTTGTCCTTTGTTTAGGAAGCCATAAGCAGCAGCCTGGTGATGTAAAACCAGATGTTGTGGCCTACAAGTTGCCCACCCCTGATCTATGCTGTATCAATGGTGCTATGGACCCACATGGCAAAAGTGAGCAAGTCTTCCTTTTCTGGAAACCTATCACAACCCAGGAAGCAGAAAAAGGACAGATGGTGTCTTATGTAGTCCCATCTAAAAAGCCAAGCAGAGCCAACCCTGGTCAGTATCTAGATGAGAGTGGGCCTAAGAATGCTAGCAATGGTACTCATAGCTTCTTGCAGGAAGGACAAGCAAGATGCGCTGGATTAAAAACGAGTCCATCACAACTCTGAAATTAATCAGGACTTCTGATTTGGGAGTTTATTCTAGTTCTGCTGAATAGCATGAGAAAATTGACATCTACCCCAAATAGGATGTGATAAGCCTATATTGATGGACGTATCCTCTGCTCCCTATTTTTTATATCCTATCAATGGAAGGGTTATCAAGAGGTTGGAAAGGGACCTTTTTTCTACCCAAGACTGGGTAGAAAAGAGGTTCTCTATACGAGGCTGTTAATGGCTGTTAATTCACTGCATCTACTTTCAGTTTCGTCACAGAACTGAAATCCAGTCACTGCACAAGGAGCATTTCCTTTCCTGCTTTTCCACTACGTAACATCTAGATAGCACGGCGCTATAGCGGGACAGCACAAATACAGGATAGGAAATTGCACTTTCACAATTAAATGCTGCATTTCCCCTGCTCTAAAAAACCTCCCCGAAAATGCTGGTTAGACACAAAAGTGAAGCTGGAGGATCAGAACATCATCTAAAGAACCTCTGAACAACTTGTAAACAACCAGAATGACAAGCACACAATAAATGCCTTATGTAGCAAAGCTCTTGCTGGCCAAATATGTCCCCCCTTAACCTCTTCAGAAACCTCAGCAAAGGAGAACCAGCGATGCCAAGATATAATCTTAACCTTCTCCATGCAGTTCATTTTGTATAGCGGTGCAGTACTGGGGCATTCTAGACCACCACCACTAACACCACTGGCAGTTACACTGCGCCCTCTTCTGCTTATTGCTGCACAGTTACTTTCCCCCAAAACTCAATACAGACCTGTCCCAATTGCAGGAAAGGCAACGGAGGTGAATTGTTTTTGTTCGCATTCCATGAGAACTTTGGAGACTTGTGCTTTGGTATCAGGATGGTTCACAAGATGGATGACATTTTTACACCTCAGTTTTCCTCCCTGTGTGCAAATGAGCTTGTTCTGAGCCTGGGGGGCTGAAATGAAAAAGGCAAATGAGATGTGGAACAAACAAGACAGAATCTAACTCAGTAGGAATACAAGCCTTCTATCTTAAGACTTTCCAGACAATGTCTCCCTTTCTTGTGCATGGGATCCACATCTCCTTTCTTAAGGTGACAGCTTTGTTGCAGAGAGAGCCTGTTTTCCCAGCACTGAAACTGCAATATTTTTTCTCTTGGCAAATAATATTTTGCCTTCTACAACATTCTCACTGTGCAGGGGGGTGGGGTGTGTGTGTGTGTGTGTGTGTGTGTGTGTGAGAGAGAGAGAGAGAGAGAGAGAGAGAGAGAGAGAATGAACAACCCGAGTTAACCAACTTGCTGCCCTGGTTTTTGTACCATTGCTACCTTGACAAGCAATACAGTTTTGTTTAGAAGAAAGGCAAATTTGGTTATGTGGTTTTGTAAACGCCACTGTGTGAAACTGTTTAAGGGGACAGTCCTCCTTCGTAATAGCGGCTAACAAGCATTAACAATGCCAATGCTGTCTGGGCATTTCAAAGAGGGAACAGCAAAGAGTTTATAGTACAAGGGCTTAGTTCTGGCAATTAGCCAGAGAAGCCCCTGAATACTCTCCATCATAGCTGTAAGAAGGTTACTGCACTTCATTTTGTTTACACGCTCTCACCAGGGACTGAGGAAAAGGGAGAGTGTGCCCCTTTCAAAAAGGATGCCAATCTGAAGCTTGGTTCATGATACAGGGCCAGTGTCGTAGGCTGGAGGGAAGGAATTGCTAGAAACACACACTCTATACCTGCCACTCCTCCTCAGTAAAATCCCCTTCCCAGGGCACAGGGACAAGAGCGATGTGCTAACTTTGTCAGCGTAAAGCAGGAAGCAGAGTCTCATCGACAACTAGAAATCGTTATCAGCTACCAAGCCCAGCCAAACAGTTAATGACCCTTGAGCATCATGCCCCACAGCGGCACACAAAACAAGGCTCCTGCAAAAGGAGCACAGGAAGCGGCAGTATACCAAGTCAGACCACTGGGCCATCTAGCTCAGTATTGTCGATGCTGATTGGCAGCGGCTCTCCCGGGTTTCAGGCAGGATTCTTTCTCACCCCTACCTGGAAATGCCAGGGATTTTACTTGGGATCTTCTGCATGCAAAGCAGGGGCTCTACCATTGAGCAACAGCCCCTAACTCTAACTTCTGCAGCTTAGATGCCTCTGTACATTCTACAGCTGTGTGCAGATAACCGACAGCGTTAAGCTTTCTCACCAGGTCACGGAGGCCACCTTAGCACTGGCCATGCATATTCAGGATCCAGTAACTGGTCAGATCAGTCAATCCTAAAGGAAATCAACCCTGAGTGCTCATTGGAAGGACAGATGCTGAAGCTCAAATATTTTGGCCACCCAATGTGAAGAGAAAACTCACTGGAAAAGACCCTGATGCTGGGAAAGATTGAAAGCAAAAAGAGAAGGGGATGGCAGAGGATGAGATGGCTAGATAGCATCACCGATGCAATGAATATGAACTTGAGCACGCTCCTGGAGAGAGCGGAGGACAGGAAGGCCTGGCGTGCTATGGTCCATGGGGTCACGAAGAGTCAGACACGACTTAACGACTGAACAACAACAACAACAACAACTCCTTGAGGACGTATGATGGCTATTACCTACCACATCAAGGATTAGATGAGTGAAGAGTGGCAAATGGGCAATAGTCACTCTCATGGTCATCTTTGGACAGGAGTGCTCGTGTCCTCCATTGCTACATGGCCACAGGCTCCCTCCCCCCACGGCCAAGAGGGCTGCTGACATTCACCACCAACCTCCATTTAAATAAGAGCCTCCAGTGCTTCAAGAGATCTGCTCATGAACATTGATTTGTACCTAGCTGAGCACATTCCTTTGCCATTTCTGGTCCGGCTCCATCCAGAATTGCTTTGGAAACACCTTGAAATAAATTTAAAAACACACATTTGTCTGGGAAAACAACATAAAGCGGTCACGTTTAAAACGTCACATAGAGCCGGAACCTCCCTTCCCTCAACACATTAAGGACCATGAGGCAACGTATGAACCACAACTTGCCACATAAAATCAGATCTGTACTTGGGCATCTGACCTCCTTTTAAAGTGGCCAACTCCAGATAGGAGCTACAGATGTCAAGCAGCACAGTCTCACTGCCAGATTTTAAGCAAGAATGGAGATACTTTCCGTGAAGCATGGACATATTCCAAATCCCACAGAAAGTCAGCTGCCATCCATAATACTGAAAGATATTCCCACTCTGGTGCATGATGTAGGAGCACAAGAGCACCTAAGAATGCGGATGTGAACATGCGTGGCTGGAGTCAAGGAGGTGCTCTTATGATGAACACCGATCAGAACTGGGAGAAAATAGAAGTCTCTGCCTTAGAGTCCATCTCCTCCAACTCATATAGAGGAGCAGTTTATCACACATCTGCATCTGGAAGGATGGTAAGATGCTCCTTACTATTTGAGCAGAATGACACAGAGCACCAAACTGCCCACATGCATGGGATCTCTGGGAGGTTATCTGCATGGGGGGCAGTTCCTGAGACTAGAACGTTTGCAGCTTTCCCTTCTCTTCAGAGTAGATGTGCACTTTGCTCTTTTCTCCAATGTTATTTATAGAACTCTTTGCAGAGGTTTAAGAGAAAGACAAAAACAGACTCGAGCTGCTCCATTATGCCCACAGCAAATTCTCCAATATTGCAATCACATGGAGTGGGAAAAGGTGGCAATGCTTATTCAGCAGGTGGCTGTTCTGAATCAGTGCCATGGCACGGTAATGGACTGGATGAGGTAATGAACTGGATGAGGTAATGAACTGGATGAGGTAATGGACTGGATAAACTGAGACTCAATCCAGACAAGATGGAGGTACTGTTGGTGGGTGAGTCATCTGCCCAGCTAGGTGATGTTCAACCTGTTCTTGAGGAGGTTGCACTCCCCCTTAGGGATCAGGTTCATAGCTCTTGGACCCCGAAAGGATGCAGGGGAAGCAGTGGAGGCTGGTGGCTCCAATGTCAGTGAGGCGGTAAATCTGCTCTGGATTTCAGTCTGAACTCTAAAGGAACTATCTAAAGTGCACCTTGGATAGCTCCTTTAGAGTTCTGACTGTTTCTGACAGACCCCAAGCGGATTTACCGCCCCAATGACATTGGAGCCTCCACTGGGGGAAAGTATATACAGGCATACAGTTGCTCCCAGATTATAAACAAATCTTCCAGGGAAACCCTGCAGGTTACAAAACATACCTACGTTAAGGTTAAATGCTTCATTGGATATGTTCACTATAACATCTGTGGTTTCTTGGGTGATATCTCCGCATTGTACCTGCAATGCAATTGGACCAATTTGCATTTTATGGACTCCAGATGTTGTGGAACCTGTAAGGGAAAAAGGAGAGATACAAATCTGTCTATTCTACATCCCTTCTCCCATGTACTTGCAGATATATTACCTTTACATCTTTGCTCTATACTCACACAAACTGGGTTAAATTTGGGTTAAAACCCCAAAATAGGTCATGTTAGTGGCCCATTTTTTACATTACCATAGTCTAGTATTACATGAATGAGCAACAGCAACCCTCAGGTTCATGTGCTTCTCCCTCCCCTCCTCCTCCAGTGTGGAGGAGGAGACTGGAAGCATCAAATTCCAATTTTAAACTAACCAGAGTTTGCTATTATGCCCAGAGTGGGAAAACACTGATCCATTTTAAACTATGGTTTGTTGAAGCAATCCAGGATCAAACTGTGGTTTATGATCGTGGCTTCTTTCAACGAACTATATTTAAAACTAGGGTTTCCCTAGTCTGGGCATAAGAACAAATTCTGGTTACTTTAAACCAGGAAGTGATAGATGCTTCCAGTCTCCCCCCCATAGTAATGCTAGAGCAGAAGACAGAGAACTAGCAAATCCAAGACCCCCGCTTTTTCATAATGCTAAACCACAGTTTAGTGCTATATGTCCAAAATGGGCTACTGTCTCTCAAGCTAAGCTAACCCAGGGTCACTGAGGGGGTTAAAAAAGGGGTTTCAAGAGCTTTGTACATTTGAAGATTACTATCATAATATCCTTTTCCTAATAAGCTTGTCCATACCTTTTTTTTTTTTTTTTTACAATTGCCTAGCAAGACTTGCTTATTCTTTCTAATTCATCACAGATTATTCCCACTTCACACATTACACAAACTGACTTCACTTTATAACCATGCTAACTGGGACTGCCTTAATTGCAGGAGTCCATGGCCAGGATTCCGAAGAGCTGCTTAGGTTCATGCAAGAAGCATGCAGTAGCCCAATGGAATGGCCCACAACAAAAACAATTTTAACCGCTCCCCTTTCAGTTTCAAATGCAGTTTGTCATGTGGCACAGGTGGCTGCTGTCAAGAAAAACAGAAGCATTCAGTTGGGCTCAGAGAACTAGTTCCACTGTTCTTTGGATGTTGGCTTATGTTTTCAGTAATGAACACAGAGTTATACGTGGCAGAGTCAATTTATGCTGATTTAGCTCCTTATTTCCCATAAAAACCTTCATTTTCAAAATGTTCTTCTGTGCAGTGGTTCTCACTATCATCACTCCCCTCCCCACTATTCCACTTTTTATATTTTACACACACACACACACACACACACACCTAACTCTTCCGACTTATCTTCCTCAAAATGAGATTCTAGAATTCCCAAGATTCTGGAAAATATAGCTCCAAACCCTTTCAGGGGAAAAACAGCATTTACCTTGATCTTGCTGCTGGGAACTCTCAGGTACAGTCTTGGACACAGAAGAGGTGTCTTGGTTTAAATTCAGCCTGCTGTTTAATTCATCTGTAAATGCCTGGGAGGAGGGTGAGACAGCCACAGTAAACAGGCTATGCAGGGGCGTATTTTTTGTCTTTTGATCTTTAAGAGTTTCTTCATTATGAACATGCTTTCAGGGGGGAAAGGGGGAGGGTTCTATGCGACATCTCCTTTGGAACATCACTGGCTTTGTGGTCATTATAGTGAAATAATGGGTTGTATCCAATATTGGTCTACTTGAGTAGACCCATTGAAATGACTGGGACATAATTAGACTAACATTGGACACAACGCAACAGCTGTATTTGGATAATAATAAGCCAATATATGAATGAACATTTTGGCCGCACATGGAGCCCCTTTGCGTGAGCCATCAAACAAACCACAAAGTCTCTCATTAACTGTAGTATCCTGTTCCCTAAACTGGGAAACGACAGTTAATGGCTTTGGAACAAGCAAGATAGGAAGCCAACTTCAAATCATAGTTTAGTTGAAAAAAATAGAAGTTGTAGCAGTAGTAGGAGAATGCTGGAGACTAAGATCAAATCTGAAGAAGAAATCTCTTCCAAGCTGTATCCAGAAGTAATTGCACTGAAGCAGTTTCTCCCAGGCCAGCTTTCCTGGCCTGCTATCAAGGTGCCAATGCACAATAGAGAAGCAGGATAATAGCTGACCCTGCAACAGGAAAAAGCTTCATACTTTTAGAGACGTGCTGGATCTGACTTACAGAGAAACAAAGAAAACTGCTTACAGCACACTCCGGATCTTTCAAAGCCACCTTTAATATCAAACACATACCAAAGAAGCTGCTTGCAGAGAAAAAAATACCTTGATTGTGTTTGCGTCACTTGGATGCAGTACAAAGTGAACTTCTTGAAGGGACCTTCGATTTCCTTTCTGACTGAATTTGAATACCTCATCAAACATCAGTTTTGCAACAAGATGCTTGGGATAGCCTAAGTTACCAGTCCCAATTGCTGGGATTGTGATGGAATTCAGAGAGAGTTGTTCAGTGGTTTTCAGACATTCTTCAATAATCTCACCTAAGATCTGGGGACCACAAAATAAAATGGATCTAGAATCAGCAGCTTAAGAATTTGTTAAAAGACATTGCCTTCTATACAGTTAAACCATATAAAACAAGTACAAGTTCTTCCCAAGGCAGCCAGATTTATCTGGATAAAGGACAAGGGAATTGGCTGTGCTGGACTTCCAAAAGCAAAAGTGTGAAGCGCACACCCAAAGCTCGGAAAAGTGAAGTCAGATATCCGAGTGAGATCTGAGCGTAAGCCATCTGCAGCTCTGTGCCTCTCAAGGACAACTGCAGTCGAAATATCATTGCTGATCCAAGGAGTCATGAAACATGAACAGTGGCAGTCTGGGACAGTACACAGAAGGGCTAGGAATGGAGGTGAGAGGCCTACGCTTAAAGCCGCACCCAGTTAGGAAGCTCACCAAGGGGACTTAGGCAAGCCACTGTCTTGTCTAAGCAGCCTCACAGGACTGCTGCACAAAAGCTGTGGACAGCAGCTGGGACACAGAGAAGTGCTACCAAAACCTCTCTCAGTGAGCAGCGATAGCCTCTTCTTGTGGAGGATATAAGGCTGTCAATTGCTGCCAGTCCTGATAGCTGTATATTACCTTCAGTATCCAAAGCAGTACTGCCATCAATATCAGTTGCTGGGGAACACGAACAGGAGGGTGCTATTGCCTCACGTCCTGCTCATGAGCTTCCCATGGGCATCTGGTCGGCCACTATGGGAACAGTATGCTGAACTAGACAGGCCTTTGGTCTGATCCAGCTGGGCTCTTCCTATGTTCGGAAGTCCACCCACTGCGCCTTCAGGATGCATGGGAAAGATCCAACTGTACCTTAGTCCCGGACTGCTGGTTCCAAGCAGGTAAGATGGTGTGCAGCACGTGAGAGCAGCCCAGAGCATGACCGCTGGTTACGAGCACGCAGCCCTCTTCAACGTCTTTCCCTTGGCTTTGTTTGGTTAATTCCACCTGCAGTTCTGCTCCCGCTCTGGCCAGAAGGGCCTTGGAGAGGGGGCCTCTGTCAAGCCGCAGATCTCTGGCAACGCTGTTGACGACGACATCTGTCTACGAAGACAGACAGGAGTAGCTGAGAAACACTCAAACATCTCAGAGGAGCACATACTACACAAGGGCACGTGTGGGCGCGCACACACACACCAGTATGTCTTTCCGAGCACATAACTACAACAAAAATCTAATCAAGATCGCAATATTCCAACTGAGGGCTTTGAAGGTTTAGCAAATATCCCAAAGCACATCTATCACTGAGAACAAAGTGAGCCAGTATCAGCTCGCTCGCTCGCTCTATCTGACATGTATTCAGTGACTCCAAAATCCCTACCCCCACCATGCAGCTCAGGGATCCCGGTGATTCAGTGCTAGTGATCAGCCCCAGCGCCCTCTAATCTCATGCTTTCAGCAGCAGACGCACTTTTGAGCCATTTCGGGGAGTTCACTCCAAATCTCTCATGCACTGAAAAAAATTCCGAGCGGACTGCAAGGTTATGCTGCAGAGCATTTATCTGCATAAATCAGGGGTGAGCAATATGTGGCCCTCGCTGACCCTGCCCAATCGTATTAAAAGGTGTCCAGGAGCAGCCATTTTGACCTCTTTTTGACCCTTTTAGTGCTCCGCAACTACTATGGACCACCCAAAGGGTCAAAGTTGGCCTCTGTTCTGGACACCATTTGGGGGGGGTGACACACGGGGAGGGGGGTATTGGCCTTGGGGAATTCAGGGTGCAAAAATGGCCCCCAGACCTCCCAAAGTTGCCCAGCCCTGGCATAAATGAAGGGTCCTTACATGAAAACAGATGTACATTATGAGGGTTATAGGTTTGTGCTTTACAACTGTACTATTGTATGCAAAGAAAGAATTAAGTCCAATTCATGGTGCAAAGAATTAAGTCCAATTCATTCAATTCCTATTGGGAGGAGATTCATAAAGATTTGCATACTTTTTCTGTTGAGATACCAAAGGTAATTAATGGGTTAAGAGAGCTTGGATTAATTTCATACAAATTGCAGCAGAGAGTTAATGCTACCATGGAAGTCAGTGGGAGCAGAAGAGGTTCAATTCTGCATCTTGTTTCTTTTGGGCCTTTGTGTTTTAAACAACTTTAGCTCTGCACTTCAGGGGTTCAAACCATTAAATCTCAGGTTAAACTCTGACCACTGTTAGTACATTTTGGTGCTAGACAGAGAGGCCAATATAAAAAGCAGCTGCTGACAGTTTTTATGTTTGAAGTTACAGCAGCATACTTACTATCACATCTTCAACTCCCATTTTCTGTACAACTATTTTCAGGCCTTCAGGAGTTGTTAACCCTGGAGGTTCTGATCTACTCTTTGCAGGTTGGTTCATGGTTAAGGAGGCAGAAGTCTGTTTAGATGGTGACGATCCATCTACGAACACTTCATTCAAGGCTTCCGAGAAAGCCTGAACGGTATCGTCTCTAAAGTCCACAAGGCATATCTGCTTCAGGCAGCCATTCTCAGGAGCTTCTTCTAAGGTTTCCTTGATGGCTCTTACAATGGCACGGGCACACTCTTTGAGTGGGAATTCAAAAATACGAGAGCTGATGGCAGGGATGGCTATGGAGCAATGATTATAGGCTTCTGCCAGACATAAACTTTCCCTCACAGCTTTCTTTAAGAGGCGTGTACACTTCTCTTTTTCGGAACTTTTCCACCTCGGCCCAACAGCATGGACCACCTGTTTACACGGCAGCTTCCAAGCACTTGTGATAATCGCACAGCCGGGCTTCAAACGTCCGTGTTTCCTCACTTGCTCATCACACTCTCTTTGCAGCTCTGGGCCGGCTGCTTTTAACAGTGCGTCTGCGAGGCCACCAATGTGCTTCAGTTCTTCATTTGATGCATTCACGACAACGTCAACTGGGAAACGGGTCAGGTCTCCCTTATGAACTGTTACTGCAATGCCATCTCTTAGCTTAACTTCACAGCACAGCTGCCCTTTCTCTTCATAGTCATCCACATTTTCGCCCTCCTCTTCGTCGTCTTCATTCCCTTCTTGAATCCTGATCAAGCAGTTAAACTTTTGTTTTGCCCCTGTGACATACAAGTGTTCTTGTTCTTTGAAGAATGCTTTGGCGCCTGGTCGATCGACTACCAGGTGTGTAGCATGCAGAGAGGACACAATTTTTTGAAAGAGCTCAAGTCCCTTCAGCACTTCTCCTCTGGGTCCTTCAAGGGAAATCAGTTTGCAATTTGTCCATGTGCCAAAATGGATTTTTATGCCTCGCTTGTCCATGTGCAGCCAGCTGTTGCGCTTCTCCTGCTTTACATAAATTGGAACTGCTGCAGACTTAGTCTTGACAGCTTTTTGTATGTATGTGTTGCTATCGACAAAATCGGAGAGCTTCTTATTGGCACTGGCCACCTCTTTGGAACAACCCGCAATGACTATTTCATCCCCCAGTTCAGAAATGATGATGGTTTCGCTGGTACAATTACATGCCTTGTACAAACTGTCAGTCAGCTCCCTCCACTCTCTCTTTCTGATGATCGAATTGTCCTCCAGTGCAATACATTTGTAGGCTAAATCTTTCTTCATTCCTTCCTCAGCTCCTAGAAGATCCGGAAGAACTCCTCCCATCAGCAGAACTGCCTCTCCCTTGAGCTCATAGAAGGCATTAATTTTTCTGGCCCAGAATAAGAGGTGAGACAGATGTTTGTTATCTACGTGTTGAAGGAAAAGAAGAATGTAAGGATGAACGTCAACATTCTTCTGGACCATACTGGATAGCCTTTCAAGGATGTCACTTTTTATTTTAAAAACTTCAGTGGCTACACCACGCAGAGTTATACACTCTTTGGAAGCATCATAGGCAATCTTTAGATCTGGGTACTCCAAGTGGATTCTATCCTGTAGTCCAACGTTACTTAAAAGAGTATACTTCCCAGCAACAACTGACAAGGTTTCCTCTATAGTTTGCCTCTCTCTTTCAAGCTTTTTAATAGCATTTTCTATGAGCACCTTCATTTCTTGCTCTGCATGATCTATAGCTTGTGGTTCCCCCGCCAAGACTACTATTCCCTTGGGAATATCCGGTAGGGTGAAAATGTCATCTTTTACCGCTTTGTTTCTTATGGCTTCCCACACCGTGGCATTCACTTCACACTTGACAACCTTTTGCTTTGATAGGATCTGCATGAGCTGGGTGGAAACATCTTTGTTCCAGGTCTTGGCCAAGGATCTTTTTTGCTTCAACAAAGCACGCAAAGGATGCACCATAATTTCTGGGCATGCTGAGTGTCCAGGGGGCCATTCGATCTCACAGTAGCAGTCTGCCATGCCACGGCTTATTTCCTGAAGGAACGACGGATTCTGCTGTAAAAACTGCCAGTGGTAGGGATCTATGGTTATTCTGCTTGGGTCTGGCAACTGAACTGGTGGTCTGTCCATCCCGTACAGAGCTGCTCCCAAAGATTCATAGTATGGATAAACAAGAACTGGCACATTGTTAAAAGAATGTTTCCGTTCCAAGATGGTAGTTACTTCTTTAACGGGAGAGAAAGAGAAAAGGAAAGGACACCGTTAGAAAGGAAAGCATCCTAGAACCCACATTGCAATGTTCACAGTTATATTAAATAAACAATCTGATAAAAGGTAAGATGTTACAGCAGGACTTCAGGCTTGGCCATAATTGTTTCAGCTTGGGCTTTCTCTCTTCCTCTCATTTTCATAGATGCATCCAAAGTATTTTACAAGTCTTATCTAACTTAAATACATTATCAGTGCAATCCTGTACCCACTTACCTGGGAATAAGCCCCGTTGAACTCAGTGGGACTTGTGTCGGAGTAGGCATGCATGGGGCTGCATGTCTACTCAGGGAGAAACAACTTACCCCAACCTATATGGTGAGCTTTTGATGGAAAGGAATTTGAACTACATCTCCCTTCATCCAACCCAGTCCTCTGTCCTCTGCAATACACTGCCCTCTGTTATAACCAAAGATTTGGTCATGATCCGGATGACAGGCAAACCTGCATTCCACACAGCTGAAGATCTCTCTCCAGCCATTCAGCTGTCAAGATTGCTAGTAGCCACCAGGGGGTGCTAAACCACTGACCCTGAACTTGTGAAACAGAGGACAACCTCCAGCCTCAAGATGAGCAATTATTGTACAATGCTGCAATCCAGCTACCTCTCACTACTATCCAAATTGAACTGGCTGAACACATCATCATTTCCAGTTGCCTTCCCTGTGATCATTTCACTTTCCGGATCAGCACCTGCTTCCTAGAGAGAGAGAGAGAGGCTTACATGTCTGCCAGCTTGCTTCTCTAGCCTCATCTGGCTCTATGTCAATGTACCATCTGGTCATCCCCTCCTTACTCATGCTATCCAGTTTCCCAATTTCCTCCATTTCTCTCTGGATGAAACAATGCAGCTTCCAAAGCAGAGGGCTGGCATTATGTTTGTGCCCACGCATCACAATTAAGGCGACAGAGTATACCCAGACTGAATTCCAGGGATGCATTGTGTGCTTATTTTATTTATTTCGGATATTTATAAACTGCCCTTCACCAAATGGTACCAGGGCAGCAAACAATAAATATACAATAAAATACAATCATCAAACAATCAAATGGCACAACCATAAAACCAGCTGAAAATGCCCAGGCAAACAAAAAAATAGTTTTGACCTGGTGCCGAAATGATAGCAGGGTTGACACTAGTCACACCTGCTGCGGGAGGGTGTTCCACAAAGAGGGCATTGGGGCAGAGAAGGCTCTTTCCCTAGTAGTCACATGACAAGTCAAAGGAACCTTGAGCAGAGCCACTCCTGGAAATCTCAAGACACAGGGAGGCTTTCTAGATGAGCCCTAGCACTTTAAAGTGGGCCTAGAAGTGAATATCCTAGTAATTCAGTTTCAAAAGCTTAGGATAAACTCTTCAGTGCAATCCAATGGGTGTTCACTCAGAATCAAGTTGCACCAGTCAGTATCCAATACTGCAGCTGCACCTTCACTAGTTCCCGTGCACTCATGGGACCCACTGCTAGTGCAATAGGAACTAGTACTTCCTACAGCAACCCCAGAAATGCTTGTTTGCGGAACGGGACAGGTCAGCAGAGCTCCCATCTGTGAGATCCACTGACCTGCGCTGTTCTGCAAACAAGCATTTCCACTCTTTCTGGTAGCTTCTGGAACCGCTAGCTTCCTGTTACATTAGTGGTGGATCCTGCTAGCGGACAGGCAGCACACTGCCCACTGTGTTCAATGGGCTTTACTCAGTTTAAAATGACAGCCTTAGTACAGGACTAGACATCTTGCCAAATCTGACCATATTCATACTGCCTTGGATTTTAGAAAATAGCTGATTTTGCTTTATTGGACTTGCTGGGAAGACAACTGAAAACATGCTAATCCACCTGTCTTAAAACAATATAAGATGTTTTATTATTATGAAATCCAAATGCCAAATGTTTAATGATAAATTAAGAATTTGAAAATGTAAATAAGTAAGAAGTATTGTATTAAATTGTATTAAAGAGAAGACAACACAGAAACACAAGCAAGTTCACAATGAATTCTGGGTAGTTGGCATAAAAATAATGGTCACGTTTACCTGGATGTATCCAAAGAGAAAATACTGATTTAAAGCCCTATCACTTCAGCCAAAACATTATTTGAATAATGAACCGGTGTGAGATAGCATTATTTCAGGTCAAAAGTATACTTAAAGTTTTTGCTCATCCATTAATGAGCGAAAAATATGGTGTAAGGTATACACATGAAATAGTGCTGTGCCAAAATTTTCTATCTATTTTTTTTTACCATTCAAGTGGGGGGGAGGGTTGAAAAGAAATCACATAAGAAAATTGTGGGAAAATGTTAAGAATTTTTGGAGAAATGTTCAGGTGTGGGGCTTTGACGCTTGCATGACTAGTCAGAGCCAGCTGAGGTGCGTGTGTGTTTTTCTTCCTTTTACATTCCACATACGGCATACCCTGTGCTTGTGAAGGCTCTTCTCTCCCCTGTCGGGCAGGGAGGTGACGCTGCCACTTCCCTTCCAAGCAGGAAGAGTACCTTGCAAACACAGGAGGCACTGGCTATTGGCCAGGGCCCCCGTTTGGCAAAGTCTCTTTTCTCCCCCGTCGGGCGGGGAGGTGATTGCTGCTGCTTCCCTCCGAGCAGGAATAGTGCAAAGTGCTTTGGAAGTACAGGGTGCCATCTCTCCCTTCTCAGGCAGGGACATGGCTGCTGCCACCTTCCTCCTGAGTCGGAAGAGTATTTTGCAAGCACAGGGTATGCTGGCTATCAGCCGGTGCCCCTGTGCTTGCAAAGGCTCTTCGCCCCCTGCTTGGGAGGAAAGCGGCTGCAGCCACCTCCCTGCTCCGTTGGGGGGAGCGTTTTGCAAGCTCAAGTCATGTTGGCTATAGGTAGCCAATGCTGCTTGCTTTGCTCTCCCTGCTCTGGCAGGGAAGCAGCTGCTGCCGCCGCTTCCCTCCTGAGCAGGGGGTGTGCTTTGGGTAATTTGTAACTTGAGTTGGGAGGAGGGGGAGTGCAGCGTGCGTGCGTGAAAAGGTCTTCACACAAGGTTCCTGAAATGAGGTATAACACTATTTTATTTTATTTTTTAAACACTCTGTCTTACCCTCTATTAGCAGCCTTGCCTGACAGGCAAAAATAGTGGAAATGGGAACCGGTGGGCTTCTAATGCTGCCAACAAGAGTTCCCAATGTTGCAAGAAGGGAGATTTCTAAAGTTTTAAGAGCTTTCAAATGAGTCCCACCACAAACAAATCCCATTCCTGCTTGTCCCATTCCTTCTTGCAAAGAGCTTTAAAACAAGTCCCATTTCTGCCTGCAGCAACTCGGCGGCGGCAGTTCCTGGAATCGCCGTGTGACATCGACCATTCCAGGAACTGCTGTGAGGTAAAAGTAGATTGTGAAGAGCCGTTATGCTGTGAGTGCAGGGGAGACATTTTAAAAGTAAAAAAGATAGTTAGACGTCTGAACCACCTCGTACACTGAATAAGGTAGATGGAGCCCATGCCTCCCCACTCCCGTTCAAAGATCCTTTGAAATTCTCCCTGCAAAAGAGGCAGAAAAAACAATGCCTCTTCCACACAGAGGGATGAATTTTGCGCAAGTAGGGGGCAGGGTTCAACACAGCACGAACATGAAACAGCTTGATACACAGATGTCTAGAAAAATGTATAGACTTAAGATTAATTGGCAAATTTTGAGTAAAGAGTTTTCTCAAAGGTATAATTCAAAATTGGTTTTATCTAGCCTGAAATGTGGAAATGTAAGCCTTTTTATGTATGTTTAATTTTTTAGGAATGTTTAATAACAATGAAATAATTAAGACTGTGAGCCTTAATTTATGGGACAGTAGCAGTATGCGAACCAAGAACTACCAGAAGTACAAGCTGGGTTTCGAAGAGGCAGAGGAACTAGAGATCAAATCGCCAACATTCGCTGCATCATGGAGAAAGCAAGAGAATTCCAGAAAAAGTCTATTTCTGCTTCATTGACTACGCTAAAGCCTTTGATTGTGTGGATCACAACAAACTGTGGCAAATTCTGAAAGTGATGGGAGTACCAGACCACCTTACCTGTCTCCTGAGAAACCTGTACGAGGGTCAAGAAGCAACAGTAAGAACCGGACCTGGAACAACCGATTGGTTCAAAATTGGGAAAGGAGTACGACAAGGCTGCATATTGTCACCCTGCTTATTTAACTTATATGCAGAGTACATCATGAGAAATGCCGGGTTGAGAGGTCGGAATTAAGATTGCTGGGAGAATTATCAACAACCTCCGATATGCAGACGATACCACCCTAATGGCAGAAAGCGAAGAGGATCTCAAGAGCCTCTTGTTGAGGGTGAAAGAGGAGAGTGCAAAAGCTGGTTTGAAACTCAACATTAAAAAAACGAAGATCATGGCATCTGGCCCCATCACTTCCTTGCATATAGAAGGGGAAGAAATGGAAGCAGTGACAGATTTTACTTTCTTGGGCTCCAAGATCACCGCAGACGGTGACTGTAGCCATGAAATTAAAAGACGCTTGCTCCTTGGGAGGAAAGCTATGGCAAACCTAGACAGCATAGTCAGAAGCAGAGACATCGCCTTGCCGACAAAGGTCCGTCTAATCAAAGCTATGGTTTTCCCAGTAGTAATGTATGGCTGTGAGAGCTGGACTGTAAGGAAGGCTGAGCGCCGAAGAATTGATGCTTTCGAACTGTGGTGCTGGAGAAGACTCTTACGAGTCCCCTGGACTGCAAGGAGGTCAAATCAGTCAATCCTAAAGGAAATCAACCCTGAGTGCTCATTGGAAGGACAGATACTGAAGCTGAAGCTCCAATATTTTGGCCACCTAATGCGAAGAGAAAACGCTCTGGAAAAGACCCTTATGCTGGGAAAGACTGAAGGCAAAAGGAGAAGGGGACGGCAGAGGATGAGATGGCTAGATAGCATCACCGATGCAATGAATATGAACTTGAGCACACTCCGGGAGAGAGCGCAGGACAGGAAGGCCTGGCGTGCTATGGTCCGTGGGGTCATGAAGAGTCGGACATGACTGAACGACTGAACAACAACAACAAGATAATATTAGCCATGAGGTAATTTCTACACAAAAAAATATAAATATGTGCTGATTTTAGAATGCAGGAGCTTCTTATCAGAAACTCACCAGACCTGTCTACCTATTCCGTATTGAATGGAGGAAACATGGTACTTGGAATGAGATCTCTCCTTTTTAAGGTGCTGACTAAAAGCCTAAGAACATGGTTAAGAAATTCTATTTCATGTTAGACTATTAAGATCTAAAGATCTGTAGTAATGCTGTCTTTAACAACAAAAAATGTTTTATATTCAAAGCATTTTGATGTTATCCTATATATTTCTAATAAAAATGATGAATGGATCAAATATATTTTTCTTTACTAGTTCTTGCTAGTACAAAACCTAGATTGCAACCCACCAATCAATCTTAGGTGTACACTTTGTTTAGAAGTATTTTTATCTGCTACGGAGAGTAAACATGTAGCTGAATGCTCCCAAAGTACTGAATTCTAGACGGCTCAAAGTCAAACCGTAGCAATACACAAAGGCAATTCCTTTGGTTTTGTGGAACAACCTCATTCATGCACCTTCCATTCAACCAACATATTGCTATCTAGTCAGTGAACTGATTTTGGCTGCAGGAGAAGACCCTCCCATCAAGGGATGGCAGTCTGGACACAGAAACGAGATCTGCCTATATTTGCCAACTCCTTTCCTCTCACCCAACAAGTCTGAAAGCCTAGGCAATATTTTTTTGTCCTTCCCACCTGCTCCATTGGTAAACCACCTGAAAAGCACCAAAGACATGGTAATCATTATATATCTCACTTTTTGAGATAATCCAGGTTTTAAGCCAACCAAGTATAATTCAGAAGGGATGTTTTAACACGCATTACCTTTGCCATCCTGAAAGGTAATCACGGCAGAATGTTCTTCGGGAACGTAGTTGGCATTCAATACCGGTCCACCTCCGTACTTCTTGCTTTCAAAATAGACATCAATAAAGTCTCTGGAGATGCCAGGTGGAATGTTTTCAACCAGAATGCTTTTAGTCACCTCCAGAGGGCGTGCAGAAATTTTCAGTTGCTTAACCCTATGGTACTGGTTGAATGCTTGGATAAAATGGTTTGTGTCTACAAACAGAATAGTAATAATAATTAAACAAGCGTACATAGCAATGCATTGACTACATAGTCCTTATTCACCAAGCTTATCCCAATGTCCTCCAATCCATGGTCTGACAGGCACACAAACCACAATCTATTCACCTTGTTTACCCCTTCCGCACAGAATCCCATCTTGTCTCCCACATCTTCGCTCCTTCCACCAATCCATCTGGCTACAAAAACAGATTTCCAAAGATCAACTCGTGTTTAGTTTTGCCATCCCATGCTTCAATTGCCCTTTGGTCTATACAGCCATGAAGGTTAAGAATGAGAAATGGTAGAAGTGCATCCCTGGCGGGTGCAAGGATAATAATGAGCCCCTGGGGCCGAAGCTCACTGCAGCATGCAGGAATCACTGTATTCTGCCCTGATGCTTCCATCGCCCACATTATGGAATGAAGCAAAGTGTTACAGGTTCGCTCTTATTTTAGAAGGGATTCAAGAGTTCTGCGATCAGAGCCAGGGCCACCTTTAGGGATTGGACAGCAGGCCACTTGCAAATAGGGCAATGAGCTCAGCTTGGTGATCTTTCTTTTTCATATACAACCTGCAGTGAGTTAACAAAAAGCAGTAGAAGTGCAATCCTATGCATGTTTAGACAGAAAAAAAGTCCTACAACACCCAACATGCTCCAGACAGCAGGGCTGGATGGTGCACATGCGAAAAGCTGTAGGACATTTTTCTGTCCAAACATGCACAGGATTGCACCCTAAATGACTTTAACCGCCCTGCACACCCAGAGTTCTACAAGTTGTTAGGGTACTATCTACAAACGTGGACTTCCATCATTTGGCTTTAAAGTATGTTTTTCCTGAATTTCTGGTCTGAAGTCCATTCTCGATAAAAATCAACAGAACTTTGAGGCAACATAACTAAGCACTATAAGCACTACAAATACAATAAACACCATGAGCACTATATCATTCATACATACATACACACACACACACACACTGTATATGAATAAAAGAAAACTGTAAGTTGATGTGGGGTATTGAATGCACTCCTTGCCCAGGATGCTATTAATCCTAGGGCAGGCCCTGATCTGAGCCTTGCTATTATCACACACAAATGGATAGCACCATCACTTTACACCAGAAGGCAAGTTGCCACAAGTTCAGAGCCTGGTAACAACACACTTTTGTTTTCCAGTTGACTGACTCCTTTAAACGGTGGCAGAGACACCACTGATTTCCCATAACCAGTCCCCTCTTACCAGTAGGTTTGATGAAAGTGATTACAGCAGCATCTTTCTCAGGGACCATTTCCACACTGAATTCCTTGTCCTCTTCTGATAAGCCACTGACATTCTCTGTCAGCAGAATTAGGATGCACAGCTCTATGGCCTCTTGCACATTCTCAACAACTACAGAAGCTGACATTTGTGGCTGATCTTGAGCCGTCTCCTGCTCATGCTTTCTGACATCCAGGGCAATTTTCTTCACACTGTGATTCTTTCTTTGCAAAACCTCTTGAGCATCTGGTTGGGGAGAGAGACAGTGCAAATAACGTCACCCAACCAGCAAAACCTTATTAGCCTGGACCGCTCTGTACGTTTCTGCATACTCCAGAGCTGCACACATTCCCTGCCCCCTCACATCATGCCGCTCCACTCAACATCAAAGGTTAGGCCCAATGTCAAAGTTTCTAGCCCATATCATTAGGGCAAAGTAGTTAAGGTAGCCTTTGTCTTTCTAGCCCTTCCTGTCACAAAAACTCAGGTTAGAAGGCAACGGCTTAAAAAGTAAAGTGCATATTTGGGGGTGGGGGCAGGGATTGGCCTCGCTTGATCCAAAACGATCCACTGCTAAACATGCAAGTGTATGGACTCATTGATTTTGCAGGTCTCATGCTATAGCCTTGTGAGTGCACTTAAGGCACTACCACTACTTGGAACTTTTGATATGGTTCACGTACCAGCCTGACATCCAAAGGCAAGGAAGGATGAAGCATATAGCACATAATTTCCCTGAAATCCTAAGCCTGACTTTGCAGATGAACCCATTCAACAATTTTTGCATTGGGTTCACCTACCGTGTCTAGAAAACCATTCACATGGCCGCTTGGTGGTGTTTTAAACTCTGAACACATTGCATGCGATGAGCCATTTGTGTATTGTTGCTTTACCACGTAGAATGGATATCCAGATGGCTACCACAGACAGCAGCTCTCACACAACTAAACATAAAGCAGCCATGTGACTGCTCAGGTGTAAGGACCAGCTCTCTCAATGCTCAGGAGGACAGAAAATAGGAAGAAGCATCCTACCCTTTCCAAACAATGGATTAAATCCAGCATCACACTAGCAGAAGAGCCCTAGTGTAACAGGACAGTCTCCCTCCCTCTCTGCCCCTACAGCTCTCCACGCCACCTGAAAATCTGCTCTAGGGGGTTTCTCAGCCCTCCAGAGGAGATTTTGAGTGTGCACAGAGAGCTGCGGGAGCGAGAGAGAGCCCCGCTCCCAGTTGTGCTGATGGAACCCCATCGACCAGCAGAATGACAGCGCTGGATACAAACCGCAGAGCCCTCTGCTGATGTGAGAAGCCCTTAAAAAAAATACCTGCTTTATGTTCAAAGGTGATGATAAACTGGTGGCCATCTTCAACACAGGACTTAATGGGGCCCCCACCAGAGCGCTTCTTATTTTCAAAGTACATCTCCAAAATTTCCACCTCAATTTCCTTCCCCACAGCTGTCTCCACCACCACACTGAAGTCCTCCTGGGTCATCAACTCCCCTGCCACATTTCCTGAACAGGTTGAAATAGAAAAAGGAAAGGAAAGGATAAAGGGTTTGTCCCGTGCTTTTGTACGAGCCCAACCTAAAATTTATTTAAAGCTATTTGCTCTCCAAGCAACAAAATTTGAATCATTAGTCTGCTATCGTATGTCCACCAACCACTACCACAACAGGGATGGGGATCTAGTTCAGAGAAGAATGTATTGGTCACAGCTTACGCTGCCTTTCCCTCACCGACCCTTTATGCTATTTTAAAGGACTTCATAGCCTGCCCTTCAATAAGCTTCTCAGGTGGAAAACTTAGCAAATGTATCATTTGCTAGGAATCTAGACTTACCAAGGAAGGCGTGAAGATACAATCAGACACAGCACCGCCTGGGGGCTTCCCTTCTAAAAACCACAGGCGAGAGAAGGGTTGGGGATCACAAGAGATGGACGCGCCACCTGTGGTCCACCTTGGATTAGCCTGAAAATAAGCCAGGCCAACTCGTGCCAAGGGCAGCTTACCACGATATGAGGACGTGCATAACGTGGAAGGCTGGCCATGTCAGCCTCTCTTCTTCATTCCTGATACGTACACGTAAAAGCCAGTCTTCCAAACATGGATTCACGCAATTGTCACTATGCTAAAATCGTATACAGATCATTTGTTACCTCAACTGAGAATCAAGCCTTGCTTTTGAGCTCCTAGTTTGGCTAAACATTTTATTAGCTACTGCAGAGATATTTGTCCAGTTCAACACAACTGTGCCAAGGCACCTTATGTTGCTCTGTCCCTTTCTGCTGGTGGTTATACAGAGGCGTGCTTGATTTTGGCTCACACTAGATAGTTGTATGCATTTGTTCGATTCAAGCTGTAAGCCTATTCCCACTTACCAGCGCATGAGCCCCATTGAACTCAGTGGGACCTATTTCTGAGTAGATATTAGAGGATTATACTGTAAGGGTGCTTCCAGATGGGTGGCTCCTAGCACTACCTAATAAAGGCTCTTCTGCTGTAGCTATGAGTGGAATTGTAACTGACTTTTCAACTGTTGGGGTATTTCACTCTTTGCGTGTGTGGATTTAACTGTGTTCCATCCATACCAGTGGGCACAACACAGCCAAGGTAACCTGAGTGGCTGCTATTCCCCGCCCCCCGAAGAATCTTTTTGAAATAGATTAGTGTTGACGTGCTAATTATTTAACCATGATTGCAAATTACTATACATAAAACTTAACAAAACAACAACCCAGGTGTTCAACATTTATTCTGAATCAGAAGCGTTTAATTTGAAGGGGGGGAAAGCACATTGCGGAAATGGTGGTGACCGAGAAGGTGGGATCTTTTTAATCAGTTACTTAATTAGTACTCTAATGCTCTTACAAATATTTATTTATTTATTTATAATATATAGTTGGAAAAGCATTTTAGCGCTACTGAAAAGAGCAATAAAAAATTAATGGGGTGATAAAATGATGCTTGCCGAAAAGGTTATAGACAATGCGTGCCAAGAGGCGGCAAGTGCACCCAGCCAAATAAGTCACTGGACATGTTGAAACCACGCTTCTTGGCAAGAGAAAAGAGTAGCACTACAAACAGTGCAGCCCTGCAGAGATCACGCTACTGTTCTGTTCCTCCCAAAGAGAAGTAGGATTTTCAGCAGTCTAAGATAGAAGAACCACTGGGAAAACACAGGAGGACAATAAATTGATAACAATAGCGTGTCGATGCTCCATAAAAAGGGAATGAACCAAGTATGGCAATTAGTAGTCTAAACGGGAGCACCCTAGGAGGGCAATTTTAAGCACAGTTATAGAAGGTATCTTTACTGAAATTAGTAGCAGCTACATCCAAGAAATTACTTTCGGGACCAGAGTACAAGGCACTTACAGCATGCTCCTAACTACACTAACTCTGAACTAAGCCCCAGAGTTTTCAACATAACTGATTCCTAACTAGCTTAGTTTCAAGTATGGCTGCGATCCAAAATTCCATCGAAATTGGCAGGCCCTGCTTCCATATACAATGTGTTTAGGACCAAGTGCAAATACTTAGCAATTGGAATAATATTCCAGATTTCCCAGAAAGGGATAAACTTGAAACCCCTTTATTTTTGAAAAAAAAAATACTTCCCAGGGTGTTTTAAAGAAACATACCTGGCTGCTGGGGTTCTCCAGCTTCAACGGGCTCCTGAAAGCAAAACAACAGTTAGCCAGGGGCACAGACTAGCCACATTCAGGCGTCTTGCTAAATCATAGTTTAGCATGATGTTAATGAGCCTACGTGAGCCTCAGGCTCGCTCACTCCTACTTTCCCACTCCTCTGGCCTGAATGTGAAGAGGGGTTTGGAAGGTTTTCCTTCCATTTTCCATTAACCACCGTGTAGTGTTTTGTCCACGCCCTAAGCTGCTGTTAATGCTAACAATGACTGGTTAATTTGAAGCTGCCTTGTTTCAAACAAACCATAGTTAACATTAACCACAGTTTCTCAGTCCACATGACATGACAAGCTGTGGTTACGCAAAAACGGAAGCAAAGCTTCCAATCTTTTCCTCACGGCTGCATCAGAGGAGGAGAGCAGAGAGGGGAGCACACAAGCCTGAGGCTTGCTGCAGGTCGTTCACATCATCCTAAACTATGGTTTAGCACAACATCCAAATGCGACCTCTATAGCTTAGTTCACACTGTCAAAATCTTCCTCCGTGTGGTCTGTTCCAACTACCCAGGAAACTCACGTGTGTCAAGAATACAGGCCTGAAGCCTGAAGCCTGAATCACCTGCTATGCTCACTTATCTAGGAGTAAGCCCCAATGAAATCAACCCTGAGTGCTCATTGGAAGGACAGATACTGAAGCTGAAGCTCAAATATTTTGGCCACCTAATGCGAAGAGAAAACTCTCTGGAAAAGACCCTGATGCTGCGAAAGACTGAAGGCAAAAGGAGAAGGGGACGACAGAGGATGAGATGGCTAGATAGCATCACCGATGCAATGAATGTGAACTTGAGCACACTCCGGGAGAGAGCGCAGGACAGGAAGGCCTGGCGTGCTATGGTCCATGGGGTCACGAAGAGTCGGACACGACTGAACGACTGAACAACAACAACAACAAAACATGCATACAATTGTTCTATTAGAACAGCAGTTATCAAACCTCAGGAAGCTCTTTCCCCAACATCTGCTGAGGAATCCTTGACCATCTGCCAGGGATCACCTGAATTCTGCAAAGGGATCACGGGGCACATTCTAAAGCTCACCGTTCATACAGGGCACTATCCAGGTAGGCTGGGTCTGTCACCCCACATCAACTGAGAACACACCCTAGAATGGGGACCCCAACATGGTGCCCGCGGGTGCCATGGCACCCATGGGGACTTCCAACAGCACTCACCCTCTCCACTCCTTGCCCCCTTCAAAAAAAATGTTTTTAATATAAAAACCTTGAAAAAAGGGTACCAGGTTCTCCCTCCTTTTCCTGCACTTCTGGCAGATCAGCTATTGGCAGGCAGAGAAGGAAAGAGCTGCTTTCTGGCCCTGCCCAATCTTCCCCGCACACAGACCTTTCCCCTTTGCGTGCTCTCTCTCTCTCTCCTGAGAGTCTCAGTCGCTAACCTTACTATTTCTCTCCCCGCAACACCTTTCCCCACTATTTCTCTCTACTCCTTATCTGCAGCCTTCCTCTTTCTCTCACGTTCTAGCCTCTAGCCTTGCTCCTCCCCACCCCTCTACCCCTTTGCTTTGCTATTTCCCGCCCCCTCCCAGCCTCTAGCCTCACTATTTCCCTCCCCCCGCCACCACCTAAGCTCACATTTGCCTAGCCAGGCCCCCACGGCAGCCATTATGTGACTACTCATATCCTCCATGGGAGCCATTTTGTAATGGTGCTCACAGCAGTTTCTCAAATTCCCAGATGTGCCCATGGGTTCAAGGAAGGTTGGGGACCCCTGCCTTAGAACATGCCCCTGCACCCGCAAATTGGAGGGGAGGAGCAGTAGTGGGCATGCAAGCAGCTTTCAGGGAAACATGTCTGCCATTACTAACGTTCTCGTTTGGGTAACCCATAATAAGCTTCCAAGGAATCCCAGGGTTCTCGGAAATACAGTTTGAAAACCACATAACCTAGATAAGGGGTGGCGAATTTGTGGCCCTCCAGATGTGGCTGGACTCAAACTCCTATCATTCCTGACTACTGGCTATAGGTCCAGACTGGAACGTTTCATTTACCTGACTTGGCTCTGGTTCTCCCAAGGACTCCTTCTCAACAGTTGCTTCTGCCTCTATAGGCAGGGAGACAGTTAGCTTTAGTTTCTTTTTTCCTGGCATATCAAGTTCATGGTTGTTCATGCGAAGAACTCTCTGTCTCGCTAAAATGAAAAACAGGAAAGCCATAATTGAAAAACCAAATCTCATACCTAGATTATCTTAGTACGAACAGAGAAAGCTGCCTTATACCAAGTCAGACCACTGGACCATCTAGCTAACACTGACCAGCAGCGGTTCTCCAAGGTTTGAGACCAGGGCCTTTCTCAGCCCTACATCTATATTAGCAGGTATAATAATAGAGGAGGAATGGAGGGGAGGGTGCAATCCTGGAACAAGTACATGCTATTCAAGGGCTCCTCACGGAATTCTGGGGATTTTAAATGTGGGTGTGTACATGTATATGTGGGGGGGGCAGTTTGAGAACAGGAAAATAAATCCCTCTTTACAGTGTGGTTGGTTTTAAGATTTTCTTTGTAAACTGATCTCAGGATTTTGAGGCACCATACATTTTGAACTGGAATCAGCAACATCAAGATTCTGGGTGAAGAATTATTGGCTGGAAGATTTGGATGGTTAAACTGTTCCAAAGGCCAAGAGTGTTTCCTGCTCCCCTCACTCCAAAGAACGGAAATACACAAACAAGCTACCAAAGAGACTGATGCCTTGCATGGCATCCTAATGTAGCATGCCATTAGCCTTACCCCCAAACCACAAGTTATATGCTTGTGAGGTGAAGTCTGCTGAAGGGAGGGCTGTTTTACCAGCTCAGACACCTGACTAAGGCTATCTCTTTCTGCCCTCTCCTTGCAGGTATTTAACACCCACTCCTGGCACAGGCATGACTCTTTGGCAGGAGCTGAAGGGCGGGACCCAAGGGGCTCTTGGCCTTTGGTTCTAAGCCTGTGGCATCACTGGGGAGATCAGGCTAGGCAGCTGGAACATCACAGTCAGAGAGGCATTCTTCATTTTTTGCCCCAGAGCCTTGTCTGCCTGCTTGAGGAAAGACACAGATACCAGCAGAAGTGGGCCCCTCACAGCTGTTCAGCTCAATACACCCCAGCACCAGAGGGAAGCACCTTGGAGAACAGAGGAGCAATTCCGGACATTCACTTGCTCCTTATTAAGTGTTGCACTGAGGGCTAGGGCTCTTTATTTTATATTATTATTATTATTATTTTAGCATGTGCCTGGGAAATGGATTGGATAATCTAGGGGGGCAAGGGGGTGCCCCTATTAATGTGGTCTGGGGTAGGGGGAGGTACGGCATTGGGGGACTAACAGGCCAGTTGGAGAGAAGAGGGGCTAAACATCTTACGCCTATCCCCTCTTCTAGTTCTTCCTCTAACCAGATGGTTCCTAGCTGCCTTACCAGCCTGCTCTCAGGTCTGCTGCTGCTGAATGCCAGGCTGGTCCAAAACAAAATCTTCCTCATCCATGATTTAATTGTGGATGAGAGGGCCAACCTGGTAAGTGTTACTGAGACCTGGGTGGGGGAACTGGGAGGGGTTGGTCTCTCCCAGCTGTGCTCTCCTGGGAACTCGGTGCAGCACCAACACTGACTCAAGGGTCGGAGTGTGTGTGTGTGTGTGTGTGTGTGCTGTGATCTATAGGAATTCTATCTCCCTCTCTGGGCTTCCTGCCCATTCTAGTGCTGATCATGAGTGTCTGTACCTTGTGTTGGGTACCCAGGACAGATTAGGGATTCTGCTGGTGAACCGGCCACCCCACTACCCTTCAGTCTCCCTGCCTGAGCTGATGGAGGTTGGCTCAGACTTGCTGTTGAGGACCCCTAGCATGATGCTTCTGGGGGATCTCAACTTCTGTGCTGAGACTGCTGAATCTGGGTCAGCTCAGGACTTCATGGCTGCCTTGACAACCATGGGGCTGTCTCCACATGTCATCGGCCCAAATATGTAAGAGGACACATGCTTGATTTGGTTTTCTCAACTGGGCAGGAAGATGGTGACCTGAAAGTGAGGGAACTAACATCTATCCCCTTGTCATTGTCAGAGGATGTAGATAAGGTGCCTGGCCTAGTCCGGTCAACCACCTGTGTGGCTGACCCTTGCCCTTCATGGCTTATTACTGTCAAGGGCTCCTTGGAGGGCTCTCTCAGTCTAATCCAGTAGCCAAGTCCAGACGCAGACAAAGGGATTCTTTTCAAAGCTTTATTCTTCTTTTATAACTTACAACTCTACAGGTAGCAACTAGATCTGAGCAGCAGCATCCCTATGCCCTAAGTTGGAACAGTTGGTCCCCGTTGGAAAGGCAATTACTGGCAGACCCCTGAATATAAGGACTAGGGAGAATCCCTCCCCTTTTCCCTTGGATCCTCTGGGCGCAACCATTCTTTGAGCGCCAACCGGGCACTACGCCTCCTTTCCGCGCTCTCCATTTGGCGCCGCTCTCTGCGTCTGCGCCGCGCATCCAACCAGTCTGCTATCGGTGCTGGGTCACTCCCTGGACTGCTTTCTAATCTAGGAATGTGGGTGGGAGGAATCTCTGTCAGCTGCGGGCCCTGGGAAAAAGGGGCGCGCTCCTCTCCCAGGAGCGACTGCTCTTCCTCCGAATCAGAACTACTCTGGGATTTTATGGGCTCAGTGTCCACCCTGACAATTACATCTAATACGGAGGGGATATCAGGCTGGGTCCAGGAGGTTGTAAACTCCTCTTTGAGAGAGGGAGTGGTGCCAGCCTCTTTAAAGGAGGCGGTAATTAGGCCACTCCTGAAAAAGCCAAACCTGGAACCAGATGATGTTGGCTACTGGCCTATAGTTGTTAACATCCCCTTCCTGGACAAAGTGCTTGAGCAGGTGATTGCTAGTCAACTTGAGGCACTCTTGAATGAAACAGACTATCTAGATCCATTTCAGTCAGGCTTCAAGCCTGGTTTGGCACAGAAACTGCCTAGGTTGCCCTGTGGGATGACCTCTGCTGAGAGACGGACAGGGGAGTGCGACCCTATTGATTCTCTTGGATCTCTCAGCTGCTTATGATACCATCAACCATGGTACCCTTCTGGATAGGAGGGAGATGGAGGCACTGCTCTGCAGCTGTTCTGCTCCTAATTGGATGGCCAATTCCAGAAAGTGGTGCTGTGGGATTATTGCTCTGTGCCTTGGCAGCTATGCTATGGGGTTCCACAGAGCTCCATTCTATCCCCCATACTGTTTAACATCTACATGAAGCTGCTGAGGGAAGTTATCTGGAGGTATGGGCTGAGGTGTTATCAATACACAGATGACACCCAGTTCTATCTCTCATTTTCATCAAATCCAGGTGAGGCAGTGGCTATTCTGAATCAGTGCTTGGGCACAGTAATGGACTAGATGAGGGCCAAATAACAGTCAATGCAGACGAGGCAGAGGTACTGATAGTGGGTGGTTTTTCTGCCCAGCTACGTGATGTTCAACCTGTTCTGGATTGCACTCCCCTTAAAGGATCAGGTTTGTTGTTTGGGGATGCTCTTGGATCCAGAACTGTTGAGGCACAAGTGGACTCAGTGGCAGAGAGCACCTTTTATCAGCTTAGGCTGGTATACCAACTACGCCCTTATCTGGACAGAGATAGCCTAGCTACAGTTATCCATGCTCTGGTAACCTCTCATCTGGATTACTGCGACTCATTATATGTAGGGCTGCCTTTGAAAATAGTCTGGAAACTTCAGCTGATCCAAAACAGGGCAGCAAGATTGTTGACGGGGACTGGCCAATATGACCATTATGCCAGTACTTTTCCATCTGCACTGTCTGCCGGTCCACATCTGGGCCTGATTCAAAGTGCTGGTATTAACATTCAAACCCCAAATGGCTTGGGGCTACCAGAAGGATTGACTCCTCCTATATACAGCAGCGTGGGCCCTGAGATTGGCTTCAGTGGTCCTTCTCCTGAAGCCCCTGGCAAAGGAAGTGAGGTGGGTGGCTACTAAGAAGAGGGCCCTTTCTGTTTTGGCACCCCAGCTGTGGAATGTTCTTCCCAGAGAGGCTTGCCTGGGGCCTACACTGTACTCTTTCTGGCGCCAGGTGAAGACCTTATTATTTTCCCAGGCATTTTAGTCTTTCCATTTCTGTTTCAAACCTTTTACTGTATTTTAAATCTTTGTATTGCTCCTAGGTTTTATTTTGGCTTTTACTTCTATTTTATACTGTGGTTTTAAACTTTTATAATGCATCTTATGTTGTATTTTTTGGTTTTAACTGTTGTGGACTGCCCAGAAAGCTTTGGCTAATGGGCGATACAGAATGTAATACAGAAGTATGCATCTCAAATACCAAGGTTAGCCACAGCCCTTAAGAGTGAGACATTATTTCCAGTTTCCAGAGGGTTTGCCATGTTAATCTGTTGCAGCAAAAGCAACCAAGTGTTGTGACATCTTATGCATAACAGCACCAATAGATGCTAGCTGTTATCAAGTTACTAGAAGATAAAGTGACCTCTGAGTAACGTTTGGAAACCTGAAATGAAACTAAAGTTCTATTTCCCAGTTCCTGTAATAGACATTTGGGAAACCCCTGCAGTAAACAAAGTATCCACTAAACGCCTAGATCTTTCTGTATTCCAAACCTACCAATATTTACCTCTCTTACTCCACCATACTCTGGCATTTTTAAAACCTCATTTTTCTTAACCTCACCTATTTTACTGACCAATTGTACTTTAGACTGCAGGCATACTTTCTCTTTCTTGTAAACGGCGCCTACTAAAGTCTGGAGGAGGGGGTGATGTTTTGATTTTTTGGTAACTGATTTGCTACTTACATTTCAAAAAGCAATAAATACTCATAACAAATCCTCAACTTTAAATTAAGCGATCAGATTTTTTTTAGGACTTCCGAGTAGACTTGTATGGGGTTGAACGACACAGCGCCCTCTCTCTCAGATGGATTCTCTACACCTGTAATTCCCACAAGAAGTTCGATTTCCCTAAATACTTTTCCCCATGTATTAAAAGGGGAGAACCAAAGAAGTACGATAAAGACCTCCGCTCGATCGCACCCACCTTCTTCCGTAGCAAAATACACCGTTATCTGCTCCTCTTCGCCGGGTTCCACGTGGATTTTACACTCCCCTCCTCCCGATCTCTTCGGACTCTGGAAGTAGCACAGGAGCTTGTTTTTCAGACTTTTGGAGAAACTGCAGCCCCAGTTCCCCGCTACCACGACTGGGAAACGATAAGCCTCTTCCTCGGCCATCTTGTCCAGGGCAAGAACGGCCGAGCTCAAAAGCCTTTCCCAGCCCAAATGGAAGATGAGAGAGAATTCTTTTACTTTCGATTTCCTTTGCTTGTAGTTGCTCCTCCCTCTAGTTTGTAGTCTTTAAGGCTGCAACAATCCTATATACATGAGACTTCGAATAAGTACCATTGAACTCAACGGCGCTTACACCTGAGTAAACATACTTAAACGCTGTAAACTTTCCTGCTTAAGTTGAGCCAAGAGAGGAAGCAGTTTCCTACGCCAAAAGTGAGCCCTGAAAAAGCAGTGGAAAGGGGGCATCTGAGTATGTGCAGAGTGCCCATAATAAATAATCACATCTAGAACCTACCCGTCGGGGTGAGCTGCTATGGCTGCGGCTTTCATGGGGCCCCGCACCTCTCGTTACAGAAATTAAGCGATATCTAGCTCACTCGCTCAGTTTATTTGCTTTACCCTCCCCCTCTCAAGTACGGAGACACGCTGTTTTCCTTACTTAAATACTCCTATATTTTTCTCTAATCCACAGGAAACAGCAAGATGAATCCGTATCAAGAGAATATCAGAGAATTACAACCTGGGAGAGGTGGAGCTTGATCAAAGTCTAAATTATCCCTTTCAACAGAGCAGCCTTCCCCAGCAAGTGCCCTCCAGATGTATTGGACTATATTTCCCATAACCCACCAGCCACAGCAATCCCCATAATCCCTCATCTGGCTGGGGGATTGTGGGAAATGTAGTCCCATAATACATCTGGATGGCACCAGATTGGGGAATGCTGCTCTGTAAAACTTCTTGGTGGGGGCAGCGAGTACCATAGGATAGAGACAGAAATGGAAGTCTGGGCCAATTCAACACCCACCAGGGTTTCAGGCAAGATTCTTTCCCAGCCCTACCTGGAGATGCCAGGGATGGAACCTGGAATCTTCTCCATACAAAGCAGGGGCTCTACCACTGAGCTACAGCCCCTCCCTAATTATTTAGCAGGGGCCACCCCAGTCCTAACCATTAGCCTTCATGCCTCACCTAGATGAAAGGGGGACATGTTTTGCTACCTTGCAAAAGATTTGACACGTTCTCACATCATAGAATCATAGTAGGGTTGGAAGGGGCCTACAAGGCCATCGAGTCCAACCCCCTGCTCAATGCAGGAACCCAAGTCAGAGCATCCCTGACAGATGGCTGTCCTGCCTCGTCTTGAATGCCTCCAGTGTGGGAGAGCCCACCACCTCCCTAGGGAATTGGTTCCATCATTGTACTGCTCTAACAGTCAGGAAGTTTTTCCTGATGTTCAGCCGGAATCTGGCTTCCTGTAACTTGAGCCCTTTATTCTGTGTCCTGCACTCTGGGATCACTTCACCACTGACACTAATGGAGGGAAGCAGCTAGAAATACACCAGCCTCAAATAGAGGAGAGAATGTCCTTTCCCCACATAGCGCTGGCTTCCAATTTTGGAGGCTCTTGGGCAGGATACGTTCATTGGGTCCCCTCCACTTCCCACAGTGGGCCCATCTCCTCCTTGCCACAACTACTGCTGCCCTCCCAGGGCCGGGCTGCCTACTAGCAGAACAGGGCAGCTATCTCAGGTGGCAGATGCTGGGGCAAGAGGGCAGAAATGTGTGAGGCCTATGCTAGCCTGCTGCCCTTGGGTGCAGTGGCGGATGCTATCCCATCACCAGTGTTGATGTAGATCCAACTGCCCATCTGGCTGGCATGGAATGGGGGAGGGTGCCATCTTGTCCTTCAAATTAGGCAGCAAAATCCTAGGCATGTTTACTCAGAAGTAAATCACACTTTACACAATGAGTTTTACTCTCAGTTAACCAGGGGTAGGTTTGCAGCCTATGCTGTCTGAAAAACACCTCCTCCATTCCATTTTGGGAGAGTTTTACAACAGGAATTTCTGCCACATCCAGAAAAATATTTTGCTCGCCATCCCTGATTTTTTTTTTTCTTAGCAGCCATCCTGAAACAGAGGTCTGGTGCACTTCAATGCTTGCATACCAATTGGTTGGTTCTAATAAAGCATCGCTGTAATCATCAACCCCGACATGCCTTTGGAGATGTGCCAAATGCCTTTCTCTGACAGCAGGAGCAAATACACTTAGGATCTAGTTAGGGAGGCTTAGATGGTGGGTGTCAGGGTTCCCCTGTTGCCTACTGAATACTCTAATAGCCAAAATCAACACTCAGACAAAAGGACTGCTTTCCAAGGCTTTAATTCTATTTATCCTAATGAGGCATACAGATGCTAATTGCTTAAGACTCAGAGGAATTACAAAGGAACAGCCATCTAGGGGTTTCTAAGGGTTAGGACATCAGTTGATCTCTGTTTGGGAAAAACACTGCAATTCTCTGAACTTAAGGAGTGGGAGGGGAAGATCTACCCCTCTCCCATGATGCTTCTGGGCACAGCTGTTGACGTTAAGCCAATCCGGCTAAGCGCCAAAGCTCGGCCCCTCCGATCTCTCGCTTGTGCCTGAGTCTGTGCCTCACATCTAAAAGTTCAGGTTGTCCTTTCCTTTCCACCCCTGGTTCACTGTTGCTCCCAGGGATGTGAGAAGGGGGGGCTCCCCCTCCAGCTGCGCCTCTGAAGTCTGAGAGAGTTCCTCCCCCACGAGTTGTGTCTCCTCCTTAGAATCAGAGCTGCTTTGGGACTCTGTGGGCTCAGATGCAACCTTGACAGCAGGGACTTCCTGCATCTCTCCCCCCTTGTCTTAGAAATAAGAAACTAAAATATCCAGATGGTATAAAATATCTCGGGACGGTGTAAAAGACGGAACTGAATGGGTTACACGGTCACCAGATTCTCATCATGTTATTCCACTGCTGGATGTTGAGGAGGAAGGAGGCTACAATATTGCTACAGCAAACTGAACTACAGGGGCATCGCATTCAAGCTGGTCTGAGTACAAGAGCCACCACAGCATTTCTCAAGATAAGCTGTCCCTCAATAGTTCTGTAATAATTAACCTGATGATCCCAACAGCGAGATGATGAACCTCCCAGCCCCCTTCATCGCAGGCTTGATATTGATAAGCGGAGATTCTAACTCACTTTAGCAATGTCATACTCAAAAGCAGTGGGTGGTCGTTTTTCCAGCCATGCTGGCTGGGAAATGCTAGGAGTTGTAGGGCATTTTTTCCGTCTTAACGTGCACAGGATAGCGCGGTAAACGAGCCCCCCCCCGCCCCCGGGGCTCTCCAGTTCAGAGGTTTTGCATTTCAACTCCCATCTGCCCCGGTCAGCAAGGTCAGTGGCCAGGAATGCTGGGACTCGCGGTGCGAAACATCGGGCGAGCCCCTGCCCGGGGAAGGCTGCCAAGTCCTCTTTCGCTCCTGCAGCAACTCCCGCCGCTGCCCGCCCGCCTCCCTGGACCTTCGCCCTACCCACTGCGCGACACCCAATCATGCTCCGCGGCAGGCTCCCCTTCCTCTAAGTGGCTGGCCGAGGGACTCGGCGCGTGGCGTCCCCAGCGCTCCGCCCCGCGGAGGCCGCGCCCCAGCCGGCGCCGGGGGGAGGCGCGCCCAATAGGCGTCTGCCCCCCTCGTTCCGCGCGGCCTCATTGGGTTATAGAAGCGCGGCGCCCGGCAGCCGGGCGGCCGCGGCGGGAGCGGAGGGCCCGGCAAGATGGCGGCGGCGCGGAGGGGCCGGCGGGCTCCCGCTCCTCGCCGGCCGCTCCTTGCTTTCCCCGCCGCCTGCGCCGCGCTGCTTCTGTTGGGTCGCGGCCCAGCCTGCGCCGGCGCTTCCCCTGTCTGCCAGCACCGCGTCCCCAGCGCCAGCGAGGTGAGAGTCCCGGGGAAAGCGGGGGGCAAAGCGGGGGCGCCGAAGCTGCATCCAGCCCTCGGAAGCGGCGGGCTCTTAAGACCTTATTTAATTCTTCTTGTGGGGTTTTCGCTTGCTGGCTCAGATATAATAATGCTGGTCTCACTGACTTATGTGCAGTACTGCTAGTCTCACTGCCTGTTGGCTTGCATCGCTTTTGTTTTAATAAAGTTCCTCAGCTGACTTACTAATAAATATATATATAAAAAAAATCTGACTGCGTAGTGTGGGCACCACGTTTTAAAGTCTCCTGCACCTTTGTGAGGGCCCCTTTGGAAGTGCTGGTGATGAGTGACCTAGTTTGTGGCCATGATAACCTGTTGGTGTGTTTGATGCTTCCACACATCCTGGCAACTCAGTCTTCACAGAGGACTGTGAAATTGTGACCGATGCCTTTATAAATAGTTTCATGGCCACTTTATAAATAGTGGCCTTTATACATCCTGGCTGGAGAATGCTGGGACTTTTTTTTGGTCTAAACATGCATAGAATTGCACCCTCAGTTATGCAAGTGATGTACTTCAAGAAGTAAAAGCAGTGATTAAGTTATAGTCTGTTTATGTAGTGCAGATTGCCTTGTAATATGTGGTGTTTCAGTTAACTTGAACAACTCAATTTATTCTGCTGCTGGTGCTGGTAGGAAGGCAATATGGTTCAATGGGCAAAATGTTGAGATTAGAGCTAGGCTTGGCCGTGGACCTATTTTTGTTTCTTAGAGAAGGCATCCTCTGTGCTTCATCTGTAAACCACCATTCTACACGGGATTCTCGTAAGAATGCAGGTAGTGTTACGTGCATAAAATACTTCACAGCCCAAATTAAAAATGGTGAGCAGCACATCTCATTCTTATTGATTTATTTAAGAGGCGCTTAGCTTCTAAAATGTTGTATACTTTCAGCGTTCATGGATGTAATAAAGATGTTTGCTCAGAAGTAAATCTTACAGTATTCAGTGGGACTCTTCCCAAATAGGTGCGCATCCTTGGTTGCCTTAGATTACAACTGTAGTTACAATCTTAAGTTACACTGGCCTGGTTTGCATGATCACCGTGGTTTAAACCACAGTGTTTTGTTTAAGCCACGTGGTGTGCCAGGTGGAATTTGAATAATCACTGCCTGGGCACAGCTTGTTATGTCGTTCAAACCTGGGCAGCATGGCTTGTTCGAGGGTTAAACAACCCCCAAATAATGCTACAACAACCCATGGGTTATTTAAGGGTAAACCCTCCAACAAGCCATGCTGCCCAGGTTGGAAGGACATGACAAGCTGTGCCCGGGCAGTGATTATACACTATAAAAATATGAGGAAGTATTATGGGAAGTTTTACAAGGGAAGGTGAAAAAGCGGATCTTATTTACATTAAACAATAATAGGAGAAAAGGATAGCCAGAGGATAGATAGTGCTTCAGAGCACAATCCTATGGGGATAGGCGGCCGCCTCCTGCCCTGTGTTTACGGCTAGACAGCCGATTTCGGCTGTCTCGCCGTGGGAAGGCAGAGCAGGGGAGGAGGCTGTCGGACGACATATAGAATGTGTCATATTGGCATTTCCATCTTCCCCGCCCTGGAACACCCCTTGGAATGCCCTGTTTTAGCCACTCTGCGCTCCTGTTTGGAGCACAGGGCTGTTCTGCACTGCTTGCAAGGCAGCACAGAAGGGGGGAAAGGTCAGTTCTCCAGGAACCAACCTCGGCACCCGGGCTCCAAGGTCGGTTCCTGGAAAACCAGATATCCTATGGCCATCTAGCCGCTGACTAGCGGCCATAGGATTGCTCCCTAAATCAGATAGTATTAAAATTTATTAGTCTTACTTCCAAGTAAGAGTGCAATTCTATAGCACTTACTAAAGAGTAATTTCTATTGAGCTCATTAGGCATTGCTGCGTGTTGGACTACTATGTTCTTTGGGTTAGGATTTAAATGTGTGAAATGGACAGTATGAAATATGCACCTTTTAAACAAATGTTATAAAAGCAGTTTGTCAAGTGCACTTATTCTTTATCCAGGTTATCTACAAAGTTTACCTTAAGGAAAACCATGTTATGAAGAGAAATGTTGATGAACAACTAAGAATTAAGACGGTATATGACAGAAGTGTGGAGGAGTAAGTATAATGGCAGCCTTTCAAAATTCTTATTGTGACTGAGAATTAGCTGACAGCAGGGAAGACCTGTCCCTCTTCTTCTCCTCTCCCTTCTACTTTCCCCTCCAAACAGGTAGCCAAGGAAATGGGGAACAAGTAGCAAAGGGGACAGGGGCTGGATATCAGAGATGAATCTGGAGTAACTGTTTTTGTGGTAGGGAAGAGATTGTTTGGAAAATGGATTTACTGACAGTATTTCATACAAATAGAAAATAAATCATTCCCTTCTCTAATTGCTTTCATTTTTCATAGATTGCTACCTGAAAAAAAGCACCTTATAAAGGTATGTCACACTTCCTTCTTGCATGTGTGTGGTGAGTATTGTTCAATGGAGTTCTGACTTAATTGTTCCAGTCCAAAGGTCTGAATGATCCATGCTTGCAAGGGGCACTCCTAGCTTTTGTAAATCGCTTGCACACAACTAAAACTGATTTGAAACCTGGTGCTGATATACCTTTTTATGTTTTCTTAACCATGGTTAAGAGATTAGGAGCAAGCTGCAGGCTTGCACTCTGTCTTCTCCTTCCTCCTCCCCTCTCTGGTGTGAATTCCACTCTTCATTTTGTGGCAGCTTTAATGAAGATTAAACATTAACATTTGAATATATACTAAATGTGGTTAACACTAAGTAGGGTTCCCATCTGAACCAGGTTTTGAAGTAGGGTTAAAAATATTAATTTGTGTTATACCCTGGTGAAGAATTTGTAAAATTCAAAGAACACACAGGTCCCTATCTATAGTCTGAAAATATAATAAAATCAACATCTATTTAGTAATACACATGCATATCCTTTTCAGTCCAAAGCTGTAAAAAGATGCTTAACAAGTGTCCTGAGCCTTTTAAATTCATTCTTTAGAATTTACTGAGCGGTTTTAATGTAAACGTGGTGTGTGTTTTTATTTTTCTTTACATTTAGAATAAGCTTTTCCCACAAGCTATTTCTTATTTAGAGAAGACATTTCAAGTTCGGAAACCTACTGGTACTGTACTATTAAACAGGTATGTATGCTCTTGAGTATTGTTTAATAATAGAAATCAACAAGAATCAACAAAATCTGTCTTTAGGATTGCAGTCTGCATATAAATCAGTGTTCTTCCCCTGCCTCCCAACTGTAAGGGTAGCTTATGCTACTGACAAGTAAACTGAGAGTGCAGTCCTATTCATGTTTAGACAGAAAAAGTCCCACAATTTCCCGCATGCCCCAGTCAGCAAGGCTGTAGGACATTTTTCTGTCTAAACATGCATAGGATTGAGCTCTAAATTTCTTGCATTGTGATACTTCACATCATTGTTTATTATCCTACCCTGTTTTGTGTACCCATTTTGTTAGTAAATATATAATTATGATTTGCTTAAAGACAGTGTGTAACAAACCAATATTTAAGGAAGAAAGATGACCCTCACAGATATTGCCGAGGAGCCTGTGCAGAATATACAAGATGTGGTCCAGTTATAGTTCCTGAGGAACACCTGCAGGTAATTCAGTCTTCTTCTTAGAGTAGGTAAACAATGTTAGCATTTATAGCTCCTGTCTTACACCATCACATTATTATTCATCCACAATAACCACCCCAGAAAAATATATACCACAACCCTTCCTTATAAGTACCAAGAGTTTGGGGAGAGAAACTCTAAGACAGCTGAACTGATCTTCACTTGCAAGGTATAATTTGAAAGCACACAGCGTACTGTCATAGTGAGGAGGCTTAATTTCACACGAGATTATCCTTCTTTGGCACTTGGCCAGAAAAGGCCAGCCCTGCTGTGACATCAGAAAATCTAAACCAGTGGCAGCTGGAGAAAAGAGCATGACTCGCTATGGTAGATCAGTCAATGGCATCAGGTGACATAGGGTTAGGAAGAGCAAACTGGTAGAAGAAGAGTAAACAGAGATGAGAGGGCCAGGCATTAAAGTGAGCAGATGTGTGAGAGGGCTGGACTTAGCTTGAGTGCAGAGACGTTGGGGGTTTCAGTGATGCTCATAGCATATTATATTGATGGATCATAAGTTCTTACATTGTTTTCAATTTTAATGAATTGTTTTTAAATTGTTTGATATTTTTTGCATTTGTTTTAAATCGTCTTGTGAGGGTTCTTCCTGAAAGGCAGGATGTACAGTTATTAATTAGATAAAATGTCAGATCTATCTGTATTACTCTTCGTGGTGTTTACTGCCCCAGTTTCCTTGAGTTCAGGAATCATATGAAACAGTTGGAAAGACTAGACAAAAGTTTCTTTGTTAAAAACCTTGAACAAAGCACGTGTGTCCAGTGTCAACTTGTCCAATGTCCGTTCTCTGGTACCAGATTTCAGGATCGCAATAGTGCATCTTAAATGTAGTAGACAATCTGTTTGTATACTTCACTATGTACAATAGCCCTGTGATAGCAGAATATAACATGTCAGATCATCTTTAGATGCTCTGCATATATACAGGCCTAATTTTCAAAATCTGGACTTAGGAAGATGGCATTTTCAAGGCTTTTTAAAAGATGATTTAAAATTGGGGTTGGGATTCAAAGTAGTACATATAAGAGCTTTTCAAAAGGAAAACGGGGGCAGGAGGGGGAGTATTGTGCAAGTACTAATGTTTGATTTGATAATCAAACACTCCTTGTTTGATTATCTCTTGCGCCTAATTCCCCAAACTCCTCCCTGAGCTTTGGGTTCTTTGAAAAACACTTTGTGGATTCTGGTGGGAATAGCTCAAGAAAGTTCACAGAAAAATATTCAGGGATGCACATTCCTTTGGTTATTAACCATGATTAGTAGTACCAAGTCTGTATAAATAGAAAATCTTTGCTCAGTCTAAGAATGTAAAACATATCTTCCTACTGTTGCTAAATTACTTCTATTTGAAACTCATTTCTCCTAAATGTAATGTTTTAGCAATGTCGGGTATGTAGTGAAAATGAATGGCTTTGTGGACCTGCTGGTGAAGCAGACCAAGAAGGGGTTCGAGATGCTGACTTTGTGTTGTATGTTAGCGCACTAACTACTGAAAGGTGTGGCCAAGAAAATATTATTGCATATGCAGCATACTGTCAGCTGGAAGCAGATATGGACAGGTAACACTTTCCTCCAAATTAACTTGATAAGTCATCATGAATAATAACCTGAAAAGGCTTGTTTGTGACATTGGGCATTATCCTATTTGGCATGGGCATAAGCTACTTCTAGTGCAATGGCAATCAGGATCACCTTCCCAACTCTTTCTCTCACCGTATACTCATAGTACATAAGAACCACTCACCCCAGTTACTCATCTCCCTCTTACAAATGGCGATCGTGGCCCCGCTGGGCAAAAGTGGTGGGAGTTTCCGCTGCTCTTGCACAGCAGCTTGCTGCTTGATGCCCATGATGGGTTGGCATGTCTGGGTTCAGATGACACACCAACCTATCATGGGTAAAACAACCCCTACTACAGACCCTGGATTCTCAGAGTGGGTTGTTTTGGAAAAACAACCCACCCTGAGAAGAACAGTCCAGGTTCAGACGACACACCAACCGGCGATGGTTTGTTCTGGAAAACAAACCATCATTGGTTGGCATGCCATGCGAACCTATTCCCTCACTCCTCCCATTGCTCCCTGCAGCCCTCCCCACTCTACCCCAGCCTCCTCACTTCCTTCTCTCCCACCCCAGTCTTCTCCCACTCCATTGGGTCACCCCAAGTCCAGACCCAGTCTCCCCACTTATTCCTCCCACTATATTTGGCCTCCCTCGACCCCCTATATTACCAAGCTGTAGTATTGTGGTCCATCCTTTCCTTAATTTTTTCCAAGCAGCTGCGAGCGCTTCAAAGCAAAGTGCTGGCCTTCAACCACCCACTGTCTTCACTTCCTAAGAATGTCCCTGGGAAGAAAGAAAACAGGTGGCTGGAGGCCACCACTTCGTTTTGAGATTCTCCTAGCCGCCCAGAAAAAAATTAAATGTTAAAATAAATCACAGGTATAAGCAATGCACTTTGCAGGCACGGTAGGAGGTGTCTGTGAGTGCAGTGATGCCTGTGGCACCACGTTGACTCCCCACAGCTTATATACTTATAGCTTATGTATAGCTTATATAGCTAACTTATATAGCTTATAACTTATATAGCTTAACTTATTCACCTATATAGCTTATTAGCTTATATACGTACAGCTTATATACTTACAGCTTATATACTCATAGCTTTCCGTCACATGTCCACGTTCTATAATACCACCTTTAATCAAGTTATTAAAGCTTCAAACTGTGGTAAATTAGGATCTGGATAAGGCAATCATAAGCCAAAAAAGGGAAAAATCAAAACAGACTTGACCCACTTCTTGCCACGTGGGTGGGGTGAATTAGCCCTTCCAAAAGCTAAGTAAGGCCTGTGTTCCTGGCTGTTTTTTCCAGAATATTTCAGTGCAGTGGGAAGGAAGTGGATTTATATCTACCTTAACAGCTCAGGAAAAAAGAAATAGTAGATTATTGATTTAAAAATCTATAGATGAGGTCCAACTACCTATATCAACATCTCATGATTTTATAAATAGGGAGGTATGAATTTATCTTTGAATGCTCTCAAGTTCTAATTTCTGAATTAACATTCCAATGGTTTGGTTGTTGAGTGTGAAAAATTACTGTAGTCACTTTGTATTGTTTGCTTGTAGCTTATGACAGTGTGAAGCCTATTCTTAACACTGTGCAATTTTAATTCTACATAAATATTTTTCTCATTGTATCCCAGACCGATTGCAGGGTATGCTAATTTGTGTCCAAATATGATTTCAACACAAGCACAAGAGTTTGTTGGCATGCTGTCTACAGTGAAACATGAAATTATTCATGCATTGGTAAGAGCTGATATTTGATGCATCAGTTTAAAATACTAGTAACGTATTCTTTGTATTGTGCTATGCAAGAATTTTTGTGGCACTCTTTCATTTAAAAAAAAAATTCTATATGTGGTCTTTGTCTAAATGTGCATCTTGCTTTCAGGCGATTTTCTCAGCATGGTGGGTTTTGTTGACTTCTGGGTAAAACATGCTTAAAACATGTAAATTACTTTTTGGATTATGTTTAAGGGTTTCTCTGCTGGGCTATTTGCATTTTATCGTGATGATGATGGAAATCCTTTGACTGCCAGATATGCAAATGGACTGCCGCCATTTAATGAAAGGTATATTCTGAAATCTTTGTAGGATTTACAGAACTGCAGTTCTGTTGAAGTGGTGCCATGGGCATAGTTATAAAATAATTCTTCAGTCAACATGTTAATAACTCTGTGACTCAAATGGTTTGTTTGCTTAGCTAATTTTTTCCCCGTGCCCCTCTTTCATAGAGAGCCAGCTGTCATGAACTGCACAGTTTTACATTAGTAATAATTTTTCAACATTTTCCAGTCAGCCCAGTAGTCAAACTTAGAATTGATCCTGCTTGCCAGTCACGTTAATTCAAAGTGTCTTCCTTTCAGCCTTGGTGTGTATCAGTGGAGCAATAAAGTTGTACGTAATGCAGTACGGTTATGGGATGTACGGGGCAATAGAATACTGCATCACAATATTTTTCTTCTGATAACTCCAAAAGTAATTGTAAGTATTTTCACTTTTTTCACAATAAATATATGTATTTCTCAGATACGTTGTTCCTAGCAACTAGCCATGTCTCCTTAAGGAGGCTTGTCTAATATTTTGAGGACTATAGGAATAGCGCAGTCTGAAGACTTCTGGTAAAGTGCTTATTGGTGAATTAATCCAAGTAAAGTGGGAGAGTTACCTTTAAGGTCATGATCATTTCATCTTATAGGCAACGGGCTAGCCCCTTGCCAACAAGTTGGGCACCAAAATATGGCTACCATAGACATGGGAGTAGAAGGGGTTCTGCATATTCCAGGTGCACAGAAATTATCAGTTCGTGTTTTAAGAGAGAATTAAACGTGAAGGCAAGACCCTTGTGCTGCTAATGGAACTCTGGTAGCATGAGGGCAGAGCACCAACACAAATCCTCAGTATGCTGGGTTGCTGTTAGGCAAGATAGCATGCTGCTCATATCCCTGCAGCCAAGGGCCTAATGCAGCTGCTTAAGGAAAATGGGAGGAAGTCAGCACTTTTTGCTGCTGTTACATGCAAATGAGCCCCTAGGATTAGAAGAGAAGTGCTTCCTTTGATCTTTAAATTTACCCTCCCCCACCAGGTGTTTTAAGCTTTGAAAGGGACTGACCCTTAAGAGATTAAAGGAACCTGGAAAGGACTGGGTTGCATGGATGCATGCCAACATGAGCCCATCTCCCAAGCCCAATGTCTTCAAACTGCCATGGAATACAGGGATAATATTAACTCCTCCCTATGCCATGTGGTGTATCAGAGGGTTCAGGAATGGCTCTCCCAAGCCCAAGGCTGAGTCCTGGGGGGTAGGAGTATATTTCCTTGTTGTTTCTCTTCCCACCCCTACACCACAGTGACCTGTCTCAGATATTTAAGCAAGTTGGATAACTACCTTTTAGCCTATCATTGCTGCTCTGTGTGATTCAAACAGCTTCATAATTCTGAACAAATTAAATTACTGCTTAATGATTCAGGGTAGTGTTTTATGGGGTGAAGGTGTGTGGTATCTGTCGCAGGTAAATTAATTTCAGTTCCTGAATGCTATGAACGTGAAATAATCTCTTGATTTTCCCCCCTTAGTACTGCAAGATATTTTATTCTTTAGACTTATTTGTATTTTAAAGTAAACCTGATATGTAGGATTAAGGATCTTAACTTTTATTTTCAAGTATGAGCTAATCATTTTGAACTAATTATGAGAAAATTAGTATGAGCTATAATTATTTTGACCATTGTCTTCTGTTGTATCTTTCTGAAGGAGGAGGCCCGAAAACATTTTGACTGTCCAATTTTAGAGGGGATGGAACTTGAAAACCAAGGTGGCATGGGCACAGAGCTCAATCATTGGGAAAAGCGTTTGTTGGAGGTTAGTAGAGCTAATTGTGATGTGTTTTTGTACGGGTCATTAGAATCTGAAATGTAGATTGTATGACCTTAGATTAATCTATCTCCAGTATTTAAGGGGGGAGATCTGTAGCGTAATTAATCAAAGCAAGTATTTTACTTTACAGCTCAAGTGCACACCATTAGGATCAAAGTTTGACCAAAGACTAAAAATAGGATATATGACTGGAGAGGTTCCTCTTTCCATCCCTTCTCTCCAGCCCCCTGGTTCCAGACTTCTGTTTAACATATTTTCGCAGCACTTTGATATTGGAGAGCTGCTGCTGTCTAGATAGTACAGAATCTTATAAAGCACTTTTAATAAGAGAAGAGTGATACCGATAACTGTAAGATATCAGGCATTAGAATTTTATATTTTCTGTGTCTTGGATGCTGAAATATGCTTTGCAATGACTACCTTGTCTTCATTTCTTTCAACCTCTCCACTCTACCATTTGCTACTAGAATATTTACAAGAAATACCAGCATGCAATTTAGGGAAGTTCTCCTAGACCACTTGATAATGCCTCAGCATCGCTTGAAACTCTGATCAGTTTACTGATTCTACACACTGAGTGACTTGTTCTAAACATATAAATGGGCTTATGTGCTAAGTGTATATGCCAAAATTGCACATTCATCCCTTCCCAAAAGAGGGCCCCTATTCTATTCAGTCAGTTTTCTGAAGCTAACAGTTGGTGTTGGTTACTTTCAGAATGAAGCAATGACAGGATCACATACACAGAACAGGGTCTTCTCCCGGATCACTTTGGCATTAATGGAAGATACTGGGTAAGAATTTATAGTTAGGTTGGAGAGCCTTCATTTTCTCTTAAATATAAACTGTTTGGGAGAGATCTTAAAAATACATTGAACGTGATAAGGAACCTATGTTGTTTGAAATGTATGCTTTGGTGGTAATAATAATACATGATCTCTATAAACATCATTTTGTCAATATGGCCATACCCCCTTCCTCTTGTAAATATTTGGGGGTTGTGTAAAGTTTTCTCTAAAGAATAATCTTTCCTTCTTCTGTTCACATGGTAGTATATACCTGTCAGTCAGCTATTTTTAATACACATGAAAACCCTATACTTTGGGTTGGATAAATCAAAGTCTAATGTGGATTTGAAAGCAAAACTTCTCAATCTTTGCTCCTTTCCAGCATGTTCTACTTGCAGTTGTGAAAAGTGAAATTATATAGTAAACAAAGTTGAAGATACTTCTTAACTAAGCAGAATTGGCACAGGTTTCCCTGCGCTATTTCAAATATGTAATAGGGGATGGACAAAGCTGGCAGTAGCTAGTCAGGTAGCTAACTGGGTAGACCTTAACTGCCATGGGGTGACCTTAGCGCTAGCTGTTGCAACCCTTCCTCCTCCCCATCCCTGTCAGTGAGTGGCTTACACATTCAGTGAAGGGGCTGAGGGATGATCTTTGTGGGCAGGGGTTTGTCTGTAATAATGTAAATAAATAAGCCAGAATAATTGAGGGGAGAGGAGATTGAGTTTTGGGGACCATAATATAGAGATGTCTATAGAAATATTTTGCATCTCCTTTTAATTGACCTACCTGCAACATTATAAGATACTCAATTCATATTGAGTCATTTCCGTAAGGCATTCCATTCAGGATCTTTGAAATAACTTTTTGTTCAGAAGTGCAAGCTCCATAACATTTCCATTTCAACATATCTTTGCAGCTGGTATAAAGCCAATTACAGCATGGCAGAAAAACTAGACTGGGGCCGAGGTAAAGGCTGTGACTTTGTGATGAAAAGTTGTAAGTTTTGGATTGACCACAGGCGGACAAAGTAAGGATACATTTACCTAGATTACATGCTCTGTCTGGCACCTAAATTGTACTAACATATTAATTCTTGTGTGATTAGTACTGATAAAAGGTCAGTGATGTATATAAGACTTTAACAGCTCTGTGCTGCTGTTTTTTAATCTTACTCAAAGGAAAGAATTGGTAGCCCCATATTGTGACACTCTGCGGAGTAATCCATTGCAACTAACCTGCAGACAGGACCACAGAGCAGTAGCAGTGTGCAATTTACAGAAGTTCCCCCAACAGCTGCCTCAGGAGTATCAGGTATGTTGTGTATGACACATGAAACAAAATGAATTGTTTACACCCTGATCCTATGAGCCACTGACCTCGCCAAACCTTGGACTCATGCGTTCTGCCAATCCTCCACTGTGACCATAAAGAGGACGTCAGTTCTGTTGCTTCCATTCTAGATTAACTGCAGCTTGTCATGTCATCTGAACCCAAACAGACTATGGTTAATCTTAATTATAGCTAGTGGAAACAAGCCAGCCAAATCATGGACTATGAAGTTGGCTTGTTTTCACTAACCATAATTAAAATTAACCACAGTTTACAATTCAGACATGTTAACTGCAGTTCATCTTAAGTGAAAGCAGAAGCTTCCAGTCACAGTTGCACTAGGGGAATGGGAGAGCCTGCAAGCTATAGTTTAGCATTATGTCTGAATGCAGACAGTGTGTCAGATAGATGTACCTTATCTTAAAAAGTTGCTGCTGTATCACCAATCCTGGATGAACTAGTGGCATCATCAGCTTGCCCTGCTCCTCCCAGAACATATATCATTGTTTCAAGCAGCATAGTGCAACCGTTATTTTGCCCTATTCAGAAATGGGCAAAGAGGGGCCATAGTTTAGGCCAGCCTTCCCCAGCCTGGTGCCTTCTAGATGTTTTGGACCACAACTCGTAGATTCCTGACATTGGCCATGCTGGCTGGGGCTGATGGGAGCTGATGTTCAAAATAACTGGTGGACACTAAGTTGAGGAAGGCAGGTGTAGGCAAAATGAAAATGGTCAGTTACGCATCATCATAAAAAAGTATACCACTTGTTGTGGAGTTCCATCTAGAGGTTTAACCCTGAACCTCTGATATTTGTTAGAAACCTTTTTAAATGGAATTGAAAATGAAGTAACAAAAGAGATCTGAGTCACTTGCCAACCACAGTACACTTCATCAGCATAAGGTTGTATGTATAGAGACAGTGCTGGTTAAATTTTTCATACAGCACCTAGCAACATTCTTGGTGTTAAAAAAAAAAAAAGTTAAAATGATACTGGCAATTGTAGCCTAGTGCTCTGGTTGTCCTTAGCTCCAAGATGTTGTATACGAACATGGTTTTCTGCAAATGGTGATAAAGTTTGCTGTTACCACTAGAAGACCATGATGATGATGATATAAATATGCTGTTGCCTTTATAACCACCATTGTAACTTCCTTTTTTTGCAGTACTTTGACAGTCTGTATGGAGTACTGCGAGAAGATTTGCCTTATTATGGTGGGTCGGTTGAAATTGCTGACTACTGTCCTTTCAGTCAGGAATTTAGTTGGCACTTAAGTGGTGAATTTCAGCGCAGTTCAGATTGTAGAATACTGGAAAATCAACCAGGTCAGTTGGGTTTGTATTTGGTTCCTCCTTTAATAGCATACAGAAATTTTGGCTGGATTCAAATGTAACAGAAGACAGTGGCTTGTTAGGTTAAATCAGGGGCTCATATTATGTCTGAATCTGAGCCCGCCCACAATTTGGGTTTGTTTGTGGCTAACAAACTGGGATCTGAAACCACAGTTTGAAACTAGTTCGCAAACCAGGGTTTATGCTAACAGTGGTTTCCCATTACATCTGGATTTACAGAGCCATTGCTCTGCCTCAAGAGCTGCTGCACCATTGATACAGGAGTGAACTTATGAACTTATGAAGCTTAGTGCTGAACAGATGGGAAACAAAAGCAGACAAAGCAGATCCAAACAATAGTTTGCTTGCTTTATGTCTGGAACCGTGGTTTTTGTCTAGACCACACCTGTGTGTGACCCTGACGACGACACCATGTTATCTCTTCTTTCTTTTGAAATCCATGAGCCCCTTCTGCCAGACTTCATAAATGTTTGAATTTATTCTGGAATGCATCAATAAAGGTATGTGGGAAAGGTATATGAACAAGAAAATATGTGATGTTTGACAACATATATTTTTATTATGGCCATACTTTGTTAGTACTAAGTTTTTATAAAATACAGGTGGCATTTAACTGCCACAAGTTTCTTATTTTTTTAATTTTCAAAGGTGTAGCCCTTTTAGTCTGTTGCAGCAAAAGTGACAAGGTCTTGTGGCACCTTAAAGACTAATACGTTTAGGGCACAATCCTATGGCCGCTAGACAGCAGCTAGATGGCCATAGGATTGGTCGGTTCCCAGGAACCGCCTCCCCACTCTCCATGTCGTAGGCAGCGCAGATTGTCCCCATGCTCATAAGAGCAGCATGGAGTGGGGCAAAAGGAGGCGTTCCTGGGGCCCGGGAGTTCATAAGTGCCGGTACAACACTTCCTATGTATTGTCCAGCCTCCCCACCCCGTGCTCTGACGTCCCGCAGCTAGGCAACCGAAAGCAGCCATCTAGCCACGAATGCAGGGCAGCTGGAGCATAGCGGAGATTATCCCCTCTGTGCTTCTCCTGCCATGCATTGGATAGGCGGTCGCCTATCTGCACAGGATTGCTCCCTTATTTTGGCATAAGCTCCGTTTCATGCATCTGATGAAGTAGATAGTATCCATGAAAGCTTATACCAAAATGAATTTGTTAGATCTTAAGGTGCCACAAGACACATTGTTTTTGTTTTTTAAAGTATCCTCTGTCAATATGTGTTGGAAATATGGTGGAGCTGTGGAAAAATTAAATCTTTCTGGCGAGAGGCTATTGTGACAATAAAGGTGGCTACAAGCTATCAACTTCCGTTTCACCCATTGAAGCTACTTTTAGGCTATCTAGAGACAGCAGTCTACCACAGTACCTTTGACATTGATTATGACTTTGAGTTCCAGTAAATTATGATCACTTTGCTGTCTAAGTGACCACACAGTTCTTAGCAGAAAACTATATTTGTTTTTTTTTTAGATCCTTTCAAAAACTATGGTGCAGAGAAATACGGACCAAATTCTGTTTGTCTCATTCAGAAGTCAGCTTTTGTTATGGAACAATGCAGAAAGAAACTCAGTTACCCTGACTGGGGTAGTGGGTGTTATCAGGTAACTGCATGAATTCTTAATTTAACTTTGCTTTTTGTAAGGTTGTGTTGCTTAGAAATTGTTCAGGATTGATTATTTCTCCTCTTGCAGTAGTCATGACATGCTCCTGCATTTGTGGCCAATTATACTTATTACAAAAAAAAATACTAGATTTTTCTCTATATATCCTGGAAGAAAAAGCAATGTAGAACTATAAATCAAACTATTTGCAATGGAACTTGCTACTGCTCAGCCCCCCCACCCCAAAGACTTACCATAACTCATTGGCCCTACAGTCTCCTCTTGAGTCTTCATTTTCCCAAATGCAGCCTGGGAATACCATTTGCTCCGGATCACTGAACTTTACATAAGAACCTAATAGGAATTGGCAGATCTTAGGTAAAAGGATGTACATAGAGCTGTCATTGTTGCTTGGATGTAAACACTTGGAAAACAGTAGGATTAATGTATCCTAGGAGTGATGAATATGCCTTGTTGCCCATGCAAATGTGCTTCCTGGATAGCTTTTTATATATCCGACTTGATTTCCTGGCAGCATTAGGGTAGTGAGGATGCATACATAACCCTTGGCCTTGGAGTTCAAAGTGGCTGCTATCCAACATAACTCTAGTGGGAAAACGTACATGAAGTGGCATTCTGTTAGCAGTTGCATGTTCCACTAATGAATGTGCTACCAGAACTACTAGTGCAATACATAGCATAAGGAAGTAATGAGTTATGAAAGTGCTTGTGCAAGTATTGGATTTGACACTTGCACTAGGATGAAAACGGAGTTTTGGCATGCAGTAGAAGCTTTGTGTTACTGCAGGAGTAGAGAACCTCAGGCCTGGGTTCCCCAGATGACCCCACCATCTTTCCCCCAACCACTAATCGTTTGGTGGTTTTCCTGGCTTGTGTGCAGTTTTCCCTTCATTCTAAAAGGTTAAAATGCCTCTAAGCTACAGGCAGTAAGAGCTTTAAGGTATGATATGCTTGTATTTTGGCTATTATTTGTATTTGGGGCCCCACTCCTTTTCCTTTGGCCGCACCCACTACTTGAATGCAGACCCTGAGCACCTCTCCAACACTGAATTTGGCCCTCAGGCTGAAAGACATCCCCCACCTCTGTGTTAGTGGAATGACCTCATTGGATACAACCCAGCGTCTCCCTTTTCATTGCAGCTGGTCTCCACAGTGAGTAGAGTCCCTCTCCTACCCAGCTTGTCATCTTCCAAATCCACATGCAGACAGCTGAGGTAACGGAGAGATACAGTTGTTCATCTATTCTTTTGCCAGCCAGGTTGCAAAGAAAATTCATCTTAAAAGGCTCTAAAACAGCTCCAATAATTAAATATATATTTTTGTGCAGTCTACTTTGTAAGCATAACAAGTCTTACTTTATTTCAAAGGTTTCTTGTTCTCTCCGTGGGCTGACTGTTTGGGTTAAGGACATGGCATACCTGTGCAGTCACTCAGGTCAAATTGTAACAGTGAATATTCAGATGAATGGATGGGTACATATTGGGAATCTAATTTGCCCAGCATGCTCAGACTTCTGTGATTTCTGTCCGCCTGAGCAGAACCCTCCTCCAGTTGCTAATTTGACAAGAGTTGCATCTATTGGTAAGTGAAACCAAAGTAACACTTCAAAAAATATTGTTAAGTGAAATGGAGAGATCTTGGACTTGTGTTGTAAATAGCTTGAAGTAACTGCAGTTAAATGGACTTTAGTAAATTAGATTAAAAACCTAAACGGGGTTTGTTCTGCTCTAGTCTTTCTAGCATTTTCAAAATCATGTTCTTAGCAATAGGAGAACTAACGTGCTTTTTCTTCACTGCTGTGAAGGTTTTAGAAAAGGAGAACAGAACCAAAAAGCCCAGATTGGCTACATTCACACAAACAGCCTGTTTGTGTACTGAAATGAATGTACCCCAATGAATTTCCCCCACTTCTCTCTAATTTGGTTAAATAGTTAATGAATGTCTCTTGACTCCTTCAGGCCTGTGCTTCTAGTCCTGATTGAGGATTGTTGTGAATATGCTCCTAAATATGTCAACAGTACCTAAAGGAATACCTCAACTATTTTGCCTGTGTTCATGTGATATTTTTTTTTTAGATTTGTGTTCCTGTTCTCCCAGCCTGGTAGTAACCCTATGGCTTTTGATGGCAAACTTGCTTCCACTGCTGGCTGGATTTCTTTTGTGTGCATGGAGTTAAAACATGCTCCCAGGTCTCCTTTACAGCCAAGTCGTATATCTAGAGTGCACTACGTTTGAGTACATCTCAAGGCAGCTATCTGGAAGAGCAATCACATCTCCATCTGCCTTCTGGCAAGTAGCCCAGCTGATCACTTGCTGCACGGTGCTGGACAACAGCTTCTAGACTAAGAGAGGCAAAGTTTACAATGTCATCTCAGTAAGTGCCAGTGTTAAAAGTTTTATTTTCACATTGGTAACAAATTTGTGGAACAAACTTGCCAGTTGTATTATGCTATCCATTGCCACTGGTCTGGAGCATTTTTGTTTTGCACAATTCTGAGACTGGTAACAGGATTTTTGGCATCCTTAGAGATATACCTCAATTTCCTTTAGTCAAAAGCCATGAAAATCGGTTGCCATAGCTGCTAATAACGTAAGTCTGATAAGACTATGGAGTTCAAAAAGGAGTTTTTCTTTTGGTACTGGTTTAGGACGCTACCAGAAGTATTCTATACCATGTACACCCTGATGATTTGAGGTTATTTCTTCTGTGAAGTCTCTGTGCTGCTTAGAATGTGAGGGAATGTTTCAACGGCTGCACATCATGCACTTTTAGTATTTTTAAATAATGAAAATATTTAATTCCCCCTTGTTGTTGAAGAACACTGTTAAACTATTCTGCCATAGCTTTTAATATACTAAAAGTACAATCCTATGCACGTCTATTTAGAAGCAAATCCTACTGAATTCACCTGGGCTTACTCCCAGGTAAGTAGGCACAGGATTGCAGGCTAAGACTAATCCAAAGCATGCTTGCTAGGACACAAGCCCCACTGAATTCAGTTGAACTTATTTCTGAGTAAACATGTTTGTATTGGGCTACAAACGTTTTGTTTCTTACAAGGTAATTTGAAGAAATGGGTAGCCCTCATTCATGAAAGTTTATTTCACTGCACTGGCCTTTTTTAATCCTTCAGTACAACCCATACATTGGTAAGACTCAAGCATCCAGATGATTTTTTTTCACACACTCCTAGGTGAGTAGGCCAAAAGAAGAGTGAAACAAAACAAATCTCATGCTTAGGTTTGAAGAGTGCCTAAGGTTTCGTTAGGCAAAACATTAGTAGTGACAGCAACTGTAAATCTTACTGGTACCATGTTGACTCCTTTGGGGCCAAAATGAAGAATTTCATTACCAAGGAAACTTGTTTGGTTGTTCTTGGATGAAAGTACAGATGACCTCAATTATGCTGGGTATATGAAGATTTAAATATACTTTTTGAAGTACACAGGTTAGTGGCTATGCCACCAAGAAGTTGCTAGACTATATAAAACTTCAGTGGGTAACTTACAGATGAATCAATTCCCTACAAAACCCTCAGGGACCATAGTTGTGATAACTTTCCTTTCTTATAACTGGCACAAATTGGATTTTGTCCTCAGATTGGAGGAGTTGTACCTAATAGTTCTGATTTGTTGAAAGGTGTGGCTGTTGGAGATGCTGAACTAGGCATACTCCTTTTTAAAAAAGCAATTTTTAATCTAAATCTTATAGTTCAGTCCTACCTTTCAAAATGTGTACATTGGAAGTAGCCTACTTGCTGGGACATGCCCTGTATGTGAACTGCCTCCACTTTGCATAAACAACCTATGAATGCCCCGTTTGTAGGTTGCTGTGTGGCATGAGAACCAGGACGCTCTGGGTTGTTTATGGGTTAAGCAACCCAGAGTTAAATGGCTTTGTGCATCCCTGGCTAATCATGGGTTAATAAACCCAAGATATGCCACCATGACATGCAAACTGGGTCAGTGTAGTGAGATCAGAACCTTGAGTAGAATCAGATGAACTCTTCCATTAATTCCAAGCACAGTCCTTTCTGCAATAGTGCCTGCTAGATTATTTTTCTTAAAACTAACTTTATTTTTAGAAAGAGGGTTTCTGCCAAGTGGCCAAAGTCAGTCACCTGCTTCCAATCAGAAGCATGCGAAGGCTGTCTGAAGAATGTGAGGGGATTTGCTCAACTATATGGTATATTATGTATGTATATACTACATAATACACTCTTCATATTGCCCCCTACATTAGCCTTAAATGGGGCAGGGATGGAAGGCATGGAAATAGCAATAAAATGTTAGGATTAAGAAATGTTTTAAGCATGTTCAATTTGAATGCTGAATCGAAATTTTCTAAATAGATGCAGCTCAACAACTAGTGTGACACAGTTCCATGAAATCAAGGAGTAGAAACTGCATTTTTATCTGTGCAATAATAGAACTTCAATAGCATCTTCTAAGGATGCTTTTATATACTTGAACATGTTTTTTTCTTGTTTGTCTTGAAGTAAAACAATTGCACTGTTATCAACTTTTTGGCTAACTTTATATATAAGCATTTATACCAATGTTAATATAACTTTTTGTTGTAAATGTAGAACCTTATCATCCTTGACATTAGTTGGTCCAACTGAGAATTTAGTGAAATGGAGAAATGACTGGAAAGGTCTGTAGTGTAAAAGTCAGTGATCATAGTGCACAGAACTTGAAGAGCATTTGTCTGTTTTACCTTTGTATATAGATGTTAGTTGCTTCAGTGCATCTTGTGAAGTAAAATGCTATTGCTTCAATCTGAGACTCTAGTTATGTCTGAGAATATGCTAGCAGTTGATAATGCAAGCCCTAACCTAAAGAACTGGAATTGACTTCCTGTGTTTTCATAAATCTCCCAAGTTTAAATTTTAAATCATCCACTCTCCTGCATTAGTAAGACAAATTCTGGTAGACCATCCAATAACTCCTTCATACAACACCCTTTTACTGTTGCAGAATTATTCCAGGAGCATGTTGTATGGGACTCAGGACCTACCAATGTTGTTGCTATCTCAGATATCCCAGCTGCTCCTGGGCAATTTTCTGAATAGCTGCCTAGATTCTAGAAGGTTGCCAATCATGGGATCATTTGGGAGCTGATGCTGTGCCTGAGGCATTCATAAAATGCAATAGCTGCTTCTTGTCTTAGGTTACAAAAAGGATTGTTTTGTGTAAATTGAGTGTCTGTCAGTGCATTGGAAGAAATCCTTCCCACAGTGGAACAAACAGTTTAGTAAAACTACATTTCAGGTACACTTTCTTCTTTGGGCTGTTCCAGATGTCAAGATTAACAGTGACACTGAATATTTCATCAAAAACATGTCAGGGGGGGCTCAGAGCAAAATTACCACAGTAGAAAGCTGTAACCCATTTACAAAATGCAGAATATTATTATACATCCCTGACTTTAAATAGAAAAGATCAGGTAGTGGATGTAATTGTGTTATAAACTGTATGTAGAACTCCAGCTCTAGCATACTTAAGTATTCATATTCTTAAATACAAGATAACACTGTCACCAGTTTTCTTCCTTGACATACACATTAATAGAAAAGGTATGGCTATATTTAGCTTGTAGGACTTTTTCCCTGTACCACCCCCTGTGGGAACTCACCAGCAGACCAGTCATTTTAGACATGGGGGAGCCTTTCTTGGTGAAAAATCATGAGACATTACCTATCCCGTTTTACATAATAGTCTCTAGAATGCTTCATATCTGTTATGAGGAAGAAAACCGCCATAGAGCATTTTTTTCCCTATAAAGCTGCTTACGATTAATATATCTTAAAGACTGGGTTGTGTCCCAATGTTATGGTACAGTTTCACTTAGACTAAAATTATTTGGAAGGGATTATTCTTGACTGGACAGTTTCTCCAAGCCTGTGAACTGCTCTCTGTTCCAAATCTGCTGCTTTCTTAACTCCAGGGAGAAATTTGGGCCTAGACTGTCTTGAACATACTTAAGCTTTTACCTTATCCTTATTTCATGTGTTTAAATACTATGTAGATTATCTTTCCGAAGAACAGGGGAAAATCTTACTGTATTTGTTCTCTGCTTATGCGGACCAAAATTAATTTTTGCTCTTTTATATGATGAACACCATGCTTATCTGAATGAAATGTAACATGATGTTCCTATAGTTCTCTAGAGTTTCTGGATATGTTATGCAGATTGTAGCTGGATGATTTAAGATCCAATATCTGTGTGGGTGTCTGATGGGGAAGTGTGTGAATGCACACTTCATAAGAGCTGATCCAAATCATAGTCGGTATATATAAGTTGGTTGCTCTGTAGTACAAATGTCAGCTTTTTAAAAACATGTAAATACTACTTTGTAGATTAATACACTTATTTGAGATTATTGAAACTAGTATGTACAGTATGCTATTGTTACAAAATGTAAATACAGAATTATTTTCCAATTCTCTTTGTGAATGGATTTGAAGGCTGGATTATATATGTGGTGTTTATATATGCAATTAAAATATTTTTTTAAGTATGTGGAAGATTATTCTAGTAAGAACTGTTAGAGCATTTGTTGTGTCATTTAAATTAAACTTTGTTTACAAAAAGTCTTAGTCCTTTACTTTGAAGGAAAGCACACTTTTCTAGATGCAAATGGACTTGTTTATGCATTGTGAAATATGTGGAAAAACACAACACCTGCTTTCAAAATTTGAACTATTCACCTGAGTGATAAACATGCCATTGTTTTAAACGTATTCAATATTACCAAAATAATATATTGTGGAACAATATTTTAAATGACCACATATGTCATAAGTCTTGTTTTCTGTTTGTATTACATAGCTGCATTTTCCTTCATGGGTTTACGTTTTCCCCAGGTTTGAGTAGAGGATTACAGAAAGCATTTGTGTGGGAAACTACCAAGGGCAAGGTGACTGAAAGAAGGAGAATAGGCAATGGATGGAGAGAGAACCTGAGATAAGGTTAGGTGGAAGAGGAAGTTTAAAGAAAAGGACAAAAGAAACAGGGAAGCGATAAGAGTGAAGAACCCTTATAGCATTTTAAATCAGCAAGAATAAAGTATACTGTAGGGGGAAACGGAGACAAGTCCTAGGAGGAGCTGGCCAAAAGACAAAGTGGCTTCCCTTGGCTGCAGGCTTCTAGTGGTATTATACTCCACTTTGATAGACGCCGGTTAAACATTAAGAAATGTTAAGCTTATAAGAGCAGATCAGCAATTAAATATGCTGTCTTGGTAGGTCTGCACCAAAAGGCTAACAGACATCTCTCAGGAGAGCGTTAGATCTATGATGACCTTTCTGTTTTTCCAACTCTGTAATTCTAAGCCTAACTAACTTAATGGAGACAGTTACCCAAAAAGTATATAGTGTTTTCTGTAAAGCCTGCTGTCTGTTAAAATTGGACACATTATCTTGTTTTGCTTGCTTTTTATTCCTTGCGATCAAGTTGACAGAAGCCTTGAGCAGAGGGATGCCTAACTGGTAAGCCACAACACCATCTTAAATATGTTCCGGATGATTCTGCAGGCAAGTGATGAACTCTTTGACAGACTTTCCTTCATAGCAGATCAGGTAGACACTTACAAATAACGGAAACCTAGGATAAATGCAGTTGTTAAAGTAAATAGTCAGTCAAAATACCTATAGCCAGTTGAAATTCTGTAATAACCAATATCCACTGTACAGTGTCAAGGTAACTTTTAACTGACTTTTCAGAACACAGTTGATGTATGGTATTCTGTTAGCCGTAATGTATTTTTTTTCCTGGAGTCACTTTCCTGTATCCTGTCATAAAAAGAATACTGTACTACCTTAAATTAGATTATCTAATTAGATTATCATTGTAGCAAGTCTACCACTTGCGTAACACAAGATTCAATATTGATGAGTTCCTATGGGTAAAAATGCACAGCAGAACTGACCAAAGTAACCAGCAGCAAACACCTAGGTAAATTTTATCCCTAGAACAAGTGCCAGTATTTCCCCTCACGAGCCAGCCTCAGTTTAAATGTAGGTGGATGAGGTAATCTATTGCTAGAATCCAGTACTCAGACCAAACTTAAGACTATTTCAGCCTTCAGAGATTTCTACTAGTAAGTGACTGCCACCAAGCAGCCTGTCTTAAAATTATTTTCATTTGCCAAAAAACTGCTCTTACTGATGTAAAAGGAGTTCCAGAACTGGTTTCATAGTATCTAAAAGCAAGAGGACTAGAGAAGATCGATTTGAGGCAGGGTTGCATGGTTGAACAGCTCATCACTTACATTTGCTGTGCATGTTTTCTACACAACCTTAACTACCTATCCATCACAGCGTGACTAGACCAAATAGAGAACAGGAAGTCTGTTCCTTTAATAGTGGTGCCAAAGAGGGGATTTTGGCCAGTATAGCTTTTTTCTCCTCCCTGCAGTATTCGGACATGGCAGGCTGTACCTGCTGAAATAAATGTTTCCGCCCAGCTATTAAAGGCATGGGAGCCTTGCCATAGATTGCATCTAACCACCTTAACCCATAAACCAATCTGCTCCATCTTGCCTTATTTATTTTGTACACATGAAGTTATTTCATCAAGTAGAGTAGTTATGATGACTTCTATAATTCTTCCCCATAAACATCAGTTTAATTAGAAATGAAAGGTGGAGCAGCTACTTTGCAAGTGGTTTGTTGGCAAACTGATATCAGTGTAAATCATGATTACTGTTCTTCATGATGAATTTGCAAGAATATGGTCTTCTGTTACACTGAAGTGATAGCTGCTTTCTGAGGATGGACTCAGACAATCACTTTCCTTCACTGAAGAGCGACATTTTGTAACTCGTGTGAACTGGAGCTGAGCCAAACCAAACATTTAGAAATGGTACCTCCTTCTGACATAGATTTTTTTTAAAATATGGGGAAGCATTACAACCATGTTTTCACATCACTGGCACTCTGAAGTGCTACAGTCAGGAAAGAGAGCTGGCTATGTCGTTTCACCCTGAGCTACAACGCAATGCGGTGGGGTGGTTTCTGATTACCACTGTTACTCAGGGGTGTCCAAGGGTACTGGGGCGGGGGGGGGGGGGAGGCAAGGCCTTCAGAGCTATGGAATGGAAGAAATCTTTGGTTTGGCTTATAAACAACATGGCTCTCTGTTTCCTGTTGGAAGAGAGGACAGAGATTATCTACGATTGGATTCTGAAATGTGAAAAAAGACGGATAAATGGTTGCTATGGTGATGAGGCCTGGCCAAGCTATGAGATAATGGACAGTATGGAGAAGGTACAAAACTGAATACTTCCAATGGCCCTGTGCCCAAAGTGTACCCTGATAAGTCCCTAGGATCACAACAGTTGCCCTAAGACAAAAGGGAAGCTGTTCCTGTGGAGTGAAGTAGTGTAATTTTTCACCCTGCCATCAACCAATGCAGAACTGATTTTTTAGTAATGAGGGGAGTGATGGGACCCCTCAGAGGACCCCTCTGGGGTGTTAGGGAACAGGGAGAAGATTCAGTTTTACTTCATCCTAGCTTCAGCTCTCTTTCACGTACAACCAGGGTTTGGTTTGTTTTTTGGATGGTTTGTGTGCTGAAACTTCCCTCTTCTCTGGAACACAGAGCACAGGGAACTTTGCTTTTAGGTTAAATTATTTTTGCTTCCAGTAATTTCACAGTGAGTTAGGTTTTTCACTGCTGAGTTTTCCACAGAGTCTAAGCTTTAACTAGGGGCAAATTAGATTAGGGGCAAATGTAGGATTTTATAAAAGGCTAACTGTAGCTAATTTTGCATGTTGTAAGCTTTGTATGCAACAGCCACTTTGCTTTAAGCTTGAATCCAAGTTGTTGCATGTTGTGTATATTCCATGTCAAGCCCCTAGGGGAGGAGAGGGGAACCTCTTCCAGCCAGAGAGCCAAATTAAATTTCAGAGAAGCTCTCTGGGGGGGGGGGGGCACATTCGAGTGGTGGGCAAAAAAGGGTGGTGGTGCAAAAAATAACAGGAGGTATCAGTGCACTGTAGCCTAAGGGAGCAATCCTATGCAGATAGGCGTCTGCCTCCCAACTCAGAGGTGACTGCCTATCCAGTGCACAGTGGGGGGAGCACAGAGGGGATCCTCTCCGTGCCCCAGCCACCTTGCATTCACGGCTAGACAGCTGATTTTGGCTGTCTAGCCGCAGGACATCAGAGTGCAGGATGGGGAGGCCGGACAGTGCATGGGAAGTATCATACCAGCACTTCTGCCCCTCCTGCCCCGCCTCTGGGAATGCCCCCTTTTGCCCTGCTCCATGCTGCTTTTACGAGCATGGGGACGATCCGCACCGCCTACGAGGGGGCAGGGGAGAGGCGGGGAGGTTGTTCTCCAGGAACGGACCTTGGAGCACAGGCTCCGAGGTCAGTTCCCAGAAACCAACCAGTCCTGTGGCGGTCTAGCCGCTGTCCAGTGGCCATACGATTGCGCCCTAAAGGTCCTACTGCCAGTAACTAAGCCTTAGGAGAGGCATTTCAACCTTTTAAATTGGGAAAAAGACTGCACAAAAGCTGTGAAACCACAAAATGATAGGTGGTTGGGGAAAAGGGGGCATGGCTATGTGGGGCCCCAGGAGGGCCAGATTTAGTTCCCAGGCCTGATTTTCCCCAGGCTTCTGCTGTCACTGTGTATAGCAGTGCAGAACAAGGCAAGGAAGCAACACATTTACCTAATACAGGAATTACTGCAGACCTGTGTCCAGGAGTTATCAGTGGGACACACAGACATAACATTGCATGTTGCACTTTTCATTTAATTATTGTACTATGTTCTTTTCTGAAATTCATTTGTTTTCCTCTGATTTCTTGTGTGTTTTTCCTTAATCTCACAAATCTGATTCCCTGTTTACCTGCTATAATTTAAACAAACCTTTCAAATATATTGCACTTGTAAATAGCCTGGAGTATAACATCCCTGGTTATACTCTCTTGCCCACTGGGGCAATAAAAGAACATTTGCAACCACTTTTCCCAACACTCTTTAAAAAAAATCATTGCAAAATCAGTATCAGTTATTAATACAACATTCCATGATGAATGACTATGAAAGCACCCAGAATTTTCCATATCCCGAGAAGCCAGCCAAGCGCAGGCAGAGGGTGTGGGGTCTGACTGCTCAGACTGTGTATTTGTTATCTAAAAAAAATCAAGCTACTTACTTCTCAACCATTTTCTTCTGCTTCAGAATTTTGTAAACTTCAGCTGAGGTTTGAGGTCCTTGTAGCTTTTGTCCATTCAACATTTCTTTTTCTAGCTGTTCAATTGTCTTCAATACACAAAAGAAATAGTGACCATTTGCTTTAGATTAAGAGGTAACTGCATCACTAAACTCTTATTTCAAGCCAACTAACCAATGTGAAAATACTATTCAGAACTCCAGTAATTAAACAGGACCCTTTTCCTGCCTTATGCTCTCACTTGGAAAGGATGGAAGTAAATGACAAGGAATTCTGAACAGACTCCAGTCTTAGCAATTCCCAGTGTACTTATTACAAAACTAATTTTCACAGCTTTTTAAATTATGACATGTATCAGCGGTATACTTTAGAGCCAGACTACATATGTCTTTAGAAAGCCCATCAGTGTTTTGTTTTATTTTTAAATTAACAGCAGATATAGAAAGGGATGGGGCTGATTTTTATTGATAAAAATTGGAGCTTTTTTCTGGGGATAACAGTAGCATGGGCCATGGAAGAGTGATTCTCATCAGACCATGGTGGTGGATCAAAGGGTCATCCTGCCAGCTGTAGTCCTGATGAAAATCAGACTCCGCACCCTATGCCTGCTATTAACTGAAAAACAAACTGACAGGCTTCCTAATGATGCCTTTAGCATCATATCTAGTTTTCCTTTCATCCATTGGTCCTCAGATGGAGTGGCAGGGCTCACTACTGGGTTTCAGACTGACCTAGGATGGGTTGTACCAGCAGCCCTACTTCCATGCATATGGTAAACCATTGAGAAGCAGGGTCCCACATGCCTGCTTGGGCTAACTGTGGATCCCAGGTCTGCCAAGGCTGCTGAAGACTACTGCTTTAGCCCAAGAGCAGATAACATATAGCTCATGGAAGATTTGTATGTGGTCGCTGCAAAATTCTAAGAGCACAATCCTGTACATGTCTGCTCAGAAGTATGCCCCATTAAGTTCAATGCACTGCAACGGCTGCCCCTCTGTCCACTTTCTCCATACCATGAACAATTTTAGAAACCTAGCCTCATGCTGTAGCCACTGCACCACACTGGCTGTTACCAAGGAGTGATAAACACCACCAATTATTTCATTTATGTCACATCACAATTTTATTCCCTAATACACAAATTGGATGTGGTTTTCCATGCGTCATAAGAAGAGCTATGCTGGGTCAGATCAAAAGGCGATCTAGTCCAGTATTCTGTTCCCTCAGTGGCCAATCAGATGTGTGTGGGAAGCTCACAAGTAGAACATGAGTGCAATAGCACTCTTCTGCTTGTGTTCCCAGCAACTGGTTTTCAGAGGCATAAATAAATGCAGAGGGCTTTTGTCACAGAGATCTTAAAATCAACCCTTTTCCAATTACAGGCTGTTTAACCGTTACAAGGACTAGAGTCTCTAAAATAAACATGGTCTTACTTTTCCGCCACGTGCAAAAGCTTCAGCCACCTTCCTGTTACGTCCCCCGTAGCATGTGGTGATCAGATCAGCAACACCACAACTTTCCAGAAATATATTGATGCTTACATTGCCCTTGCAGAAGAGTTTTGCAAAGGCAACCATCTCCATCAGGCCCAGGCGAATCACAGCTGCCTTGGTATTGTCACCAAAGCCCAACCCATCACAAAAGCCAGCTCCAACTGCCACAATGTTCTAAATCCAATTGGAAAATGAAAGGCAGAGAAAAAGAGACAGAGAAGCTGTCAGGCGCATGAGATAAAGGCATCAGATTGTGCTGATCATAAGCACTTAGTGATGTCAGAATGCAGAGATACCCAATAATATGAACATAAGAAGTGCCCTGCTGGATCAGCCCAAGGGTCCATCTAGTCCAGCATTCTGTTCCCAGTGGCCAACCAGCTGTTGACCAGGAACCCACAAGCAGGATGTGAGTGCAACAGCACCCTCCCGCCCATGTTCCCCAGCAACTGGTGTACATAAGCCTACTGCCTCTGATACTGGAGCTAGAATATAGCCATTATGACTAGTAGCCATTGACAGCCTTAGCCGCCATGAATTTGTCTAATCCCCTTTTAAAGCCAACCAAGTTGATGGCCATCCCCACATCTTGCTAATATTCCAATAAGGTCACCTTGGAATATTTCGCAAAAAGTACTGTTCATACATGCATCCTAACAACTACATTTCTCCACTCAATTGATCCTGTATCCCCCCGCCCCCGTTTACAATTGCCTAAAGCAGCCTTCCCCAACCAGCTGCCCTCCAGATATTTTAGACTACATTTCCCAGGATTCCTGAATACTGGCCATGCTGGCTGGGGCTAATGGGAGCTGAAGTCCAAAACATCTGGAGGGCACCAGTTTGGGGAAGGCTGGCATAGAGACATCCCATCTGTTACATGTGATCCAGTTTTATATCAGAGACATGCAGCAAGCAAGGCCTGTAATTGCAGCCATTCCTTGAAGATTTGCTGCAATCACAATGGCTGATCGTATGCTTTGCAGACAGAAGGTCCCAGGTTCAGTTCCCAGCATCTCCGGTTAGAAGCTTCAGATAGCAAGTGATGTAAGGGATTTTCTACATGAGGTATTTATTGTTCGCTTGTCATTCCCTACTCATGGTTGTTTACAGGTTCTTTTGATGGCATTGTGACCCTTCAGTTTTGCTTCTGTGTCTAAAGAACACTTTCAGCTACTTTTTTTTAGAACAGGGAAAGTGTGGTATTTAATTACAGAAGCGAAAGAAGATGCTTTTTCCACCTGTGTTTTCATGCTATTCTACTATACCACAGTGCCACCTAGAGGCTGTGTAGTGGAAAAGCAGAAAAGGAAACACTCCTTGTGGAGTGCTCAGATCTCAATTCTGCAACAAAAGTGAAAGTAGATGCAGCGAATTAACAGACAACTGACAGCCTCCTGTAGAAAAGCTCTAAATGTCCTCTGTCAGTCAGTGTAGAGAATACTGGGCTGATGGACAATAATCTGATCTGGTATAAAACAGCTTCCTGTGTATGACAGAGCTATTTTTGCCCATGGTGTGGACACTTTTCCCCCTTCTCTTTTGCTATCAGAAATATGCAAAATCTGTTTCACACAAAATTATAGGGGGCAAAACGGAAGGCAATGCTGGTCCTATTGTATCATCTTCAATCCTCTTAAAGAAGTATCCTCTGTCTCCAACCTTAGTGACTCTATTACTGAATTGATTGTGTGCTGTGCCCAGAAAATGGAGCGCAATCCTAATTAGATAGGCGGCCACCTCCAAACTTGAAGGCGACCGCTTATCAAAAGCAAGGCAGGAGGTGAAGCATGGGAGGGATCGTTCCCTCCGCGCCTCTCCTGCCTTGGTATTTTTCGCTAGACAGCCGTTTTCGGCTGTCTAGCAGCGGGGGGGCCAACCGGGAGAGGAAGCTGCCGTATGACACATTGGATGTGTTGTATGCGCAGCTCCGCTCTCCCTGCCCCGGAACGCCCCTCTGGAATGCTCCTTTTCAGTCATTCCGCGCTCATCTTCTGAGCACGGAGGACAGGGCTTCTCCGCACTGCCTCAGAGGCAGCGCAAACAAGGGTGGAGATCGGTTTTCTGGGAACTGACCTTGGAGCACAGGCACCAAGCTCGGTTCCCAGAAATGAGCATATCCTATGGCCCTCCAGACAGTGTCTAGTGGCCATAGGATTGCTCCCTAAAGGTGCCCAATGCAACTTAAGCCTAATTTAAGCCTCATATGTGAAAACGTGCCATTTCCTTTCATCATAGGACCTCTTTTGCCACTGCATACACCAAAGCCAGGAAAGGTCATATGAGAATAATATGCCAAAAGGAATACAATGGTGAAAAAGGATCTTTGGAATGGCAACATCATGCAGATTTGATTCCAGGTAGTCTCCATTAACAGAGCTACTGCCCAATTTAAATCACTGGTGCCTCAAAGCCATTTTCTATTTGTCTAACTGTTGGAATGTGAAGAAATACAGTTTGCCCATTTTACAGGTTATAAACTCAAATCAAAGTTAATGAATTCCTAAGCATTCTATGAAACATTTTGGTAGCTATGCTGTCCACATAGACTGCAAAACTGCAATTGGCCTAATGAGATTTGATTTGGAATTACTAACTTTTAAGGCTCCACAGAGCTCCACGGTGTCACAGTCATCCACCACGGTAATTCTGAAATTTGGAGTTTGCAACAATTCTTTAAAGATCTTCCCGTTACTAGCGTTTTTGCAACCTATGAAAAGAAGCACAGTAGATTAGGATTCAGGTGACAATTAAAGAAAGGATTTGGTTTGATGAAGTCACTTCCAAAGACACAGCTATCTGCAGCTATTTGCCAAATGTATACAAACATTACGCAGAAAGGGTCACATGTGCAACCGTTTCACAGTGAAGGTTTGTGTTCAACAAAATTGCCAAAGGTGGTTGGAAGGCAGTGAAACAGAAAGATGTGTAACCCTTCCTATATGACGTTTGCCTGGATCGTTCTGGAGACAAGCGCGCAACAGGCTGGAAACAGTCATTATGGAACGAGAAAGCAAGGATCTAGTGAGGATGGAGGTGTAATGTTGGGTCTGTTTGACTTGGCAATATGAAATTAGGAATTGTTTGTTTTCACCAGTTCCAGTGGGTTATAGTTACAGAAGCCAAAATACTGCCTATGGGCTTTCAAAAGCACCTTAGCAAACGCGCTTACAGCTAAAAAGAAGAGATGTACAGCATGTAGCCCATAGGCCTCCCTTGTCCCCCGAGGCTGCTGCATGTAGAGGGTTGTGCCAGTCCAGCTAGGCTGCGATGCACAATTCCTCAACCTGATCCACTAGGTGTGGCAGCCAGGAGCAGGGGGGCTTCTTTAGTTGCTCCCCACCCCAATTGCCCCTCTTTGCTGAACATCTAATTAGCACTGTTCAAAGCATTTAACTGTCAAGTATTTAGTAGCTTAATGGGAGTATCTTATTTAATGTTTTTTTGAGCAGCATTGAGTGGCAACTTCAGGATTTGGAGGGCCCTTGGGCAGGACACCCTCCATGGGCCCCCTCCCTCAGTGAGCCTGCCTTCCCACCGCCATGGTCACCAGCTGCTCTTGCTCCTCCTCCTCTTTCTCATAACTGCTACCGCTTGCTTGCTTGCTTGATGGGCAGTGAGCAAACAGGCAGTGGCATCTCCTTCTCACCACCACCACCACCACCACCATTGTTTGGGCTGGAGCAAGAGGCAGGTGAGGAAGCAGGTTGCAAAGGTAAAGAGGAGGAGCAACTCCAGAAGGCTCCGATTAGTGGGCCCCTGCTGGGATGCAGGTCCTCAACAGCTGCCCAACCGGGCCGACTCTCGACGCCAGCTCTGCTGTGACGGGTCTCATGCCAGTGGACTGTGGAATCATCAGAAGGCCATCACTGCTAGCTTTTGAGTGATCTGCCAAAACATGGCTGCTCACTGTTTATTTCTTCAGCTGCGTTGGTCTTTACTTTTTATAACCGTTTATAACGTATAACCCACCCTTTTGGTGCTTATGCACCATTCAGGGTGGGTAACTAATCATAAAATACAGTAACATTCCAAAAGGGGGAAATATAATAAAAAACAGATAGATGCAGCAGATAAAACAGACATCAAATCAAACTTGTTGTTTTAATTACAGTATCGTTATTGCCTTTGGAGGACCTTTTAGACAGAGTGAGCAAACCTGGACAAACCTGAGCGACTAAGGTCTAAACTAAACGGGATATGAAGTCATGCATATCCTTCCCCTGATGTTTCCATCTAAAAGCACCCTCGGGGGGCTACAGATCTGAGTGGAAGAATAGTGCGGTGGAGAAGTTACTTAACCCTTTCTCCTTTGGCCATTTTCCCACCCAAAAGCCTCCCCCTGTTTCTTTTCCCATGGAGAAAGATAGGAGTACCACTATGGCAGTGGGGCGGGAGGGGGGAGCTTGAGAAGAAAGGTTTAAATAGTCTCTCCCTCCCTTTGGAAGGAAGATTGCAGTCTTCCTCCCAAGGCCACAAGAAAGGAAGGAAGGAAGGACTGAACTGCATGTCACATGTAATTTGGGCCTGAGCAAAATGGAGTGGGTGAGAGTATTGCTTCTAATCTCAGCTACAATAATGACTCACCCCTGGGAGTGTGCAAGCCCAGCAAGCTTTTTATAGAACAGCCTTCCCCAACCTGGCGCCTTCCAGATGTGTTGGACTGCAACTCCCAGCATGGCTGGTCTTTGGCCAGGCTGGCTGGGGCATGCTCGGAGTTGTAGTCCAACACATCTGGGGGGCACCAGGTTGGGGAAGGCTGGTCTGTAGGGAGGGATTCTCAACAATGATTTGTAAAATATGCTTTAATTATGGTGCCTCTGCTTAAATGCTACAAGAGGACTGGCAATGCAGAAAGTCTGGGTCTGCGATACCCATGACAGCAAGTATGGTTAAGAGTGTCAGACCAGAGTTCAGAAGACCCGGGTTGAAATCTTCACTCAGCCATGAAGCTCACTGGGTGACGTGGGGCCAGTCACTGCCCCTCAGCCTAACCGACCTCACAGGGCTGCTGTGACGATAAACAGAGGGGAGAACTGTGAATGCTGCCTTAGGCGTATTGGAGGAAAAGCAGGGTATAACTGTAATAAATCAATGAAAATGGTGTACAGAATGCTGCAGCAGCATACAAAGAGTGAATAAGGGCACAATCCTATGCATGTTTAGATAGAAAAAAAAATCCTTCAACTCTGGGAGCTGTAGGACTTTTTCCTGTCTAAGCATGCCTAGGATTGCACCCTAAGATTGTGTTTTGAAGTCCCATTGCAGATGGAAATCCATAGATATCATACAAGTTACTACAAGATGGAAAAAGGCTGAGAGCATTTCTACGGCTCCCTTTCATGTGGTTTATCCTTTTTTCTTTCTTTCTGGGCAAGTACTATATGCTTCATTATACAGCCACCAGATGGCGCTGCAATATAGCCCAACTCCAGAATTTCCCCTGAAAGTTAATCATTTTGAAGTCTCTTAGGTGTTTTCCCCATAGATAATTAAGCTGCTGTAATGGCCAGAAGAGCCAGGAGGGGCCCTGGAGGTTGATGACATCATATAAAGGGCCCGCAAAGAAACGTGAGTGACCAATCACGAGTGCACAATAAAAGCCTCATGTAAAAATGCTCTGAATCTATACCAAGTGCATATGGACTGATCTCACCAGTATGAAGAGCTGCTTGTAAAGTTACGGCTATTAGTCAATTACCAATAGTAGTTTCACAGAACATTTCATTTGCCACTTCGTTAGCAATGTTGGCTCCCATGAGCACGCTGACTTCTATATTCAGTTTTTCTCGAATGATGTCCGATATGAGTTTCAGTCCTTCTGGGCCTTCATCTATGCCCTAGTTACCAGAAAGACAGTGATCAAAGCAAAGGTTTTTTAAAAGGTTTTTAAAACAATGTTGCTTGTGCTTCAGTAGATGAACCATAGGTCTAATCCTTCTGTACTATATGAAATCTGAGTCAGCAGAGAAATTTGCACAAGGAGGTATTTGCACAAGAGGCCATTGCAACTGCCAGCAAAGTATCAAACTCATATGAGCCTTGGTTATTTTTATGATGTACCTGTTACATTTCCCTAAAATGTTTTGATATTTCAACTTCGTTATAAATGAGAAGCTAAGGATTAGAAAAGAGGAAAGGAAGATGAGATTAGGATATAATGTGGGGAGATGATTGGAGAATTTTAAACATGGCATCTTTGCTTTCTGGGGCTTGAGGGAGCCATAACTCTTGATATCCAATCCAGAGGCATGTTGCATTAGCGTGCACAGCAAGGGCATGCATAAAAAAGAGAGTCTGCTAACAGAATTATAAACCGGAGATTTGGCAAACTGGGTAACTCTGTCGCTACGTGTGGTATTCTCCAAAATTTGGTTCAGCTGCAACATTTTGATTTTTAAAAAACAAAAATTGTTATTATATTAAATTGGATTGGATCCAGATTTACGCTGGATCAAATGCATTGATTCAAGTGGATTCCCCACCCACACCTTCTCAAAACAGCCCAACCAGCCCCTTGGAAATGCTACACAGAAAGTTTGGAGAACCTGCTGAATGGGATGAGCTGTTGGGGGGAGGGATCCCCAAAAACTGGGCAGTGTGTGGAGCCCTTCCTCTTGTGGAAGGCAGATGCTGGATCCAATCCACTAAATTCATTTTTTCCCCAAAACACAGCCACAACGTAACACTGGACATTAAACACATACACATACGAGATTTTTTTTTTAAAGGTTCTCTCATATAGCAGTGGCTATCCTAAAGATGATCAAGGGTACAATCTTATGCACACTTAGAGAGAGAAAAGTCATACAACTCCCAGCATCCCCCAGCCAACATGCCCTAATCCAAGTGCTAGATCCATCTACAATGGAATATTCCATCTCTATATAACTAATAAATTGGACCCTATATTTCACCCAGTGTTTGCATATCAATATAACATATTTTATATGCTGGTAACCTTTGGGGGATGTTTATGTTTTTGCTGACTAAGGTGAAAGATGCCAAAGGAAAGTAGAAATGTTACATGTGTGCAGAGAATGGGAAAGAACTGTCAACCACCGGAAGAGACATGCCATGCCCTCTGACTTAGAACAGCTCACTCGCTCGAATGTTGTCTGATTTCCAAGTTGTTAAGCCAGGAGTGGGGTCAAGTGTACATCTGGAGGCCAATCTCCCAATTTAATTAAAAAATTCAATATTTGCGCTCTCTCATGTGCACATACACCTAACCGTTGACATTGCACAGGGCAACACAGCCTCAGCCTACAGAGGTAGGTCTGTTGCCTGTGTAAAACTAGAGTGGGGCTAAACTAATGGAAGCCACAGAAGAGTTTCAAGGGGTGACATGGAAAAGAGCAGAAGAAGAGATTTCTCCTATAGGATTCACATTGTGGAATCAGATAACCATTCTGATTTCTCAAAAGATTGTCTCTACAAAGTGGGGGGTGGGGTCAAAACATGATGTGGGGGGGGGGAAGGGGAAGTGAAAATTTCAGGATGTTGCCTATGGCACCAAATCGCATTCTAGACAGTGTGTTATGCAGTTAGGTCAGCGAACTTCTAAAATAGCCTTGCTCCTCTGCCTTTTGCAGCCCAACACACAGAAATATAGCTGGTGATGCTTTTCTTGTCATAGAGATAAACCAATGGAAGAAGCTTCACCTGCTAAATATTTGTTTCTGTTAATGGCACAGGAGCAGGGCTAATAAAAGAGTTGGCAACCCTATATGCAATCATGGCCATGGACATTTGTGATTGTCCCACCTTCACCCTTTAGAAAAGGTAATTAATTACCTTGATTAGTGAAATTCCAATGGCTCCCGCTTTTACATGGCCAGTAAGCTGCTCACAGGTTTTAGGTATGAACTGATGAGGTATAACAAAAATGAGAATATCTGCCCCATCTGCAGCTGCTCCCACATCTGGTACAGCAACCTGAGACAAACATGAAGACAGTTACTACATTCTCCCATTGAATAACAAATGTGGACAATTCTACACTATTGACATCTGCTATGTTTTTAAGGAATTTTATCTTTGTGATATTTTCAGATCTTCTTGTTGTGGTGCCAGTCATTTTAGCCTCTGCTGCATTCTGCATGCCTGATCTAAACTATGGTGATTGGGAATGAACTGTAGTGAGCCTTAGGGGATCTCTATACCTCAAGTTTATTGCACATTCATGGTTGCTCACTCCCTGAATTGTGCGGGTCCATTACATGACGTCGTCGTTGTCCAGTCATTATTCCACTATTTCCTCCCACCTATCCCGTGTTTTCCTCAAACAGAAAAAATTGAGTATTTTTCCAGATATGCGCAAATGGAGCGCCATGTCCTCCCCGTGTATTTCTCCCCTAGCGTGAATAAAGTGCTGAGTGTGGTTGTTGGGGGTGTGGTCATGATGTCATGATGTTGAAGGTGGTGACGAAGGTCTGATGGGTGTTCAGCCTCCCGCTCCTGCATCATTTTGGCTCCTCGCCATTTCAGCCTGCCTATTCGAAACAGAGCGGCGGGGCAGCAGCAAGTGGGGGGGGCGGAGGAGCGGCAGAGGGGCTGAGTGGCAGGGACTGGTCAAAAGCATGGAAGAGGGAGGTGGGGCCCGGGGAGATCGGTGGGGGGACTATCTGCATGTCAGTCCCCATCCACCAGTAATGCGCAAGGGGAGGGAAACGGGCAGAAATCCAGGAGCAAGTATTGCTGAACCTGGAGCGTATGTAATACCTCTTCATGGAAACATAACGCTATGGGAACAGCCATCTACAGAGAAGGAAGCGCGTGTAAAGAGAATCAGTTGTGATCCTGCATTTAAAATGGAAGTAGAAAGCCCCATTTTAAATGCAGGATTTTAGGCTGGTGTAGAAATCCCCTTGGTCTCATGTGCTCCCTCTCCTTCTCCATACACAAGAGGTGGAGAGTGAAAAGCTTCTGCTTTCAGTTTAGAATTTAAAATAAACCCCACTTCGGTGTCATGTACAAACCTGGGGAACTGTAGTTTGTTCTAACCAAAGTTACTTAGGCAATCATTTGAACTGGGCTATTGCCTCAGTTATACAGAATTAAATGCCAACATGGCCCCTGCATGACATGTTTAAAACAGAAACCATACTTAAGAGGTTACTTAAGAGGTTTTATTTCACTTACCACATTTGGAGGTAGCTTATGCCCTGGGAGATACTTCACATTTTCATGGTCTTCGTTAATGATTTCGGTAAGTTTCCGCCCATTGATTAACTCTTCAAATACCCATATCTTTACAGTTGGATCAAATCTGTTGGATTTATGGGTGTTTTGGCCTACGATTTTAGCAATGGCAGATCCCCTTGAAAAAACAAAAGGTGAATAATTGAAGATAAGGCCATTTGCATGACCATTCACCAGAAGGTTTGTGTAAGTATAATATATCTCAAGAGTTGGAACACAAGTTTCTTCAGTTTCACAAACCACAATAGACTTTACCTCCTATTGCAGCCTTCCCCAATCTGGTGTTCTCATGTGTTCGACTACATCTCCCAGAATCCCCCAGCCAGCTATGTTGACTGGGGGATTCTGGGAGATGTATTCCAATGTATCTGGAGGACACTAGGTTGGGGAAGGCTGTCCTATAATTTCATCAAGGGCTGCCTCATCCGACACATTATGTGCTCAGTTACAGCTACTGGAGCACAAATTACATGCATCCTTGCACACTTTTCTCAGTGAAACACACTGAATAGGCAAATAGGAAACAGCTGAGTCTCAACTTCCAGATAGTTTGCTGAGAAATTTGACAATGTAAACATCTGTATACATTTGAAATGGATGAGAGACAATCTTCTGCATTTGAGTTAGGGTGGCCACTTTCGATCACCACAAAAGCGAAAACAAATCACCAAAAAAAAAGAGGATAAAAGATGGCACATATTTGCATAAAATGTGCACATGCCAATGTATAGATGCAAATTCTGAAATATTTACTATCATTTACTTAGAAATACACAGTATAACTTTACTGCAGAAACTCCACCTGGACTAGGGTTTGGCAGTGTGAAACACAATTAGCTTTAAGCAATTTTTTAAAAAAGCTTACGGCCCTATTTGTGCAGATACCTGGATACAAAACACAGCCATACACGTGCCAGATGTAAAGGGTACAAATAGGCAGAAATCACATTTCCCCTTTAAAATGCCAGCAAGCAGTAAATAGGCATGAAATGGGCCATGTAGCCCCCACTTGCATGTCCAACTACCACTGTCCCCTGTATAGGCCTGCTAAATCACTAAGGGTGCACGCCTATGCTTGTTTAGACAGAAAAAGCCCTACAACTCCCAGCATTCCCCAGCCAGTATGGCTGACTGGGGAATGCTGGGAGTTGTAGGATATTTTTCTGTCTAAACAAGCATAGGCGTGCACCCTGACGCCTTTGGAGGCCAGGTTGGTCATGCCGCAAGGTGTAGATGATCATCTAGAGGCAGTGCCGAAATGTGCTTTCTGCACTGGTGGCGCCAACAGTTCAGTGGTTTTGGTGCCTATTAAAAATGTATCTTTTTTCTCATATCCAGTATTTCCCATCCCAATCACTAAATGCTGGACATTGCTGCCTTGGATTTTATGTGGTTGTTGATGTTTAATTTGTATTTATTGTTATATTTTGCTTTTATTTGTTCATAATATTGTTTTTATTTGTTCTTGCTACTATCAAGATCTTGGATAGTCTATAAATAGTACAGTAAATCTTTCTGATTTACACGCCACATACATATTTGTGTATCTGTGCCTGACCACAATTGGTCTAGAAAGAGCCCTCCATGTACTAATATTTCCAATACTCAAAAGGTCAAACAAACTCCACCTCCTTAAATACAGGCGTGCCCCCAAACACATTGTGTCTAGCTAGGCACAATGCCCAGGAAAAGCAAAGTCAACTACACAACACCACTCACTGTCCATCTTGGGTCATGCTAAGAAAGGCAGGAGAATTCTATAAGGAGCTGTTGTTCCAGCAAAGGACCGCAGTCAGTCGACTGAGGCCTGGTCTTTCAGAGGCCCCACCCCTACTAGATGCTGACTGCTGTTCTTAAAGTGTCTCTTTCTGCAGGCTCATGCTTCCTGCATGGCTGAGGGACAGAAGAAACTGCAGGGGAGTCATCCTCAGACTCAGATGATTGGAAAGCTATGTCTGCTGGCCAGAAAGGTATAGAAGGGAGTGTGCAGAGCTTCCCTTGAAGTGAGGTGACCAGTAACCCATCTGATCAGAGTCCTCCTTGAGGTAGTGTGGAGCCTCAGAACAAGGGGGCATGACATATACAATGGAGAATCTAGTTTAAAGACAAAAGGCAGGATCTGGGGTGGTGATGCTGAACTTTCTTCCCACCTATGGCTTACTTGCTGTAGTGGTAAAGTTGGCGTCCAGCCACTCATCATGAGAGTCCCCATAGCCATGCTATCCGCCCCCCCATCCCCGTCCCCCAGGAGAGTCCAAAAATACAGGGAGCTCCAGGGCCAACCCAAAACATTTTGCTACCTGAGCTGAAGGACAGATGGTCCCCGCTCCCATTCCATGTACAAAAGCTGACTGGACTAACAGTTGAATCATACCTCAACACTGACAATGGGACAACAGCCTCTACTGAAGCTGAATGCAACAAGCTACCGTAGGAGGTGCAGAGCAGGCCGTGTGGCACGCAGCTCTCTCCTCCAACATCTGCTGCTGCTTGAAGTGACTGCTTCACTTTGCCTAATAGTAGGGTAGGTCCTAGGCAGCTCTGTTGTTCCATATCAACAAACCAGTTCTAGCAGGTTTCATCTCTGTCATCTTGCATAAAACAAATGAGTTGTAATTGCCTACTCGAGACCAAGCCACCCCAAAATGCTTTGTATGTTGAGGTGTGTGTGTGGTAGATGATACCATCATCGCCACTAATCAACAAATCCCAGTGCTTTGACCCTACAAACCTTAGCTCCTCCACTACACCGCCATTTACCTTCCTACAATCTGTCCCTTGAGGTGATTCATTCCTCCCTCCCACCACTAGCCTCCAATACCTGGGGGGCAGACTGCATGGATATAAATGGGCATGGGGGGCTCAGCACTCCTTTACCCCCTCACAACTTTTGCTCTTTAAATTGGACCTCTGGCACTGCTTAGGCATAGCCTAATTTAAAGAAATATGCCTGATACATCACGTTTAGTTTAGCCTTCAACTGAGGGGCAGCATCCCTAAAGATGAAAGGAAATTAACTGAAAGTGACCCTGGGATTCTGGAGTAATCAGGAAAGACTTTGCAAAGTCAATAAGTGAAAAGAAGACAGCTTATGTACATTTAATTTGTATTTCTGTAAGTATATCTACAGTGTTCATGAATTTGGATGTTAAGGCTTAACAGCGAGGCTGCTAGACCACAGTTTCTTCATCCATTTCTCTCATTGGCCTATTTGTAACTATAACAAAAAGGAATTAATGAAAAAAAATCCTGAAGAAATTATAGAGGAAGCATTACTCCTTAGTATTTTAACTTACATTTCTGGGGCTTATAGCTATAGGTTGGTAAGATTTGGTTGCAGCACTTTTGACCTCAGACTAACTTATCCAACAAAACAGTCACTTATGCCAGGATTTTGAAAACGTTAAAGCACAATTCTTCATTATGTACACTACCCATCTCCAGTTATTGGCTTCTAAGAAGGGCTGTGCTGTCTAAACTGAAACTGGGTTATAGGCTAGCCAAACTACATGGTTTTCCTCACACAAGCTAATTCGTGGTATCATTGGCAAATGTTTTGTATCTATGTATGAAATATATATCCCACCCTCCAAAAAAGATTTTTCCAGGGTGTCTTTACAACACATGAAAATAAACTACAATCAACGGAAATATGTATTTTAATGTGTTCTTGTACTTATCAATATTGTTTGCTTTTTCTTATTTCTTCGTAATTGAGAATGTTGTAATACACAAAACTATCAATAAAAGTACAGCAGTATCAAAACTAACATGATAAAATACATCAAAGCAGCAGGAAATCAACCTCATAATTATTACACATTAAGCAGAGTAAGATCAAGACAACACTGCAGGTGAGTTGGGCACTTGCACAGACCAATGTGAATTGCCAGATCATCCCACCATTTCTGTGAGTGAAAGTATTGTGGCGTGTGTGTGTGCTTGTAACAAATCTCACGTAACAGCTTACATGTAACTTGTGTCATGGTGAACATACTAGTTCTTGAGGTGTACACCTTCTTCTACACTTTATGTAGAAGCTTTCTGGTAGGCTGACAGTGCAATCTGATACATATTTTCTTAAAATGCAAGTCTTGTTAAGTTCTGGGCTTAGTCCCAGAAAACTTGGTGTAGGATTTCTATGATTCCATGATTCCAGCCTAAATATCTGAAAAAGTCCTTAAGAATAAGATCAGTTTCATTAGCTGTTTTTAAATATGTGCATAATAGCCAAGGGAAATTTCTGTTTGCAGCTTGACAATTTCAGGTATGGGAGTTTGATTTGGGTTTAAATTGTTTATTTGTTTAATCACATCTTGGAAAATTAGGAAACCTCCAGTAGTAAAAGATCTCATAATTAACAATCTCTTCAAACATAATTAATGAGCTCTTCAAACAATTTTTGATCTAGTAGCAAGTCAGTAACGTATCACTTGATCAGGAAAGTCCTAACTTTCTGTTCCAAGGTTTTGTAGTCTTAAGAAGCGCAGCACTAATTTCACAGTTGCAGCAAATGTTTCTTTTTCATAATTGACATGAAAAAAGGATTTGCTGCAACTGTGTAAGTAGTGTTGTGCTTCATAGACTACACAACCTTGGAACAGAAAGTTAGGTTATCCAAATACAGGCAAGGCCATTTGCATCTAAACAACACCTTTATCTCATTTGCTTTCCAGAAGCTAACCTCTTAAAGATCCACAGGAAAGTTGTGCATTTCTGGTCTTTTTTTTTAAAAAAAGGGGGACAATGGAACCTGCTCATTTTTTTTTTTAACATAAATGGGAAAAATGTTTTCATATTAATCTTTAATACAATAACATTTAAGATTAGGGCACGTAGCATAGCTCCCCCAGTCTTCACTACAAGGTCAATATGAAACACCAGTTAACACAGATAAAACTACCCATTAAGATTCTTCAAAGTTTTTCACACTTAGCCACACTAATTAAAGCAGGGGTGGGCCACAAGCAGCCCTGGCCCTAATTTCAAAAGCTCTCTGCAGGTGAACAGTTCAGACCTCTGGCAGGAATGATCTGTCCTCCCCTGGGAGCTTGTTGGGTGAAAAGGAAGAAAAAGAGAAGTTGGGTGTTAGAAAGCAAGAGGAAAGGGGGAGACAGGAAGAGAGAGAGAGAAAAGGGAAGCCCAACCCATTTGTGTCTCTGGCTCCACCTACCTTTGGCTTCAGCCTTGCCCACCACTGGCATGGAGCCCTGATAGATTACCCAAGGGAATGTGGCCCTCTACAGAGGAAATACACCCCCTCCTGGATTAAAGAATAATAACCTCTTAGTGTGGGGATTTGGCTCTATGTCAGTGACTGTGAGTGAACAAGGGGATAGTGGTTATTCCTCGCTGGATCATCACTCGCTCGCTGGATCGTCACCTTGTTGTGGTGAGTGGGCTTGTGTGTTCCACTGAACCCTGTGAGCGAAGCCATCGGGAGTCATGTACTCCCAGCAGGGTCACCCATGGCGGTAAGGTCAAGGGGGAGGAACCAGACAAAGAACGATCCAAGAAAGCCCTCAACGGCAGAACAGGTGGAAGATAACAAGGTGTATGTTACAATGGCTGTGAAGGCGGATGAAGGCTGCAGCAGATAAAGGACTACCAATCGTCATGTTGCTCATGCCATTGGGTTAGAGCCTTTTTCTGTGAAGACTGTGTGTTGATCATTGTGCACTGATCTCCACACATAAAACAAATTCACACACAGGTGTCTTCCAATCCAAACAAACTCAAACAACCAAAAGCCCCATGGCGATCGGCGAATGGCAACAGGGGCAGGACTGTGAAATCCGGAAGCCCCTAGTCATGGACTGGCACATGGGTGGTGGATACAGATTCAGTCATCCTGACTCAAGGACCGAGGCAGTTGAGTAGTTCAGCAGCTGTATCCACAACTGAGCAGTCCTATTCAGGATCCACTCTGCTCACCCTGTATGAGGAGGGGGCTAGAAAAGATGCCCTAAACATAATCTGCCTCATCTGCTCCCTGACTGGATTACCGCATCCAGTGGGGTCACCACTTAGCGGTCGCAAAAGACAAATGAACTTTGGAACATGGAATATACGGACACTGCTGGACAATACAGACAGTGAATGCCCTGAATGCAGGACTGCCATCATTGCAAGGGAGCTGAGATGTTTTAACATTGACATAGCAGCACTCCAAGAAACCTGAAGAGCAGGAGAGGGACAACTGAAGGAAGAAAAAGGAGGTTATACCTTCTTCTGGAAAGGACTGCCTGAACAAGAACGATGACTACATGGAGTAGGATTTGCTATTAAAAATGATCTTATGAAGCTCTTGTCAGAAGTTCCTACTGGCATTAACGAACGACTCTCAACCCTTCGAATAAAACTCACCCAAAACCAGCAGGCAACTATTTTAAGTACTTATGCACCAACATTAGATGCTGATGAAGACATCAAAGAAATTTTTTACTCCCAGCTGGACACCATCTTATCAGAGATACCTAAGGAGGACAAAATTATCCTCCTGGGCGATTTTAATGCAAGAGTTGGGCGTGATTTTGATCTGTGACCGGGGACCATTGGGAAAGAAGGAGCCGGCAAGAGCAACCAGAATGGAATTCTACTTCTGACTAAATGTGCAGAGCATAATCTTGTTATTACCAACACACTCTTTCACCAGAAAAATAAATTTAAAACATCATGGAAGCACCCTCGGTTGAAGCACTGGCATCTCCTAGATTATGTAATTGTTTGTGCCAGAGATCACTGCAATGTACTCCTCACCAGAGCCATGACAAATACTGACGACAGCTGGACAGACCACAATTAATTCATTCCACGATGGCCATTAAGATTGTTCCTCACCGTAGGCTCCAAGGAAGAAAACTAAGATGTAAAATCAACACCCAAGCCCTTCAAGATCCTATTAAGCGAGGCTGCTTTCAAACAACTCTCAAGGAACACCTACCTATGGAAACCCCTGAAAATGTTGAGGAACACTGGAATAAACTGAAGACCTCCATTATCGCAGCCTGTGAACAAACTATCAGATACCAAACTAAGAAACATCAGGATTGGTTCGATGAGAATGATAGGGAGATTTAGCATATTATTGATAAGAAAAGGAAAGCCTTCCAAATATGGCAAAAAGACATCAACTGTGCCGCTAAGAAAAAAATCCAAGCCAGTGCAAAGGCTGAGGTCCAAAGAAGAACTAGAGAACTTAAGAACACCTGGTGGATAAAGAAAGCTCAAGAAATCCAGCATTTTGCAGATGCCCATGATGTATGGGGCTTTTTTAATGCCACAACGGCCATCTACGGACCAACAAATCACGGTACAAACCCCCTGCGCTCAATAGATGGTGCCAAACTCCTAATGGTCAAAGAGTCTATTGCACTGCGTTGGAAAAGCATTACCACAATCTCCTTAACCGTAACTCTATTGTGGCTGATGAGGTCTTCTTGCAAATCCCACAAAAACAAACCAGAGATGAGCTTGCAGTATCCCCTAGTTTGGAGGAAGTCAGTAAAGCCATCAACCAAATGAAAAATAACAAAGCTAGTGTACCCGATGGGATCCCTGTTGAAGTCTTTAAAGAAGGTGGGCCTGAAGCTACATGACAGCTTCACAAGCTCATCGGAAAAATCTGGATGAAGGAGGAGATCTCAGCAGACTTCAGGGATGTCATAATTATCACTCTCTTCAAAAAGGGTGATAGAACAGATTGTGGAAACTATCGAGGCATCTCCCTTCTAGCTACGGCAGATAAAATCCTGGCAAGGATCCTCGCAAACTGCCTTCTACCTATCTCAGAAGACATCCTCCCTGAATCCCAAAATGGCTTCCACCCCTCCAGGGAGACAGTGGTTATGATCTTCACCACATGACAGCTCCAAGAAAAACACAGGGAGCAAAACCAACCTCTGTACATGGCGTTTATTGATCTGACTAAGGCCTTCGACATTGTAAACCAAACTGCTCTCTGGGCCATCCTTTTGAAAACCGGATACCCTAATAAATTTGTGAACATCTTGCGGCTCCTCCATGACGACATGATGGCAACAATCTTGGATAACAATGGCTCTCAAAGTGATCCATTCAAAGTGGGATCAGGCATTAAACAGGGATGCGTTATTGCTCCAACTTTATTCGCTATCTTCATCGCTATGATTCTACACCTTGTTGAAGGGAAACTTCCCACTGGTGTAGAAATCATATATCGAACAGATGGAAAACTTTTTAATTTCAGTAGGCTGAAAGTAAAAAGTAAAGTAATTACAACCTCTGTCACAGAACTTCAATATGCTGATAACGTAATCTGCGCACATTCAGAGGAAGCTCTCCAAACTATCCTAAACATCTTTGCAGAAGCATATGAAAACCTCGGCCTCTCGCTTAACATCAAAAAAACCAAAGTGCTTTACCAGCAAGCACAAACCAACCCCTCTGTAGTGCCATCAATCCAGCTTAACGTTGTGATGCTCGAAAATGTTGATCACTTTTCTTATCTTGGCAGCCATCTCTCCACAAAAGCCGACACAATGCTGAAATTCAGCATCGCCTGAGCTCTGCGAGTGTTGCATTCTCCCGAATGAAATGTAGTGTTTGAGGATCGGGACATTCACAGGGAGACCAAAATGCTTGTTTACAAAGCCATTGTACTACCGACCTTACTGTATGCCTGTGAAACATGGACCATCTATAAACGCCACCTCCAACTTCTCGAAAGATTTAATCAACGCTGCCTCCGAAAAATTCTGCGAATTACTTGGGAAGACAGACGGACTAATGTCAGCATACTGGAAGAAGCAAAGACCACCAGCACTGAAACAATGATTCTCCAACATCAACTTCGGTGGACCGGCCATGTTGTTCAAATGCCTGATCGTCGTCTTCCAAAGCATCTATTTTATTCCCAACTTATGAATGGAAAATGGGATATTGGTGGACAGCAAAAGAGATTTAAAGATGTTCTTAAAGCTAATCTACAAAAATATGACATAAGCGTTGAGAACTGGGAAGCTCTAACCCATGAGTGTTCCAACTGGAGGTCAGCTTATATTAAAGGTGCTATGGACTTTGAAGAAGCACGAGTACAGGGCGAAAGGGTGAAACGAGCTCAGCGGAAGGCACGTCAAGCAAATCCTCACTGGAAACCTATGTCCTCACTGTGGGAGGCTGTGTGGATCCAGAACTGGCTTTCACAGCCACCTGCAGACCCGCTGCTAAGACTCTACCCCTGGAAGACAATCTTACTCGGTCACGAGTGATCGCCATGAGTGGTTATTCTTAGCTAACTCATCTGGAATACGGCCTTGAAAACTATTTACCGTGGCCTTCTCTTAATATGATTGCTGTTTTTGCTGTTGTTGTTGAATTTATTGATATTTTATTGTGTTTGTTTTTATCACTTTTAATATTTTAACTGTTTTTATGTATTTTATTGCTGTGAGCTGCCTTGGGAGGGCTTCGGCCCAGAAAGGCGGCCAAGGAAATTTTTAAATTAAAAAATATATAAATAAATAATATGAGGGTGTAGTAAGGTGGGCAAGTATACTACTTCACAGAGGACAGTCCTCTATTTGAAGGCCTCCTCTGTTTGAAGGGCTGTCCAGTCTAAGACTGGTTTAAAGGGTAAAGAACTATCAGAAGGGCGAGCAGGGAGAGGCCTCACAGTTGCGCATCCACAGTTAGCGCCTGGAGAGTAGACTGAGCAGGTGGCACAGGTCACCTGATCACAATCTTTCCCACTATGTAGTGATGCACTGTATTTCCATTTAAATGATAGTAATTATTTCTGAAACTGCATCTATACATATACAGTAGCATATGGACAGTTTATGCAAATCTGTGTCCTCTTTTGTCCCCTTTTTGGTAATGTATTTCCTTTTTTGTGGGGCAGTGTGTAAGTGGTCACCCTGAGGTGTGATCTTGAACTGCCCTAAAATCAGGCCCATACATGAGACATTTAGGGTGCAATCCTATGCATGTTTAGACAGAGAAAAGGCCTACAATTCCCAGCATGCCCCAGCCAGCCATGCTGTAAAATACAGCCATACATCTGTAAAAAGATACATTAAAAAATTGCTAACCGACCAGCTAATAGCTGTACCACAGCTAGTAACAAGAAACAGCAAAACTGTAATCTGAGAGTTAAACCAGACCAGGAGCAAAGTTTCTGAATCTGAAACTAGGAAAAATAAAGGTCACAAGATCTGAATAAGGAAACCCTCCAGCTGAGAAGAGCTATTGAGAAACCGACGTCTCTGTGTGAGAGGTTGTCTTGTTTTGAAAAGATTGCTGAATACTGAACTTTAACATCTGTTTTGGTGGCTTAAAGAATGTGACTCTGACTGCAAGATATGGCAGATACGGCTTGGTGTTTCATGTCAGTACCTCAGCTTCAGAAACATAAACATTCCCTCTCCCTCATTGTACTCTGAGGGACTTGAGCTTGAAGCCATCACGTGAACCATATAGCAGCATTCTCCGGGCAGTGAGGTCAAGCTGCTACTTTTGTGAAGGCTTTCAAAACAATAATTTTGTATGCGTACAATACAATCCACAGTTGTTACCTCTTTCTTGCAGGGGTTGCAGACATCGTTTTCTGAAGGTAGCTCTTCTGTTACAAAGACATCACACACTTTCAGCACCAAAACTATATTTTGTCGCTAAGAAAATGTTTATTCCATGAGATAGCGCCACAGTTGCTACTGTGAGTGCTGTGCGTGTGTGAAGAAAATGGCCATGCAAGTGGCATTAGTGATCAAAATGGTGCAACTCCCTTCTCCCTGCCATTTTGTGACCTTTAAAAAAGTTACATTTTTAAATTACTTCAAAAGGAAGGTGCTTCTCTCTGCTATATCATCTCATGTCACCTATTTATTTGTATACCAGTTTTCCACAAAATTGTGCCCAAAGTGTCTCACAACATAACAGATGAACAGCAGTAAATATAATTTTCAACATAACAACAATAAACATAACCATATAAAAAAATACAATAGTAACAATTACAAACAGCAATAATGTTGGCAGATAAATACAGAACAGACATACCAAGACATACAATATCCAATAAAACAGTGTGAATAAACTAGTCTGATCGAACAGCTGAGCACTAAACGGGAGAGAAGCATAGCACAGAAATATAAGCAAGACTCCCTATGAAGATAAACAGATCTCCATTCCACATGAGCTCTCTACAATTAGCCTACGAACACTGGCTGGCAACCACACCTCCCGCTTGTGGCAGCCCGCCACCCAGCTCTCACCTGGGTCTCCTCTCGCAGTCCCTTCCGCATTTCCCACCTGGAGAGGTAAAGATCGGCAGTCCTCCTTCAAGCCCCACATGCCCACAAAGTTGTATTGATATTACTCAGTCCCTCCCCACTAAATATTACTCCTTCCAACACTAGTCTTCAAGCTGCAAGCTTTATTAGACTCTAAGGTGGGGTGAGGCAGGTGGAAATGCTCAGCCCCACTCCACCAGACACTCCTATCACTGGAATGCATGAACACTCATGTTGCTCTTTAAAGGCAAGAAAGCAAACAGAGTCGTGAACATAAGCAAGGCTTCCCTTTCTTCCCACAGCTGTGCCCTACTTTTAAAAGAGAAGTTGCTTCTTTTGTTTTAAAAGGTTTTTGCAAGTTGTTTACCCTTCTTTAAAGCACACATCTCTTCTGGTTTAAAGCAACCCGCTCCACCTTCCTGATCCAATATCCGTGGGTGAGTGATACCGTTTCTTTACAGCAGGACTGCACAACTTGTGCAGCCCACAAGGCATGTATGGTGGCTTGCCAGGGGCTCTATCGGAGCAGCTGCAGAACAAAAGGCCCAGGCCCCAAATCCAGCATTATGGGGATCCCAATCCAGAGTTCCCCAGAAGACCCCCCGCTGCCCCTCCCCCCCCCAATTGTTTGGTGCTTTCCCGGCTTTTGTGCAGTTTTTTCCCCCATTCTAGAAGATTGAAATGCCTCTCCGAAGGTTTAGTTATTGGCAGCGAGAGCTTTAAGCTACAATATGCTGATATCTTTGGGGTTGGGCCTCATCCCTTTTGCCTTTGGCTGAGCCCACCACTGGAATATAGCCCCTGAGAGCTTCTCCAAAATAGAATGTTGTCCCCAGGCTGAAAGAGGTTCTGCACTGCTGGGCTTGATAAACCTCCTGTCTTTGCCACCTGCCTGGGAATGCAAAAACAAGGAGTTTCCCCAGTGCCTGGCAGGTCACAATGCCTTGTTCCATAGGTGGGTCACGTGTTGTCCAGATCTGCTTTACAGGGGCCTGTGTGGTTATTGCACCAAGGTAGGCATTTGCTTTCTTTATTCATGCAAAAGAAAAAAAAGGGCCAGGTTTGATGGAGTCCTCTACAAGGTGCCTTCTGCCGGCATAGGGTGGCCGCCAGGTGTCTTACTTTACATAGGACAGTCCTCTGTTTTAGAGAGCTGATAGAAAACAGTCCTCTGTTTGAAGATCTGCCCAGGCCAGGTCTGGTTTAAAGGTAAGGATCCATAAGGAGGGAGAGCAGGGGCACTGGCATTGTCCATCAACAGTTAGCATCTGAACAGTAGGCTGAGCAGGCGCAAAGGTCACCTGGTCAGTCTTCTCCACGATGCTGACAAATATTGTATTTCTATTTAAATTATTATTTCTAAATGTGTATCTATGCATATAAATTTGCATATGCAAATATTATGCAAATTGGCACCCTCTTTTGTCCTCTTTTTGGGTGAGGCATTTCCTCTTTTTTGGCGAAGTTGAAGTGGCCACCCTACTCCCTGGTGACCTCCAAAGCTTGCCAGGGAGCAGATGGGCCAGGCAACAGAGGCAACAAGCACAGATGCTCAAAGCAGCACAGTTCAAACTGCAGCTCTATAAACAGATGCACCAAGCCTATCCCCAATGCTCTGGACCCCACTCCAACAGGTACACTGGTGGTAGAGCCCCAAAGCATCGGGGATAAGGAAGATAGCAATAGGTGCACATGTGTGACCCGGTGCTTCTCTTCACAGCACTGGGCCATTAAAAATGTGCTGTGTGAAGAAGTACTTCATTTCGTCTGCGCTGAATCTCCCACCACTCATATTCACTGGGTGATCCCACGTTCTAGTATAATAAAAACATCTCCCTATCCACTTTGTCCACACCGCGCATAATTTTGTACACCTCTATCGTGTCCCCTCTTACTCATCTTTCTTCTAAGCTAAAATTGCCTGTTCTCTGAAGGAACTGTAGCCATGTGCCTGCAACTAGCTGGCAAACCAAGAGAAACAGAAGGTCCATATCGGCTCTTCGGTGTATTGTGGGTTGGAGTCTGCCTGCTTTTCTGATGAGGAGGTCTGTGTGGGTGGGCTTCGTGGGTGCAGCAGACGGACAGATTTTCACGTGAAAATCTGTCCATATGCTCCTTGAATAAGGCGTTGGTGCTGCGCACCCCCGCTGCATCATGTGATCTCCCACCATCTTGCTCCATTTCCTTCTCTCCCTCCTTTTCAGTCATTACAGAGCTACACATTTTGCGCAACTGATCTAAACTGGGGTCTTGTGGTGTCCCTGGCTATCATCCTGCCCCTCATCATCAGCCTTTTCTTCTTTCACTTAAATGTGTTTTAACACTGAACTTGCACCTATGTACCCATTCACCGTGGGTCCATTACAACTCTGCCATGAAAACAGAACAGGAGTTAATAAGGTAAAAACAAAAACACAACACTTCCCAGGTTTCCTTTGCTTAATCCTGACATCAACCCTCAAAATCCAAGCCAGAAAGATTCCCAAACTTCGATTATGGGGCATCTCCAAGGTCAAGTAGTTCTATAAGCTGCATGACAAGTGCACTGAGATGTACAGCCATAATGGAATTTGTGTAGCAGTATAGTATTTTTATTCAAGATTGTTCTTGTCAAAGCAGAACAAAGCACTTTTCACTGATGTAGATCTCTAAGAGAGTGCCCAAACTGGATGTTAAGATAATAGAGATCTCTGTTGGAAGACACTGCTTTTTGAACTTACTTTCGCATTCTTTCAAATCTTTATGTAAACCTGAGCATAGTAAACAGGCAATATGCATGAAAGGAACAGACTAGGGAGGACTGGGAAAAGAATGGTCTGATTAGTATAAACAGTGGGTTGTATCCAATGCTAATCTAACATAAATCCCAATTACTTCAATGGGTCTGCTCTAAGTAGGTGTAACACTGGATACTTTTCCATTGGTTCCAGTAATAGTTTTAGTTGGTCCTAATGACTTTCAGCTGGCCCTATGTAAAGGTCTTATTGTGTGTGTGGGGGGGAGGCTGAGTAATTAATTAATTCTTCCCTTACTGATACCCAGCCACCATCTGATAGACACCTTGACCAACACTTACAGATTTGTACACATTATGAATTAGTTATCAAACCCTCATGCTGGTTTCACTGCAGGACTGATCTCACAGTGTTTAAAAGAACCTAAGAAGAGCCCTGTTGGATCCAACCAAAGGCCTATCTTGTCCACTTTCCTGTTTCTCACAGTGGCCAACCAGATGCCTATGGGCTGTTGTTCCCCAGCAACTGGGTACTGAAAGGCATGCTGCCTCTGATCCTGGAGGTTGTGTGTGTGTGTGTGTGTGTGTGTGTATATATATATATATAATGACTAGTGGCCATTATGACTAATAATTCATGAAGGATAGCCTTATTCTCCATGAATTTGTCTCAACAACTTTTAAAGCCATCCAAGTTCATGGCCATCACTACACCTTCCATAAGTAAATTATGCACTGGGTCAAGAAGTACTTCCTTTTGTCTGCCCTGAATCTCCCACCACTCAGATTCACTGGATGACCCCAAGTTCTAGTATTATGAGAGGCCCATCCACTTTCTCCACACCGTGCATAATTTCATACACCTTTGTCATGCCCCCACTTACTCTCCTTTTTTCTAAACTAAAAAGCCCCAAATATTGTAACGTTTCCTCATAAGGGAGTTGCTCCAGCCCCTCGATCATTTTGGTTGCCCTTTTCTGCACCTTTTCCAGCTGTGCAATATCCTTTCTGAGATGCAGTGACCAGAACGGTACACTATTCAAAGTGTGGTCACACTAGAGTTGCATAAAGGAATTCATCTTTTTCACAGTTGCCGCACACTGGCTCGACTTTTTAATTGAGCAATTCACCACAACCTCAAGATCCCTTTCCTGGTCAGTTGCCCACCAGCTCAGACCCCATCAGCATATATATGAAGTTAGGGTTGTTGTTTTTTTGCCCCAACGTGCATCACTTTACATGTACTAATGATGAATTGCATTTGGTATTTTATTGTCCATTCACCAGTTTGGACAGATCCTTTTGGAGCTGTTTGCCATCCCTTTTTGCTTTTACCACCTTGAATAATTGGCGTCATCCCAAAACTTGGTCACCTCATTGCTCAACCCTGACTCCAGATCATTTGTGAACAAGTTAAAAACACCTGTCCCAATATAAATCCGTGGGGGGACCCCACTTCTTACATGCCTCCATTGCAAGTAGTGTCCCTTTATTCCTGCTCTCTGCTTCCTGATCTTTAACTAATTACTGATCCATATGTACAACAATAACCCCATCCTAAACACAGTTCTGGGAAATTAAGCCCAATTTTATTTCAGAGAAAAAACAATGTGTTCTAATGGATTGCATGTCACAGTACAAGCAGTTCCCCATTTTCCTGAGTACTTTTTTTTCAGGGAGCTCAGTATGTCACTGGATCTATACCTCTTGAGGTCATGCCTCTTGCCAGTTGATGTTCCACTGGGTTTTGGCAGCCTGGTGCCCTCCAGATGTTTTGGACTACAACTCCCATATCCTATACACACACACATACACACACAAAATGAGAAGATCCTCCTCCATAAAGCACTCTGAAGCTGCAGTTCTAAACACTCTGAGCTTTTCTAGCCAAGGCTTTTAATCCACTGTATCTACTTCCAATTTTGTCACAGAATTAAGATCAGTTCTGTAGACAAAGAGCTTTTCCTTTCCTGCCTTTCCACTACATAACCTCTAGGTGTGGTATAGCAGAATAAAACAATTACACTAGTAGGGACTAGTGCACTTTGTTTCAGTATTAAAAAACATACCGCATTTTCCCCATTCCAAAACTGCTGCAAAAGTGCTCTTAAAAAACAGACGTGAAAGCACCAGTAAACAACCATGAGTGATGAACGACAAACAGACAATAAAAGCCTCATATACAAAAGCCCAATATCCCATTGGACACAGTAGGATTTACAGTGAACATATATAGGTTTGCTAGAATCCTTGGGGATTTAAAGCGTTACTCCTCAGATTAAACGTTTATTTTATAGAGAAGCCTTAACCAAATATAAAAAAAGGTAAAGGTGTCCCCAACCAGTCGTGTCCGACTCTAGGGTGCAGTGCTCATCCCCGTTTCTAAGCCGAAGAGCCAGTGCTGTCCGAAGACGCTTCTGTGGTCATGTGGCCAGCATGACTGAAAACCGAGGTGCACGGAACGCTGTTACCTTTCCCGCAGAGGCGGTACCTATTTATCTACTTGCAATTTCTTGCTTTCGAACTGCTAGGTTGGCAGAAGCTGGGACTGAAGACGGGAGCTCACTCCATCACGCAGCACTCGGGTCTCAAACTGCTGACCTGTCGACCTTCCAGTCTGCAGTTCAGCATCTTAACCACTAAGCCACCGCGGCCCTCCAAACGTTTGGGACTACAGCTCCCATCACCCCTGACAATTGGCCATGCTGGCTGGGGCTGATGGGAGTTGAACTCCAAAACATCTGGAGGGCACCAGGTTGGGGAAGGTTGTTATAGACTAACCACTTATTTCAGAAATCTCAGCCCCATAGAACATAATGGATGTCCCATTGTTCACACCCCTTCAGGTCTATGGTGATACTTCATAAAGCAGATTTCATGGTGTCTTATTACAACCCTTTCATTTTATTTCCCCCTTCCCACCTTTTTTTGAGAAATCCTGTATCACTGTGTTTGAGTTGCCCTCCTTTTTTCCAGCCTGTCTCTGGATTTACTGCACTATTAAATCAGAAGAGAAAGCAATATGTTTCTCCCCATCCCATTCAAACCCTTTGGGTTTAGTTTTCCAGGAAACATTACATAAAAATGCTTCCATCAGATTACAGTTTGGATGCCAGTTCCCTGGGGCATCCGGTGCGAACCCTTTTTGGCAGCCTTCTCCAATCTGGTCCCCTCCAGATGCGTTGGACTACAATACCCCCAAACCCAAGCTAGCTATGGGGATTGTAGTCCATTACATCTGGGGGGCACCAACTTGGGGAAAGCTTCTGCAGGATGCACTTCTGCTGATTTCTCATCAAGCCTACAAAATCAGGACCACGTCTATCTACCACCACTCCTTAAATTGGTGAGCTACCATATGGCTGGCTGGGGCTGATGGAAGGGAAGTCCAACATAATTGGAGGGCACCAGGGTGGGAAAGGCTGTTCTATAAAACGGGGCGGGGGGGAGTCCTTCCTCTTTCTTTCTTTCTTTCTTTCTTTGGCTCAGGTGTGTGATGACGGATAGGAAAGAGAAGACGGGGGCTGCCTGCAAGGGGCCCAGGAAAGGAACGGAGCACGTCGGAAAATTCCCCCCAGCCCGATATCCTCGCCCGAGGGGGCAGGAGGGGCTATACGACGAGCGTTCGCCAAGCTGGTGCCCTCCAGATTTGTTGGACTACAACGCCCATAGCCCCCGCTCATTGGCCATGCTGGCTGGGGCTGACGGGACTTGGAGTCCAACACATCTGGAGTGCCCGCCGCATAGCCCCTCCTGCCGCCTCGCTCTTTCTCCCTCTCGCTTCGGGGGAAGAGACGAGAGGCGGCTCGGCGAGCCCCCCCCCCGAGTTCTCGGGAAGCGGCGCCTTCGGAGGGTCTCAACAGGTCCATGTGCCCCCGCCCGCGGGGTGCTCCGGGCTCCGTCGGTCCTCACCAGTTCCCGGAGCCGATGATGCAGGCTCTCATGGGCGGCATGACGGCGGCTCCCGATCCGCGGCTGCACGGGCGGCGGCAGATGCCCCCTGCGGCGTCGCTGGGCGGCGGCGGCGGCGGCGGCACCCCTCCTCGGCTTGGAGCGTCCCGCAGGCTGGGGAAGCGGGTCGACACTCCCCAGCGGACGAGCGCCGCCTGTCTCCGGCGATCCAGCCCGCGGGTGGGAGGGTGGCAGCCCTGAAGGCCAATGAGAGGAGGAGGAGAGTGAGTTCAGCAGAGAGAGCGCCAAGGGGGGGGCTCCGCTCCCCCCGTGGGTAAAGGGGGGCAAGGAGGCCCGTTGGGGTGGGAGGGCAAGACGCGGGGGAGAGCAGAACGTCAGGCGCAAGCAACTGGAGGCAGCGTCTGTTAAAAATCAACCCCCCCCCCGTTTTTTTAATGAATTAATTTTGTTACTGCGTTTACATCCCGCCTTTTTTTCCTTTACAAGGAGCCCAAGGCGACTTCCATGGTCCTTCTCCTTTCCCTTCTTATCCTCACAACAGCCCTGCGAGGTAGGTTAGGCTGAGAGTCAGTGGCTGGACCAAGGCCACCCAGTGAGTTTCACGGATCATAGAATCGCAGAATAGTAGGGCTGGAAGGGGCCCACCAGGCCATCGAGTCCAACCCCCTGCTCAGTGCAGGAATCCAAGTCAGAGCATCCCTGACAGATGGCTGTCCAGCCTCGTCTTCAATGCCTCCAGTGTGGGACAGCCCGCTGCCTCAGTGGGCTCAGTGGGAACTAGAACCCGGATCTCCCGAATTCCAGACCAACACTCTAACCACTACACCACACTAGCGCTGGCTCACTATTATTTTCACTGGCTGTGTGATTCCCCCCCCCCCCATGTGCGGATTCGATTAACCCCAGCAGCCGGGTGTTCTTGGCTTGCCTGAGGAGAGACAGGGCTGTTGAGGAGGAGGCCGGTGCCCGCAGCAAAAGAACAAGAAAAAACTAGGGCCTTCTCTCCTGGGAGGGCGCTGACACTGCTGGCAGGTCTGTTCCGAAGGACTGAGCTCAACGAACTCCCTCTCCTGTAGAGCAGCACACCACACGCTGGTTGGCTTTTTCCCCTCTTCCAGTCCTGCCCAGGGTAGCAGTAGCAGCAGCAGGCAGGAAACATGATCGTATTTGCAGAGGGTATTGAAAAAGAGGGAGCGCTGCCTTGTGATGAACCCGGTCGGCATCCCACTTCGGGCTCTGGGAAACAGATCGTGCAGGGTTGGGGGGTTGCTGCATTTGTGAGGGCAAGCTATTGTTTCAGAAAACTCCCTTTGACCCACAGCAGCAGTGTGGGATGACAAGAAATATGTGTGTACGCACCAACCTTTCCCAACATGCTGCCCTCTAGAAGTTGTGGGCTACAATTCCCATCAGCCCTAGCCATCATGGCTAACGGCCAGGGATGACAGGAGTGTTAATCTGGAGGGCGCCAGGTTGAGGAAGTCTGATGTACAGGATGGGACAGGATGGGACACGATGTTCCTCTCAGACCAGTTTCTTATCCAAAATATTGTCTGTTCCCAGCTGTGGATTTGGTCTATAGCAGATGCTAAAAGATAAGAAGGTTATCCCTTTGACATGGAGCAACCCCTTGTATGCCTCCTTTTGGAGAAAGAACAGGGTGTAAATATGACAGGTAGACAGAAAGAGAGACAGATCACGCATTAGGGCAGCCATTCCCAACCTGGCACCCTCCAGATGTTTTGGACTACAACTTCCAGCATTCTTGACCATTGGCCTTGCTGGCTGGGGCTGATGGGAGTTGAAGTCCAAAGCATCTGAAGGGCACCAGGCTGGGGAAAGCTATATTAGGGTGTTTCTACACATGTCAAACAACCAAACTTACTGAGAGGATTCCGGGTGACTGTGCTCTAGAAAGTACTGAGGTGTTGCAAGTACCGGTGAGAGAGCAAATAGGCTTCAATTAGCTAAATTAATGCTGACTCCATGCAGCTTTTCCACCAAAGCTCTCTGAGCCAATCTAGTATGGTGCAGGTAACCTAGATACTGGGGAGTGCAAGCTGGTGTAGTGGAGCTCAGCTCACCAAGGTAAACTTTCTGCTTACCTAGAAGCTAGGGCTAAAATACCTTCTGAATTGTAATCTTTACATTTCTTTTATTTTCAGCTGCAAAGATTCTCATTCCAAGGATATTAGCAACTCAAGCATAATCCCAGATCCCATAATCCCAGATTTTTGAACACTGACTTCCAAACTTAAATAGGAGGATAGTATATACATTCGAAATCTGTGTTGCTTAGAACTTGAAAAGATCAATATTTCCAGAATATGTTTTGTAAAGTATGGATTCAACTAAAAACATTCTGAATTTCGACAAACTGTCAGATGTGATTTAAAGGAAATACTAATTTTAAGACCTTAATGTAATCTAGGTTATGTGCCCCAGTCACTATTTGGGCCAAAAAATAAACAGGTCTGTTTTATGGCCAGTCTACTGAACTTTGGTTCTTTGATCACTGAAGAATTTCTGCCTGCGACACAGTGGATGTGATGACAGGCAGATTGCACAATGCCTGTACACATAATCCCTGGGTTCAGGGTCCTTCTGGAGCAGAAGGAGTGAGTCACATGGAAGAAGCTGAAAAAAGAGTTAAGTCTCCCCAGTCATTCTTTCCATTCAGGTGAAAATGGTAGGATTAGTTTGAATTATGGAGGATCTGTCTATCAACAATTATTAGCCACAATAGTTCAACCTGGAACCTCCATCTTCAGACAGTTTACTTCTGATTGCCAGATGTATTTTGGAACAAACAACAGGGAATGGCAATTTCCATCACACCCTGATTGTGAACATCTTGTGCTCGTCTGGCTTGCCACTGCTGGAAACAGAAGGAAGGTCAAAAAATGGACCTTTGATCTGAAGCAGCAAGGCCATTTATTGCATTCTTACATGTTTAAACTTGTGAAAATGTGAAGTAACCCAGTCTTCCCTAACACGGTGTCCTCCAGACATTGTGGACTACAACTCCCATCAACTTCATCTAGCACAACCAATAGTCAGGGCTGATGGCAGTTGTAGTCCAAAACATCTGAAGGGCACCATGTTGGGGAAGGCTGAAGTAAGCGGTGTTTCCATGCAGCAATTTGTTGGCAAAGGTCATATGCTGCTGAAGTGACAGCACATTGCCTAGGCCCTATGGGTTGGATCCAGAGTACCTGTGAGCAGAACTCTGCTCATGGGATACCCTGCTGGAAGAAGGGGGGAGGCAATTTTGCCAATCCCCCCTTCCACCCCCAAAAGCTGTTCCATAGGGTTCGGGGGCCCTCCCAAACAGTGTGGGGGGATGGTTCTGAGGACTACAGGGGAAATGGGGAATTGGTTGAAGTGGTCTCCCTGCTCCCCCTCCCACTTTCTCTAGAGGGCAACCTGCACTGGATCTTCATCTGTTCCACAAATGGAAGGAGGCCTTTCATGCGCAGAATGGCAAGTCTGAATCCATCGCTATGTCTTTGGATACCACCATGCATTTTAACAGAAGCTTCCTTTTTATCATTAAAGCCATGCAGTGTCACCTCACCGTTATATATTAAAACTAAATAAAATAAATAAATACAAAAATAAACTGAAATCCTGAATTAATCTTAGGCTAGCAGAAGCAGTACTAACAGCACAATCCTTGCATGTCTACACAGAAGTAAACCTATTGAGCTCAATGCAGCTTACTCCCAGGAAAGAGGGTGTAGGATTACAGCTTAAAAATAGGCAGCTGTTTTAAATACCAAGCATTAAATGCCTGGACAAATGAAAATGTCTCCACTTGCATCCCCCCCCCCTCCAAAAAGACTTGGCGCCTAATGAATGTCTTGGGGGAGGGAATCCCACAGGTATGTGTGTATTGGGAGAGCATGAGCACTACAATGTGAATGATTTTTTGTGAAAACTTTTTTTAAAGTCTCAGACTAATGTGGGAACAGGATGGACTGAATTTAAGATCGGAGAAGTGGAAAAGTGAGTGAAAGCAACATTGACAGATTTCTCTTTCCCAACTAAAAATACAAACGAAAAGGTTTGTACTTGTGGTCAGAACATTTCTAGACAGAATTCAAAGGACTTGTTTTGACTTTGCTAAAGCTCTGAGGGTGCAATCCTATGCATGTTTAGATAGGAAAAAAAAGTCCTACAATTCCCAGCAAACCTCAGTCAGCATGGCTGCTGGAGGGACCTGGAAACTGGAGGAGGAGGAAAGGGGGTGTTCTGGGGTGCACGGAAGGGAGGAGACCAGAGAGGCCAGGATACAAGATATCCTAATCCTTCCCCAGCTTCCTTCTCTCCCCCACAAAGTGTCTTCATTAGGAGGACTGAAAAGCCCCATCTAGCAAAAATCAAGAAAGATGAATGATGGGGAGGCGAAGATCACCTCTGCTGCTCCTCCCACCCTGCTGGCTTCAGCCCAGCAGGGCATAAGAATCTCAGAAGTTTCTGAGTTCAGAGGCTTCCAAACAGCGAGGGGGCAATCAGTAGGATCACACCCTTAATGGTTTAATACCTGAATATCTGAAAGGCAACATACTCTCATATAAACCTGCCTGTTGTCTGAGGTCATCTTCTGAGGCTCTGCTCTGGGTGCCCCCACCTTTTGAGGAGAGGCAGATGGAAACTGAGAACAGGGCTTTTTCTGTAGCTGCACTCTTTTTGTACACAGTTTTTGCCTAATATATACATTCTTGTAAGCAATTTCCTGTAATATAATCCATTTTGAACATTATTTTCATGAATATACATATTTTGTATGTATTTTTTGAGTGGAGAACTCTGTCACAAAATTCAGAGAAGTTGCAAATTTTGAAGAAGAAATGCATTTCACTTCACTCATACATTTGACAGTATGAAATTTCTTCCCTATCCCTACCTTTTAGCTCTAGCAAGGTATGCTCAAGTCTGGCAAGTACCAGTTAACACCCTGGCTGCCATATTTTGAACTAATATGAGTTTCCAAACAGCCTCAAAGAGCACTGTTGCCTGACTTGGATCACAGCTGTCTCCTAGCCTGTCTCCCAGCAAAGGACAGTTGCCTTCTCTGGCATTTCAGATAATAAGCATGCCTTTGTCACGTTTTCATCAGTCTGTGTTTCTGGTTCTGGGCATACAGTGAAGAGGGTTTGTTTAATGAATCATATGGGGTGGACTGAATGCCAACATTAGACTGGCTTGTGGGTGGTATTTGATGTGCTCATATGTTCAGCTGCCCTTTTGTTAATGGGACTAGAGTAAGACAGCTGCGATAAAGAACCTGTATGTGGTTATAAGGATCAGGACAAGAACACTAAGGATTGTAAAAGGACCCTGAAAACAGAAGCTTCCTTGACATGTGGTGTTATCTCGTGTACCTGGGATGCTGAAACCACCAAATAAAAAGGAAACATGCCTTTGTTATGTATCAAATGTTATTTTACCTTTAACATACCTTAAGGTGGAATCTTATGCTTGCATGGCTGGGGAATGCTGGGAGTTCTAGGACTTTTTTCTGTCTAAACATGCCTAGGATTGCACCCTTATTTACTGTACTAGATTATTTAAAGTCCTCAATAAAGAAATCCAAATTCTGTCTGGCAGTGACCAAAACTTCAGATTTTAGAAGAAAGGCTGGCCTGGACCCTGAGAAACCTTCAAGAGCTGCTTAAAAGACTGGGTTCTTCCAGGGGAAGCTGTCCCCATTACCCCACTGCAGAGAATTCCACCAGGTGGGAAAGAAGCCTCACCTGGATTTTTTTCCCTTCTAGAAAAATGTAGGAATCCTCACAATGTCTGGATATGTCAACTCCTGATGAGCTAGATTTCCCACTTGGAGGAGATTTGAATACTGTGATTCTATGGGTGTATCTAAATAGCCAGAATCTGAGTTATCAGCTTCCCTTCAGCTCAGAACCCCTGCAGTGCAGTTCTGCAGTGTGTTTAAGTCCATGCTGATTCTCCACACCTTCATGGCTGACATTCATGAAAGACCAGTGCAGATAGTGCAGTCTGTGAGCTTTTCTACATGAGGCTTTTAACATGCCACTTTATCGAGGCTTCTACTTCCAGATCCTTTGTGGGATTACGATGAGATCCTCTACACATGTTTTTTTCTGGGCCTTTCCCTTCTTTGCCTTTCTATATGTTCCATTACATAACCTCTAGGTGGTGGTGTGGTATAGTGGAATTGCTCAGCTACACCAGAGTTTCATTCCACCTTTTCCAGATATACCAGCCTTTCACCGTTTTGTTTTTTAAACAAAATCCTGCAAAAATGTTGCAAAGAACGGGAGAGGCCCTGGATGATAATGACATCATGGAAAGCATCCACTAACAACCTTGAGTAGGGAATCATAAGTGCACCATAAAAGCCTCGTGTAGAAAGGCTCTGGGAAGCTGGCTTTTTGAGGGTAATATTTAGTTGCTATTTAACTACCTCACTTAGCTAGCAGCATGGCAAGCTCATCTTGAGGTGTGCCCTGTGTTTCTAGAGTCACTGAAGAGCGCTTAATGCTGGTTAGTTACCCCTTAAGCAGGGTCACTAAAGATTGGTCAAATGTTAGTCAGAGGGTACATTCCCCTCCTCCTTCCCAACATACCTAGTGGCGAATGGGACTTCTAATCTATATTAGTGGTAGCAAGTATAAAAAACAAGAAGCTGGCATAGTTACTGTGGATTAATGAAACTGAAACACTAGGGTACATTCTTTGTGTGGCATATGTTTTCAGGAAGAGAGGTGACTGAAGTATAAGGGCATTTCTACATGAGGCTTTTATCCTGCACTTTTACCAGGGCTTTTGCTTGTGGATTCTTTGTGGGATTAAGCTTGGCTCCTTTACATGTGCTTTTTCCTGGGGTTTTCCCTTCTCTGCCTTTCTATATGTTTCATTATACAGCCACTAGATGGTGCTGTGGTATAGTGGAATTGCACAATTACACGGAGAGTTTACTGGCGTTTAATGGTGCCATTCAGGATATGCCAGACTATCTCCGTTAAGAAAAAAATAGTGATAAAGGTCACAAAGCGCAGGAGGAAGATGACATCATATAAAGGACCCACAAACTACTGTGAGTGAGCAATCACAAGTGCACAATAAAAGCCTCATGAAAAAAGGCTGTAACTGACAGACTAAAATTAAGACTATCACTGACAATCTGACCAGCAAATAAAATCATTACTACATCCAGTCATAACTAACATAAATTAAGGTGTAGAGAGGAGAAAGTATGCACCCAGAAGGCAATTAGAAACCTTCAGAAGAGTAAGAATAGGCACAAGTAGCATTTAGCTTTAACATGCAGTGAACAACTAACTTTGCAAGCTTACTTGGAAGCCCCATTGAACTCAATGGAATTTATATCTGAGTAAATGTGCATACTATCAGATTACATATGCCTTAGGGTTGATGTGTGGTTTGTCTGCACTATTGCTTAGTGTAGTTCAAAATACGATTGCTCAAAAGTGTCTTGGAGCTGAATTATCTTTCTCCCACCACATTGATGAAGGGTGGAAGTGGCTTGCCTACCAGTCCGAATTGTCCTTTGTTTCTTCTTCTTTTTAAGTAAAAAAAATCACATAAAATTGCACAAGAAGTATGCAAAACAAATCTCCAGTATAATGGTACACAATCAATTAGTACATGATTACCTTGAGCGTTAGGAGAAATGGACGAAGGCAACAACCACGGCAAGGCCATGGAAGGGTGCCAGTCCATTTTGCAAACCCTGTGGCAATTCACACTGAACAAACTCTGCCCTGGATTCCAAACCAATCTAGCTGTTAGGACAGGGGTGGGCAACTCGTGGCTAGGGGTGCCAGAAAAATCTGCAATGGAATCAAATGCGTTCAGATTTCTATGAATCCAACCCACGGATTCCCCAGTGGACCAGCTTTTCCCAAGTTGCACAGATTCTGTGGACTTGCAGAACATTTTTTTTTTAATGTTCCAGAATTTTACACAAATTTGGTCGTAGAAAGATACATAAAAAATTTTTAAAACTGGCCAAAAATGTGAATTTCCCCCTAGGCTAAAGCACAAAAACACACATTGGGTTTTTTTTTTACAAATTGGGGGGGGGGGGACTTGAGCATTTTTGCAAATGTAAATTTGTGCAAATTCGGGAAATTGGAAAAAATCCAGTTCCATCAATGAGCAGATGATGGAACGAAAGGCACATGACAATCTGCGAAACACAGATGGAACAGATTTTATGAAATCTGTACATCCCTACTTGTGGCCCTCCAGATGTTTTGGTGTACAGCTCCTATCTGCCCTAGCCGGCATAGCCAATGGTGAGCGATTATGGGAGTTGTAGGCCAAAACATCCGGAGGGCCACAAGTTGCCCATCTCTGTGCTAGGATAAACTTTGCTGACAGGGTGTTTCATGTTGCCTAAAGGGTCCTAGATTTGGCACGAGGGAACATCATACACACTTTTGTCAGAGCTGGAACCCACCACAGCATGGCACATTAGTCCAGCTTTACATTTCCACCACTCCCTCACTCCAAAGCAATGCAGCTCTGCCCTGTTTTCTAAGCATAAGGTTGTGTTTCCTCTGCAGTCCTGAGCTAATCCATCAGACTGGAGTATCAGAAACGCAATTAAGTGCTGGGAAACTGAAATTAAGTTAGCGTGGGCGGCATGTGGCAGATATAGCAATTCCAATGTTGCCATAGGAACCGGTGTGCAAAACCCCCCAAACAGGAGTAATGGAAACACAGCTTTTAGGAAGTAAGGGCTCATGACTGAGGAAATGCAGTGAGCTCAGCACATTTGATGTGGCTGTTAATTTTTATTTGCTATTACAAATAGACCAAAGTGGGATCTATCAAAGCTGAAGAAAGCAACAATGGGCATGGTGAAAGAGATAGATGATATATAGATACAGATATAGACATAGGTGAGTGCATGTGTGTGTGTAATCTTCAAACAGGCTTACAAATCATTTGAAACACACTAGCTAACCCTAGTAAAAGCACAGGGTTGACCTCAAATATCACCGTGGGGAGGCCAGCACTGCTGACATTTTATAAATGTTATTCCAAAGCAAGACCATAGGTGGGTCATTGTGAGGTTTATGGTAAGCTTTAGGTGAGCAGGATGACCTCCTTACTTTATGTTTTACTACAGCAGGGGCTGTAGCTGAGTGGCAGAGCCCCTGCACTGCATGCAGGAGGTCCCAGGTTCAGCATCCGGCATCCCCAGGCAGGGCTAGAGAGAATCTTGCCTGAAACCCCAAAGAACTGCTGCCAGTCAGTGCTGACTATACTGGGCTAGATGGACCACTGATCTTACTCAGTATAAGGCAGCTTCCTGCGTTCCATGTTCCTAGCAGCAAATGCCACTGGTAACAGGTCCCTGGCTTCTGTGTCAGAAATTATTCACAGCCCATACATGGACCATCATCTGTGATTTTGCATACACACGTTTTTTGCGTGTATACTTGGTGGATTTCTCTTTGGTCTCTGCTTGTCATGTTGTAATGGATACGTTTCCATTTGTATAGCCTGAGGATGTGGATAGGATCCTTGGATGAGTGAGACCTGCCCTGTGTGTGCTGGACGCTTGCCCTTCCTGGCTTATAAAAGCAGACAGGGAAGGACTGGCTGAGTGGGTAAGGGTAGTGGTGAACACCTCTTTATGAAAGGTGTGATTCCATCTTGCCTAAAAGAGGCAGTGGTGAGAACTTCATTAAAAAAAAAACCCTCCCTAAATCCCACTGTATTGGACAATTTCCAGCCAGTTTCCAATATCCCGTTCTTGGGCAGGGTGCTGGAGCATGTGGTGGCATTGCAGCTCCAAGGGTTTCTGGATGAGGCAAATTATCAAGATTCATTTAAGTTTGGCTTCAGGCCTGGTTATGGGACAGAGTCTACTTTGGCCGCCTTGGTGAAATGTTAGTTCTGCTGGACCTCTTGACAGCTTGCAATACCCTCAACCACGGTATCCTTCTGAACTGTCTCTCTGCTTGGAAGCACTGTTTGGTGGTGGCTTTGGCCCTTCTTGGTAGGATGATTTCAGAAGGCGATGCTGGGGAACCCTTAACACCCTGGCTGTTGGCCTATGCCATTGGTTTTGCCTGTGGTGTCTCTCAGGGTTCCATCTTGTCTTCCATGCTATTTAACATATACATGAAACCTCTGGAAGAGATAATCCATCTTGAGATTCTGTGCCGTCAATATGCTTATAACACTCAACTTTAGCTGTCCTTTCCATCTAAATCCAAGGAAGCTGTTCTAGTCCTAAATCAGTGTCTGAAGCCAGTAATAGACTGGATGAAGGCAAACAAATTGAAGCTTAATTCAGACAAGACAAAGGTTCTCCTGGTTAGTCAAAAGGCAGATCAGGGAACAAGGATTCAACCTGTGCTAGATAGGGTTACATTCTCCTTGAAAACTCAGGCTCACAGTTTGGGTGTACTTCTGTACTTGGCCCTGAACCTGGATGCCCAGCCTTATGCGGTGGCTGTGTTTGCACAGCTGAGGCTAGCGTGCCAAATGTTTTATCTATTTAAAAAAAACATTTAAGCCGCCTTGAGCGCCATTTTTTGGTAGAAAGGCAGGGTATAAATGAAATAAGCAAACAAACAAACTGTGCTATTCCTTGAGATATATGATCTTGCCACCATCACAGATGCCTTAGTTACATCCCGTTTGGACTACTGTAACATGCTCTGTGTGGGGCTGGCTTCGAAAACTGTTCAGAAACTTCAGCTGGTCCAGAATGCTGCAGCTATACCATTGACTGGGGCCAGTTACAGGGAGCACATGACTCCATTGGTACTAGACTATTTCCAGGCATAATTCAAAGTGCAGGTTATCATCAGTGGAGGCTGGTGGCTCTGATGTCAGTGGGGCAGTAAATCCGCCCCAGATTTCAGACAGAACCAGTCAGAAACACCTTGGATGAGTGAGACCTGCCCTGTGTGTGCTGGACGCTTGCCCTTCCTGGCTTCTAAAAGCAGACAGGGAAGGACTGGCTGAGTGGGTAAGGGTAGTGGTGAACACCTCTTTATGAAAGGTGTAATTCCATCTTTTAGAGTTCTGACTGGGTCTGACTGAAACCTGGAGCAGATTCACCGCCCCATTGCAACTGAAGCCACCAGCCTCCACTGTTTATGACTTATAAAACCCTATATGACTTAGGACCAGGCTACCTGAAATTTTGCAGGAAGGCCCTTCTCTCAGTTCCACCATCAGAGGCACATTTTGTGGGGGTGCGAGAGAGGGCCTTCTCAGTGACTGCTCCCAGGCTTCAGAACCCCTGCTGAGGAGCTAGGTTGGCTCCCTTTCTGTTGTCCATCAGCATTGGGATTGGAGAGCTGTGGTAAAACCATTCACTGTGATTAGAAGACAGAGCTGCCAGTCGCAAAACTATCCCCCTCCTCTTCCTCCCCACACCCTGCTGTCTTCCTTCTATAGAGAGCTCTGGGAGAAATATATCAATTTTGGAGACACAGTGTCTGTGTCTCTGTGCCCCTCTGAATCCCATATATTCAGGAGTGTTCAGATTTGGATTCTGTCCAGATGAGTCCCACTTTGATTGGGACATCTCCCAAATCTGTCTATATCAGCCCAAAGTGGTGCAGGATTCAGGATTCTGCTATTTCAGAATTCTGCTATTTCAGGACTCTGCTACACCCCTATTTCCTTGCATATGTACAGGCTGTGAAACACACGCCTGTGAGCATCATCACAACATGCAGATTTTCTATGATTTCCTATACAAATGGGCTTTCCATGTAGGAAAAGCATAAAATATGAGGTGGCCCTTAGGGGATTTCTACATGAGACTTTTATCCCTCACCTTTTCTGGGGCTTCTGCTTCCAGATTGTTTGTGGGATTAAGATTGGCTCTTTTACACGGGCTTTTTCCGGGGGGGGGGGGTCTTTCTCTGCCATCCTATATGTTTCATTATACAGCCACTAGATGGCACTGTGGTATAGCGGAATTGCGCACCTATGTGGAGCGTTTCATAGCGCCATTCAGGATATTCCAGAGTTTCCTTGATCTAAACCCCCCCACAAAGCATGGCGGAGGCCCTGGAGGATGATGTTGTGTTAAGGACCCGCAAACTACCATAAGTGAGCAATCATGAGCGCACAATAAAAGCCTTGTGTAGAAAAGTTTTTAGTGTGAGCAAATCAGACATAGATCGAATTTAAATACTTCCAAGGTCTGTGATCCTCTTCATTTGCTGGAGGAGCACGATGGCTTTCCTCCTCTCCTTCTTCTTCTACCCATCACACATAACATTTGAGTTGGGTGTATTGGAAATTTCTATAGGCAAAGGCCTGATTTGCGTGCTTTTTCCCTGCCTATGGTTTGTTTGATGGGCAAGAACTGCATGAACCAGACCTTCACACAGAGTGCCTGTCCCACATATTACATGTGTGTGGTAGAGAGGAGGAGTGCATGGCTGTTTCTTTGCTGCATGAAGATCACCAGCCTAGCAAGGGTGTGAAGCAAGCCACAGGTGCCATGAATCCATTGCAGATACATGTTTTAAGATCAGTGGAATTTATCATGATTCTCCAGGGTTTGCCTCAGCCCTAAGTCTGAGAGGTTTACTAATCCAAAGATTGCAACAGCCTAAGGAGAATACTGTAAGTACTGCAGACTCTTTTAGAGGCAGAACAATGGGCGGGGGCAGGAATGAGGGAAGCTGTGCTAATTGGGGAGACAGGGCTGCAGTCTGGTGGGCATCAGCTAGTGGTTTATGGGTCAGAGTTTGGGGAAAAGGTTGTAGATCAGTGGTAGAAGGAAGTTTTGCGTGCAAAAGGTCCCAGGTTCAAATCCTGCCGTCTCCAGGGAGGGCTCCCGTCTGAAACCCTGGAGAGCCGCTGCTAGTCACAGTCAACAGTACTGAGCTAAGTGGACCAAGCAGCTTCCTATGTACTGATGCTCCACCCATCCCCAGTGCTTTAATTTGGCCTTGTTCTGAAGGGTTAGTTAGCTTCCCTCTAGTAACATTAATTCTGTCCCCTCATTTTTGTCTGACAGCGTGCCTCTTGCAGAAGTTTGGCTGTTCCCCTGCCCTACCCCCTCATAGGCAAAAGTCATGCATAATTGAGCTGGTGTATTAATAAATATGTGGCTTCACCACTCTGGTCGCTAGGTGGTTGTCAGGGAAACATATTTTAAGCTTCCCTGTAGCATAATAAAGCACAAACAGGTTTTTTGTTATATGTGTTCATGTTAGGCACCTTAGCTATTGACTTATGTGGGTGTGTTAAGTTTGCTCCTTGCAGTTTCAAAACAGCATGTGATTTATTTGCAAGTTTGGGCCATCCAGCTGTTTGCTGTATTTTTAAAGCTACAACCAACTCATTCAAATAAACCTGCATATACCTGAATTAATGATCCGAACCAAGTTAGCAACATATGTGCTAGATGAAGAAATGGCAGAGATATGGGCTGTACATAATCAGGGCCAGTGTATAATTACTCTTCCCTGAATTCAGACAACCAGGAGCTAGGCAGCAGATGCTAAACTGCTTCCCAGGCAGCACCTGTTGTCATGTGGAGAACTGAGTATAGGTGGCCCTAACCAAGGCCAGTGTTTCCAGTAGACCCTTCTGTTCTCTGGGATTATAAACTGCTGTTAAGGGATAATAAGCCTGGGATTAACCATTTCATTGGGCTGGAGGCTCCAGGGTACTGTCTTCTCACATGATGATAGGACCCAATATATCCTGAGGCTACACAACACATTTCATCCAAATTGGCCTCACTTTTTCATCTTGCACATGGTGGAGGCGGAGAGTGAGGGCTTCACTGTCAGCCAAGCTTCTGTACTGGTTGGAACTGGAAGCTTTTCCCTTGTCCTTCCCCAACCTGGTACCCTCCAGATGTTTTGGATTTGGATTCCCATCAGTCCCAGCCAGTATGTCCAAGAGTGTTGGACTGGGAGCTGGGAGATCCGGGTTCTAGTCCCCACTCAGCCATGGAAGCTCACTGGGTGACTTTGGGCCAGTCACACACTCTTGGCCCAACCTACCTCACAGGGTTGTTGTTGTGAGGATAAAATGGAGAGGAGGATGATAATGTAAGCCGCCTTGGGTTCCTTGCAAGAGGAAAAAAGGTGGGATATAAATGCAATAATAAATAATAAATAGTCCAAAATATCTGAAGGGCATTGGGTTGGAAGTATGCATCATACATATTCTTCGAGACATGCTTCCAGTTCTTTGAAAGCAGTTCCTGGGAATGAATCCTAATTTAACTGAGATAAGTGTAACATAGTGGTTAAGGCAAAAGAGCTGAGAACTTCAAATAGGACCTCCGCCATTAACTTAACAAGTGACCAGGACTTAGACAGGCAACTGTCAATCAACTCCCCATCTGTAATAGGATACTGGTCTATCTTACATTATGGATGTAAGGATTACTGAAATAATGTATGTGGTCATGCATTATTACCATTTTGAGCATTTAGGAAAAAGCATGAGATTATTAATACTGCATATTATGATGATGTTGGGTCTTACAGAGCCTAGTGGTGTTTATTTGTACCCTCCACTTGCTCCAAGGAATTCAGAGCAGTATACCTGGGGCAATCCAGGTACAAGCAGCCAGGCCCAGCCTCTTGACCCAGATCATCAGGAAAGCCCATCTATGGCCTATAACATAAAACAGGCATGAGGTTGCCAGTTTTTTTCTTTTTTCTGGCAGGGATCCTGTGACTTTAACAGCATAGCAGACAGATATTCCAAAAGTGCAGCTTTTCCCAGCATGAAGATGAACTGTTGATTTTTTGCCTGTCTCACAGCTGTTGAAAACACAGGAGCCCTGCCAGAAATAAAAAAGTGGCAAAGATAAGCATGAAAAAATGACCAATGTCTATTTCAGACACTGACATTTGTTAAAGTCTACACACCACAGTGTCGATAAACATGTGCAATCAAACATGTAAATATAAGTGCACTATTTGCCTGATCGCTAATTTCCTTAAACTACATTGGATTTATTATTGTTATTGTTATTAATAATAATAAAAAGAAATTATTATCAATAAAGCAATACAACAGAGCAACATGTTACACAGTCAGAACTGGAAATCACATTACAAAATAAAGATGTGATAGTCATTTTTCTATAATATTGTTCTTAGAGAATTCATTTGCTATTGTCTTGTAGTTCTATCTTTTAACTCACAATGCCCTTCCGTAACATTCCATGAGTTTTTGGTGGTTGTAAGTTATGTACTTTTTCTTTTCCATGTATGTTCCTTCCACCACTTTTGAGAAGTGTCAGAATCAAAGCAAACATGACACAGGAGACCTGTGTAACTGAATGTCCTGACCTCCTTTCTCATCCCTCTTAAAAAAAAAAAGCACTGGGAATTTTTATTGGAGCAGCTGCACTAGGGAGGGGAGGGGGATAATTCTTCCTCCCCTACTATTCCCTGATCTAAATCCCCCCTCCTTGAAGCTGCTACTGAATCCACAATGGGGAAAAGGCAGCTACCTGTATTGTGTATTTCTTATGTGAATAGTAGGTGGGAGCATAACGCTATGTAATCATCAATACTTTGTAACCCACTTGCAGTATTTGCTCGAAACATTTAATCCGTCACATCACAGCGCAGAAGTAAGGTGCTGTGTCAAGCTCTTCTTGTGAGAATTTGTGTGATTTTTGCGTTTCTGGTTTGGTAGCATTTAAGATAAGGAAGACCTGCTAACCTTATTAGCACTTTTTAGAAAAAAGAATAAAAATGTGTTTGACATTGTACGCATGTGTAGTATTTAGATTGGTCACTAGAGGGCAACAGTAGCTAAATAAAGTCAAACTTTACGTTTTTCTTTTTCTTTTAAAGTATTCCACGTGTAAAAACATAATTCACTGTATTTCATTTTGCATTTGCCTCAATATCCATGTGGAAAGAACATTAAAGAACAGATCACACATATCACTGAAAGATGTGAAGTTTGCCTATTAGCTAAGACAGATGCTACACCTATGCATTCCTTGTAATAAAGGATCCCTTAATAAGTGATAACCACACTGAGTCAAGAACAACATCTAAAATATAGATAGCCCTTTCCCTTTTTAATGTAAAAGTTCAAGGCCTAGAAATTCCTGGTCAATTTAAAATCAGTGATCCTATACAGGAAGAGATTGTATTTCTTGACAGAAAAGATCATCATAAAGCCTGAATGAAAGCAAAAAACTGTTCATAACTGTCATAAAGAAAGCAGTTCTCAGGGTCATGACTGAAACTACCCTTAACCAATCAGGAGCCTACAGCTCTCTGTCATTACAAAAGGGCATTTATTTCAAATGACTTCTGATCTTTTAAGCCAGGGTGGGCAAAAGGTGGATCTACTGGTAGGCCTCTGGATGATTTTCAGTAGGTCAGCAAAGATTTTTTACTTGCCTTTGTTTTAATAATAATACAGCAATGATATGTCAGTCCCCACCTTACTGCAGTAATAAAGAAAGCTGGCTGGCTGGCAAGTAACCAGAAGTGTGTTTTTGTGTGAAAGGACTCTGAGCTCCAGGACAGGAAGGCCTGGCGTGCTCTGGTCCATGGGGTCACGAAGAGTCGGACAGGAGTTAACGACTGAACAACATTCTGAGCTCCATTCAGTTCAGTACTCACATTCTTGGCTTGAGCTCAGAATTCTTTAATTTGGAGTGTATGTCTTTAGCACAAGGCTCGATCTTGGGATTGTAGTAAAAAAAAAAAAAGTAGGTCCCGTGAGCCTGAAGTTTCCCACCCCTGTTTTAAGCCCCTGTTTTAATTTCAAAAGAGTATACAGTTTCCTGTACAGCAGAAAGAGGAAGGAAAAGCATGATGGCATCATAGAGACTAACAGTACAATCCTCTGCATGTTTACTCGGAAGCAGTGGCGGAGTGGTAAATTTTGAAATCAGGAGTTCATCATGACAGCCCCCATAATCATGTCCCCAGGATATAGATACATACCTACATACTGCTTTTCTATTATTTATATTCAAAGGAGCCAAAACTCTGGTTAGAAACTCCGCCATAAAACATAAGACATCCAAAACAACCCACAAATAAAATCTTGCAACTAAACTGACTTCAGTCCTATGCATAGTTACCTGGGACTAAGCAACATTGAACTCATTGGTGCTTACTTCTGACTAAATAGGTTCAACTTTTTTTAAAAAAGTCAACCCTGAGTTTAAAGAAAAGATCTTCTGTCAGCTGAACTGCAACATGTAGTTTTTAGTTAGAAATGCAAACAATCTTGCAAAGAAGTCTTCCCATTCAAACTGTTTGGGTGAAGCAGAATGCCATCAAAGAGAAGGAAAGAAGTATCCATCCTCTGCTTCATTATTTACCTCATCTGACTTCCTCTGTGCTAATGTGTTATAAAACAATAGTAAAGCTTGAAAGCCTCATTATCACCTCATTCACTTGCCAGAGCAAGAAAAGTCCATCAGTTATTCGAGTGCTCCAGCACACATAGTTTGAAAAATGTCCTAGAGCTTCAGTTCCTTCTCCTGTACCCCCCACCACTACACCACTGCCTGGAACTACATTCCATTGGGTCCAGTGGGGCTTCATCCCTAGTGAATGTGTTTAGCATTGTGGCCTAGCAATGCAATCCTACAATGCAACTGATCCATATTTACGCTGGATCAACTGCACTGCTGGAAGCAGACTTCCCCAACCTCTCCTTCCCACGGTAGTCCCTGCAGCCCCCTGAAAATGCTACACAGGGAGTCAGGAAACCCTGCTGAATGGGGTGAGTTGTGGTGTCTGGGGGATCCCTAAAAATCAAGTGGAGGGACCTTCCAGGAGCAGAAACCTTCCTCTCACGGAAAGTCCCTTCTTCTTGTGGAAGACAGATCCTGGATCCAACCCATTGAGTTCAATGGGACTTAGTCCCCCATACGTGAGTAAAAGACCACAGCTTAAATGGTTTCTTTTGCGTTTTGTAGCCAACAGCCTATTATTTCATTAAGTGCAGAAACATTGTGAGTGATGAGGGCCCATGGCCAATTATTCATGGAGGCATAATGAATGCTTCCCCAGCTGGGGCAGTAGGAGCTACTAGCAACTTAGCAGCATCGGTGCCATCATTAACAAGGGATCTCTGGACAGCGTGATTCATGGCCAAGACTTCACCCTATAGGGTGGCATTTGGACCACTGAAATACTGGGGCAATTCAATAACACACTATATAAAAGCACACTGGTGCAGTATAAAGGTATGGCTTCCTCTCCTTAATACAAATGCATTTACAAATATGCATTTATCAAATTCACTCTTTACATTTTTGATGTATGTATATATCTATTTACCACATTTATATCTCTTCAGTTTTAATGCAGTGAACAAGCATCAGACAGCAGAATCAACGAAACAAAACAAAGTATCTCAAAAGATAAGGCGGCCAGGCATCCATCTGGATAGCAACATACCCATCTATCTTACTCGGGTACTAGCTCTGTCCCAGTTTTGCTAGTGTGTGCTTTACTAATGGAAATCTGAACATTTTTGTATTTTGAGGGAGTGAGAAGAGGCCTGACAATGCGCATGCAGTTTTATCACATCCTTCTTACATGAGAAAATGGCATTTTTGCGTGATAGGGAAATATATATCTTGAAGGTGATGTTTTAAAAAGTATTTGGCAAAGCATGGGCTTTGATCATTATAAGTGCAATCCTGTTGTTGTTGTTGTTCAGTCATTCAGTCGTGTCCAACTCTTCGTGACCCCATGGACCATAGCACACCAGGCCTTCCTGTCCTGCGCTCTCTCCCGGAGTGTGCTCAAGTTCATACGCATTGCATCAGTGATGCTATCTAGCCATCTCATCCTCTGCCGTCCCCTTCTCCTTTTGCCTTCAGTCTTTCCCAGCATCAGGGTCTTTTCCAGGGAGTTTTCTCTTCGCAATAAGTGCAATCCTAACCCCTGCCAAAGGCTATCTGAATGAGGTTACAATGGGGTGGGAGCACTGCTCTGTCAGCGGGGTGGAACATCTTTCGTGGGGGCTACTGGTACACCTAGAGAAAGCTCTGCGAGCATAGGAGCACTGCCAGTGGTGTTGCTGCTAGGAAGGCATATTTGGGATGTTGAGAGAATGTTGTGGGTGTTCTCACAAACTGGCTGCCACGGGGCTTTGTCCATTCACAAAATGACTGTCGCGATGGGTGCGGCCAGTCACAAAACACCCATTTCCCACAAGGCAAACCGGTGAGGCTAAAAAAAAAGTAACTTGCCCAAGAACCTAAGTACAAAGCAGAGGTGGGGGCCAAGCTCAAAAACACAACACCATTCTGTTGAATGCAGTTCTCTGCTCCAGGACCCATATCTCAGAAGACAAATTGTTAAAGCTCCCACCACAACCCCAATTTTTCTTTTATAAGAATGCCCCTGTGGCCCACATGTCGCCTCGTGACATTTTTGGAAATAAAGATGGTGGAGGAGTCTGGCACTATGTCGCATGCTTTCCCGTTTTCTAAAAAAGAGTAATTAAAAATAAATCTAAAAAATAAAACAAAAAGCAGGAGGGCCAGGGGGCCTGGCAGGCATCAAGAGAAATGTCCATGGCATGTTGGTGCCCATGGGCACCACATTGGAGAACCAAGGACTAGGTGTAGACACTGAAACAGGGCATCCTGGGGTGGGTGGGGCCAGCTTTTGGATCCACTAGATCCAAAGTCCCTTTACTCCAACAAGTCCCTGGATCTGACCTAGAACCTATGCCAGCTTAGACCTGGCAAAGGTATTTTCCCTCCAATTGGTTTCAATGGGAGGGAAAATAACAAAATGCATATCCATCCAGGCTGGGCGGCAGAAACAGGATGGGACACAAAATAGCTGCCCCCTCCTCCTGTCCTTGCTGGAACAAGCTGGCAGCACTTTGGAAGTGGCAGAACGTCCACCACATACTTTCTGTGGGAAGAGAATGCTGGACTAGATAGGCCTTTGGTCTGATCCAGCTAAGCCTCTTCTCATGTTCTTGTATACCGGGTAACTCAGGAAACACACTTCACGTACCTGATGAAGTGGACTGTAGCCGAAAAAAGTGTATACTGTAATAAATGTGCTAAGGTGCCAAGACCTTGTGGTTGATGCTATTGTTCATAACACATAGGTATGTTAACATATTGCCACCCTGATTTGTTTTAAATCTACATTTAAGGCGCATTTCTGTGCATGTTTATGCAGAATAAAGGCCTACAACTTCCCAGCATGACCCAGTCAGCAGGTTGGGAGTTGTAGGCCTTCGTTTCTGTCTAAATATGCATAGGATTGCACCCTTATTTGGTATTCTTGTCTGTGTTAAGAGTATACAGTATACCACGCATATGCATGCTTACAGAATTCTATGAAGTATTGTCTTCTATTGTATATAACATGTAAAAACTCAAAAAGTTTAATAATAGAAATTACATTAAGCATGGTTCAAACTCGGATTTTTCTTTAAACGGGATTACAGGGATTAAGTGAGAACCAGTGTGGTGTAGTGGTGAGAGTGTTGGACTGGGAGCCAGGAGATCCACTCAGCCATGGCAGCTCACTGGGTGACTTTGGGCCCGTCACAGACTCTCGGCCCAACCCACCTCACAGGGTTGTTGTTGTGAGGATAAAATGGAGAGGAGGAGGATAATGTAAGCTGCCTCGGGTGCCTTGAAAGAGGAAAAAAGGCGGGATATAAATGCAATAAATAAATAATAAGCAAATTGATAATGGAAATGAGAAGCACTGATAGAATGGGCTCTGGGCCGCGAAAGGCTAGGTCGTAATAAATGGCTTAGTTTTTGAGATGCTACAAGATTCCTTCGTTTTGCCGCAACAGCCTCGGCGGCGGTTACCGCTCTGCAAAACATAAGCCACCCCGCACACCTTTCTCCCCGCTCGGAGGCTGGGGAGGAAGCTGCGGCGCGCGGCTGGCGGGGACGAAAATAACCTGTGCCCCGGCCTCAGCCAGCGAAAGCGCGAGGCGGGAGAGCGGCTGCGAAAGCCGAGCTCCGCCACGCGCCACAGGGCGGGCGCGGGAAGGGAAGGGAAGGGAAGGGAAGGGAGGGGCGGGCTGCTGGGCCGCCTCCGCCAGCCTGGCGCCCTCCAGAACTCTCATCAGGCCACGCCGCCTGGAGATGATGGGAGCTGCGGTCCAACACCTCTGGAGGACGCCAGATGGGGAAAGGCTCATGTGAAGCACCCACAACGGCAGAATCCAGTTTCCTCCATAGAATTTTTTTTTCAAAATGTCCAAGGGAAGTATTTTATGTACTTAAAAGAAGAGAAAATCCACAGAATTCCTTCCCTGCTCCTCGCTTCCTCGCAGTCAGGATATCGCTGCCCTTAGCAAAGATGGCGGCCCCGGCTCCAACTCTCTTTCTTCGGCGGTGGAGGGAGGAGAAAGGCTGCGGCTGAGCCTGACCCGGAAGGGGTGGCGGCGCTGCCGCCGCCGCCCTCGGTTCGTGCGGGGTGGGCGCTGTTGCTGGCCCTGGAAGACGGAGCTTGGCCGAGCAGGGCGGGCTTTCCTCGCGCTCCAGACCCAAACGGAGGGCGTAAGCGGGGCTGAGGGGGCTGCCGGAGGGGGTGCGTGTTCGTGTTTCATGGTGAGACCAGCCCCAGGCAGCCTCTGGATAGGGAGCAGAAGGGAAGAAAGGACGGGCGAGGAGGAGGAGAAGCAGCCTCCCCCTCTCTGTGCCTCTCCAGCGTGAGCATCCTTTTGGGTACGATTGTGAAATCTTCCCACTTATTGCTGCTGCTTCCCCCTGCCTAATCCTTTACATTTGGGATATTGAGGCGAGGCCATCCTTTAATGTGGAGTTACTCATCCACCCCATCCTGTTGACACACACCCACTGGGCTTGGAAATGCCTGAACCCCACATGCCCAGCACAGCTGCCCTCCTCCCATTCGGTCGCTGGGGTTGAGGAGTCTCTGGTGCGAATTCTCCCCATCCCTCCTTAAAAAAACCTCCCCCATTCAGAGCTCTTCCTATTTGTATCAAGGAGACTGTCCCTCACTGCCCTGCCCCCCGTTTTAAGTTCCAATTTTTACCCTCCTCCAAAGTTTCTAATATATTTTTGGCCCCACCTGGCCTTTTTGCCCCTATACCAAAAGTTCCACTTCAGAATCACCCTCGTTTTGTAGAATTAGTGGCAATTTGATAATAATTTTTTTAAGCTTTCCCCGCACCATTGTGATTTTAGTGTTGCTGCTAACTTGCACCCTCCCGCCCTTGTGGGTGGGGGTGGCTTGACATACGCTGCCATGCAAAGTGGGGAACCTGTATCGGCAGCTACAGCAACAGCTATGAAAGTCTCTGAAAGTGAAGGCAAGCTGGAGAACTTGCTCCCAGCCCAGAATTGCACAAGCAAGAGCAGCAGTAGTAGCGGCATCAGCAGTAGTGGGCTCAGCAGTAGCCGAGGAGGAAGCAGTACCAAAAGCTGGCAATACAGGTAAGTTCCTCTGCTGAAGCCTGGTGGGACTAACTTGCATCCCTCCAATGTGGGCTTGTTGTTGTTTTATTACTACATTTATAGCCTACCTTTTTTCCTCTTGCAAGGAACCCAAGGCAGCCTACGTGGTTCTCCTCTATTTTATCCTCACAACAACCCTGAGGTTAGGTTAGGCTGAGAGTCAGTGATGGCCCAGAGTCACCCAGTGAGCTAAATGGCTGCGTGGGGGCTAGAACCCAGATCTCCCAAGTTTCATTTCAACACTCTAACCACTGCACTGCACTGGCTTTCAGTTATGTCATGTTTTATGTTATGTCTTAAGTTATGTCATGGTGGGAAGCAAGAGATGGTAAATGTGCACCTAAAATGCTCATCTGCCTGGCAAACTTTTGACAAAACCCTGCTTTCATGTGGAATGATAGACCAAAGGCCCAACTCTAAAGTTGCAGGTGCTTTATCTTGTCCTATGGAGGTTTTATTTTGAAGGCTTAACTGTTCAAAACAGTTTCCTCAGACCCCAAGAGTTGTGCACTGCCAAAGTTACCTTGTTCTATGTATGTAGGCTAAAAAATGGCATAATTAAGTGGCCCACAAATGGTGAGGGAACTGGTGTGTGTTTTAAAGCAAAAAAGGTCAGAGGTCTTCTGCTTGCTTCCATATGTGTGTCTTCAGAATACATGTGAACAGGGAGGTGTAATGTCAGAACAGCTAGGTGTAAGTGGGAAAACAACCTCTTGGGGTCACTTCACACGTTATGTGAAAATGGGATTTGCGACATGTTCACTGGTGTTTGCAGCAATAACACTGTGAAGATGAGAATGTGTGTTGGTAAACTAGCTGGAATACTCAGTGGACACATGCCATGGAACTGTTCTCTGCCATGTATATACCAATGCACTTCTCCGCGATATGCTGAAAAGTGCTTAAGGCTGCATAAGCGGTAGACATGTGCATCAGTTGGCCCTTGGTGTTCTTCTCGCAAGAGCCACTTCACATCTTACATGTTTAAATGTATACATAAAAATATGAAGGGTGAATGCAATGAAACATTTGTTTGTAAGCACATATGTTATTCAGGCCTGCTTGTCAAGCTTCTTCTTGAGTGTACATTTGGTGACTAACTCAGGTTTCCCTCTGTATAACATGTGAATTAGCCAAATGTGTCAACTTTTCAGCTGTAGCTTATCTTGGCATCTGGGCCCTGAAGTATTTGCACTTTGGGCTATACTGTCATGGAAGAAAGGTTCTTTATATTTTGAATACCGTAGATTCACCCCCAATTGTACTGTACTATATTGTGAATGCCAAATTCTGTTGTGCATCAGTTAAGCAGGTATTCATAGTACAATCATGCTATCATGTACTGCAAATCACTTGGTGTATCTAAAACTATGGATTCAGTAAACACTTTGCAAATATGTACAGTTATTGGCAGCTTCCTGTTAAGTGGCATTTGCCAGGATTTGCTTGGTAATAGCCCTGAGAGCTGTACTAAACAGTTGTTTTGTATGTTTCTAAATATTGGGGGTAGGCCCCTTCCAACCCTACTATTCTATGATTCTATGATCACTCTGTGGCTTCTTCTTTGATATAAGGTAGCCTTTTCCAACCAGTGGTGCCCTCCAGATGTGTTGTACAGCAACTGCCATTGGCCATACGAGCTGGGAATTATGGGAGTTGCAGTCCAAAACATCTGTAAGGGGCCAGGTTGGGGAAGGCTGATGTAAGGAAACAGGAATGAATAAATATCCCAATATAGGCCTTTCACTGCTTCATGTTTATTCAATTTTAACTAATAAAACTAAATTGTTTTGGCTTTAATTAGGTTGTAGATCTGTCTGGCTTACTATGTCACCTAATGCTGTGTATATTAGTCATAACTTCCTAAATCCCACAGGACTGATTACCTAATCACAAGGGTTCTTTATCTCAAGGGCTGCAATCATTCGCAAACTTATTTTGGATTAAGTCCCATTGAATTCAGTGGGATTTAATTTTGAATAAACATGCACAGATGAGGCTGAAAAAGGATAATATCGACACAATACCTCTAATTTCTTCTCATTCACTTACCTGTTCCCTAAATAACTTGTCATTATGTTTATTTTTTCAAGTAGTGGTGGGAAAGTCTGTGTAGGGGATGTTCAAAAAATTCCAGGAGATTGTTATACCCAAACTGAATCTGTCTGCAGCTTGTCCCTTCAAGTATCACTTCTAATGTTATGTTGCACTTCCTGAAATTTAATTTCAATTCATGGTGATCCCTTTATTTGTATAACGCTTTTCCACAAGATTGTGCCAAAGACAGGTCATGACACATCAAATGAACAACAATATAACAATTAAAAAACATAATAGCAGCAATTACAAATAACTATATTGACTATATATATAATTGACTATAGTGTCAATAAATAAATGTATAATAAAAACATCAATCAATCAATCCATACAACATTGAATAAAACAATACAAATAAACTGACCTAATCCAACAGCTTAAAACTAAATAGGAGAGAGCATAAAGCCTAACACAGAAAGAAAAATATACTGTGTACAAGACCAAAATTTCGGCTTAAATTGAAGAATGCAGGGAAAACCACTAAACCATTCAGGTATGACCTAAATCATATCCCTTATGAATCAGTGGAGGTGAGGAATAGATTTCAGGGATTAGACCTGATAGACAGAGTGCCTGAGGAACTCTGGACGGAGGTCCGTAACATTGTTCAGGAGGCAGCAACGAAATCCATCCCAAAGAAAAAGAAATGCAAGAAAGCAAAGTGGCTGTCCGAGGAGGCTTTACAAGTAGCTGAGGAAAGAAGGGAAGAGAAAAGCAAGGGAGAAAGGGGAAGATATATCCAACTGAACGCAGAGTTCCAGAGAATAGCAAGGAGAGACAAGAAGGCCTTCTTAAATGAACAATGCAAAGAAATTGAGGAAAACAACAGAATGGGAAAGACTAGAGATCTCTTCAAGAAAATCGGAGATCTCAAGGGAACGTTTTGTGCAAAGACGGGCATGATAAAGGACAAAGAAGGCAGGGACCTAACAGAAGCAGATGAGATTAAGAAGAGGTGGCAAGAATACACAGAAGAACTATACAGGAAAGATCTGAATGTCCCTGATAGCCATGATAGTGCGGTCACTGAACTTGAGCCGGACATCCTAGAGAGTGAAGTCAAGTGGGCCTTAGGAAGCGTTACTAACAACAAAGCTAGCGAAGCTGACAGTATTCCAGCTGAGCTATTTAAAATCCTAAAAGATGATGCTGTTAAAAGTGCTGCACTCAATATGCCAACAAATTTGAAATACTCAACAGTGGCCACAAGACTGGAAAAGGTCAGTTTACATTCCAGTTCCAAAGAAGGGCAACGCCAAAGAGTGTTCAAACTACCGTACAATTGCGCTCATTTCACATGCCAGCAAGGTTATGCTCAAAATCCTACAAGCTAAGCTTCAGCAGTATGCGAACCGAGAACTACCGGAAGTGCAAGCTGGGTTTCGAAGAGGCAGAGGAACTAGAGATCAAATCGCCAACATTCGCTGCATCATGGAGAAAGCAAGAGAATTCCAGAAAAACGTCTATTTCTGCTTCATTGACTACTCTAAAGCCTTTGATTGTGTGGATCACAACAACCTGTGGCAAATTCTGAAAGAGATGGGGGTACCAGACCACCTTACCTGTCTCCTGAGAAACCTGTACAAGGGTCAAGAAGCAACAGCAAGAACCAGACATGGAACAACCGATTGGTTCAAAATTGGGAAAGGAGTACGACAAGGCTGCATATTGTCGCCCTGCTTATTTAACTTATATGCAGAGTACATCATGAGAAACGCCGGGTTGGATGAATCATAGGTCGGAAATAAGATTGCCGGGAGAATTATCAACAACCTCAGATACGCAGACGATACCAACGTAATGGCAGAAAGCGAAGAGGATCTCAAGAGCCTCTTGTTGAGGGTGAAAGAGGAGAGTGCAAAAGCTGGTTTGAAACTGAACATTAAAAAAACTAAGATCATGGCATCTGTCCCCATCACTTCCTGGCATATGGAAGGGGAAGAAATGGAAGCAGTGACAGATTTTATTTTCTTGGGCTCCAGGATCACCGCAGACGGTGACTGTAGCCATGAAATTAAAAGACGCTTGCTCCTTGGGAGGAAAGCTATGGCACACCTAGACAGCATAGTAAGAAGCAGAGACATCACCTTGCCGACAAAGGTCTGCATAATCAAAGCTATGGTTTTCCCAGTAGCAACGTGTGGCTGTGAGAGCTGGACTATAAGGAAGGCTGAGTGCTGAAGAATTGATGCTTTTGAACTGTGGTACAGGAGAAGACTCTTACGAGTCCCTTGGACTGCAAGGTGGTCAAATCAGTCAATCCTCAAGGAAATCAACCCTGAGTGCTCATTGGAAGGACAGATACTGAAGCTGAAGCTCAAATATTTTGGCCACCTAATGCGAAGAGAAAACTCTCTGGAAAAGACCCTGATGCTGAGAAAGAATGAAGGCAAAAGGAGAAGGGGACGGCAGAGGATGAGATGGCTAGATAGCATCACTGATGCAATGAATATTTATTTATTTATTTTTATTTTTTTATTTATTTATTGCATTTATACCCCGCCTTTTTTCCTCTTGCAAGGAACCCAAGGCGGCTTACGTTATCCTCCTCCTCTCCATTTTATCCTCACAACAACAACCCTGTGAGGTGGGTTGGGCTGGGAGTGTGTGACTGGCCCAAAGTCACCCAGTGAGCTTCCATGGCCGAGTGGGGACTAGAACCCGGATCTCCCAGCTCCTAGTCCAACACTCTTGCCACTACACCACACTGGACTTGAGCACGCTCCGGGAGAGAGCGCAGGACAGGAAGGCCTGGCGTGCTGTGGTCCACGGGGTCACGAAGAGTCGGACACGACTGAACGACTGAACAACAACACAAGACCAAATAGATCTGTGTTCCAGAAAGGCAATATGGTGCTCTCCACAAGTAATCTACACACATTGGTTTGCAGCCACAGCTCTCACTCGCAGCAGCCTTCTGCCCAGAGAGGAGAGGTGGGTCTTTTCTCTCTCAGTCTCTTCTCCATCTATTGCCTGGGGAGGGAGGCCTCATTCAAGCCCCAAATATGCTCACATGTTTTATATTACTCAGTCTCTCTCTCCACCAAAGAGCCCTTCCTGTACTTCTTCAGGCAGCAGACTTTATCAGGCTCCAAGGTGGTACAGTGGGGTGAGATGGGGAAATCTCAGTTCCTTGATGTTAGTCTTTCACTAAGCATGTTTTTTCTTAGAGCTAGTAGTATCTTGTTTGAATGTGGTAAAGGGCCAAATTAAATGTTCTTGTAATCACACATAGCTGATGTAGTGGAGAGGGTGTTGGACTTAGACAGAGGAGGCCAGGATTTATTTCTCCACTCAGCTATGAAGCTCAGTGGTATTATTACCTTGAGCCAATCACTATGTCTCATCCTAATGTACCTCATAGACTTGCTGTGAGGGCAAAAAGGGGGCTGGGGAGACCGTGGATTGAAGTCAGTGTTAGTACTACTTAGAGTAGGCTCATTGAAATGAATGGCGCTTATGTTAAGACTAACTTTGGATACGATCCATTTTGTGCTGCCCTGAGGTCCCTGTAAGAAGGGTGGGATAAGGAATAAACTAACAAGAACATTCTACATTTTTACAACTAGATAAATTTTGCAGTAGTCAATCAACTAAAGTACAGTGGCAGAATTTAGAAGGAAGGATAAATCTCAAAGAGTTTCTCAAAGAAGATATGTTTTAAGTTTTCACGCATTATAAATGAACCATATTGTTTTCTCTAGAAGAATGGTTCATAGTACGACATTATCTACTCTAAATATGCTAGAAGTCAAAAGCCTGATGTAATTTGTAGTTCTTGGACCTTCTGTAAGAGTCCAAGATTATCTATGTTTTACATGTGTGGTATTTGTAAGAGGCGATTCAAGCTTCTTGTCAAATTCTCAAGTCAGTGACATTCTTTTTTTTAAAAGAGCAACAGGTATTTTCACACTTGAATGTTCTAGACAGGAAGTTAGAAAACCTGACACCAAAAAGTCTGACACACAACTGTTCCAAAAATAATAGTCAAATGCTTGTCTTCGATTTGCATTTTAAACAAGCTAAAAATCCCTACTGTGAAACATAGCTAGAGGGAGGAAATGGCAAAAATCTATGATTTGTTTTTCCCCCCCAGTATGACCTGGTTCTCATGTTATGGCAACCCATAGGTTGTCAGGGCTACACATAAATGAGCATGCTGTCGCCCGCCCCCCCCGCCCCCCTGCATCCAGTTTAACAAATGCCCCAGCACTCTGGCTTGTTGAGGGAGAAACAACAGAGTTTCAACCCATGGTTTGTTGTTGAGTTAAAACTCTGGGTTGTTTCTCCTTCAACAACCCTGAGTGCCGGGTTTATGCAAAATGCCAAACAACACAGGAGCATTGTTGGGTTGTTTACTAAATGGTATGCAGAGTGGAAGTGGCAAGGGGGAAGTTCACTCCATGGTTGATGTTACATGTGAACCTGGTCTATAACTGCAGATGGAAATTATGACTGCAATAGCCGTTCTGTAAACTTTAGCCTTTTGGACATAAATTCTGCAAATAGAACATCAGGTGACGTGAGTAGATTTATATTAAAGAAGAAATACATATATACACTAGGAGCTCTGCATATACTTGGTTACATGCCTTGCCGAAACTTGAGCATATTAGAAAAGGAAGCTTGCCCATACCATAATTGTAAATACACATGCACAAAGATGAGCTCAAAACCAATCTTGCAATAAAAAAATAATAATTGTGGACAGCCTAAGCTTTGCCCAGAACTGCCAAAATTTTCACTTTTTGAGTTCTCAAAGTACAAGCAACCTTCTAATGATTTCCAGCACAGTAAACATAGATCATTAATTAACCATAGACATGCTAATTTAAAAAGACTACTGTACAGACTCAATTATATTCAAAACCAGCCTACTTTAGAGTCAGCTGCTCTTAGATTCAGCCCAGGAAGGCTACTTGCAACTCTTCATTATCTTGAGCCCCACCTCAGTTTGTTCCAGTTTTGGAAATTTATACTGTTTTGGAAGTCCATGTTCTCTGACAGGTAATTTATAAGATGTATACCAACTCTGTTATCGATCTAAACATTGGCCTTTAAGGCAAATATTAGTAATAAGAATGTTTCTTTCACTGTCCACTATTGGCTTGGTGCCCTCCAAATGTGTTGGATTACAATTCTCATCATCCCCAGACAGGATGATGGGAATTGTAGTTCATCACATTTGGAGGGCTCCAGGTTGGGAAAGACTGGCTTGGAGCAGCCTAGAGAGGAAGAAAGAGGACATTAACATTTTACACATACATTCCCACTTTTTCTGATGTTCAGGCTGTGAATGCTGGTGCTTATGTAACCAAAACAGCACCAGCCATGCACATGGGGGAGGTATCTTTAGGAGAAACATCCCTGGAGAGATTATAAAACAGACCAATGAGAACTGACTGTGTTCTGTGGCCACAGAATGCTGACTGTTGAGGGGGGTGGGGAGAATGGAAAAACGTAGGAGAGGGGAAATGGAATGGAGTGGTTGGATTCCTCAAGCAATATACCACACCGCAACAATTTGTTGCAGGTTTTACTTGCTTAAACATAAATATGTTGTGATATAATAACCGTGGGAAAAGCAATTACAAAATAAGAAAATATCCAGACAGTTGAAATCACATGGCAGGTAAGAATTCTTAATCACGACTGTACACTGAATGCTCCAAAGCCTTAGGACAAACTAGACTTGCTAAACTTGACAAATGCCCTTACTTGGTATATTTTCTTAGCTGCAGAAGTTTGGTTTCTTTGTAGACTCCGGGATTCTTTTTGTCAGGGATTATAATAGTGGAAGAGAAGAGGGACATTGCACTCATTGGCTGTGTCTGGCTATAACAATAAGCCAGAATTGCTGAGAATTCAACCCCCTTAAGTCTTCCTGTCAGTGGGAGCAACTAAACTAACCAGTAACTAATGAGGAAGTAAAAGCTTCCTACTACATCCAAAACAAGACTTTGGTCTGTCTCTCTCCTAACAAACCAGAATCTGAAGTTAGGGTTTGAAGTTGGTTTCCCATTCCTGGATTGGTAAGGGAGTGACAAGCTGGGGTCTAGCTTTGGATGTAATGGTGAGAGAAACCAAATGGGGGCAATCAGGCAGCATGTACAAGCACACTTTATCATGAATGATAAAGCCATAATTCTCAGCAATTCTGACTTATAGTTACATCCAAATGCATCCATTGAATTAGGGCTGGGAAGTGGTTAATAGGCTTATTACCATTTGACAATATTTGATTACCATCATATATTATATGAAGCCAAGAATGCCCTTCTGTATTTGGTGATCTTTTAAAAATTGTATCTTGGTGTGATCTGATAGCAAAGGGAAGAATGAGATCTCCTTGCTGTCCAACACATTCTTCATTTAGTAATATATCCCTCTGTCCTGCATTTATAACCACAGCCACATTTAAAAGCTGACTACATGTATGCTTATGCAAATATGTACCTATCCTTTTGCTATTAAAAAAATATATCCAGGTCTTAGAAAATAAATTAAAATGATTCCAAAATTGTTCCAGGCATAGTGGGGGTGGAAGGGTGGTGTTTGTCATGGGCATCTGCAGTCATAGTAAAATGTGTACACACATATTACAGTAGTACTGCTGAGAGTTAGGTATAGCTTTTCCCAGGTATCTGCTTGAAGTGCTACAGAAACCTCCAAAATCAGGTTGGCCCCAGATCATGGATGGATGGACAGAAAATATGAGTGTACCGCAGGCAGTGAAAGCTCTACAATACCATTTCCAACTCTCTGAAAAGCCATTGTCTGAGCATAGCCACAAGGAGGGCTATATATTTGCATTACCAGAAAGAATGGACTATGATATTCTGACATACTGTAATTTAGATTTCGAGCTCCTTCTCCCCAGTGGTACTATAGCTGTGTGGCTTATCCTCTTATTTTAATAATGTCTCTGACAGGCAGAGAAAGTGGTAATTCCCAAATTTTAGATTGTTTTTAAGAATCATCTTATTTTAACGTAATTGATTATATGTTGAAAACTGGTTGTACTAACCTTGAGAAAGAGACCCTGCCGAAGTTCTTAAGAAGATGGTGTACTATGTGACTGAAAAGCAAAGCATAACATATTAATTCCTTCATCTTAAAATGCTCCCCCTGTTTTCTTTAGAAAAATGTTATGGAACACAAATTCTAAAGGGACCAGGCAGCAGAGACTTTGGGGAGTGGCCATGGTTCAGTAATACAGCATGTACTTTGCATGCAGGTTCAATCTCTGGCATCACCAGGTAGGCACTGCCAGTCAGTGTAAACAATACCGAACTAGCTGGACCAAAAGTCTAACTCTGCATAAGGCAGTTTCATAGGTTCATATGTCCTAATTAGGAGGCTCCAAAGCTTTGTGCATTATGATCAGAAACTATGGCTGGATTCGCATGATCAGCAGGAGATCATGTGAATCATACACAGTATGGTTAGTTTCCGTCACCCCCAAGTGTGCTGCTCATGTGCCCGTCATTTCCTTAAGTACCCACAGCTTGCTGTGTCATCTGAATCTGGCGTATGGGGGGTGTGTGTGGCCCCTAACCCACCCCAGAACCCCTACTACAAGCCATGGATTGTAGGGTGGGTTAGAAGGCAAGGCTGCCACGCACTGGGTTTGGATGACATGGCAACCTGCAATGCAGTGCAGGTAATTAAGCAAATGGCATGCATGCATGGGGACAGGGGAAACAACCCATACCGTGTCACTTCCCCTGCTGATTGTGTGAACGCAGCCTATATAAGTCACTGGAAGCCTGTATCAGAAATACTGGTTTCAATCACATCAAAAGTGCTGCATGAGAAGATAGTTCGCGTCAGATATGGATGTTTTTCATTTTCATATTTGGCTGGGTTGAAATTCTTGCTATTGAAATGTCAGAGTTAATCTGGGAGTGTGAAATTTAGCATAATTCCTATCCATGTCATATCCATTGCAGAATTCTTACTGAATTATGGCTATGTGGGATTTATAGCTGATGTGACGTGCTGTATGTCAGCTTTGCAGATAAGTCCACAAAAGCTATTAAATTGCATGCCTACACATACCTTTCTTAGTTCAGCTACACTGATAGCCAGAAAGAAAGGACAGAGATTCTTACAGTGCATAAAAGCTTCTGCCATCTTGGAGAGAACAGAATTATTGAATATTACTGATTTCTATCCCAAATATCCTTTACAACCCCCTGGGCTCTTCCATCTCACAGATCTCCCCCCATAAGCTTTTCATATAACTCCATCTCCAAACATACCACAGCAAACACACACGCACACAAACCATTTTCCCAGTCTACCACTGAAATATGAAAGAGCAAAGTGAGCATCTCATTGTTTGTACAGGTAGGTTCACATTAGGATAGTCATTTTTACATGTCCCCAGGGCAGAAATGAGAATGGTCCATAGACATCATGGAGAAATTCAGTTAATTTGGCACCAGCGTGTCCATCCCAAAACAAAATGTAGCAGCAAAGAGAGTCCCTGCTCCTTTACACACAGGTTTTATTTTGTGTGATTTTTGTTTTTGTTTTTCATCTGGAACACTCAACAGTGGCCACAAGACTGGAAAAGGTCAGTTTACATTCCAATTCCAAAGAAGGGCAACGCCAAAGAGTGTTCAAACTACCGCACCATTGCGCTCATTTCACATGCCAGCAAGGTGATGCTCAAAATCCTACAAGCTAGGCTTCAGCAGTATGCGAACCGAGAACTACCGGAAGTACAAGCTGGGTTTAGAAGAGGCAGAGGAACTAGAGATCAAATCGCCAACATTCGCTGCATCATGGAGAAAGCAAGAGAATTCCAGAAAAACGTCTATTTCTGCTTCATTGACTACGCTAAAGCCTTTGATTGTGTGGATCACAACAAACTGTGGCAAATTCTGAAAGTGATGGGAGTACCAGACCACCTTACCCGTCTCCTGAGAAACCTGTACGAGGGTCAAGAAGCAACAGTAAGAACCAGACATGGAACAACCGATTGGTTCAAAATTGGGAAAGGAGTACGACAAGGCTGCATATTGTCACCCTGCTTATTTAACTTATATGCAGAGTACATCATGAGAAATGCTGGGTTGGATGAATCACAGGTCGGAATTAAGATTGCCGGGAGAATTATCAACAACCTCCGATATGCAGACGATACCACCCTAATGGCAGAAAGCGAAGAGGATTTCAAGAGCCTCTTGTTGAGGGTGAAAGAGGAGAGTGCAAAAGCTGGTTTGAAACTCAACATTAAAAAAACTAAGATCATGTCATCTGGCCCTATCACTTCCTGGCATATAGAAGGGGAAGAAATGGAAGCAATGACAGATTTTACTTTCTTGGGCTCCAAGATCACCGCAGACGGTGACTGTAGCCATGAAATTAAAAGACGCTTGCTCCTTGGGAGGAAAGCTATGGCCAACCTAGACAGCATAGTAAGAAGCAGAGACATCACCTTGCCGACAAAGGTCCGTCTAATCAAAGCTATGGTTTTCCCAGTAGTAATGTATGGCTGTGAGAGCTGGACTATAAGGAAGGCTGAGCGCCGAAGAATTGATGCTTTCGAACTGTGGTGCTGGAGAAGACTCTTACGAGTGCCCTGGACTGCAAGGAGGTCAAATCAGTCCATCCTAAAGGAAATCAACCCTGAGTGCTCATTGGAAGGACAGATACTGAAGCTGAAGCTCCAATATTTTGGCCACCTAATGCGAAGAGAAAACTCCCTGGAAAAGACCCTGATGCTGGGAAAGACTGAAGGCAAAAGGAGAAGGGGACAGCAGAGGATGAGATGGCTAGATAGCATCACGGATGCAATGAATATGAACTTGAGCACGCTCCGGGAGAGAGCGCAGGACAGGAAGGCCTGGCGTGCTATGGTCCATGGGGTCACGAAGAGTCGGACACGACTGAACAACAACAACATTTAAAAAAAAGCCCTGCCACTGCACATTTCAGTGCAAATACAATATCCCCATATTTCTGTTTGAGAAGGGACTCTGCCTGAGAGCAGCTTGCAACAGCCCTGCAATGTAGTCCACTGGTAATATTGCAGGTCAGGGGTGGTGCTGAGGCTAGTATGGATTTCCAGCTAAAAATCCTCTTTACAAAAGACTTCTTCCTCAAATCTTTGAATGCATTTAAAGGGACAAGGAAAAACATACTATAAGGGAGCAAAAACAGTTGTGAACAGCAGAACTTTTCTCAAGAAGGGAAATCAGATAAACTGCTGTATCCTGACAATCATTCAATGTATCTGCCTGAAATCTGGACAGATTATGGCAGGCAACATGTTGATATACTCCATGCCAAGTTTCATACAGTTTGGTCAAATGTCTGGATTTTATTAACATTTAGAACATTCAGGTTTTATCATGGTGGAATGCAGTTTGACAGAAGTAGAGAGATACTCTCATGTCTGTAATTTCAGGCAGGCTCAGCTGGGAGAATATAGTACTTCTATAGTGCCCTGGCCCCAAACTGTTTAGGCCTTTAAGGGCACAATCCTATGCATGTTTAGACAGAAAAAGGTCCTTCAACAAGGGAATGCTGAGAGTTGTAAGACATTTTCCTGACTAAATTTGCATAGGATTGTGCCTTAAATGTTAAAACCAGGAACTTTAGTTGAACTTGGAAACACACTTGAAGCCAGAAGACTTTTTAGACCTGGTATTACATGTTCACAATTATATATCTTCCCTATTTAAATCAAGTGCTTGTGGTTCTGTGGGAGGGAGGGCAGGAGGGAGAGAGGGAGGGAGAGAACATATGTGCAGTGTTTTGTTTTGTTTTATGATGACCATTAGCTGATTTAAGATCAGCAATATAACTCCCAGATTAAATTCATTCGTTCTTCATTCCTGATGGTGAGAAATGGTGTTCACAGTGATGTCATATAGCCACTGATACTATAATTCCTTCTTCACACTGTCATTTAATTTCATTAAAATCTGCCCTGGGTTTGTGGTTCACATTATTAAGGAGTATTTTTCTCAAACTGCTTCTGCTTTCTCCAGTCTTGTTGATGGAAGTGTCTACATGTAATTGGGTTTAGAATGAGAATAAAAAAAGATTTTTAATCCATGATCACCAGGGAAAGTAATGGAGCATTTTAATTCTCTACAAGGTGTTCTTTTTTTATTTTAGCATAAAGTATAGACTGGATAATGTATGGCTTGCTGGCTGAATAAGATCCATGGACTCTCGTTAAGGGTGAGTAAATGGGGGTGGGAGGACAGCACAGAAATGACTTGACCCATGGCCATTAATGGTGGTCCTCTTGATGCCTTTGGGCATCAAGTTGGGGCGGGGGGGGGGGAGAGAAGCACATTATATGCCAGCTTGGCTTCTTTGGTGCTGTTATTAACAGTTTCTTAGATTTCTTTTTCATTTTCCAGTACAATACAAATAGCAAACTCTTCCCTCCTGCCCCCATTCTGTCCCCTTTAGGTTTTCCCTTCCTTTCTTATCGTTCTGTATTTAAAGAGTAAACGTTTCATGTTTATATATAAAATAAGTAATCAAAATTGGATAAATTGATAGTTACATAGAAAAATAAAATAAAAATAAAATGAAGGGTTATGTCAAGCATGCCTCTTTGCTGACCTGCACTGGTTTTGTGGTGGATGACATTACTTTACATTCAAGAAAACTTCTCCATGTTAATTGAAATGTATTTTCTTTTAGTAATTTGGTGTAATATACCTTTTCATGGGCAGCTAAGATCAAAAGATCCTGAATTTAACGTGTAAATTTGGAGTTTTATTTGCTTTCCAGTGCTGTAGAGTAATACACTTAGCTGTTAGTGTGGCCTTACCAAACCATGCATCATGCCCCTCTGCCAAGTCCCATTTGCCCAGAATGTATCTCACTAAGGCATGGGCATTTTTTACATTGAGTGAGGTTTCCATGACCATGTTGATCCTAGTTTGGACCTCAAGCCAGAAAGGTTTCACTATTGGGCAACTCTATAACATATGCACTAGATTAGCCTGCAGACTATTACACCTCCAAAACTTACCCTGTGAGATGCCCAGGCATTCGAATTGTTCTGGAATCCAGTGTGCTGTGTAAGTTGCATGTGTGTGTATAATTTTTTGTTCTGGAAACCAATTTGCTGTATAAACTGCAGTTTGTGGTCTATGTTACATGGTTTAGCAGATTTCAATGCAATCGGAAGGCTTCAGTTTAGTTTCTAACTCTGCATTTCATTTAAAACTGAGGGGGTCCAAGTCCGGAACAAAGCTATCTCAAACAAAGCCATTCAGGAATGTGTTGGTCTTAAATTTGGTAAGGCTTGTGCTACTTAAAGTAGCTCTGTGGCATCTGAGGAAGCCATTGCATCTGGGCCAAATTTGTTAGTGAGACTATGTTTAAGTTGTAGATATTGTCAGGCCATGGTGGGAGGTAAGCCAAATTAATCTTGTAATACTCCAAAGGGTTTGAACACATTTTCTTTGATGAGGAACTGTGACAGGAAATAAACACCTTTGTCAGCCCATGTTTTCCATATTACCAATTTGGCTTCTTTTTATCTGACAGCTTGAAATGGCTGGTTGTAGGGAGCTTATTTGGCAAGTGCAGTAGTGATGCCAACAGAGACCGTACAAGGCCATGATCAATTTCTAAATAGTCAGTTGGCTTTCTACCATGGTAAATATCCAGCCAAAGAATGTGACCTTCAACTTTACGAGGTCAGTGTTGTATGTTGTGTAACAACATTTACATTTAAATTTCTGTTTAAAAAATTGCTTAAATACCCTTTATTGGAGGAACTAATGTTCAAAACACTAGAAATTCAAGTGTTCAGTTACAAAGAACCTATCTTCAGACTTGCATCATACTGCATGCTTTCTGTTCTTTTTGTTCTCTGTGACAAAAATGTATACAGAGTCTGATAACCAACTGCAGATAGAGATTGATTTGTGGGAATGTAACATCCTACACATTGGCTTCTATCATGGAGGATTAGGTTATCAATGGCCACTAGTGATGATGGCTATATATTATCTCCAGTATCTGAGGCAGTATGTCTTTGAATGCCAGTTGCTGGGGAACACAAGCGGGAGGGTGCTGTTGCCCTCGTGTCATGCTTGTGGGTTTCTTCTTGGTATCTGGTTAGCTACTGTGGGAACAGGGTGCTGGACTAGATATGCTTTTGGTCTGAACTAGTAGGGTTGATCTTATGTTTTTATGAGTTTACACCTCCTGTATACTTTTATATGCGAAGTACTTTATAATCTGATTTAAATCTTACAATAGTGCTGCTGATTTTATAAAAATAAAGTTTAAAAACCATCAGTCCTCTGAGAGATGTGATGACTAATCCCATTTAGTTGATGGAGAATTGACACTTAGACTCATTTGTTAACACATGGTCTCATCTTTGATCTGAGGTATGAATTGGGTCTCCATAGGTTACCACCATTTTCCAGACAGTTTTTGTTAACCAGATGTCCCCCTTCGCAGGGCAGCCAGATACTGTATTGAGCGAAATAAGATTAGAAGTACGTAGGCCAGGCTGGAAAATATTTCAAAACTCATTATACTAACATAATAATTGTCTTGTGTAGGGCTGAAAAAAGCGAGAGCCTGTTTTAAGAATGTAAATGCTGTCCTGAATCAGACTGCTAGACCAGCCAGATGCTGCCAGGAAGCTCAGAAGCAGGACATGAAGTCAATAACCCTCCTCTGTTTGTCTCCTAGCAACTGGTATTCAGAGCTACATTGTCTCTGAACCTGGAGGTTCAGTTGAGTTTTAAGTAATAGCTGTTAATAGACATCCCCCATGAATTCATCTAATGTCCTTTGAAAACCATCTAAGGCCATGGCCATTACCACAACTTGAGACAGCTAATTCTCATACATTATACACGTTGTATGAAGAAGTACTTTTCATCTGTCCAGAATCTACTGCCTATCAGTTTCATTGAGTGATCATGAGTTCCAGTATTATAAAACATGGAGAAAAAAATCTATCCATTTTCTCCATATCATTACTGATTTGATACATTTCTAACACAGTGCTCCTTGGGTTTTGTCATCCCCCCTGCGGTGCGGCCGCCACCCTTAACTAAAAAGCATAAGTGTGTTAGCCTTTTTTCACAGGGAAGCCATTTTGGTTATCCTTCTCCAATATGGCAGCACCATAGATTTATTTATATTGGAACATTAAGGTACTGGGTGTTTTATTTTCAGTCTCTCTCCTAATAATCCCTAGCATGGAATTTGCCTTTTCCACTGCCCCACAGCTGATATTTTAATTTACCCATCACAACCCCAAGAGAGTCACAAGTTCAGATCCCATCAGTATAAATCTGGAATTGGGATTGTTTGCCCCAGTGTAAATCATCTTCCATTTTAATATTCCCAGGCTCCAGTTACTGGGATTCTTGCAAGCCCTGACACAAATAGCGAGAACAGCGGAATGGGTGTATTAGCATACTATAAAGTCAAGAAGTCTGGGTGAATGGGAACAGACCTGGGGCCAGAGAGGGTTTTTTTTTAAATGTATTTATAATGGATTCTGGGCAGTGTAGCACTGGACAATGTAGCACTTCACAAGTAGGCTGTATTGTATTCTTTGTGAGGTTGCAAATCATAGAAATTGGGATGTTGGTTGCCTCAGCACAGATGGGGTCTTGATCCCTGTGAGCTTTACGATAAGTTGATTCTTCACAATTTTTAACCCTGAGCTTTCTCACATTAGGGAATTGTACAGTGCATTAGAATTCTATAGGTACTAATAATTGGTCTAATGGAGATTGGATGTTTGAGGCTTTGCCAAAGTTTCCATTAAATTGAGAGAGCTCGGTGTTCTGATGAGTAAGGTGGTTTGTGTGCATAATTTTTTGATTGCTAGTTTTCTCTGATGCTTTTAAGAAAATTCCAGAGTCTTGTCTTGTCTTCCTGTACTATTCTATTTTGTACTGATTCCCTCACGTACAGTGTCATGTTCTGACTTTGATTCAGATAAACTTGTCTTGGATCTTTCTTTTGGAAGTCATGTGATTTCCAACTTCTTCTCAGAATCCATCTTGTAACCACCTCAAGTTCCAAATAATAAAGACTAATATTTTTAAAATATGTTCGAGCTATTAGGTCGGTTGAGGCTGGTATAGTGAGGCATAGAGCCTGTGGCACATTGGTTTTGTATGGACAGAACTGCATCCAGTGTTCTTTGACCTCTACAACCTTCAGATCAGCTTCTCATTTACAACTGGGAGCTGCAAAATAATGCTTATTAACTATATCTGTGACCTGAAATTTGATCATGGTGTTTCTTAAGATTATTGCTTTAAGAATCTGATGAAGTGGGCTCTGGCTGATAAACACTTATCCTACAATATAAGTCCTGGAGGGACCAATCCTATGGCCACTAGACACTGTCTAGAGGGCCATAGGATATGCTCTTTTCTGCCTGTGCTCCAAGGTCGGTTCCCGCAAAACTGACCTCCCCCCCTTGTCCGCGCTGCCTTGGAGGCAGCACGGAGAAGCCCCATCCTCCGTGCTCACAAGAGGAGCGTGGAGCAACTGAAAAGGGGCAGGGCTGGGGGCATTCCAGGGTGGGGAGAGTGGAGCTGCATGTATGACACATCCAATGTGTTGTACGGCAGCTTCCTCTCCCAGTCGGGCCCCCTGCAGCTGTCTAGAGAAAAATAGCAAGACAGGAGAGGTGCGTAGGGAATGATCCCCCCGTGCCTCTCCTGCCTTGCTTTGGATACGTGGTCGCTTCCAAGGTCGGAGGTGGCCACCTATCTAGTTAGGATTGCGCTCTAAGGTTCTCTGTTCTTTCTGCTTTAAGAATTCTTACCTGATGATTCTATGTTGAGGCAGGCATGGTTGTTTCCCCTCTGCTCCCCTACTTCTTTCCAGCTCTTCTATTTATTCATTTTTGTACTGCATCCCTGAAAACAGCTCATAGTTGGGTGGTGGGATGGATTGTGACATCAAGAGGTAAGCTGCCAATCAATGGGATACTCCCTCCCTCCTCCTTGTTAGGTTTCTATCCTGTGAATTTATTGGCTGAAATGCTTCTGTAGTGATTTTTAGGTGCCCTACTTAAGATAGCACTGTCTGAACATTAGGTTTCTGTGACCCAGCCGCCTTAGAGAGTAGCTTTCCTTTGAGATGTTTTACAGTGGTACATCTGTAATCAATATTTGCCTTTTAACTAGCTTTTCCAAAGAAAAACCTGATCTGGATGTTAGGTAAATAAGAATAAACCAGCATTCATTTCAAATAGCTGTAATGTAGTGCTTCAGTGTATTGGGTCCAAGTTTTTTATTTGAGTTTTCCAATCCTTCCCCATGCCGCCTTGTGTGCTTTCACATTCTTTAAAATGTCTTTTGTCTCTGTCTTCCATTAAATCCTCTGTTCCATTTTTATGTGTTCTTTGGTTCAGCCTAGTACTTTCAAAGCAGTAAGTGACCTCTCCTCCTTTTTTGCTTCTGAGAATCTACATCTTTATATCACTCCTAACCTCCAAAGATACACAATTGCTCGTTGTATTGTATAAGCTACTGCAAGAACCTTTTTGGTTTAGTGGGGTATAAACACAATTCAATTGTGTGCTTAATAACATGGATACATTTTCTTCTAAGGCTGCACTTCAGCAGCAATGAAACTGGTGACTTCTTTGCAAAATAACAAGAACAATCTGTAAAGCATAATGTGCATGTAAATAATAAATAATGCACACCCTGCACCCTATATGAGGGTCCCCTGACAGTTGTAAGACTCTGTCTGGGAGTTGCTGTGATGACCTTTGGGGCTTGAGAATCTAAACTGAAAGACGAGATCTGTCACACTGGCATCTAGTCAGACAGCCCTGAGCCATGAGAAGAGATTGCTCAATGCTGTTTATTCTTTTGTTAGGGCTTGCCTGCACGGGGAAAACAGCACTGTATTGACATGCTTACCTGGTGACTCCAAACATCTGTTCCAGAAATAAGTAATCCCTGATGTCCTCTCCTCCACCGTGCACTCAGCAACATGTATGTTGAGCTGCTGCTTCCCTGAAACAAGAGGCTGAGGCTGACTAGGACAATATCTTTCAAATTGCTATGGTCCATAGGGTCACGAAGAGTCGGACACGACTGAACGACTGAACAACAACAACTTATGCATGTAGACTTGAAAATGTTCCATTGAATTCATTGCAACTTACTCTGAGTAAGTGCCTCAGATTGTAATACTAGTCTCAGTAGTGACTAGTGAGGCAGGCTCAGCCCCTCAGTGCTGTGATAATGAGGGAATTTCTTCCAGTTATTAATAAATAACTGGAAGAAAGAAATAACTGAACTACCTACCCAACAGCAGGTGGGTGCAGGGTTGGTGCACGACATCCTGCTGCCTGAGGCAGGAGGATGTGTCCTGCCCGCTCTATCACCTCCCCTGCCGCAGCCATGTGCCACTACTCCTTTTCTGCCTCCTCCCAATGCCTTGCTTTGATGGGTCCTTCCTCAGAACGAGGCATTTTGGTGAAGCATTGTGGCCTCATTGGCAAAGACAGTCTCCAGGGCCACCACACGCACAATGCCTTCCTTGAGGAAGGATCCCGTAGAGCAAGGTATTTGCCGCAGCAGGAAAGCAGCCAGTGGGGCTCCTCTGGGAGCCTGCACACCCAGTGCCTCACTCTGAGGACTCCTCAGAGTGAGGCATCAAACCAGTGCTCTGGAGAGCCACTCTGGCCAACTTCCTGCTATGGAATTTGCCACAGCAGGAGAGTAGCAAGTGGGGCTCTCTGGAGCATCCACATTGCTGTTTTGCTCTGAAGAGTCCTCAGGGTGAGGTATCAGCCTAGGTGTGGCAGCAGAGAGTGGGTAGCCCTCTTGACAGTGGTATGAAAACTGCTACTCTTCCGGTATGTAAAAATCATTACAGAAGCACCCTTCCATATCTGCTAAGAGATCTGCCCTAGTTCATAGGAAGGATAACACTTGGTGGGTCATCAGACATCTTGGAATTCTGGTTGAAAGTTACCCTTCAAGTTAATATAGTACCAAACCAGAGTTCTCTTAAAAATTGTACTTGGTATGTAAAAATTTGGCTTGTGGTTGCAGTTGACTTTCTGGGATACCCTGACCATTTGCCTATATGTACTCCCTGCTCAACCTCACCCCCCGCCAGTCAGTGTTGACAGCATGTAATGTTGTGTTCATATTTTCCCCACTTCTTATTTAATTTTCAACCAACAAAAAATAATTGTGCACATTAGTCTAATTTAACTAATATAAAGTTGCATATTGTCATCCATATAATCAGTGTTTCTGTCTACTCCGTTCAGCTTATTTGGTTCAACATTATTATATATTTTGTTTTTATCCTTCCCTTCTTCCTTAATGCTCAGTGTGGTGTACATGCTTCTGCTTCTATCCCCACACAAATTCTGTGAGGTAGAGGCTAGGCTGAGAGTGAGTGACTTGCCCAAGGTCACCCAATATGTTTTATTTATGAGTGGGGATTCGAACCCAGATCTTCTCAGTCAAGTCCAACCACAGAATCCATGCATCCACAGTAGCTTTGATATATGTTGGTATCCATGTTGAATTTTATTTGACAGAGGAATGTAAGCGCTAGTGGGATAGAGACAGAAGGGTTGACTAGAATTTATTGAAGAATAGGAAATACAAGCCTTAGCCTTTCAGTGGAGCTTCCAGGGTAATTTACAAAAACAAGATAAAATACGCAGATAAAATCTAACAACATCATGTTAAGGAAATAATACATTAAATACATTGAAAAACCTGGGAGAATAAAACTATCTTTGTCTGGTACCAAAACAGAATAACTATGTTGGCACCATGCAGGCCTCTCTGGGGAGGGAATTACGTAAACAGTGCTACAGCAGAGAATGTGCTCTCTCTCTCTCTCTCTCTCTCTCTCTCTCATCGCCACCTGCCTTATCTCAAATGGTGGGAAGAGAGCCTCTGAAGATGACCTCAATGAACAGGCAAGTTGGTATGGGAGCAGGTCTTCCTTTAGGTACCTGGGTCTTAAGTCATACAAGACTTTAAAGGCAAGCACCAGCACTTTAAATTGTGTTTAGAAATGGAGTGCAAACCAGTGAAGTTCTTTCAGTGCCAGCTGAATGTGTTCCTGCTAGTCGGCTCCAATCAACTAACTGAACTTTCAAAGAGTCTTCAGAGGCAGGCCTATGTACAATGCATTACAGTAGCTAATGCTAGATGTTATGAGAACATGGATAAATGTGGCCAGACCATCTCTTTCCAAGAGAAGCCGCAATTGGTGCATCAGCCTAAGTTGATGAAAAGCACTCCTTGCCACTGAAGCTACCTGTGACAAATTAGAATCCAGGACTACTCCCAGTCCCAGACTGTGAACTTGATCATTTAGGGGACATGCAACCACATACAGAACAGGTTGAACACCATATCTGTGAACAGGAAAATCACATAAGCACAAAACCACCTCCTTGTCAGGGTTGAATTTAAGTTTATTGGCCCCCATTCAGCCCATTACTTGTTCCAGGAACTGGTTCATTGCTTTTACTGCTTCACCTAGATCTGACTGGAAAAGAGAGAGTAAGAGAGCTGGATGTCCTCAGCATACTGATGGTACCTCACTCCAAATCCCAGAAGGACCTCTCCCAGCTGCTTCATGTAAATGGTAAAAACTATGAGGGGAAAGATAGAACTCTGCAGGACCCCACTGCATAAATGGGATGGGGCAGTAGTACTTCAGCACCACCTTTTGGAATTGGTGCTCCAGGTAAGAGGGAAATCACTGTCATCATGCCTTCTACTCCCAAACTAGAGAGCCTATCCAGAAGGATGCCATGAATGACAGTATTGAAAGCTGCTGAGAGGTCCAGGAGAATTAGCAGGATTGCCTCTCTAGGGCTGGCTTGGACGGGGGCCAGCAGTAGAGAAAGAGCCAGGAGTGCATGGCGGCAGGGTGAGGGGAGAGGGCAGCAGCACATCCTCCTGCCTCAGATGGCAGGACGCCTCATGCTGGCCCTGTGTACCCCCCTGTCCTTCTAGCATAGACCATCTATCAGGGTGACCAAGGCAGTCTGTACCAAAACCAGCCCTGAAACCAGATTGAAGCCGGCTGAGCAGTCTCATCTAAAAGCACCCTGGAGTTGTGAAGCCATCACCTGCTCATGTATCTTGACCAAGGAGGAGATGTTAGCTACTGGCCAGTGATAGTTACAACCCTCCAGGTCCAGGGAGGGTTTCCTTAGGAGCAGCATTGAGGAATGCCTTTTTAACAGTAGCCGGGGGACTCCCCCCCCCCCCAACACAAGAGATGCTAATCTCCTCCTGGACCCAGTGATTGATCTCCTTCTGTTTGCAGTTAGTAGCCATGAAAGGAAAGAGTTAAATGGTAGGCTGCACCCCTTCAAGCACCTTGTCCATATCCTTAGGCCCAGATACTGCTTGCTGCAAGAATCTAATTCTTCCTAACTCTCTTGCTCCGAGTGGAAAACCAGAGGCCTGTGTGTTAAATGCTTAGGCTGACTTTCTTCAGAATGGCTTCATAGGGGAGTAGTGTGTTGACTCGACATCCATATACCTGGAAAATATTATTGGCAAATTGCAAAGTGTTAGTCTCGGTGAGCAGGCCAGGGCATTATGTCTCTTGAAAAAGGAGAACTTTTAGCACCTGAGGGGCTAACAGCAAGCCTCTTAGAGCATTATCATAAAGACTGAATTAGTAACGACAGTTTAACTTTATCAGTAGCTGACATGCTTTCTGGTGTAGAAGGCTGCAGCCAGAATCTCTGTAAGGGTTGCATCTGAATATGTTTTTTTCTGAATGTGACATTTGTTTTCCTAGTGGAAGTTTTGGGCTTTCAACTTTAAAAAAAATGACCAAGGAATGCAAACAGTTCCAGGTAGGTGAAAGGGTTGCTTCTCACATTAACAATGAAATCCTATCCATATTTACTTAGAACTAGATTCAGTGGGGATTCTCCCTAAGTAAGCATACAAAAGGTTGCAGTGTTTTGTACACACACAAATGTAATATGTGCACCTGAAAGCTAAAACTGACTGTTTATGGCTGCTTGTACACATTGTGACAAACCCACAATACCATGTACATTTGCCACCATATTGTAATATGTGAAGTAGCCATTGGAGTTGCAAGCTCTGGTGGAAGACCTAGCAGGAGCTAAGATGTTTCTTTCGATGAACTGGAGATCAGTACAGATGCATGAATATCTGGCGCCATATATTTCAGAACTCTGTTCTGTATGCGAAACGGATTCTGCCAGGGAACCATAGTTCAGATCAAGTCCTGGAACTGCTGCCTCAGACAAGCATTTGAAGTTGTCCTCTGTTTAGGTGAAACTCATGGTCTTCTGTTACTTAGAATCATAGAATAGTAGGGTTGGAAGGGGCCTACAAGGCCATCGAGTCCAACCCCCCCGCTCAATGCAGGAATCCAAGTCAGAGCATCCCTGACAGATGGCTGTCCAGCCTCATCTTGAATGCCTCCAGTGTGGGAGAGCCCACCACCTCCCTAGGTAATTGGTTCCATTGTCATATTGCTCTAACAGTCAGGAAGTTTTTCCTGATGTGCAGCCGGAATCTGGCTTCCTGTAACTTGAGGCCATTATTCCGTGTCCTGCACTCTGGGATGATCAAGAAGAGATCCTGGCCTTCTTCTCTGTGACAACCTTTCAAGTCCTTGAAGAGCACTATCATATCTTCCCTCAGTCTTCTCTTCTCAAGGCTAAACATGCCCAGTTCTTTCAGTCTCTCTTCATAGGGCTTTGTTTCCAGTCCCCTGATCATCTTTGTTGCCCTCCTCTGAACCCTCTCCAGTTTGTCTGCATCCTTCTTAAAGTGTGGTGCCCAGAACTGGACACAGTACTCCAGATGAGGCCTAACCAGTGCTGAGTAGAGAGGAACTAGTACTTCCCGGGATTTGGAAGCCATGCTTCTATTGATGCAGCCCAAAAGAGCATTTGCCTTTTTTGCAGCCACATCACATTGTTGGCTCATATTCAGCTTGTGATCGACGACAATTCCAAGATCCTTGTCGCTTGTCGTGTTCTTGAGCCACGTATCCCCCATCTTGTGGACTTAGAATATACAATTCATACTACTAAGTCCAACATTAAAAATTGCTCTTAGATATCAAGTCAGGTGTGCCAATTGTTCTGCAGAAACAGATACACAGTGTGTACAAGCACTTACTACCTGTTCTTTTGACCCTTTTCCTTCATCTCTCTACACTATTCTTTGTCCTCTTCTTCTGACTTTTTTTGACTCATCTAGTGAATTGCTCTCTCTGCACGAGTAGCTTCCCTGGTTCTCTTAAGCATGCTGTTTTTCATCCCTTGTTGAATAAACCTTCTTTGGACCCTTCTGTTTGTGCGAGTTATTGTCTTGTCTCACTTCTGTCGTTTCTATCTAAAATCCTGGAAGGAGTAGTTCTTTCTCAGTTGGCACCTTATCTAGTTCTTCATGATTTTGTTGCCCCTTTTCAGTCAGGGTTTCGGGTTGGTCACTCAACAGAAATGGCATTATCTTGTGTTTTGAACAATGTCCTTGTGGCCAAGGCCCAGCGCCGTACATCTGTGCTGGTGCTGCTGGATCTTTCAGCAGCATTTGATACTTTGGACCACAGGATATTTTTGGCCCAATTCACATCTCTGGGCATTGGGGGCATCCTGGTTTATTTATTTCCTGGTTTATTTATTTTCTGTGAAATCATTCTTTTTCAGTTTCTTTTTCTGGTATTGTCTCAGACCCCTTTTTGTTCACAGTTGGGGTGCCTCAAGGGTCCATTCTTGGACCTCTCCTTTTTTCTTTCTATACCCTTCCCTTGGGTTCCCTTATTTCTAATTGTGGTTTTCAGCATCATATGTATGCTGATGATACCCAGGTTTATCAGTCTTTTGACCAGCTTGGGTAGAGAGTGGGCATTGGTGGGAGATTGTTTACTAGAGATTACTTCGTGGATGTCTGCCCACTGCCTCAAGTTTAACATGGACAAAACTGAAATTTTGATCTTCCGCTCTAATCATCCTTTTCCTTCCTTACCCCCCGCCCCCTTGCCTTCAAGGTACTCAGCTTGTCCTGGGCCCTGTTGTCAGGGTCCTGGTGGATGATCGTCCCATGCTCTGCTCCTTTACTGAAAGCACAGCAAGGACTTGTCATTTATACTTAATGAATATCCACTGGATCCACAGGTTCCTGTATCAGGCAACTGTGGACATTCTGGTTCGGGCCTTAGTTGTTTCACATCTAGACTATTGTAATAGTCTTTTAGCAGGCCTCCCTCTTTCCTCTCTCCGTCCATTAATCCTGGTTCAGAACAATGCTGTCAGGATTGTCCTGGACCTTCCCCATTTTGTTCATATCAACTGTTATCATAGGGCCTTGCACTAGCTTCCATTGAAGGCCAAGGCCCTTTACAAGATTTTGGTCCTGGCCTTTAAGGCCCTAAGGTTGCATTATCCAGCCTGTCCTCTCTTTTGTCCTGGTATGTCCCAGGTCGGGCCACTAGAGCCATAGGCCAGGCTCTTCTGACCCGCTCTACTTCGCAGATTGTGGTGTCTCGTTATAATGCATTCCAAGACCTTGTTCCACAGCTGTGGAACTCCCTTCCCCTACCATTATGGTTAACAGAGAGTTTAGAGGTGTTTAAGAAAGGTTTGAAAACTTATCTTTTTGAGTAGGAGGGGGAGTGGTTGCTTGTTTTTGAGGTAAAGTATGCTAATTTTATGTTTATCTGGGTTATTAAGGCTGTTGCATTGTAATTTTGAGTTAAGTTTTGTTAGAATTATTGTAATTCTGTATTTTAAATTGTCAAGTTCTTTTATGTAGAGCACTTTGTGACAAAGCACTATATAAATAAATATTATTATTATACAAGGTTCTTAACCATAACTTATAAATATGACAAGTGCTTCTCATCTACCGCCACTGAGTGAGTTAGTTTACATACATATGGTGCTTGAGCTCCAAGTCTCACACTTTCCATTTGAAAGTATGTCTAGCTTTCGAGCTGAGAAGAAATGAATTTTGACCTTCTATTTGCTGGTTTGTTAGCTCTGCTTTTCTACAATTTTTCTACAAGGAACCTTGAAAGGTAGGCTCAGAGAGACTGATGGTAGAGCTACTTACTAAACAGTGCACATCAGCCAGTCATGTAATTGATTTGTTGCAGAACTGCAAATTGATTGTGGGTTGTTTGTTTGTTCTAGACTTTGCAGTGTAGTTCCTCATTTAGACGCTTTAATTTCAGAGAGAATTCTGCTTTGTCTGTTCTGGTTTTGATGTAGACTAAGCAGCAGAGTTGTAACAATGCAAGCTGTCATAAATCTGTAGTTTCATTGCAAACTCATGGTGTTGTGGGTTCAATATTTCCTAATGGTGCTTTGCAGTGGTTTGATATTGCATTTCCTGGTTGTGATATAAATAAGTTGTACTGTTTTAGAACAGAGCTGTTTTGTAAGGTCCATTGCATTAGATCAATGGGTTTCAAAATGTGAAGTATGGACAGTTGCCAAGGGACTCATGGAAGTCTGTGCCTCTCAGGACGAACGAGTTGTCAGCCCTCCCCCTCTTCTACCCCATTAAGATGCCAGGCTGGAAGAAATGTGCCACAGCCCTTGTGCTGATCTTTGTTTCCTCAGAGCTAGGGTATCAGTGCCGAAAAACAGCTGTTTGTTCCATGAACAGTTTGACACCTGCAGAGACATTAAAGCAGAGGCTGGGCTAGTGTGCCAGGCTCCTTTCCTCTCCTCTCCTTTTTGATCCACTTCCTCTGAGCCTAAAGGAAACCAATTATCTTACATTTTTGTCAGTTACCTTTGGGAATGCTTGAAAGACAGTTTTCCAGCTTTGAGATTTTTCTTGCAACTGGTTTTGAAAGCTTCTGTTTTAGTCTGGTGTAATCCTCTTTACTGTGATTACTGCCTGCTTTGAGCTCCCCGCCCCTGTAACTTTCAGTTGTACTGCCTTTGACAGGTTAAGGGAAAAAGGGCAGGATGAGAATCTACGAGTGCAGGAAGTACCCCTTTATCACTGCATTCTTGTCTCCTTGGCAAATGTATCTTCGGGAATACGCATTTGCTGAAGTAATGTGTGAATTTGTCTTTAGATCTTGTATTTGCAGTACAAGGTACTCTATTACACCTAACCAGAAGTTGTCGTGTGTCCCAGCGTTTCAGTAAGGCAGCAGTGTATTAACTCTTAAACAGCGCTTCAGTTAAATTTTTTCTCCTGTAGTTGCTGAATATAAATGGTTTTCTTTTCCTCAGATACTGGATCATTATCTAAGTCGTGCCCTTGAGCAGTAGCACACAGCATTAGGCTCCACACAGTTTCATTTGTATTGTGATCTTCAAACAGGATGGTGTTTCTTCTTGCTTGTCTTGAAAATTAAAACTTGGAACCAACATTTCTGCAGATGGCTTCCATAATGAATACATTTTCTTCCTGAACATACTGCTCTTGCTTAATTTGCTGATGAGTACTACAGTAAATTAACACAAGCGTTGGCAAAAAGAATGAGTTTGTTAAACCAGAGCAAGCCAAAAAATAATATGGTCTATTTCTTTTGGACTGATTGCTGAGAGAAAGAAACTGTTACGACTTGAGCTGTCTTGTTTATGATGGCTGGGTGGTTAATGTTCTTTATTAAAATGTTTCTTAATGGCTGGAAATCTCCACATCCCCTGATTTTTGGAAAACTACACTCTTTAGCTCAGCCTTCCCCAACCAGCTGCCCTCCCAATGTTTTAGACTACAACACCCATCACCCGACCATTGGCCATTCTGTCTGGGGTGATGGGAGTTGTAGTCTGGAGGACACCAGATTAGGGAAGTCTGCTTTAGTGAGTAAGTAGAGAAACACATTTCATTTTTCATTATACTGTGATACAGGCAAGAATGCAAATGGTGAAGAACACCATAGACAACAAAAGAATGAAGTATTTTTGTAATATACATTGCCCAATGGACAAGAATAAATCTAATATGAAGTCACGAAAAGTTTATATTTAATTGGTCAATTTTATTCCTACCAAATAACAAATCTGACTAGTCCACAAAATTCACTGAAGACGAAAGTCCTGAGATTCAGCTGACAGGTCACTAAAACTGTTTCTTCAAAATCTTCATCAGGAGCGAAATTATAAATGAACCTCAGCAATCTATGAGAGTCCTCCACTGATTGCTATGTGATTAATGAATGCAATAACAAATTCAAAAACAGTTTTCCAGTCCTGATATCAGTATGAGGGGTCTATGCCTGTGAGAAACGTTAACCTTTGAGCCACAGTTTGTGAATTTCAGCCCTAGCAGTTTCCATAACCGCAGAAACTTTAAAACACACCTTTCAGATTGCGTTTTATGCTGCTCACATAATTAGAACATGTAAAGAGGCAATCCTTATTGTGTTGGGATGGCGGAAATTGAAACGGGGAAATTGTCTTTATTGTAACGTTCAGACACACTTTTCTAAATCGTGACAAGGTAGCTCCATGTTGATTCATTGGGGGAAAGTACTAGCACTGGGTTCTGTGATATCCAGCACTTGAGAAATGTCAGTGGGTTTCTCCACTACTAGATGACTTACTCGGTGTTGTACTTAAGATGAATAACGTTTCTGGTTCCTTTATGCCTTTTCAGTAATTCACATACCCTGTGAATGCAGTTCTAAATGACAGCACTTTGGTGTAGGCTTCTAAGTGAAAAATAGGTCATATTTATATTTAGTAAAAAGCTTCAATTAAGATTGCATATGGGGCAGGTTCTGTATTTTGGACACAAAATAAGCAAAGCTCCAGCAACACTGACTTGCTTGGTTAAGGCAGCATTTGTAGAGTGTCGGGGTGCCCTTATCACCGTGGGGTATGTTCACTTTGGGTTTTTATTGGACTTTATAAAGACTTTATAAAGAGTTTACTCCTGGTGTTTAGGTGTAGAGTGATGTTCTTTAAGTGGCCACAGAACAGAATTGCTTGGATGGTAAGTCTTCCAGTTTCACCATTTAATATACTTTAAGTGGAGCTGGAAATATTATTTCAGACTTGCAGGTGCCAACTTTCCTGGGCCAATTGTAGGATCTAATAACATCCCCTTCAGTGGAGGCTCTGCTTGAGGTGCTAGCCCTCTGTGAAGTAACCAGGACCGGGGATAAGGCCTTTTCAGTTATGGTTATGGTCCTTTGGAATTTCCTGTCTATGCAGGTTCATAGATTCTAGCTTTGTAAACCTTACAGAAATCAGACCAAAACAGTTCTCATTAGCCAAGTCTTTGGCCTTGTGTAGAACTATAATTTTCAATTGTTTATTCCATAAATTGATTTTGTAATGTTGGTTTTTATATCTATCCTCTGAATGTCGAAAGCTGGGCTGATATTATTATGAAAGGTGGGACATGATTCTTTTTAGTCTGTTGGGCAAAATTGCATTGTGTGTGTCTAAAATCCTTTCAGGGTTCACATGTGTTGTGTTGCATCACTGAATTGCATCAGCCTAGTTGTATTGCATCACCTCATTGTGCTGTAGCAATGTCATCCATTTTATTAATTGCTGAGGTGTTCTTTCAGGTCAATGGTGGTAACTACTGGCTGGATGTCAAAATCCTTTGACTTATGTGAACTGTAATGCTCATATGCAAGGTGGGTGGTGTGGATTAGCCATATCTGAATGCACAGCTAAAATGGAATTGGCATGTTGTCTGCACGCACTCTCTTCAGTTGTTTTCCTTATGAAGCAGGCACCAAGCCCCATATGTATTGTACATGTGTGGTTCCAATTGTTACTCCTTTTCTTTTCAAACGCCAGATTTATTTGAACACATTTAGCATCCAAGGAATTACAAAACTTAAATTGGGGTCTTCCCGAAACATGCAGACTGTTAGGCTGCAATCCTATGCACACTTACCTGGGAGTGAGTCCCATTGGAATTAGTAAGACTCGCTTCTGAATAAGTTTGCATAGGATTGCACTGCACATTGCAGTTCTGTATGCAGCATAAGTGGTAGTGAGATGATGGAATGAACAATGGAGAGCTGCAGGTATTTCTTCAGGGTCCGTAACCCAAAGGAGTAATGCTGCTGATACAGAAATTCTATTTACATTGCTGGTAATCATGAGCTGGCTTCTTAACCCATCCAAAGTGTTGAGCACACCTTTCAAAATCAGCTGTGCCAAGTAGCAACAAACAAGGTGGATATCATATTAAAGTTCTATTTTTTCCTTAATTTGGTTATTGAGACTGCACGTGGACACAGTGGCCGCATTTGGATGATCAGCTTAATCAGTTAAGATATGACCATTGTGCATGCACACAGGAAAGCCTTCTCCCTTTCTGGTGTGAATAATCAAATCAGGAACCACTAAATAACCATGATTTCCGGTTTGACTGAACTAGGAAACTATGGTTAACAGCTTCAGAACAAGGCAAGCTGTTAAACCATAGTTGGAGGTTGGTTTAATATCTTGGCTTGTTCCAGAGCTGGTCACAATAGTTTTTTGGTTAAGATGAAACAGGAAAGAATGGCTAACGAGAGGCTTCCTGGTTTGATTGCTCGCATCATGAAGGAGGGGTGTATGTGCGCAAAAGCCTTGCTCAAATCGCAGCTTATTAACCCAAGATGTGAAGTGGGCCAGTGATTTGGAGTTTTCTTTCAGACTTTGTGGTTAAGCCAAATATCAGTTTTCAGTATCAATTTTATAAGGTATAAGGTCTACCCACTGGTTCCCAGAACTCTGTTTGGAAATGAAAATATTTTTCCTTAATTATTAGTGTCCAGTGATTGATTTTCATAACTCCATTCTTTTTAAGTCTATTATTTAAACCTTAGTTAAGAAAACTTTTTATAGTGAAAAGTTGTCCAAGAGCCCCAAAGTAAACCTTAGGGGAAACTGGAAATCTTAAGTGTATTGAGTAATTTAATCTTAATATTGAAGCTTTATAAATGAGCCAAGACGTGCCCAGTGATTGTATTGCAGCTTCAAAGTGGTTTCTGCGTCAGTAATGCTGGAAATGGCTCCCCTTAATCTGCAGTCTAGTAGGTGTATTTAAAGCGTCTCTATTCTGAATCAACACTGCAAAGACAAATGGAGAGAGCGAGCACTTGCAGCAATCTTTGTTTAAGAGTCGTTTGACATTTGTGCTGAGTTATAAAGTCAGCTTCTAAAAATAAAATTACTGAAGTACAATTTAGGCTGCAAATATGAAATTGCAGAGCATCTACGTGAAATGTTTGCATTGCCATTATTTGCCTTTCGCTGATGGGCTTTGTTCTTATCTTTGTCACAGTGATCACATGGAAAATATTTCTGGCTATTTAATGAAATACACAAACCTTGTCACAGGCTGGCAGTATCGGTAAGTCTGATTTCTTAAAATTTCACTATTTCCTGATCAAACTTGGATGAAATGAAGTTGCTTCAGGCAGAGACTTGTTTTAAAATGCTAGAAATACAGGAGGGATGAATTGTTTATGTTCAGTTTTAGAAATGGAAAAGTAAGCTACAGGTAAGAGCAGAAGCGTTGCAGCAATAAATCTCTTTAGTACAAGGCCTTGATTTCTTGAGCTGTAAATTTTGTACTTAACCAGCAGGTTTTTATGTATTTTACCTTTCAAGGGATAGAGCAGAGGAAAACACAGCTATGAAACACACTTGAAAAACCAGAACACAGCACAGTTAGTATTGGAAGCAAAGTGCAGATATGAGGCATGTTTTGAATTCAGTCTTAATATTGTGTATTTTATAAATTATTGAGTAGCAGTGTTGTCAGTGGAGCTTACTCCCAGCTAAGTATGTGTAGGATTGCAGCCACAATGTATCACTAGAGAAACTACCTTTTGCAAATGAACATTTGGGAGAATTTGAAAACAAGACTTGAAATTTTTATTTTTCACACATCTAAAGGTGCTTGGAGAAAGTCCAGTTTTGTCACACTTAGACATATCACCATCCCATCTTTCTCCCTACCCCAAAAGCTCAATAATATACAGGTATGATGAGACTTGGGGATGCCCTCTGTCTAGTTTTATAGGTGCTTTGAAGTACACACTTAAACAGAAATGCCTCACGTTTTGTTTCAAGGTAGCCATTTCACCTCCCATTTCTCTCTCAATGCTTTAAGAATATTGGGTTGTGTTTGCTGAGCCTTAGAGAACAGTGTACCACATATTCATAAATATTTGCTAATGATTGCATCTTTATGGTCAATTGCATCTTTATTGTCCAGTAAAGAAGTGCCTCTAAATAGAGTGATAACTGCCTTGGTTTTTAGTGGCACTACTGCTGATAGTGCAGTAACACTATTACCTTTATTTTTTTTTAATGGAAACAATATTTATTTACCACTGATGGTATTTGATTGTGTGTATGAGCCACAATAGTGCCACAGATGTTAGTTTACTTTATAAGCAGCCTTTTATTTGCCCAGCCCTGATGTCTAGGAACATTTGAAATGTTTTTAAAATATTTTATTGTATATTTTCATGGTAGCTATACTTGATAAACACAGGAACAGTACCTAGAAATAAATATCTTTCCTTAGGACCAAACCGCACATGATGTGGGAGATTCATGATTGGATTTCCCAAACTTTAAAAAATATTATTTTAAAACATACATGGGACTCTGAATTTGATCAGATCATCAGTGCTGGTGGAAAGATGTTTAACCCTTCTCTCCACCGCATTTCCCTAGTGTACATTGCCCCAGCCTGAACCTGCTATTAGGCCTGCAGGGGAGAAAATGCAAGTACAGAACTGATCATTGATCACCACATCATGTGGTTTGGCAGTGAATGAAGTAAGGAATGAAATTATGCTAAAATGTAAAATACATCTCAAGCAACAGGCTTAATCTTATCGGCTACTGGAAGCTAGGTCAAAATAGCGGAGTGGGGGGGGAGGAACAGTAATTTTGGAAAGATGCTCAGTTACTCCTGTGTATTAGAGTCTCTGGCTGTTTGGTCTCTTAAAAGCCTGACTTCTTCACATCAGGAACAGAGGCCTCAGTAGTATTCCTGGCGTCTGAGCTCTTGTAAGCTATGTGGGGTTGTCAAGTTTTTGTTTACAATAATTCTGGCACCCTATTTGTGAGTGCCTATGAGCATGTGCAGAGTTCCATTCCAAGGGGAGAAAGGTATTTCAAAAGAGGATAAAGTGCCCTTGAGCATGTGCACAGTTTCTTTGTGGCAGGAAAGCTTCCTTGTCTGTCTGGAGATTTGATCTGGGTTTCCTGTGCATCAGCCTGTGCGCTCGGGGTGTCAGTGCCCCCAGGGACACTCGTTGCCTGAGGGAGAGAACAATAATTGAATGGACAGGAAGGCATTCTGGCTGTACTGTGAGCTGGCTGACTTATCTGTGTGGCAGGCAAGAACTGTTCTTGGCTTGATGGAATATTTGAACCATCAGCTGACAGGCACTGCAATGCTAATTAAAACTCATAAGCTGAAACTGCTCCCATTATTTGCCACAAGCCAGTTCTGTGTATTCCAAACATTTCTGTAAGTGTGTCCATCTTTTAAGAGTAAATAGCTTAACCTATTGTCTAAATTTACTCTTAAGTCAGACCACAGTCCCACCATTTATTTTAAGAATTATAGTCGGAACTTATGCAAAATGTTGTGGACAATGAAAATATCGTATCTTCAGCCTGCTAAACAGAAAGGGCTGGGTCTAGACTTCACTGTCCATGAATGAAAGGGAGGAATCTGGCTGGCAGAAGGGCAGGAAGCAACTTTTGCTGATTTCCACCCCCTAAACCTGCAGGATCTCCCAGCCCTGCGCAGCAGGGTTCCAGAGGGTGTAAGGGGCTGCAGGGGGAGGAAGGCATTGGCAAAAGTTACCTTTCCCCCCATCAGTTTGCGCTGGCAGGAGCAAAGTCCAGATCCAAGCCATATTATTTTGAAATTTTATTTAGCATCTTGCAAAAGCTTGGTGATGTTTGAAATTACATTTTCCTTACAATTACAGGTATTTTGTCTTAAACAATGAAGCTGGCCTCTTGGAGTATTTTGTGAACGAACAGTCCAGAAACCAGAAGCCCAGAGGTACCTTACAACTGGCTGGAGCTGTGATATCCCCTAGTGATGAAGATTCCCATACTTTTACGGTGAATGCCGCTAGTGGAGAGCAGTATAAGCTGAGAGGTAGGACTTCATAGTTCCTGGCCTGCGGTATGTTGTTTTCCCACTAGGGAGCGATCTTGTCTCTTCTTTGCTTGTCTTTGGTTAGCTGACTTTTGTGTCAACTTTTGCTTGTTTTGTCTGAATTTGGGCAAGATGCTTTTTGCAAATTAATGTGTTGGAATTATGTCGCACTTTCTTAAAAACAAATAGAAAAGACATTTTCAATAACTATTGAAACAACCTACATATGAGAGATTATATTAGTCATTCCAGTTTGATGGTTATCAAAATACACAATTACTTATGCAATTTATAGAGAGTGATACCTTTAGTCATCTTACATTCAGTGCACTGTGAAACTCACAAGATCTTTCCCAAAGAGCATAGCAGAAAAATATGATTGCTGAGAAAGGATAGATCTTGATCTTTTTACCGGGTTGACTAACCCACCTGCTTGGACAAATGGTACAGACAGTTCATAGAACAGTAAGAGACCTTTCTGTGGAAATGCACGCTGTGGTCCTCTCAGAGTATATTCATAGAAAAATTGTTGTCAAGAGCTCATTAAATTAAAAAAAAGTGTCTCTGGGACATTTCTAAGTCTTAGCTTTATACATTCTCCTAGGAGTAATTTTTTTCAGAAACAGAATTGAGATTGGAAAGTTTATTTTGACTAAAATAATTCCGTGTGGGAGTCTTGTAGTAATCAGATAGTAAGTAACTTGCTCCACTGAATAAATGGGAGAACGCAGCGTATTCACATTTGTTCTGGACTAATCTGAATTGCGAAAAGGGTTGGGTGGGTTGAGGTTTGCCTGCCTGTTAAGGTGCGGAGGATTGTTTAGCACAAGAGGCTAAAAGGTGTTTTTGCTTTTTTCTTAGTAAGGCTGTTCTGGCCATGTGTGCAGATGTGTAATCATCCACTCTCCTGATCTGCATACAAGTACAGTTTGATTTATACTGCTTAAAAATGTCCCATTCTCTGAGACTTGATTATAGTGCTGATATTTACATAATTACTATGCAAAGTCCCAGGGAAGATATGTGTAGATGAATTTGCTCCCCATGGCTCTGCCAGAATTGGCTTCATTTTTTCCAGCTATGTTAGCATGAGTGTAGTGCCAGGGCATACAAGGTGTAGCTTGGCCTCTCCTAAGCAGGGAGTTCTCCCCCCAGCATCTCTCTCTCCTTTTTTGGAGGAAGAGACAAACGAGGTAGGTCTGCTGGTGGAATCCAGGAATGAACTAAGATAGGGATCTAAGAGATGCCTACACCAAGTTGCTCACTTGCACTCTACTTCTGAAAGTGTGAGGACCTGTTGTAGTCTCCATCTCAAACTTAATCCCTAGATTGTTGTTGATAGACACATCACTTCTTGGTTTCATCATGTGAAACTTAGTATCCTGTTAAAGAGAGAGTACCTTTCCTGTTACAGTTGGTACTTTTGTTTGGACAAATATGTCATATCTCACTACAGCCATTGGATTGGATTCAGCATTTCATTCTGTCCATGGCAGCGCCCCTGGACAGATTTTCACTCACAACACTCCCCCTGGTGGAAACTGGGGGATGTGATTTTCACTGAACAGAGTTCAGTCTCCACCTGCAGGCTCCAGTGCCACTTCACTCACTATTCTGGAGAGACCTCCAGCCCTTCAGAGCAGTTGGGGCGGGGGAGGGGGGAGGAAAACTGCAAGGGATGGGAGGAATCAACAAAAATTGCTGCTGCCCCCATCCACCAGTAGAAATGCTCTGCTAGATCAGAAACCTTCCGCAGATGGAAGGAGGCCTTCTGTCCATAAGAGGCAAATATTGGATCCAGTCCATTATCCCAAACCACCTCCATAGGCATCAGAAACCTTTCCTTCATTAAGATTAAAGCTAAGTGGTTCAGTCACATCCACACATTCAGCCACATCTTTCATTACTGGAACCAACTAATAAGCAGGATTTGCACATTAAACATACACATTTCACAATTTTTTCTATTGCTTTCTCATGGGAGGTTAGTGGATATGAACTTGTTCAGCCCTGGCTATTTTGCAGTCCTGAGGAGATGTTACAAGGTTTCTTACCTAGGTCCTTCGGTCTTTCAGAAATATGGATGCAAATATACACTCAGAATGATGTATATTTTAAAAATGTGTATAGGCATCAGTATGTACATATATATGTGTGTACAAGAACAGTATAAAGAACCTTTACCCTATGTCATTTCTGAAAAAGACACACATATAGGGCCTTAAGTCACATGGTATCTATTTCTTTCACTCCTTTTATTCAATACAGCTTCATTAGAGTGCAGAAGATGTTGCGTTTTAATTCAGCGTTTGTTGCTGTGCTAGAAAAAAATACTCTCAACATTTTCCTTTTTTCTGTTGTGGGCTCTGGCACCACCTAAAAGCATACCATAGACAACCAGTGCTCTCTAGATCACAGGATCATTACAATGGGGGTTGAGTTGTGATATGCCTCAGGACAAGATCCAGTGATCCAAACAGAGAGAGGCCTTAGGTTGTGGCCATCCACATTTTGCACACCCTCTTTTTCAGCTTTGCTGGAAGCAACGCTTCCTAAACAAAACTTGAAAGAAATACCTGTATGTTTGCCTTGCCTACCTCTGAATTGTCTTTTCCTTTTTTTTTATCCAGCTACTGATGCCAAAGAGCGGCAGCATTGGGTCAGCAGGCTTCAGATATGTACCCAACACCATACTGAAGCAATTGGAAAGGTACTGTCTGTAACACATACTGTGAGTCAAGGATGAGGAATGTGTGGCCTTCCAGATGTTGTTGGTCTGTAACTCCTATAAGCCCTAGCCCATGGTCAGGAATCCTGGAAATTGTAGTCCAAAACATCTGGAGGGCACGAGGTTGGGGATGGCTGATGTATGGGATCAGGCTATGAATCTGTTTACTCATAGATATGAAAAAGCGATGAATTAGATTTGTAATGAGTGTGATTTGTATTGACCCCCCGCCCCTGGCTTACAGAGCACAGTGATTAACAGTTGGGAGGGTGGAGCAGATGAATCTCCTCATACATTTAATGCATACATGAGGGGGCCACCTGTACATCCGGCAGTCAAGTGAAGGGGTCATGCATGCACGCAGCTCCTCCACGTGAGGGTGAAGGCTGGGCCAGTCAGGATTCACCCTCATGTGGAGGAGCTATGTGCACACATGTCGGCACGTGCATATGGTCTATTCACATAGCTGCTGAATGTGCAGCCAGCAAATGCAAAGCTAGAGCTAGCCTGTGTGGCGCTGTGATCCCCTCATGTATGGTATTAACGCATGCAGGGTTTTGTCTGAACCCCCTCATGTAGTGTGTAGTACAATAAAATATGAAGTCAGCCACATAAGTATAAAGTCCAGTGTCCAGGACTTAGGCCATTGACTTTGCACTAGCAAAAGCAACCTGTAGTATTGTATGAAGCAATAGCGTAAGCTGGTATGAGGGGTTTTCCATGGAAACATGTTGCGCCAGCTTCCGCTATTAATATAGCACTGGAGGTTGCTTATGCTAGCACTATGTCAATGGGGTAAGCAGAGCTGCAGTATAGGATACTGCCCAAAGTAGGCATGTGTTTCCTCAGCCATATCACGGCAGCATGGTTAGTAGATCAGATTTCATAATTGGAAAAAGTGGCTCACTGCATTCTATTTCATCTACTTGCAAGCAAGCATTAGCCAGCCTTCAGGGTGAAATGGAGGCTGTAACCTGCTACTAAACTTTTTGCCAAAATAATTGAGAAAATACTAAAGCTTTGTAGTATTTTTTTAAGTCCAATCTTTGGAAACTCCTTGGGTGTGCTCTAGGCCCCACTGTCCCCCCGCCCAATCTTTTATTGTGAATTTTTACAAAACAAACTGAAAACATAACAAAACGTTTAAAAAAGAACAAAATAAAAATACAACAACATGTTCAAAAATCTTCAGTTTCAAATATTACAATATTCAAAAAAGAAAAAAAATAGGTTACACATACACTTCAGTAAAAGCAGACCAAAGATCCACATATAAGTCCATCTGCAAGTTATGCCTATATACCACTCTTTCAAATTGCTAGTGTTGTTAAGTCTTCGGTCCTTTCAGTATCATAATATCAGTCTTTTAGCAATGAAAAGGGTGCGAAAAATCAATTTACGCTAACCATGTGTTACATTCCAAGAAGCAGGTAAATAATTTAAGAGAACATTTACATCAGTAAATATTAAAGAGCTTTCCAATACAAAATTTATCCATACAATAATTTCCTCCCAAAAGGAGGCAACCATTGGGAATTTCCAAAAATATGAATAAGAGAAGCACTGACTGTATCACATCTCCAACAATTAGCTGAATTAGCAAACCTTTACTAAAAAGACGTTGTGGCATCCAGTAGACCCGAAACAAAAGTTTTTGCTGAATAAGGTGTAACTGAAGATCCATTGGAATGTGCAATACAAACACCAAAACAGCAGTCCATTGATTAAGCAAAAGAAGACGTTCCAATTCCCTGTTCCATTCTGCTGTAAACCACTTGTATCATATTTATTCATTGATAATAACATTGTAAACATGAATCATAGGTCGATATATCTGATCAGCTTCAATAAGTATTTCCAATAGCGAGGAGACTCCGAGGCAGTAAAAGCAGCAGGACCGAATCTAGATAGTAACAAATGTTTCATTGCAAGTACTGCCATTCCGCTGTAGCAGGCAAATCAAATTGATCTCGCAAAGGTGAAAATAACAAAAGCTCATCATCAACCCCCACTAATAGATCTAGAGTAAAGATCATTTTATCTGTCCAGGTCCACCATAAAAAAACATTTTCTTGCCAATTCTTAAATCTGGATTTCTCCATAAAGTCAATTTAGCATGGGAAAATGGATCAAACTGTAATTGTCATGACGTTATACGCCAAACTTCCCTAACTGCCAAAATTGTGGGAGGAGCTCTGTCTACCTTAATATGCCAGGAACCTAATGCCATCCATTTAAAGAGAGGCTCCAGACAAGAAGATTCCAGTACTGACCACAGAGGAAAATCTAATTTGAGTGGAAAAGACCAAAATTTAGTAGAGGTCAGCAGATAGGCCCAATAGTACATAGCTAGATCCGGAAAACCAAACCCACCTTCATTAATTGGAAGCTGCATCCTTTTTAAAGATATTCTTGGTGGAGAGGAACTCCAAAAGAATTTAGGAAACAAAACATTACGTTTTTGGAAATATTTGCCAGGTATAAGTATAGGGATCCCACGTACAACATAAATAATTCGAGGTATGGTATTCACCTTGCGTATATTCATCTTGAGTGTATTCACCTTACCCCATAAACTCAACTCTAAAGATGGCCATCTATATCTCGTGAAATATTATTAATCAACTTGTTTAAATTTAAACTAATCATTTGAGATATATCTCTAGGAATAATTATTCCCAAATAAGTAATGAACTTTGGGCACTGTCGAAATTGCCAGTTGGCTAATACACTAGAGTATATCCTATCTCCAATTGGCATTATTTCCGACTTTGACCAAGTAATTGAATAGCTGGACAATTCACCAAAGGTATTAATCAATTTCATCAAAGCTGGAACTGATGACTGGAGTCTCAAGATAAACAACAAAAGATCATCAGCATAAAGACTAATTTTAAATTCTAAGCCAAAATGGACAAATCCATGAATTGCTATTATTATGTCTAATAGCACACGCTAGGGGTTCCAAACATAAATTGAATATCAATGGGGAAAGTGGGCAACCTTGTCTGGTACCCCGCCCAAGTAAAAAAAAAAAAACAGCTGAGAATAAACCGTTAGTCGTGACTCTCGTTCTAGGAGCCGAGTATAAAATTTTAACCCATTTCAAAAATTCTGTAGGAAAACCAAAATTAGTCAGTGTAGTAAAAAAAAATGCATTTCCAATTAATGTTGTCAAAGCCTTTTCTGCAGCCAAGGAAATGATGGCCGCCTGATCAGTTCTTTCAGAGTTTAAAGCAGCTAGATCAACAACTAATCTAAGATTATCAGCCCCCTGTCTATTTTTAATAAATCCCACCTGGTCTGGTCTAACCACTACGGCCATGACATGTTGGCCAAGATTGCTGTTAATATTTTGATATCTGTGTTAATTAATGATATAGGTCAATAGTTTGTGCAGTAGGTATGGTCCTTGCCTGGCTTAGGAATCACAGTAATGTAAGGATCATTTAACGATGAAGAAAGGGAGCCCACTTTGAAGATATGGTTACAGAGGCGATATAACTTTGGGGCTAAAAAACTAGAGAATGTTTTATACCGTTCAGTTGAGAATCTAGGCCCTACTGTTGTCAGTGGAGCTATTCTGGAGCCAGCCAACGTTCATTGCAATGAAGGTAAACAAAATAGAGAAGAGTTGTGGTCTCTTTTATACAATGAGGGAGGGGGAGCAGCTCTGATGGATGCCAGTTGTGGTGTTTGAAGAATATTTAATGTTTGGTCAAGGCCTGAGTATATTTAAAACTTAGCTAATCCTCAGGGTTTTCTAAATTCTTGAGTGCATATTCTAATAGTATATCTGTACTTAATAACATGTGGAGGTTCGAAGGGTGGAAACTTAAGAATTAATTCTCAAATCTTCCTAATATGTATGTTCCTTCACCAGAACAATCCTCCTCTGAAATCTCGCAGCTTCTCTCTTGCATCTCAAGGAAGTGGCTCTCCTGGCGTGCAGAGAAGACCCAGCCAAAATGCAGCTTCCTTTTTTAATGTTGGCCATCACAGGTTGCCACCTGGGAAGAGAATTCCCATTCTTCAGCCAGATCATTTAATTGATGTACGAGAGGTTAGTATAAATCAAATCTTTTACTTCTTTCTTTGGAAGAACGGTTTACAGTTGGAAGCTAATGCTCCCTGTACCATCTGAAAATCAATACAGTCATTTCTGTGGAAACCTATAGTTAAAGCCACTCATAGCTAAAGGGACCCATACTTACCCACTCTTTAGCATTCATTGGTGGTTCCATGCTTCTTTATTTAATCTGCATTGATATAGCGAAGAAAAACACCCTGCCACGTTTCCACAGAGAACAGAGTAACTTCCTGTGGCCACAAGCATAACAATGTTGCCTCTTGTTTCCTTGTTCTATAGTTATTTCTTTCTTTCCTTATTTCATTTCTATACCACCTAACAGCCAAAGCTCTCTGAGTGGTTCACAAAAATTAAAACCACAGCATAAAACAATACAAAATATAAAAGCATTAAAACTACAGTATAAAGTACAACCAGCATAAAAACTAGCAGCAACGCAGAGATTAAAAATACAGTAACAAATTTAAAACAGCAGAGCTAAAAGACCAGAATGTAAAATTCCTGGGAAAATAAAAGAAGTCTTCACCTGGTGCCAGAAAGAGTACAACGTAGGAGCCAGGTGAAACTCTCCTGGGGGCTCATCCCACATCCAGGCGCCACAGCAGAAAAGGCCTTCTCCCTGGTTGTCACCCACCTCACTTCCTTTGACAGGGGCTCCCAGAGAAGGACCCCTGATGATGATCTTAGGGTCCAGGCAGGTACATATGGGAGGAGACGATCCTTCAGGTAACTTCACTATAGAGTGAAGGTTCTCACCCTATTTGCATGCTGGGATTGCAGCTTGAAAGTTGTCTGTGTGGCTCTCAGTGATATTCGTTTCTTGTAGCATACACATGTTGAGGAATTCAGAGCAGTGTCTTGAATATGAGTTGCCGACTGGTAAACCGTCAATTTCCACAGTGATCTATGTATTAACAGCATTTAGGGCTTATTTAGAAGTTACTTTGCCCATAATCTCCACCCAAGATGAAATCGGCACTGGGCTCATTGGCTTCCTCCTCAGTGGGCTGGTTCGCATGATCACTGGAGCCCACTGTGGCTTAAACCACAGTGGGTTGTGGCACATGGTGGCAGGCTAGAATATTTGAGCTGCAGCAGGTGGGTGCTGTGGTGGGCAGACTAGAAAATGGGTTGTGAGTGGTTAAGCACACCAACAATCCACCCTCACCGGGTTCAGCTGACACAATAAGCCATGGCGGCTGCCCACCGCAGCTTGAATATTCAAAATGGCCACCGGTACACCCCACAACCCACTGTGGCATAAGCTGCAGAGATCATGTGAATTGGATCATTCACCTCCTACACTGCCCTCATGGGTAGAAAGTCAGTAATGAACCACTAAACTAATACTGTAGTAGTAACACCTTAAGTATTTTTCTGTCTTTGTCTAAGCTTTTGGATAGATAAACCCTTGAGAAGTAGCAACTAATTTTCCTTTGCATTTTATTGTACCAGCTCTCTTTCCCTGTGTTAATGTTTGCAGTGGTTTTGAATTGTAGTTTGTCATAGTATTGCAAGAAATGCAGATGCCACAATGTACTTTTCTTCCTTTCCTCCCCCAAAGCCTATTATAAGGGATTTTCTTATGATGGGGAAAAGAAATCTGACTTGCTTCAGGAATATGACAAAACTCTGTGTAGGCCAACCCTCAGATGACTTGAACCTTTTTTTCATCTTTTAGTATCGACTTACGCTAGATAAGTGTCGCTTTGCAGTATACCTTGAGTGACTAATTCAGAAATTAGGGCAGACTGTGGAAGAGCCTTTATAATGGTTACCTCAGTCCTTGTAGCTTTTTTGAACATCAGCTGTTAAGGCTGTTGTGAGAGCCTTAACAGATAGCCATAAAGTAAAACATACAATTTTACATAGGACAGTGGGTTTGCAAGAGTTCTACCAGCCTTCATACAGTAATACTTCTTCATTTTAGCTGTCAGGCAACAATATGTAATGCTAAGACTGAGTGCAGGCATAATGTTTCCTGATTTCTTCTTAAGAGATAAAGAGTGCCCCAGACAGTCTCATGTAGACTTCTCTCTCCCTTCGCCTCTTCCTCCTTGTGCTCAGAGGCTCCTCCTCATTCTTCTCAAATTACTCCCCCCCCCCCCGAAACATACTTTTTCAGCACCAACTATGGCTAGCATTATACTGTATCTGCATCCCATTGAAGACTAACATAATTTGAAAAGATTGTTAAGAGCAGGTTCCAAACACTGGCTTAAAGCTAACTCTGGTATGCATTCAGCTTGGTGCAGATGTAACCCTACCATAATTCGTGCTGGAAAGGAGTTGAGAATTCGAATGGGAGAGATAATGAAGGAGCGGGGGAAAGAGCATGCAAACCTGAGGGAGGTTCCAATTTCTTAACTGGGGTTAAAAGAAAACGTTACGTTTGCACCAAATCTAAGACCCTGAGCATCTTCTAGTACCCAGGAGTTTTCACTCTGGTTAATCCTGTGATTAAACGTTTCTCAAAACTGACAAAAACTTCAGTTAATTTAAACAGATGGTGTTTGAGCACATGTATAGGAGGTTACCAAATCAGCTGACAGAGCATTATTTGTTTCATATGCTTTTAAATACATTTGACAGCTCTGGAACTAAGGCAGCCTTTAAGAATCAGGGTTGAGAACTTAGAACATTTGGGGGAAGTCATCTGAAAGAAAGTGCTTAGCTTTAAGCGGGGCCCAAGGAACTTTAAACTAATTGACCTCACTTGAATCCCAGGGAAATTGCTTTAATCAAAAGACAATGTTGTCCTGTCCTTTTAAAGAGTTATTTTTTAAAAAAGTAGTCGCGATTGTTTTTAAGATTGTTTGATTTAGATTGTTGGCCACCATGGACACTTTTTTTTAGCAGAAAATTGGAATAAATATTTGGTAAATTATTTTTAGATTTCTGAGTCTTTTCTGATTCCTGCCACCCACTGTTACAAAGTTTTTCTTCATTAATATGGTGGCTTGAAAATAAGCTGTGGGGTCAGGCATATGTCACCAGATTTCTTTGCCAGCAAGCTCAGTTCCATGCTGTGTAGCCCCTGAAAGTAAGATGTACCATATAAAAAGAGGGAAAGGGGTTGGGGGAATTGCTTAAATTATTACTCTTCTGAAGGGATGGTTCGGCACCTTTATGGCACTGCCATCACACACTGAACAGTATTCAGTTTGCTTTCGATGGACTTGGTGATCAGTTCCTTCCTGTTACTTTGTAGCATGCATGTACTCTTCCTTGGTGATTGCTGAGGAACAAGTTGTTTTGAAGGGGTCCTGTGCCTGCTGACCTCAAGGCTTTGGGCAAGTTAAAATGAAAATGTGTTTTAAATATTTTATGGAGTGGAGGCTTGGACACTTAAGAAGACCAATCTGAGGAAAATCAAATCCTTCAAAATGTGGATAAACCAACGCGTGTTGAATATACATGGACTGATCAAGTAACAAATGAGAATGTACTATGTAGACTAAGCAAATAAACAGAACTAATAAATACCATCAAGAGAAGAAAATTACAGTTACTTGGTCATATTATCCTAGGTGAAAAATACACTGTACTCCAACTTATTATGCAAGGGGAAATTGAAGGAAGAAGTTCAATGAGAAGAAGATAAACATCATGGTTAAATAATTTGAGGGAATGGTTTAGCTGTACTTCCGTACAATTACTCAGAGCAGCAGCATCAAAAATGAAAATAGCTGCAATGATAGCTAACTTCCAATAGGAGATGGCACCTTAAGAAGAAGAAAATGAAAATTTAGCTTATTGAAAGCAGAATGCCCCACCCAAATGATGTGAGTCATGCTGTAATGTAATATATAATGCATTTTCATTTAACTTTCTGTATAGCTTGGTTGCTTGAGGAGTTTAGATTGTCACAAGTTTGGATAATCAACAAGGAATGCTCTTTCTGCAGGGTTACATTGACACGCTGAATTTGACTGACGATGGGTTTTAGGTAACTGAGGGTTCAGCTAAAGTTTCACATGACCAAAATCTCAGTCTTTTGTGTCTTGTTTGTCTGTAGAAGATGTCTCAAGCTGAGGGACAGCAGAGAGACTTGATAAGAAGCATAGAATGCCTTCCTGCCTCTGGTCATCTTTCTTCTTTGGACCAAGACCTGTTGATGCTCAAGGCAACCTCCATGGCAACAATGAATTGCTTAAATGACTGTTTCCACATTCTCCAGCTACAGCATGCATCACAACAGAAGGGATCCTTATCTACAGGTGAGTTACGTTTGCTCTGTTTTGTTCTCATTTAACACAGGAACAAAATCAAAGCCATGCATTTTATTTTCGTTGATGACTCTAAGGTCAGTGTCCAATAGGGTTGCTCCTCCTCCGCTAGTTCTGTTGTTCTTGCAGGACCCACTGCTCTGAAATGAGCCAAAGCACAGAGGGGAGCTCTGCTTACCTCCATTGTGGAAATGAGGTTTCCACTCGTTTCAGATTATTTTTAGAAGTGCCAAAGCCCCGTTGCATGAGCAGTGGGTCCCGCAAACGCACAGGTGCTATGCAATCATTAACAGTCTCAGGTGTACCATTCTTCATAAAGCAGGTTTCTTTATGGTAATTACTCTGCATTTAAGATTATGCTTGGTTTAGGCAGCAGTCAGTGCTGTTTGGCCTTTATTTTAGGATGGTGCTTTTTTCACAGGGAGTGCAATATTGATACCTACCTTAAAAACCTGTTCTTCCTAACTTCCCAACTTAAAACTGATAATCATTTGCTAAGACAGGGCATTCTCATTTTGTAGTTGAAGTTTTCCCAGTATCTACAATACTTAACCCTATAGACATTTATTCCAAAGGATGTCACATCACATGAGAAACTACCATCCTTTTAAAAGGATTATGAATGGATGAGAAAATATTACATTAGGGTTGAATCAGAATTTTGAAATAAATGAAAGAATTTTAGCCAGTTAAAGACGTTGACTACATATGAAAAACACTGTAGGGAGCTTGTTTTGTCTAACTGTGACATGTTAGACTCCAGATGTTCCTCGAGATCTGGTTCATCACCTAATAAGCAACTTAATATAAAATGGTTACTTTGGGTGTTGATTTGCTCAAATGGAATTAGACTGCCAAGCATAAATGAGACAAAGCAGTTATTTCACTAGTATTTAATGACTTAAGTGGCACTTCTTTTTCTGGTAGGCTTGTGTGATGGAGTTGGGAGTGAGATATACTGCAAAATTGTAAAGAAAAGTGCTCATGATTCAGTTGCAAAACTGAGTCTGAGAAGTGTGTGAGAATTTTGATCAATTAATCATTTTTTGATTCTGGATTCAGCTTTATATGGGTGGAGTCCTACTACGTATCTTTGAGCTGCATAGATGACAAGGGCCTTGTGGCAGGCAATATGGGATAGGCCATGCAATTCCTGTTTCAAAACTGGGATAGTAGAGTGCTTCCTAACTCATGATTTTAGGGGGCTACTGAAGAGCTCATCTGAAGATGCCAGACAGCGCTCTGGTTATGGCCTTGCTCACACTGCAGTATTGATCGGCATCTCACTGGCCCGGTTTGAACAATCACAACTGGGGAAATAAGCCATAGTGGCTTATTTCTCCCGCTGCATGTAACCACCCTGCATATGCCAGGAGGATTAGCATAATTACCCTTGGCGGCACAGCTTGTCGTGTCGTGCGAACCCAGCCATGGTGACTTGTTGCCATGGTTAACAAGCCACCCTAGAACCCTACAATAGTGTATGCATTGTGGGTGGCTTGTTAACCATGGCAAGAAGCCACCCTGGCTGGGTTCCCGTGAAACAACAAGCTGCACTGAGGGTAATTATGCTAACCCTCCAGCACGTGACTGGCACGCAGAGGATGGTTAATAAGCCACCATGGCTTACTAACCACCCCGCAGTTGTGCAAACCAGGTGTGGATGGAGCTTGTGACCAAGGTCCTGTTTTACATCCTTTTGTGGTGGATGGGGGAAACTGCATTTTTTAAGTCTTTTTATGACAATTATAAAGCAGACTTTTAAAGATCTTCATCTGCAACAAGTTGGTAGCACTAAGTACTGCCCATACATTCTGCTCCTTGCTTAGGCTAGAACAGAAAACCTTGAATAACTCTTCTATACCTGTCTTCTCCCATATGTTCCTGCCTGATTGCCAAACTAATCTTCGGAAATTCTTCTTTGGGTGCCACCGCCCCTAATGGTGCCATGGATGGCTAACACAGAAAGAGCCTTTTCTGTGGAGGCTCTCCTGTCCATAGAATGCTCCTCCCAGGCGGATCTGTCTGGCGTCTTCACTGTATACACTTAGAGTTAAGACCCTCCTGTTCCAGGAGGCATTCAATCTTTAATCTGTTGATCTGGTTATTAATTCTACTGCTGGCTTAATTTGTATTATTTTAAAGTTTTAATATTTTGATATTTTATTGTTTCGGTTGTGTATTTTCGTTTGTTTGTCTTTTGTATGTTTGTAAACCACCCCAAGGGCATTTGCCAGTTGGGTGGTATAAATTTAATAAATAAAATCGCTTTAGTCCTAAGTGAAGAGGGACACCAACCCACCCCCATAATGTATAAGACCTCCTAGAAAGATATGCTCAGCATCAGCACAGCAAGGTTCTCCTGTTCATAGCTCTCTACTATTGATCATTTTTATATAAATTGTTTTTACAGGTATAGTTTCACTTAATTTGTATTTATTGTGCACCCTTGAATTTGTGTCTGTTCTCTGTGTACTAAGAGGTTCTTCATGTGCTTGGTTTTTGTGCAAGTAAAATAATTTAAACCAGTGCCTGGCTCTTACTGAAATAGAGCAGTGATTTTTATGCAATAATATGAACCCCCATTTAAATGCCTTCAGTACTTCAGGCTTCTGATATTCCCCCTTTGGTGCAATTGGTCTGAATTTTAGTGATGGGGTATATTAAGTCAATCGAGATAGCTACTGTTACTCCCCAAGGTTCTTGTATGGCCTAATAGCCAAGCTCAGAATCCAGCACTGTAGGCAGAAGATGTCAAGTTATCAGTAATGTTTATGTCCCACCCTGATGGTTCCTTTATTCAAGGTTATGTATGTGTTGCTTTTAATAGGGCTTTATTAGAGTGTACACACACTAGCCTTTGAGAACAGAATGGAACATTTTCATTATTGATGAGGAATTGTATCCATTCCGATAGACTAGCTGGGGGGTAATTGGAGAAACCAGAATCATTAAACAAATGGGTGACAGTTTTCAAATGCTGCAGCTCTTATTTTCAAGCAACTGTTATTTAACAAACCACACCGCTGCTTCAGCTGTGCAGAAGAAAGGGTGGCTTTTCCTCCCAAAAAACAAAACCACTGGCAGAACATATGATCTTTAGTTTTAGCCTTACTTCCTAGAAGTAAATATCAGTTTGCAGTTGTTTTTCCTTAATGGTATTGCTAGAATGTTGATGCAGCAGCCTGTCCAAAGGGATTATGTAACAATCCAGTCTTATTGGGTTCTTTATCTGGTGTCTGATTACACCTTTCATAACACCATCTCCTTCTATTCCAGAGCAAGTTGTGTATGTCGTCATTGCCCAATCACAGGCATCATTCTAATGATCAGAGAAGGTGGTGTCTCCACACCTTTTTTTTTGTTGTGGCTGAGCGAGTTTAGTTGCTTTTAATCTTTTTTGTGGGGGGAGGAGGGGGGGTAAAGCTGTCTAATGACAATTACCTTAAAAAAAAAAAAAACTAAACTCCTAGAATATGAGCAAGTTTCAGCGTAAACACTCTTTTGCTTCAGGAACAACTATCAGTTGGCTGGAACCAAAGATCTCCCTGCCAAACCACTTCAAAAATGGAGCAGATCAGAATTTCTCAGCAGATCAAAACAAGCCATCATCTGTCATAGAGGAGCAGTCCATTTCGGATTCCAGTCAGCTAACCAGGGTAAGGTAATGTGAAAGCCCCAGCCCTGTGTTTTGGTTCAGTTTGCCTTCTCTTCATTTAAGGGACTTCTCAGACTTATAATAGGCGACTATTTTTGGATCATTAAGAAAATCATAATGCCTGTGTTTGACTTGAATACAGAAGAAGCAACACGGTACCATTGTAGGTTACATTTTCTATCTTGTAGCAGATTTTGTTTGATTATTAACAAGTGTAGGAGGAAGCATGGAAAATCAGGCATTAATAAAAGTAATAATTAAATAAATTAATTTATCAGCACAGTTAAATATGTCTACAAAGTAATATGCAGGTTAAACTGGAAAAACCTTCCAGACATGAATCAAAATCTATCAGGATAAAATAAGAGAGTGAAATTGGATATTTTTAACAAGAATTTGTTTAACCTAATCTAGATATAGAAATAATTCTTAAAACTTAACAGCATGTTAGACTATTAAAGGGGTGGCATGGTGAGAGATCCCATTGCATAACTATACTTTTAATATAAAATATATTTGAAAGGGTATTCTAAAAAGCGTGAGAAGCCCAAATTATGAAGATTATAAATAGAGAATTTGGTATAGATTTTTTTGTTGTAACAATTTTTATCATAGGAGTGATTTTCAGGAGCCCCCTCTTGCATGAAAAATTGTAACAGGGGAGGCCGTCATTACTTTCCTCCTCACTTGCTAAAAATGAGAATTTAGTAACTTCTTACTAGCTTGGTTAAAGTGTGTGTGTGTGTGTGTGTGTGTGTGTTTTAATTTGGAAGCTAAAGCTGGAATTTCAAGGTAGTTTCTTCTTGAATCAGATTGTTCCAAACAAGAAACTATGTCTATGTATGTGGTGTCCACAGTGGAATAATGGGGATGAGGAGTGTTGATGAACTTGCTGAAAACTCAGCAGCTATTAGCAACTGGAAGAGATGCAGCAAAGGGAGAGGCTCCCCACCCCCCATTGCTTGCTGTTCCCATTCTGATGATTGGTGTTCATAGCTTTTCTTTGCTTCTTACTGGTTACTGCCATGCTATATGCTAGGAAATGGTTGTTCCTCACTACACCCAGTTGCTCACTACACCCAGTTGCTCACAGCACTTGACAGCTTTATTGCTACCTGGAAAAGTTACCAAATTGTACTTGCAGAGACCAGATGCCCAACCCCTCTTTCAGTGAAGCAGGGATCCTCCACACCCAAGCATTCCTAATGTATGACCATCAGTAACAGGGGAGAATACAGCCTAGGATCAGTATAGTGTGCCATAAACAGAGAGCTTCATGGAATAGGTAGGAATAAAAATACAAGGAAATAAACAGAAGAACTGTTTTAGTAAGATGAAACTAGGGGCACATCCTATGATTGTTTAGACAGGAAAAAAACTCCTATGCTGGCTAGGAAATGCTGAGAGTTGCAGGACTTTTTCAGTCTACATAAGCATAGGATTTCACCCTAGATTACTTAAAGTGAAACAGTCAGCCTTATCATCCATAGTCAGTTTCATAGTCCTGGCTCTGCTACCCTTGCTCCCTGCCACCCTATTCGATTCCTGTGCCACATGCCAGTTGCTGGAACAAGCAACAGTGGTAGCAAAGCAGAGCATGAGTGTGGCTGTTCTTGCAGCTCCCTCTTTGTCCTCATCCCTTAAAGCATCGAAGAGCATTCTGGGATGGACAGTCCAGCATAGTCCTGTGCCACAGAAACACAGCTAGCCACTGTGGTGCCTCTACGTGTGTGTTGCCCTCAAAGGCAAAAGCCAAGTGAGAGAGCTATGAACGCAGAACTGTGGTGGCTGCTAGTCCTGGCGTCAGATGGCTAAGTTGGCAGTTGTAGATACTAAATTTATTTATTTCCTTTAAAATATCTCTAGGCCACCTTCCCCAGCAGCAGCCCTCCAGTCCCAGTGTAGTTTATAGCAGTAAAATTCATATAAAACTTGATATGGTAATCAAACAGCAAACATTCATAAAAACAAGCTGCAGCAGTAGTCAGCTGGAGGGAAGGGCAGTTTGCCACTCAGTTGCTTGATCATGGGCATTTGCTCTTTGACTACAGCCTTAGGAGTCTTCAGACTGCACAGTTCAGACTACAGTGTGACATGGGGAGAGCCAGTGTAGCGAAGCCAGTGCTTGCTGGCCAAATAGGGCTACTTGACACAAGCAGCTAAGCCAAGCTAGATGTTCAGCCAAACAGGAAGTGTAATAGACAAATAAATAGCATCCAGGATGACTAGCGAATCAGAGTTGTGGGGGAAATTCCTCATAGCCTAATGTAGTAATAAGGTAAAGTCATAAGTGTGCAAGTGCTAATTGGAGGCTGTAGAGGAAGCAGGGAACCGAAATGGGAAGTTCTTGCATGTTTTCCAGGGCCTAGCAGAGCGGGGTGTCTGTCAGCATATAGGTTTGAGAGGAACTTCAATAGGACATGTGGACAAAGAGTAAATACTTAAATGCCGGTCTTTATGAATACCTCAAACAAAGTATTGTGGAATTAGGAGGGAAACCGAATTGTATGTTTGAATAATCTTTTTAAACTGTGTTGCTTCTCCGGTCAAAATAATATTGCAAAAAGTTTGTTTTCACTGAACTGCCAAATTACTCTTTAGGAAAGGTCATAATCGCCAAGTGGTTAGGACTCTTCTCTGTGAAATTTGTTGTCTCGTCTTGTCTGTCTTTGTCTTTAGCCTGCCTCTTCCAAGTCCAGATTAAGGGAGGTGAGATGTGATACTGAATATATCATTCCCTGTTTGCCATAGAAGCTAATAGACCTTTCAGTCTGCCAAGCCAGGTTGTCTTACTAAACTGTCCTGTTATGCCTTGCCTATCACATTTTTATAGTTACTTGGCCCACTTAGGACAACTAGCAGTTCCTTCCGGGAGAGTAGGTTTCCAGCCCTACTGCTCAGGTACCCTGTGATACATAGATTGTTGTTGTTGTTCAGTCGTTCAGTCGTGTCCGACTCTTCGTGACCCCATGGACCATAGCACGCCAGGCCTTCCTGTCCTGCGCTCTCTCCCGGAGCGTGCTCAAGTTCATATTCAGTGATACATAGATACTTGCAGGCTATTTTTGTGTGTGTGTGTGTGTGTGTGTGTGTGTGGATTTGTAACTCTTATCTGCAGAGCAAGTCTATTCATGAACTGTCTCTCAACAAGGAACACTTCTTGTGGCATTTTAACTAATGCCCAATAACTCTAGAAGAAGCTGGTTAATACCAGAGCTGTGCTGTCTTCTACTGTGTTGCATTATTGGTATGAGAAGCATGAAACCAATGCAGAAGTTGAGAGTAGTCTATGAAGTCAGCTGTAGGCATGCATACGACTTAAGATAAGCAAAAGAACAAGAGGTGCAAACAGAACCTGGAGGGCTACTTCTGACACATTGCTTATTCACCTGTGAAACTGTCAGGTTGGAGAACCTTCCTTTTCCCCAGTTTTTCCAACCTGTAAAATTGGAAACTGTCCTCCTACATAGTAGAACAATAATTTAATATTCAAGGTAACCTATGCTGCTACCTTTTTGCAGTTTACATTTCACTTTAATAAAAAAACAAAGTGAGTCTTATGATTTCTCCCCTGAAAGGGGAGATGCATGTCATCCTGAATGTATCTCACACTAATTTTAGGAAATTAGTGACTCAGCAAATATTGTAAATATATAATTCCTGTCCTATGATTGTATTTGCCTATTAAGCAGTTATGTCCACTAATATTAAAGTTGATTAATAATCTGTTTTTAATTAACAGATCAAATAAGAGAGCAATCCTATGGCCACTAGACATTGTCTAGAGGGCAATAGGATTTTTTGGTTTACTGGCTCCGAACTTACAGACAGCACTCCGAGCTTGGAGCCAGGAAACCGCACTCCCCTCCCCCTCGTAGCCTGCGCATGGAGAACTGCAGCAGCTGCCTCTCCGTGCTCGTAAAATGGAGTACAGAGAGGGTGAAAAGGGGACGTTCCCGGGGGCGGGGAGTAGACCGTGGAAGCCCCTTTATGTTGCTTCCTATGGGATCTCCAGGCCTGTTCCCTCCCCCTCTCCGCAGCCCTGGCTAGATACACACAATTGCGTGTCTAGCCAAGAATGCAGGGTGGGCAGAGCACAGAGGAGAAGATCCCCTCCATGCTCCACCCAACCTGCATTGGATAGGCATCAGCCTCCGAGTGCAAAGGCTGACGCCTGTCTCGATAGGATTGCACCCTTAATGTGTCTATTACCAAAACCTGCGTATATATGGGGCCTGTCTGAGGTTATTGAAGGAAGATCATAGATACTATATGTAAAAAAATTAGAATTTTTAATATGTAAATGTTGCAATCCTATGCAGGTTTAGACAGAAAAAAGTCCTCCAGCATGGCTGACTGGGGAAAGCTGGGAATTGTAGGACTTTTTCTATCTAAACCAGCATAGAATTGCGCCTAAAAGCTACTATTTGTTGCTAAAGGAGAAGTCATCTTTAATTTTTTTCATCATTGTGAAAGCCAGCATATAAAATATTTCCTTTTACAGTAGCACCCTAAATACATAAAAATATACATGTTGAAATCCCACCAGTATTGTAGAAGACTCAGATTTAAGAGATACCATGACATTGATTTAAACTGAGCACTGCCAGCTTATAGCTAGAAGTGAAGTGCTAAATATCTTCTAACTTTGTTCAGAGACTAGACATAAAATCCATAATTTAAAGTTCATTTTTCATCACAACTTCCATAGCAAGGAGAGAGGAAACGTATTTGTGTAGGCTGAATAGTCTCAGCCCTACAAATTAGTTAGGGTGCTGGTTTTAATGAAAATTAAAGCTTTAGCTGATTAAGTCTACATATTTGCATGAAGTCTCATTGAACTCTTTGGGACTTAAACTTCTGATTATACATACATAGGGGCAGTTAATCAATTAAAGCTTGGTGACTTGCTTGTTATCACTCCAACAAATAATATTCCTTGAGAAATGATATATCATCTGTAGGGTTCGGGAGGATGGTTGAACTGTCATGTTTTGGAGAAAGAGGGATTAGAGTTATAAAGCCAAGATACTTTTGAATGATAAATTATTTGAAGTGTCATTTGTTTTTGGAATTTTCACTAGGAACCAGAGGAAATAAACCCAGATGAGGAGCTAGAGGATGTATGTGATAATAAAGAGGATGACCTTGGAGCCGTGGAAGAACAGCGTAGTGTTATCTTGCATCTCCTGTCTCAACTTAAACTTGGCATGGACTTAACAAGAGTAAGTGATTAAAACATTAATCATTCTGAAATCAAGAGGGAAGTACTTCTGTAAACTGGAGGATGACCCAGCCACATCTGGATTTGTCCAAAGAGCTTAATTAACTTGGATTTTATCCATCACACCATAAGAAGAGCAAAAAAACAAAACAAAAAAACCAACCCCCCCCCAACCTCCAACTTCTTATTAAAGACATGCCTACTAATTGAGTTGAAATTAGCTTCTTGGTTTACACTCAGAATCTCCACATTTTAAGTGTGTGCATGTAAATATATACAAGAGAGAGTGTGTGTATTGCATTTTCATGGTGTATTTGTACATAAAGAGTAGTATCCTGCAGGGGCCATGTGCCCAGGTCCATGTGTGGCTGCGATATCACACTTCCAGGGGCAAGCCCTGATACACATGAAAACATGCGTTTCTGGAAGGGGCAGGTCTTACTCTTTCTGGAAACATGCATTTTTGCTCGTCAGTGCTGGAGTCAGTGCTTGCCCCCAGAAATGCAATATCATGGCCGCACGCAGTAGGACCTGCACTGGTGGAGCTGTGCGTGCATGGAGCGGGGCCAGCGGGGCTGGCCATGTGCGTATGGCCTCTATAAGATACTACCCATAGTCTGAATACATAGCATTTTCAGAATACAAAATACAACATGTCTCTTGGTTTAATAATACCTCTTCTCCTTTTATACTTGTATTTATTTTGTATTTAAATTGTTCACATTAGGCCAATTTCATGCTACTTCAGTAGTAGCAGTAGAAGCTGACAATAATAGTCTGTACTGACTAATTGGAAAAGTGTAGGTAGATGTACATGCTTTATAATGGTGAAATTGGAGGCAGCGTATTTAACACTAGTCTTGGGCTGCATCTGATTTAGGTAATTATCTTTTAAAGTGGGAGCTAATATGGTAGTAATCCTCAGTCTTTCCAGACCTAGAATTACTTCTAATTTTTTAAAACTTTAAAAATATGTGTTTACTCAATATGTGTATGGCGCACGGCATGGCATATGTGTCCTCTGTGACACATCATCCTGTCTTACCACGATAATGTATGTGAAGCACTAAGGACACTTGCCATCCTAAGTAGTAGTAGTAGTATTACTGCTGGCACACATGGTTTCTGTGCCCTTGTATTTATAACATCCCTTTTCTCATCTACTCCACTTTCCTAACCTCTCAGCATTACCTCTTTGAAGGTGAAGGAATCTAATCCACGACCTTGAACGTAGTCATCTCTTTCGGCCTTAGTTTCCAAACTATGAAGCGTAACATGCTTAATAAATGGCAGGAGGTGGTGATAATTCAGTAGCTTCATACAGTCCTTTTGGTGGCACTTGTTTACAGGCTGCATTCAGATGTAACAACAAACCCATTTATCATTATGAGAACATGCTACAGCAAGCCTCAGTGCTCCACCTCCCCTTCCCCCTGCCTTTGCACACAAGTAGACACTTCTCTTTATGGTTTGTGACGAATTGCCATTTCCCATATCATTCTAATATGGGAAACTGTAGTTTGTACAAACTATCGTTAAACTAGGACAAGGTCCTGGTAGGTCAAACTATGGATTGTGGAAACCGTGGTTCCTAGATTTGGACATAATAGGAAACTGCAGTTTGTTACAAACTGTAACTAGAAGATATGCAAAGGAAGGAAGAATGTTAAAGGGAGAGCCTATGGCTAACTGTAGCGTATTTTCATAACAAACCATGGTTTCTTCTTGCACCTGAATGCTGCTAAACTCATCTGGCAGTTTTCAGTTTTCAAACCATTGATTCGACTAGTCTTTTTTTCCCTTCTGGAATTTGTGAAGAATAATTTCAAAGGGTGGACAGGAGTGCAGTAATCGTAAACTGAAGTAGTAACTTGAGAAAATGTTTTATTGGCACCTTAGAAAATTTTCTGCAGCACTATCTTATTTAGGTCCTGAATTCCACTGGACATTCAAGAGTGTGTGTGTGTGTGTCTTCCTTTTCTATTTGCTTATAACATTGTCAACTTTTCATATTTCCCTTCCTCATGTAGCATATTCCTTTTAAGGGTTCTCTCCTTTTGACCCTAAAGATTTGGTACTGAGATGAGTCACTTCTCGCTCCATCCAACTAGCTTGTTTCCAAAACTTAAATGGGTGTATCTTAGATTCACCAGATCAAGAGAAAACACAACGGCTTTAAGGACAGACCCCACTCAGTGAGAGATTTACAAATCTTTACCAAGCGTTTTGTGCTTCAAGAATTAATATATGGGTAGTGGTCCCTGAAACTTCTCTCAAGCCAGACAAAACAAATTTGGTGGTAAAGAATATATATTTGTTGCTCAAAAAGACTAAGAGAATAACATGTTTTTGCTATGATAAGGCCAATTACAAACATCCCTAAATACACACAAGTTATAATCACTAAAAGTGTAATGAAAATAGTAGCAAGCACGTTGTTAACATAGTAAATTATAAGTTCCTCTCAATCTAACAGTCAACATCAAAATTGCATATTTACCTAAGTGGAAGGCATGGTGGGTAAAGCCAGCCTAAGCACGTTTCGCGGGTTTCTCGTTCTCCCAGGATCTCTCTCTTAAACAAATCAGACCCTTGTCTTTTATAACCCCCATGATGTCAGTGATCCGTCCTCCGTTTCAGCCCTGGGCATACCACTATTCCCATTTTTCCCAGTGTAGCCAAGTTTGCCATCAACACTGGTAACACCTAGATGAAGGTTTCCCTGCTAAGCGAAGCAGCTTGCTGCTTCCGATATTTGACCAACCCACTTGTGGCAGCCTTCCTCCATTTAAAAGAATACATTCCATTACTCACACTTACCTCACAACACATACAAAACTAATCACATCTACACAATACAATAAATTCTTACCAATTTCACACACTATAGTGCATATTCCACAGTACTTCTAGTGCTTGGCACTGCTGTAGAGTGTGCAAGTATGTTACCTATTACTGTAGAGTGCACATCTATATTATCTATTCTTTGTATGAAACAGAAGCATTAAAGTTTATCGGGTAGCTACTCTACATTAACCAATCGTCAAAGTTAAATCAAACCCATTATATGTATGCACCTAGCAGGACACACCTGAGTGTTTCACTTTATACATTTGTATTCTGCTGAGGGGCCCTCATAGCTAGCTCCTGCCATAATGGCTATAGGAAACATTTATTTATTTATTTATTATTAAATTTATTAATCGCCCATCTGGCTGGTCACCCAGCCACTCTGGGCGATGTACAGCATACAATAAAACAGTTTAAAACAATAAAATTCTACAATAAAAACATTTTCTAAAATACCCTAACCCACCCCAAATGCCTGCCTGAACCACGTTTTTAATGCACGACGGAAGCTCATTAAGAAGGGGGCATGACAGAGTTCCCTAGGGAGGGAGTTCCACAGAGTGGGGGCCACCACAGAAAAGGCCCTCTGCCTTGTCCCCACCAGTCTAGCTGTCCTGGCTGATGGGACAGAGAGAAGGCCATCCGAGGCTGATCTTGTTAAGCGGCCTGTCTGGTGCTGCTGGAGGCGCTCCTTAAGATAGGCTGGGCCAGAACCATATAGGGTTTTAAAGGTCAAAACCAACACCTTGAATTTGGCCCGGAAAACAACTGGTAACCAGTGCAACTCCTTCAGCACTGGAGTGATGTGATCTCACCAGTGGCTGCCTTTAATCAGGCGAGCCGCCGCGTTCTGTACCAGTTGCAGCTTCCGAACCGTCTTCAAGGGTAACCCTGCGTAGAGCGCATTACAGTAGTCTAAACAAGAGGAGACCAGGGCATATACTACCAATGGGACCAGATGGTCGGGAAGGAAGGGGCACAGCCGCCGTATCAGATGGAGGTGATACAGTGCTAAGATGGAGGTGATACAGTGCTACTTTGAGAGCTGCTAAGTTTCTAGCTCCTTCTCTTGCTGATTGCTTCTCTGCAACAGCCTTCCCAATGTGGCATCCTCCAGATGTTTTGGTCTATACCTCCCAGCATTCCTGACCATTGGTTATGCTGGTTAGGACTAATGGGGGTCGAAGACCAAAACAAATGGAGGGTGTCAGGTTGGGGAACTCTGCTCTATAAGGTTTTCAGTTCAAGTGAATCTAATATGGGAACAGAAGTACCAGAGCCCCACTGCTTCATTTTAGACGACCTGTTCTGCAGTTGCATTTGTTATCTTCTGGGTGTGCACAAGCATTACGAAGGAGGTAATATAAAAAATTGAAAGCAGCAAATCTGCCACTGTCATCTGTACTATGACTGCATTCTACAAAGCCTTTCTCCTGTTGTTACTAGTGCTGTGCCCTTTGGTTACAAAAAGTATTATGCGCCTCCTTCCCCATCATCTATTTGCTTTATAGCTGAAGTTTTATGTATATTTGGTGTTTGAATCAATATAGCTTTCTCTCTTTATTTCAGGTGGTTCTTCCCACTTTTATTTTAGAGAAACGCTCTTTGTTGGAAATGTATGCCGACTTCATGTCCCATCCAGATCTCTTCATTGCTATTTCAAATGGCACTAGCCCCGAAGAGAGGATGATCCGCTTTGTTGAGTATTACCTCACTTCTTTTCACGAAGGTCGCAAAGGGGCGATTGCAAAAAAACCATACAATCCAATCATCGGGGAAACGTTTCACTGCTCATGGAAGATAGTGAAAAGCCATGTGCCATCTGAGACAAATAGTAACTCTTCATCCCATTCCCTCTCTGAGCAAGTGACTGTCCCAGAAGAGTCACAGGACCAAGCAGAGTTGGACAGTTACACAGTCAGATTTGTAGCAGAACAAGTTTCTCATCATCCTCCAGTCTCAGGGTTTTATGCAGAATGTGTAGAGAGGAAGATGTGTGTTAATGCTCATGTCTGGACAAAAAGTAAATTCCTAGGCATGTCAATAGGAGTGACTATGGTTGGAGAAGGTGAGTGGAAATGTTGCCATTAACCACCTCCCATTTCTGTAATGAATCCGTTGGAAATACAAGGTTGATTGCTAGAAAAGCCACTTCATATAAAACGACTTCAGTGTCTTGAGGATTGTCTACCACATTCATCTTAATCCTAGGGGTGGGCAAGCCTGTCAAATACCATGGACTGCCTTGGAGATCATGAGCTGGCGACTCTAGATCAGGTGTGGCCAGCATATGGCCCTCCAGATGTTTTGGCCAACATCTCCCCTCATCTAGCCAGCATAGCCAGTGATAAAGAGTCATGGGAGCTGTAGGCAAAAACATCTGGAGGTCCACAAGTTGCCCACACGTCCTCTAGATAAAGCTACTTCTGGTTTGGGATCATGAGAGAGAAACTCCTCTACAATCTAATTATTACCTTTCTCGAGTACTATTTGAATATTAGAAGCAGAGAGTCTGGAGACAGCGCTTTGTGTTGTCTGCCTCTGAGCTAATCCAGAGACTTGATAAATGGGAGTATTTTTTGTAAAGACTCATGTTGATGCTGGGGTTGCAGGATGGGGTTTGACAATATGAGTTTAGCTGAACAGGAATTTCTAGTTGGCTTGAGGGGTAGAATAATGAGTTGTTTTTTTTCATGGACACTGCACTTTGGGACACTTTAGAGAAGACTTCTCCAACCTAGTAGCTGCCAGATACGTTGGACTAAAACTCCCATCATCCCCAGTCAGCACTGGACATGCTTGCTGGGAGTGATGAGAGCTTTAGCCCAATACATCTGGATGGCACCAGGTTGGAGAAGGCCATTCTAGAGCTTGGGAGAGTGTTCTAGCCCTTGCCCTTGAGCGGGGAAACTCCATGCTCTATGTATGCCTTGAAACTAAACAAACGCCTTTCCCCTCAATTCTTTTTCAACTGCTCTTCAAGAGCACAATAGGGAACTATCACTAGAGTTGGAAATATTTTTTTCCCTTCAGCATCACTTTAAAAATACATATTTTTCCTATTCCTGCTTTGAACGCAATGATAACCCACGGGTTATTGAAGCCGCATGGTAGCAAGCAAGCACGCCGCCTCTAGCCCACCTGCTTCCAGTGTTGGGGGAGAAACAGTCTAGAGTTTTGAACCAACAACATGTCATGGGTTAACATTCTGGGTTGTTTCTCTCTCAGCAACAGAGTGCTCACATCACGGAGCCCAACCCAGGAACAGGGTGGTCCTGGATTGTTTTGGAATCTGGAAACAAAGTGGAAGTGGTGAGCAGGAGGAAGGTAGCACAGCCGCCCACTCCCATGTGACCCCAGCTAGCCTGGGTTGTTTAACCCATGGTTGGTCCTTAAGTGTCAACCAGGTCATTGTCTTTGGCATGTAAAAAAAGGTTCTTTCACCATTGTTATCTAGCTTATGGTGCAGTGCAGATCCTTTAAGAGGTGCCGTGTCAGTTTCAGGCAAAGTCCCAAGCCAAGTTCACTGAAAGCTTCTGTGGGTCATGAAGAAATAAGCAGAAACTTCTTGGTAGTTTCAGCTAACTTTCTAACACAGCCAGCCTCTTATACTTCCTTCAAAATCCTGACAGCATAAGTGTTCATTTTAGACAATAGCTGGCTTCTTGCTTTCAGGATTCCGGAGATAACTGAAATGGTTAAGTAGTCTAATAAGTCTTATATTTGAAAAGCCCTGTGGTTTTAGTCTCCAGAGGGTGTTTCCTTTTATGCTCCCCACTTCCTGCCCCTTAAGCACTTACTGATCCTAGAATCCATTGCATTCTATCCCAACCGTTTCTTCTCCACTTTTCCTTTTGCCGTTCACATTTCTATTAATTTCAAACCTAGCGCACAGAACTTCAGACACATATCCCCTGCTCTGATTGTCTGTACTTGTAACTTTGGGATGGTTCACATGTAACAGCATCCCAGAAGTTTTTTAAACCCTGGGTTAGCATGAGCAAGCCAGCGTGCTAGTGGACCTGACCTGATGGCTCTTGCTTGGCTCCTCCTGCCAGTGGGAACAGCTAAACAATACAGGAGATCTCTGTCCCTGGCTTGGTTAGACTTGCATCCGAACTGGGAACTTTGGCTTGTTTCTCTCCTGATAAGCCAGAGTTATAACCCAAGAACAAACCCTGGGTTATGACTCTGGCTTACTGGGGAAGCTGCCTCTGAGAGGTGATGCATACACAGCACAGGATTAGCAGCATCAAAAACTAGTCTTGCTTAACATCTTGTGCAGAGGATGTATTTTGTAATAAAAGATTGTGTGGTTGCACTTATCTGAGTTGGACAGGTAATATGTCGGCATGGCAAAGTACAATGGGACATAGCTACCAAAAAGGTAGAGAATTGGGACCGGGGAGAACTTCCATAGAGGTAACTACTCTAAACTAATTTAGCCTCCTGAGTGGAAAAAGTGGGTGGAGGTAAATCAGTGGTTTTTCCCTGATGGGAATTCTGTTTACAGTTAATGGTGGTAATGATGATCTTTACAGGAACACTGTTCACCCAAGTAGAGTTCCTCTGCCAGTTCAAAGAAGGGGTAGCTGTTGTCACCTTTTAGATACCATATTTCTTGTTGGGAATGCAGAATGGGGATGGTGGCCCTCAAAGGCCTTAAATATCACCACTTCATGAGGCTAAAAGGTACAGTGGAGTTCATTCAAATTTTTCTTGGTCCTTTGAATTCTGTAATTTCGGGAAGTGTGAATTGTTTCCATTCCTGTGCGTTTAACATTTTTCTCTGTCTCACAGGTATGTTAAGTCTTCTGGAACATGGGGAAGAATACACATTTTCTCTGCCTTGCGCGTATGCTCGGTCGATTTTGACTGTCCCTTGGGTAGAACTGGGAGGAAAAGTCAGTGTTAATTGTGCAAAAACAGGATATTCTGCTAGTATTACTTTTCATACCAAGCCATTCTATGGTGGCAAACTTCACCGGTAAATATTTCTTTTTGCAAGTGTTTTATGTAGTGTAGTGCAAAATCTACTGTAAATAACTTCCTTATGGGAATTATGCATTTTTCTTTACCCCTATTGAGTGGGATGCTAGGAACAAAAGTGCATCTTGTATCTCTACTGGTTGTGTTACTAATCTCAGCAGGTCACTTCACCTCTTTGTTTCTCCTGAAACCTTGGGAATTACATGCAGAAAGAAGTTAACACACTTTGTAAAATGCTTTGATTCTGGTTGAGAAGTAATATCAAGTAAAACCTGTTAACAAGAAAATACCCCACTTTTAGTCAAAAGCAAATTCCAGTTACAAGGACGGAGAGAGCAAAACGGCATTCAGTAACTTGCCTCTCAGAACATAATAGTATCAAAATATTACTCCACAGTGTGTGATTTTTATTTTTATTTTTACATTTTTATTCCATCCTTCCTCCAAGGATCTCAGGGAGGCATAAGGGTCTCCCCAACCCCATCTTAACCTAACAAACAACTCTCTGAGGTAGGTTGGGCTGAGAGAGTGAGTGGCCACAAATTGCCAAATGAGCTTTTTGACTAAGTGGAAATTCAGACTTGGGGCTCCCCAGCCCTAGTCTGACACTGCTGCAGATGTTCAGAACTCTATTTCTCAGTTTTTCAGAATCTAAAACTACTTTGACTTGCTAGTTTAGAAATTTAGCAAAAGTTTATTGAACTCTGATCCCCTTGGCAGAGGAGTAGTGGGAAGAGGGATCAAAGCTGTACTGTGGCTACGCACTTGCACAGCACCTTACTGATATAGCGGTAGTTTAAATTTCCAGTGAGGCTTTGGATTAGTACTTGTCAGAGCCTTCGTGTGGCCTTAAGTACAAGAGAGAGAAGTGTTGTCATAGTGATTCTGCTGCTAGTTGATATTGCTACAACAAGTAGTGGTGTTACGGATTTTTGAGAGATACTTACTGTTAAACATCTACTCTGTACTGAGCAGAATTGTTGTCCGCAGGTGAAATGCTGAGGCAAAAGTTGTCCTTTGATTTGAATAGTATGTTTCTAATTTGCACTTAGGTTTAAAATCCCTTAGAAGGGTGTGTGATTTCAGGGAGTTTTCCCTAAAACAGTGTACAATATCGACCCTATTCATTCATTCATTCATTCATTCATTCATTCATTCAGATAGATAGATAGATAGATAGATAGATAATGTATTTTAAACCAATGTGTCAGAAAAGTCTGCAGTACTTCTGTTCAATCCATATTTTCACAACGTAGAGGAGTGTTTATCCAGTCCAATGTATCCTCTCTTGGAAAGCCTAAACAAGAGAACTGAATTTCAGTTAGCATAGAAATGTAAGCAAAAATGCTGCTTTATTGACATGTTAGATGTGGCAGACAACCACTACCAGTTAAACTTCCTTGCTCATCATATTTTAAACATTAATTGGTGAACCACATGCTTAAACTGAGAGAGCCTCTTTATGATCTCCCTACATAGGATCGAGCAGTAATTTTTAAAATGTAAATTGGCTGCAATATATAAAAGCCACAAGAGGCACGAATGCAAAGATAATCTGTGGGCTCTTAGGTTATTATTTTCATTGCTTTTGAAAGTCTTTTTAAGCTAGCTGAACAGTAAAACATTAGAAATTATTTTTTAAAACAGCTTTGCAAATAAAATCCCAAGACGTGGTCACCCAAATCCTGCTGTACTAGGACTTTCATGTATTTTTCTGCTTTAAACATGAATAACATGAAAAGTGATCTTGTATGAATGCACAGAGTGCACTAAGCTACCTATTACCACATTGTACTTTTAACTGCTGTTTTTTAGTGTCACCGGTGAGGTGAAGCAGAATGCTACCAACACTGTGGTCTGTAGGGTGCAAGGTGAATGGAATAGTATCCTTGAATTCACTTATAACAATGGAGAGACAAAATGCATGGACTTATCAAAACTCTCTGTGACAAGGAAACAAGTACGGCCCATTGAAAAACAAGGGCCATTTGAATCCAGGTAAGAGAAGCTGTGTTATGTTCTCATAATAACCTCTTATTGGATATCTACAGAGAGAGAACGTGTCTCAAGATACTGGAAAATATAACTTTATTTTCAATAAAGCCCAACGTGTTTCAACCCTGATATCTTTACAGGTCTTCTTCAGGGACTACAAATAAAGTTATGTTTTCTAGCATTTTCTGTTTCTAGATCTGTGGTGGATGCTTTCCAGTTTGTGCTCATGATTTCCTCTTATTGGATTCACTTTCAAATGGCTTCAGGTTTTCATTTGTAGGTACCAACATATTATTTTAATGAGAGGGAAAACCTTTCGGCAAGAAGAAATGGTTGTAGGTGGATCTTTTAGTAAATGTATTTGGAATTGGAAGATTTCTTAACTTTAACAGAAGTGAAATAGTTCTGGCATAGACTATCAACACATAGTTAAACTGTGGAATTCACTACCACAAGATATAGTGATGGCCACCAATTTGGATGACTTTGAAAGGGGGTTAGATAAATTCATGGAGGAGAAGGCTATCAGTGGCTACTAGTCGTGATGGCTATATGCTACCTCCAATACCAGAGGCAGTATGCATATGTATACCAGTTGCTGGGGAACATGAGCAGGAGGGTGCTATTGCACGCATGTCCTTCTTGTGGGTTCCCACAGGCAATCACTATGTGAACAGAATGCAGGACTAGATAGGCCCAGGGTCTGATCCAGCTTCTGTTCTTATGACATGGTGGGGGCAAAAATACCATGCATTCTAAATGGCATTGAAAATGCTTCAGCCTTTGGCTGGACTTGGAAAAGCCCTTCTGGGATGTGGCACTTTCTTGTGCCTTTCAGTCCCCTTTTTGTTGATCTGAGAAGTGAGAAGGTTATAGCTGTGAATTATCCTCATATGTGAAGTAGCCACAAGTCCAGGCGTTTCACTGATCTGCTGAGAGACTTGAAATCAGTTGCATCTTTTTGATTCAGGAAACTGTGGCAGCATGTGACAGAGTCCCTGAGGGAAGGGGACATTGATAAGGCAACGGAACATAAGAAAGCACTTGAAGAACGGCAGAGAAATGAGGAGCGGCTCCGGGCTGAGACAGGCACGCCGTGGCATACTAAGTACTTCGTTAAAGATGTAAGTAACTCAGCACAAGCTGAATGCTTAAAACGCTGGCCTGCTAACCCCTAATGGGGTTGCTGCTCTGTGCTTCCCCTAGAGTAGGCTTACTCTCAATTACCCAACTCGCGTATTGAGGACTGCAGTAAGGTATTTGGGTGGGAGGGGGATGTCTTCTAGTAGCCCATCTATACATGTAAAATTATTATATACCTCTTTGTATTGCTTCAAATTGTTTTGTACAGTTTGTACATAGACTGTGTGTGTGTGTGTGTGTGTGTGTGTGTGTGTATGTATACATACGTTCAAGAGAGGTAGAGATGTGGTGAGGTTGGGTGGCAGAGAGGGAGTGCTTTATGTAATCACATGATATTGCAAACTCTGCCCACTTTTGGCTCTGGTTTTGCTCCTTACTGAGTTTTCCGGTGGGTCAACAGCCCTCAGAGGGGAAAAACCATTCCTCACCCATGCTATAAATGTAATGTCTCACTCATTGAGCTGGTTCTCACGATCACAGCATGCTTAACAAGCCATGGTGAGTTGCTAACCCCACCATGTGTGCCGGCTGGATTTTCCTAATTACCCTCACTGGCGCAGCATGGCCTGTTCGAGGGGGCAGCAACCCGTTGCTTATTTCCCCCACTGCCATCGTTTGAACTGGCCCACTCTTTCCCTTAACACACAGAGGACTTCACAAGCTACCTCAGATTGCCTTCTTTGTGGAAAGGCTTGAACATGTAGCTTTGATTTGGTTCCTTCTTTATAGTAATAAAAGTGCAGTAATATTTTGAAATAGTCCCATATGAATGCCCTCACTGTGTTCGTGGCTGAGATGGGATTTGAACTAGGGACTTCCTGGATTGAGCCCTGGCTGCTATGCAACATAAGCTCTATCGCCATAGGTGAAGGTCCAAAACAGGCACAGAAATTAGGCTTTCTTGCTATGAATGATGATGAGTAAAATAAATCTCAAAGGTTCAGACTACACACTGGCTTAGTTCAAATGTAATGGGAAGCCATAGTTTCCTGCTCTCTCATAGCAGCTATGAGAACGAACCATGGTGAAGCTTAAGCTTTCACAACCTCCTTCCCCTCTCCTCTTTTGCACCCACAAGGAGGAGATCTTAGCTTTGCTTTTAAACTAACCACAGGTCCCAATGACATCCAGTCTCTGGCAGCTGTGGTTTATTGAAGCTTCAAATTGTAGTTTGAGATCCTGTGGTTATGTTTACTGTCTTAGCAGCGATATACAGAGCTATATACAACTTGGTGCTTAAGATAACTAGCATTTGCCATTAAATGTACATGGAAAATTATTCCTCAGCTATGTAAACTTGTTTTCTATTTGAATTTCAGGGAGATGGCTGGGTTTATTATAATCCCCTTTGGAAAAGGATGCCTGCCATACAAAATCAAGAAGTGGACACAAACTAAATGGCATTTCTTCAGAATTATTCATCTCTTTTGTCTAATCCCTCCAACTTCCAAAATGCTGTATCTCACTAAGAGTCCTTTGGGATTTTTTTATACAATTGCACAAAATTAAATAAGCATAAAGGAATAAAACTACTAGGGCACTTTAAAGTTGCAGAAAATCAAAAGGTAGAGAGAGAACCTTGCCAGTTACATCTCCCCCCATCCCCCCCAAACGTTTTATATGGCGCTCAAGATTTTATCCAGACTGTACATTGTGTCCTTTCTAAGCACACTCTACTACTGCAAAAGCTGCCTAAGATGTTTTTTTTTTTAAACCCTCTATCTATAGAAGCAGTGGCATTCAGAGCTGCTATGCTGTTTTGCCCAAGTGGATTTACTTCTGAAGTAATACCTGAACAGTGTTTCAGAATCTGTGCTTCAGTTTCCACTCATTTCTGAATTACTCAGTCCCCACATAGAGAGAAAAAACACCTTTTGCTGCTCTGAACTAAGTTTGCTGAAGATCTTGAAGAAGAAGCTTTTCATAAATTTGACCTTGGAATCAGTGTTATGAACTGTCTGGATTAGGACTTGACACTACTTTTTAAAATTATTCTTCAAAAGCAGTGAGTGTATGGCTGTGGAAGAATGAGTGACTCATGTAAGCCACACCTTTTAAAAAACCTTGTAAAATAGATTAGAACTGTAATTATATGTCAGTCAGTCTCATATATATATATATATATATATATATATATATATATATAAAAAAATATGAAATAGTTGAGTGGAGAGCAATATGGGGGCAGTGGGTAAAAATCAGAACAATTTTCAGCTACAGGTTCCCCCCACCCTGCACTCAGCGTCATTTCTTTGTGAACTGCTCATAATTGCTTCATGCTGTAAATACCATGAAGATGTTCCATCTCTTTAAAGACCAATTCCTAGATGATGCATCATTTAAGAAAAAAGTATTAACTTCCTTAAACTCTCTGCCCCCCACTCTCCCTTCTCTTTGGATTATCTCTGAGACAGAGTCCGTGCTATAGACTCTCCAGGCAAGTAATTTCATTTGTCTTCTCTGTATGTTCAAAGTCAAACATCTGTATGTTCCCACTGAGTACAAAGACTGTCACTTTGTTTTTTCTATAGTACCTGAAAAGGCTTGTTTTTTGCTATGGGACTGCATTCATAACCAAATGCAATCTGATATCAGGAAACCATGTTCAGGTAAAATGTCCCTTGTTTTTTATGATACAGATATTTTATCGAAATCTAAGAATTGCTGGCAATTAAGAATAGTACTGATTTATGGCTTTCATTCTTGTTGTTACTACAAGCTACCTTAATTTTTCTAAGAGTGGTGCCTTACTCTGTTTCTTCTGATGTAGTCTTCCAATCAGTGTATATACCATGATCTTGGTTCTTGTCAACAGTTGGGGCTTCTCCCTACCATCATGAAAACTTAGGAACTGTGTGTGTGCTGGTCAAGTGTTTTTATTTTTTCTTCCATATTAAGGGAAATATCAACACATCCAAGAGTGGTTAAATAACCATACTAATTTTCCACAAAGGCTGAAAAGCGGGCAGAGAAAGAAGTTTGGGGGTTTTATGCACACGTGTTGAGATTCCCTTGTACATTTTTTTTTTGCTGTGAAATGCACTGAAATCTTAATGCGAGCAGTGTACAATTCCATGTGTAAGAAATGGCGAGGGAAGGAAATAAAGCTACCAAAAGGAACTATTTGTTTTGTGTGCTTTCATAGTAATGAGATGATCAATGCTGACTTCATATTGGGGCTCATTTTATTAAAAACAACTTTCCAGTTCAGAATCTAGTGGCATTTAAGAATCCTGAAAATCCTTGCTCCCTCCCCTCTCTTAACAAACACACACACATGAAATAGAAATTTGTCAGCTCCGCCATCCCATAACTGCTGCTACAGAACGCCAGATTTCTATAACAGTGTCTTTCATGTGTACAAACATATGTACCTCAAGTAAGTCGTATTGGTTTCAATAGAACTTAAGTTCAAGGTATGCTAAGGGTTGCAATCTTAAGCCAGGTTCCAAAGAGTCTTATGCCTGGGCCTAAACCACAGAAATCTTCCGGATGTGATTCCTGTTGCAACCCCTTGGCACTGTCTCCGATGCCAAAGTGCCTTGACATTCATGAGTGACTTTTAGGGAGGCATAAGGGACTTATATGGAACTGGGGAGGGGGGTTGCTGAAAGATCCTGGCCCTGTGCATCCATTTGGAGCCCAACCTTGGTGTATGCTCTACACCAAGTGTAGAGAGAACTGCTTAAACAACAAGCAAATTATTATCCCCTTGGTTAGGTAAAATGCAGGTTCTGGCTGAGATGGAAAAAACATCTTCCCTAGCTGAAATTAGGGAAGGAAGATTGCAGATGACACTTCAAGAGTTGGGTGGCAGACCTTGCTTTTGGACCCAATGTGGTATTGATAATGGTTTCTTTAACACTTTGAATGATGTAACAAAATTGTTCAAACATTGTGGGTGTATTAGAAAATTTAATTGTAAAGAAGAACAAGCAAGTTCAGTTTCTGCCTGATTAACAGCTAATACTTCCCTCGATTTCGTGTGTTATTCAGTGATAGGCTAGGGTCTCTATGCCTTACCTCTCATAAAAATGAATGTTGAAGAAAAATCTTTAAAATGTTTATTAATCTTTTTCGAGGAAAAAAAAATCAAAATGCTGTGTATTAATGCGTTACATCCAACATTGCCTGAGCAGACCTCCACTTGCACAATAGAACTTTACCTTTTCCTTCCCACTGCAGACCCTTAGGCCTCCCCCCAAATTTTCTCTGGGGCATCTCCCAACCTTCTGGAGTAGATTGGGGACCACAAAGGGGACGGGGAATCACCCCCTCTCCATTCTGCTGACAGCTGAGGGACACTCAGATTTCACCCAATAACTTTACATTTAAAATAAGTATAAAATGATTTATATATTGTACTGGACATAACATTAATAGAGTGGATCTGCCTTTTGTTCAGTAAATAAAAAGAACTTATAAATATCTTATTCATTCATGAATCTAATTGGTGGGGGTATTTGGTATATTTTTGTTGGTGCTTCTGTCCTGCTATTTTCCTCGAGTCACTGGATGTCTCTGTGACTATCTTGATCCTCATCTGTTGGACAGCCCATTTTGTCTGCCTCATTGTCAATGCTGCTGTTGTTGTTGAGGATGTCATCACAATCCGTTTGTGCCATGAGGTTAAACCGCTCTGCCACGCAGTGGGCTGTGAGTCTAGCTTCAGGGTCATGATCCCAGCATTCTGTGATGGTGTCACACAGAAAATGCATTCCCTGAAATTGAACAGGGGACATGGGAGATTAGCAACCTGAAGCTAGGGGGAAAGGAAAGGATTAGGCATCAAAATACAGAAGATGTAAGATTACCATACGTCCAGCTTAATTCTGCCTCACAGTTATTGTCTACTTTTCAAGGAAATGTAAAATAATTAATATTTAGAAACTTCAATGTATTACTGATCCAGTAGTACAGCTTTTGGTCTAGTGTGAGATTTCCTTTTGAAGGTGCACCACGTGCTATTCTCCACCAAGAAATGAACTGCATTACACATGGTGCTGTTGCTTGTATAAATATATTTCTAATTTACTGGAAAACTGTAATGAACCTTAATTTCTTGAGGCATATTTCCAAAATTGTGGGATTAAGGATGTATTAGAGTGATTTAAAATATCCATTAGACTTCATAACTGATAGGATATATTTGAAGCTTCATAGTAAATAGTAATATAGGATTTACCAAGGCCCACTTTCTAGGCAGATGAGAGGTCAGTGCAAATGTAATAGGTTCCATGTCTAACTATGATCAGCATAAAGTGGATCTCTCACTTCCTCCCCACCAGCCCACTCTCTTCTGCAAAGTCCCTTGCTTGCCTTAACTATGGTTGAGCGACCAGATTCACACAGTCACCGTAGCCCACCATTGCTTATTTAAACTACGGTGGGTTGTGGTGTGGCCGACACTGCAAGAATGGTGGGCTGCTTGATAGTGCGAACTGGCCAATTGTAAAACTCAGCCATTGATACAACCATAGCCAAGTTGAAGCTATAACAAAGTTCCCAATTTAACCAGAGTTTAAAGTTGCAGTCCGCTTCTCCTTCCTTAGCTGCAGTAAAAGGACTCCATCAGTCCTTAGAGAAAGGGGTTGTGGAAGGGAGGATAATCATAGTTGAGAAAGAATAAAAGAAGTGAAGAGTAAACAGCTGGCCATAGTCCACAGGGTCCTACGTTCAAGTTTACAAAGCATTAGAATTTACATTTTTATTACCTTTAGATGTAATTTTAGGATGTGCTTTTCTGGAGATTCAGCCAAGATGCTGTTTCTAGACATTTAAAATCTTTGTCGTTTGTGTTCAAGCATTATACAACATTTAGCTCTGTCTCCTGACTGCAATAATCTTTAATTGTAACCAAATAGAGAGCTTTCCATTCTCCCCTTTTTCAAAATGCAGTTTCTTTTCTGCTTGACCTTTTAGTCTTACTTACTGAATATTTGCTTGATACCCAAAGTACTCAAATGCATGGCTGCTGGCAAAAACATCAGCTGCTTGTTCGACCCCCTTGCCCAATGTCCTCCTGACATCAAAACATGGTGTGATTCCTATCCAAGTTCTACTAGACATTACCCAGGGATTGGGGGAAGCTTAACATGTGGCTGCCATTTTTGTTAACAGTCACACATTTAAATAATGAAGGGGCACAGAAGTGCCCCTATAGTTAAGGAGAGTTGCAAAAAAGGGTTCTGCGATTATAAGTCTCAATTCTACTGCTTATAAAAATGACACCTGTAGAGCTAATAACTTGAAACTTGGCATCCTAATCTACCTGATTTGATCTACTATCATGCAAAATTTAAAACAGATCCAATACAAATTGCCACAGATACAGCAAGTTAAAAAGTGCTGAAAATTGACACATGTACTTTTACTCAAGCTGTGGCTTGGCATATCATATTTCCTTCAAATTCTGGGGGAAACTACTGATGTACTTTATTCAGGCTTATTGAGGAGGTGTGCCTTTCACTGGTTTGGTGAAATTCTGAGCAGCGGTTTAAAAATCGTTAAGGCTTTTCTGTCTCATGAAAGTCTAGGGCAGCAGCTGCTAGCAAAGTTATGTCAGGCATGCTGTTTCACTCTGAAGCTAGAATGCTGCCAGTACACTCTGGTGTTTTGAATTCCACTATTCCTGTCAGCATTCTGACCTTAGGGGAGGGGTAACAGGGAACTGCCTACTGAGATAAGACTAAGAGTGAGGTAATTTTGAAACCTGAGGGAGTCATTCTGATGATGAAAAGAGGGAGGAAAAACAAAAAGCCATGCTGGAATCCTGTGCATGCTTACTCAGAAGTAAGCTATTCTGAACATACAGGGACATACTTATTTGTATAATTACTTGTTTGTGTTTTGTTTCTTAGTGTATTTGTGTGTTTTTCAGAACACTGAAACAATTTCCTTTAAAAAACAACAGGGAAATGCGATTATTAAAAACTCTGCTGGTTTAAAAGGTCAAAGTTAAGGTTATCTCATATCGGCTCAAGCTCCACAGAGCCAGGAAATGGGAAGCTTAGGCTGATGCCTTAAAGATGTGCCCCATGGTCAGTAATGATGCTGTACAATGTCACAAATTGTGCTTGCCGACAAGCAACAGGCTTGGGTCAGCTCACAGGAAGATTCTTCTAGCAATACAGTAAGGTGCAGATGCTTCATAAAGCAAACCAGGACAACATGGGGCAACTCTGCTGGTCCCAGACACTCCATCATCTCCATCTGGATTTGGGGCTGAATGGCCCAGGAAAAGTCCATGGGTCCATGGAGGGTAAGTTGTAAGCAAACACAATTTGTGACATTGTACAGCATCATTACTGACCATGGGGAACGTCTGTTAAGGCATCAGCCTTAGCTTCCGGTTTCCTGGCTTTGTGGAACTTGAGCCAACATAAGATAGCTTTATCTCTGGTCTTAAACCTCAGGGCTTTTGATAACTGAATATAGAAGTGTCTCAGACGACAGGTTCTGGACAATAGTTAAATTTTAAAAAGAGCAGTGTCTGCTTGCAAACTTATAATCTCCCTTTAACATACACACCCCAAACATCTCTGGCTTGGGGGCCAGGGTATCTGAAACACCATCTCCTATACGAGTCTGCCCAAAACTTGTGTTCATCGTCTGAAGAGGTGAGGTTGGTGGGTTCTTGTAACAGGGCCTTTTGTGTAACAGTTCCCCAGATGTAGAAAAACCCTCATCAGGGATGTTATGCTAGCTTCATCCTTAATGCCTTTTAGTCACCTGGTGAAGATTACAGTGTTCCAAGCTTTCTCTGTTATTATTAATCCCTGGTTTAAAAATACGCTTTAGTTTTTTGTATTTTTATGTGTTACAATCTTTGTATTTTTCTTGTACGTTACCTCCAGCACTCACTGAGTGGAGGGGTGATCCAAAAACATTCTAAATGAATAAATAAAGAACTGTGAACTCTCAGGAATTGTGAATAAAAATCTAAAATTTTAAGAATATTAATATTTATTAAAGTATATTCTTGCAATGCCCAGAATCAACTGTATTATTCATCTCACAATTTTTGTGCTAAATGATATCGTTCTCAGAAGAGGAGTCATCTGCAGTACTAGTCTGCCCTGTGCACAGTCTTTTATTCAGTTTGATCCTCCATTGACAAAATGTTGCTAATTTTTGCCTTCGATAGCTATTCCTGACAGTGTAACTTCCGAGTAAGCTAATTACTTTTCATTTTGTTACAATCTGAAATCCGTCTACCTACCCGAAAAGTACAACCTCTTAGGCTTGCTCTACATATGCTACAGAAAGAGGAAGTGGAATGGAATGCACCACTTCAGACTGCCGGGGGGGGGGGGGACACATTTCTGAATGCTGTTAAAATTTGCACCTGGAGCCCACCCCCCTGCAAAAGCGGCAGTCTTGTTGCCCCTTACAGCCTATCAAATGTGTTACAGCATAAGCTTTCGTGGACTAGAGCAAGAGCAGGCAAATGTCAGGCTTACAGGACCTGCTTCACTTTTCACTAGAATCCCGAGGTCTGCCAGCCAGAGCCAGGTGCAACATTGTGGCCTTATTGGCACATCACGACAACCAAGGGTTGTCGTTACGTTGAATTGAGGGTTGTCGTTATGTCTGAATCTGGGACTATGAGTTAAATTGCTCTTCAGCCAAAAAGGGTTCCAGAATAGCTTAAATTTTATCAGTAATAAACAAGGCACTCCCTGCCCTCAGGCTTAACATTAAAAAAATTACACAAAAGGGAAAAATTGATGAGGGAAGAGAAAACTGAGCAAACTCAGGCACCAGTTCTGAAAGTTACAAAGTTCTTATAACACCCGACCTGAATGGAAACAGTTCAAGGAGAAGAGGAGCCAAATGGAGCTGGTCTCTCAGCAAAGCCAATGGAATGGGCCTGCAAGCAGAGGGTGCAGGAGGAGGCAAGTGGGGGATGGGCAGCAGTGAAAGTAGGGAAGAGGGGGAGGGGGCCTTTGGCGGCCCCATGCCTAAGGGCATTCAGACGTGCCGCATCAGCCCTGACAGCAAGGCTGTTCTTACCTTCATACCACCCCAAATAGTTTTATAACCTGCAATGCAGATATGCCTTTCATCTCTTAATTGCTTCCATGGCTTACCTGATGCACCAGCCAGTTACTTGGTATCTCTGGACGTCCTCGACCGTGCAGTACAATGTCTCTCATAACCTCCATGCAGGGTTGCTCCCGGACCTTTGATCCAAATGGTAGCTCATAACTCTTAACCTCTGCAGGGAAGCATTGTTGGTGTAGATCAGATATGGAAGCAACTTAGATGTATGTATTATTTCCCATGTACGTGTTGAGGCACTGCTGAGATGCCACCAAGTGCATTCACAGGAAGCAGTTAATAAAACTACCTCCAGTGGAGGCTAGCTGTGAAATGAGTGGAAGATGAACACACATGAACAAAAGCAGCAGTATCGGAAGGATGGATAATGGACCATGTTATAGAACACAGCAGAGATTGCTAATGTTTCTCACAATGCTTGTGCTTCCATCTGGATTAATCCTTTGTAATCTAAGTCTACTTATACTAATGCTGCATAGCTCCACCCCCACCTGTTGTACCATTGGTGTACTTGCACATAAATTTTGCATCCATTGCTCTCCTAGGCTGCTGCACATGTTAGGAACACAGGAAGCTGCCTTATACCACATCAGACTAGTGGTCCATCTAGCTTAACATTGCCTACCCCAGGAGTGGGGAAACTGTGGCCCTCCAAATGTTGTTGGACAATTCCCATAATCCTTGACCAATGGCCATTGTGGCTGGGGCAGATGGAGTCCAACAACACCCCTGGTCAGCACTGACTGGCAGCAGCTCTCCAGGATTTCAGACAGGAGTTTTTTTTCAGCTGTACCTGGAGATACCAGAGATTGAACCTAGGACCTTTGGCGTGCGAAGCAGGTTGACTACTGCTGAGCTACACCCCTTGCCACTTTTCTAGGCCTATGTCTAACATGAATTAGAATCAGCACCAACCAACAGCACTTTGGATTAGCAGGAGAGGTGGGTATTACTGCTACAGTTTTAAAGCCTGGTTGTGTGAAGACAAATATGTTTAAGCAACTAAGTAATCTTCATTAACTCATTTGGAGTCCAGTGACATTCCAGCTACTTCCTCCAAGTGTCTTGGTCCTTTTGACTTTTTAGCATCATTTAAAACAGCGTTCTTCCCTGCAAGGCCCAAGGGTCACTGGCGGCTCCCAATCACCTCAAGTGTGGCTCTCTGCCTCTCTCTCCCTCACCCTCTCCCTCTTTTTGCAGTAGCTCAGCAGGGGCTCTCTAACTAAACCTTGTTATTTGCTTTAGTGGTAGGCTGGCTGCTATTATCTGGGCTACTGGAGGAGGCTTCAGGGGTTGGGGGTTAGGAGACCTCTGGCTCCTCAGCTATAAAATGGCTGGTGGAGGGGACAGGCAAATGCAGGAAGTCAGCAGATTAGCTGTGGTGGGGGAGGAAACCAAGAAGCAAAGAGCAACGTGATTAGCTAGCTGGAGGGGAATCGAATGTGTGAACAACAGAGCAAGCAACACAGACTTGTGCTAGGAGATTTTGCAGCACTGTGTAGAGCAGAGCACTCTCGGTAATGAAAAAAAGATCTGTCCCAATTCAACCCCCAAGTGAGTTTGTGGGAATTTGCCAACTGACTGACTAAGGCTGTGCTCAGATGATGTGAAGGACTGGGATTGTTGGAACAGCCAGGCTTACATTGCCCATAGGGCAGTGGTGGAGAACCTGCAGCCATCCAGATGTTGTTGGACACCAGTTTCCATCAACCCGAGCCAGCATGTCCAATGGTCAGGGGTGGTGGGAATCGTAGTCCAACAACATCTGGAGAACCACAGGCTCCCCACCTCTGTCCCACGGGTCCACAAAGGAGGAGAACTTGAAAGACAGATGCTGATGATGCATTCTTACCTCCTATAGCGTCACACCTGGAGGCTATCTCCCATAAAACCAGAGCCATGGAATAGACATCCATTTGTTTGAAGGACTCCAGATCTTCAAGATTCACTCTGGATTCCAAAACTTCAGGAGCCATATATCTGGCCGTCCCCACCTGACCATAAATTGAGTAGATGTTAGAAGGTGTGTTTGAGAAAGAAGCCCATGTTGCTTCCAAGTTAAAATGAGGTTGCAGTGCTCATTATAAAATCTGTGATACAGATAGGAATCTCTAAGTATAAAATGTCCCATCAAAGGCTTTGGACATAGGGTAAAAAATGTTTTTTAAAACCTATTCATAAAATATGGAACTGCTCCATCCTTTTTTCTCCAGGTTTTTGTCCAAGTATATGATGGCCAGGACTGTTTTTAATGTAGACTTTATACTGAGAGTTGAATAGTTGCTATAAAAACTTTTCCACAAAGAATTTCCTACTGTCAGCTTCATGCTGAAGAATGGTACTTCAGAGTGTGGATGAAGGAAACGAAGGACCAGATCAGATGTGACACCAAAGTGGATGCATCTTTCCTTGTTTGTTATTTTTGTTTTGTTTTAACTAAAGGGGCCTTGGGCAGCTGTGAGTGTGAATGGAAAGAATCAGCAAGCAGAGACAAGGGACTGTTCAAATCTACCATGGGCAGTTTTCCACTCAGATCAGTCCTCCACCACCACCACCACCACCACACACACACGCACACACCGCTGCTGTTATTCCACCATAACAGAAAAGGGTGTGTCTTGGGGAGAGAGGACTGAAAGCAAAAAGGGCTAGAGAGGGAAGGATTACTTAGACCTTTGAACCACTCAAACTCTCAACTTCTTATTAAAAAAAATAAAGTCAGAGGAAAGAGACACATGTCATGTCACATGGGTGACCAGCCAGATGGGCGATTAATAAATTTAATAATAAATAATGTAATAATAAATAAATGTCTGCGTATTCTCTCTAGAGCAGGGGTGCGAAACCTAGGGCCCTCCAAATATTTGTTTGCTTCTTCAGCTAAATTTATATACTGTGCAGATTACAATGAAAAAGCCCAAATTAACAATACAATTTAACCAAAACAATAAATTTGATAAAAATACCAAAATATTAAAACATTAAAATATTAAAGAGCCAGCAGTAAAGTTAATAATCAGAACATCAGATTCAAAATTAAATGCCTGTTGGAAGAGGAAGCTCTTCACCTGGCATCTAAATGTATACAGTGAAGACATCAGGTGGATCTCTCTGGGAATGGTGTTCTGCAGACGGGGGGGCTACTACAGAAAAGGCTCTTTCCTGGGTAGCCACCCATTGTACCACTGTTGCTGGCAGCACCCAGAAAAGAGTCTCCAGATGTGATCTTAGCAATCAGGCAGGAACATATGGGAGATGTTGTTGGACTAAAAATCCCATCATCCCTGACCAGTGGCAGTTACAGGAACTCTGGGGGAAAGCAACCATGTTATACTTGAGTTCTTGGTTCTAAAGGAAGCAAAAGCTGAGTGTAGCCAAACATGTACCCTGGATTTTAGGAAAGCTGATTTTAATAAACTCAGAACAATGATCAGTAAGGTCCCATGGCAAGCGACTCTAACGAGAAAAGGGGTCCAAGATGGGTGGGGGCTTTTAAACAAGGAAATTCTCAAGGCACAATTACAAACAATTCCAACAAGAAGAAAAGGTGGAAGACAACAGAAGAAGCCAATGTGACTTCACAAAAAGCTTAGAGATGACCTGAAAACAAAAAAGGACACATACAGGAAGTGGAGAGAAGGCCAAGCAACAAAGGAAGAGTACAGGCAGGTAGCACAGAATTCCAAGGATGGCGTCAGGAAGGCTAAAGCTGAGAACGAGCTGAGGTTAGCGAGGGATGCTAAAAGCAACGAAAAAGCTTTCTTCAGCTACGTGCATAGTAAAAGACAGGAAAGAAATGGTGGTTCAGCTATTAAAAAAGGATGGCAAAATGATAACAGATGACAAAGAAAAGGCAGAGGTGCTCAGTTCCTACTTTGGCTCAGTCTTCTCCCAAAAGAGGGTCTATGACAAAGGCGAAATACAGGCTGAAGGGGCAGGATTGCAGCTTGAGATCGATAAGCATATGGTCAAGGAACACCTAATTACTTTGAATGAGTTCAATCTCCAGGGCCAGAGGAACTGCACCCTAGAGTAATAAAGGAACTGGCAGAAGAACTCTTAGAGCCACTGTCTTATTATCTTTGAGAAAACATGGAGGATGGGTGAAGTGCCAGGTGACTGGAGGAGGGCTAATGTTGTCCCTATCTTCAAAAAGAGTAAAAAGGAGGAACCTGGGAACTACAGACCAGTCAGTCTGACATCAATCCCTGGGAAAATTCTGGAGCAGATGATAAAGCAATCCATCTGGAAGCCCCTTGAAAACAATGCAATGATTACTCAAAGCCAACATGGATTTGTCAAGAACAAATCCTGCCAGACGAATCTGATCTCATTTTTTGATCAAGTAACCTCCCTTGTCCCCTTCATGGATCACTGCCTTGTTGTGGCGAAGGGGCTTGCGTAACTCAGTGAAGCCATAAGCTATGCCGTGCAGGGCCACCCAAGACGGACAGGTCATGGCAGAGAGTTCTGACAAAATGTGGTCCACTGGAGAAGGAAATGGCAACCCACTCCAGTATTCTTGCCAAGAAAACCCCATGGAACGTATCACAAGGCTAAAAGATATGACGCCGGAAGATGAGCCCCTCAGGTTGGAAGGTGTCCAATATGCTACTGGGGAAGAGCAGAGGGAATTTCCAAGTAGCGCCAGAAAGAGTGAAGCGGCTGGGCCAAACCCGAAAGGACACTCAGCTGTGGATGTGTCTGGTGGTGAAAAGAAAATCCGATGCTGTAAAGAACAATATTGTTTAGGAACCTGGAATGTCAGATCAATGAATCAAGGTAAGCTGGAGGTGGTCAAACATGAGATGGCAAGATTGAACATCGACATCTTGGGAATCAGCGAACTAAAATGGACAGGCATGGGTGAATTTAATTCAGGTGACCATCATATCTACTATTGTGGGCAAGAATCCCTTAGAAGAAATGGAGTAGCACTCATAGTCAACAAAAGGGAGGAAAAAGCAGTACTGGGGTACAATCTTAAAAATGATAGAATGATCTCAGTACGAATCCAAGGCAAACCATTCAACATCACAGTAATTCAAGTCTATGCCCCAAACCACTGAGGCCGAAGAAGCTGAGGTTGATCGGTTCTATGAAGACCTACAACACCTTCTAGAACTAACACCAAAAAAAGATGTCCTCTTCATCATAGGGGATTGGAATGCTAAAGTAGGAAGTCAAGAAATCACCAGGATAACAGGCAGGCATGGCCTTGGTGTACAAAATGAAGCAGGACAAAAGCTAATAGAGTTTTGCCAAGAGAACATGCTGATCATAGCAAACACTCTTTTCCAACAGCACAAGAGGCGACTCTACACATGGACGTCACCAGATGGTCAATATCGAAATCAGATTGATTATGTCCTTTGCAGCCAAAGATGGAGAAGCTCCATACAGTCAGTAAAAACAAGACCTGGAGCTGACTGTGGCTCAGATCATGAGCTGCTTCTTGCAAAATTTCGGCTTAAATTGAAGAACGTCGGGAAAACCACTAAACCGTTCAGGTATGACCTAAATCATATCCCTGATGAATATACAGTGGAGGTGAGGAATAGATTTCAGGGATTAGACCTGATAGACAGAGTGCCTGAGGAACTATGGATGGAGGTCCGTAACATTGTTCAGGAGGCAGCAACGAAATCCATCCCAAAGAAAAAGAAATGCAAGAAAGCCAAGTGGCTGTCTGATGAGGCTTTACAAGTAGCTCACGAAAGAAGGGAAGCGAAAAGCAAGGGAGAAAGGGGAAGATATACCCAACTGAATGCAGAGTTCCAGAGAATAGCAAGGAGAGACAAGAAGGCCTTCTTAAATGAACAATGCAAAGAAATCGAGGAAAACAACAGAATGGGAAAGACTAGAGATCTCTTCAAGAAAATTGGAGATCTCAAGGGAACGTTTTGTGCAAAGACGGGCATGATAAAGGACAAGGAAGGCAGGGACCTAACAGAAGCAGATGAGATTAAGAAGAGGTGGCAAGAATACACAGAAGAACTATACAGGAAAGATCTGAATGTCCCTGATAGCCATGATAGTGCGGTCACTGAACTTGAGCCGGACATCCTAGAGAGTGAAGTCAAGTGGGCCTTAGGAAGCATTAGTAACAACAAAGCTAGCGGAGATGACAGTATTCCAGCCGAGCTATTTAAAATCCTAAAAGATGATGCTGTTAAAGTGCTGCATTCAATATGCCAACAAATCTGGAACACTCAACAGTGGCCACAAGACTGGAAAAGGTCAGTTTACATTCCAATTCCAAAGAAGGGCAACGCCAAAGAGTGTTCAAACTACCGCACAATTGCGCTCATTTCACATGCCAGCAAGGTGATGCTCAAAATCCTACAAGCTAGGCTTCAGCAGTATGCGAACCGAGAACTACCGGAAGTACAAGCTGGGTTTAGAAGAGGCAGAGGAACTAGAGATCAAATCGCCAACATTCGCTGCATCATGGAGAAAGCAAGAGAATTCCAGAAAAAGTCTATTTCTGCTTCATTGACTACGCTAAAGCCTTTGATTGTGTGGATCACAACAAACTATGGCAAATTCTTAAAGTGATGGGAGTACCAGACCACCTTACCTGTCTCCTGAGAAACCTGTACGAGGGTCAAGAAGCAACAGTAAGAACCAGACATGGAACAACCGATTGGTTCAAAATTGGGAAAGGAGTACGACAAGGCTGCATATTGTCACCCTGCTTATTTAACTTAAATGCAGAGTACATCATGAGAAATGCCGGGTTGGATGAATCAGAGGTCGGAATTAAGATTGCTGGGAGAATTATCAATAACCTCCGATATGCAGACGATACCACCCTAATGGCAGAAAGCGAAGAGGATCTAAAGAGCCTCTTGTTGAGGGTGAAAGAGGAGAGTTTAAAAGCTGGTTTGAAACTCAACATTAAAAAAACTAAGATCATGGCATCTGGCCCCATCACTTCCTGGCATATAGAAGGGGAAGAAATGGAAGCAGTGACAGATTTTACTTTCTTGGGCTCCAAGATCACCGCAGACGGTGACTGTAGCCATGAAATTAAAAGACGCTTGCTCCTTGGGAGGAAAGCTATGGCACACCTAGACAGCATAGTAAGAAGCAGAGACATCACCTTGCCGACAAAGGTCCGTCTAATCAAAGCTATGGTTTTCCCAGTAGTAATGTATGGCTGTGAGAGCTGGACTATAAGGAAGGCTGAGCGCCGAAGAATTGATGCTTTCAAACTGTGGTGCTGGAGAAGACTCTTACGAGTCCCCTGGACTGCAAGGAGGTCAAATCAGTCCATCCTAAAGGAAATCAACCCTGAGTGCTCATTGGAAGGACAGATAATGAAGCTGAAGCTCCAATATTTTGGCCACCTAATGCGAAGAGAAAACTCCCTGGAAAAGACCCTGATGCTGGGAAAGACTGAAGGCCAAAGGAGAAGGGGACGGCAGAGGATGAGATGACTAGATAGCATCACGGATGCAATGAATATGAACTTGAGCACGCTCCGGGAGAGAGCGCAGGACAGGAAGGCCTGGCGTGCTATGGTCCATGGGGTCACGAAGAGTCGGACACGACTGAACGACTGAACAACAACAACCTCCCTTGTGGACTGTGGAAATGCTGTGGACATAATATACCTCGACTTCAGTAAAGCTTTCAACAAAGTGCCCCATGATCTCCTGATGAGCAAACTAGCTCAATGTGGGCTAGATGAAACAATGTTCTGGTGGATCCACAGTTGGCTACAGAATTGGACTCAAGGCGTGCCTATCAATGGGATCTTCTCAAACTGGGGAGAGGTAATGAGCAGGGTGCTGCAGGGCTCAGTCCTGGGCCCAGTGCTCTTCAACATTTTGGAGGAGGTGCAGGGAATGCTGATCAAATCTACAGATGACAAAAAACTGGGCAGGATAGCTAATACTTTAGAAGACAGAAACAAAATTCAAAGTGATCTTGATAGACTGGAATGCTGGGCAGAAAACAACAGAATGAAATTTAATAGGGATAATGCCAAGTTCTGCACCTAGAAAAAAGAAACCAAATGCACAGTTACAAGATGGGGGATACGTGGCTCAACAACACTACAAGCGACAAGGATCTTGGAATTGTTGTAGATCACAAGCTGAATATGAGCCAACAATGTGATATGGCTGCAAAAAAGGCAATGCTCTTTTGGGCTGCATTAATAGAAACATAGCTTCCAAATCCCAGAAAGTACTAGTTCCCCTCTACTCAGCACTGGTTAGGCCTCATCAGGAGTACTGTGTCCAGTTCTGGGCACCACATTTTAAGAAGGATGCAGACAAACTGGAGAGGGTTCAGAGGAGGGCAACAAAGATGATCAGGGGACTGGAAACAAAGCCCTATGAAGAGAAACTGAAAGAATTGGGCATGTTTAGCCTTGAGAAGAGAAGACTGAGGGGAGATATGATAGCACTCTTCAAGTACTTGAAAGGTTGTTACAGAGAGGAAGGCCAGGATCTCTTCTCAATCATCCCAGAATGCAGGACATGGAATAATGGGCTCAAGTTACAGGAAGCCAGATTCCGGCTGAACATCAGGAAAAACTTCCTGACTGTTAGAGCAATATGATAATGGAACCAGTTACCTAGGGAGGTGGTGGGCTCTCCCTCGCTGGAGGCATTCAAGACAAGGCTGGACAGCCACCTGTCAGGGAACCTCTGACTTGGATTCCTGCATTGAGCAGGGGGTTGGACTCGATGGTCTTTTAGGCCCCTTCCAACCCTACTATTCTATGATTCTATGATAATTGGGTAATCTGTCTGGGGCTGATGGGAACTGGAGTCTAGCCATATCTGAGGTTCCCTAGGTTCCCCACCTCTGCTCTAGAGGCTGAGCAACGCATCCACATGTCATTCAAAAACAAAATGAGCAACAACGGTGATCCTAAGCCAGTATTGGAGCAGCAAAAGCAAAGATCGCTTAAATAATGTATGAAGATGCCATTTAAGATGCAAAAATTGATACAATACAATTTGCAGTCCTTGGGGCCATACTGTTTGCTGTGCCTTGGAAGGGTTCAGCACATTCCTTTGCCATCAGAACTGCCAGCCCTGGAGTAGCAGGGCCTGCCAGACAGGCTGTATTGCCTGGTCGGATCTGCCTAAGGGAGGGGACAGGCCAAGGCCACTAACGGTAGGATAAGGTGGGTGTGCAGTTAGCCAAGCTTAGCCAATGTCAGTTCCAACCAAGGTAGCAAGTGCAGGCAGGAAGCAGTGGGTTATGGATCATGAAGCCAAGGAACAGCCAGTGGGCGTGTTTAGGTGTTCATTACATTTATAGCCAACCTTTCCTCGAGCAGCTGAAGTCAGCATACATGGCTATTTCCCCCACCATTTTATCCTCACAACAATCCTTTGAGGTGGGAATGGGGCAGGAACATAGGCAGGTATGGTGTGTGAGCTGTACACAGCTTGACCCTTGGTACAGAGGTCATAATCCAAGAGCAGGCAAAGTAGTGCCCATGGGCACCAATGTGCCCCTGGAGACATTTCTGGGCACTCACCAAGGTGCCCTACCCCTCCCATTGTTTTAAATTATCCCATTTTCTTACTGGCAGCTGAGATTGCTGTGAATTAATTTTATTTATTCATTCATTCATTCATTCATCTCATTCCTATACCACCCAGTAGCCGAAGCTCTCTTAGCCAAATTCAGTTTCTGTTTGGGCTAAAAACTGTCGGTTCAAAGGACTGGTTTAGTGTGTCTGGGCTCAGCTCCCATCCCTGCGTTATACTCAGTCTTATGGGCAGGTTACTTGTCATTTGCCACACCACCCATGACAGCCATTTTGTGCTGGTGCCCAGGACAGCTTTTCAAATTGCAAAATGTGCCCACAGCCCAAAAAGCTTGTCTACCCCTACCACAGGCCCTTCACAACCATTCAGGCACGTTGAACCAACGTGCATACAGCAGGCTTGGCCACCAGCATACATGTGTTCCATCCCAAGTCTGCAATGTGCATACGTGCCAATCTACATGATTTGGAACATGATGAGGGCACAGATCTGCTGGCAGGAAGAGGACATTTCAAGAGAAACAGGGAGGAGCAGTGACCCAGCAAGTAGGCCAGGCAACACTGGAGCAAGGCAGAGATGTTGGCGAAGCCGCTTGGAGCCCAGAAAACATGGGCCTTTTCAAGGGAGAGGAGATTGCTTCAGTGAACAAGGCTGCAGCTCAGCTCCAACAGAAACCCCAACCCCCCAGTTTGAGACCCCCCTGCTGGTGGTACTGACATGTGAAGTACAGGGTTTGTTAAATCCGTTTCACCTGTGCTTCGTGGATTATCAGGCATCTTTTGTTCTGTCATCTCCTCATTGACAGAATTGTATTTTTTTATAGGAGAGTTTTGTTCAACTTGCCATAATTTGCATCTGTGCTAATGAGCACTCACACACGTGTGCAAATGCGTTAATCTGCATTAACGGGGAGAGCAATCCTATTGTCGGGGGCGCCCTAGCTGCCTCTTGCAGTCCCCTCCAATAGCCAACTGAGGACACAGACGACGAGGATTCTTTCCAAGGCTTTATTCCTTTATTCCTTTATGATTCTTTCAGATACTAATCACTAGCAACTAAGCAAGGAACAGCACTGGGGAAAGATAGCAGAATAGCCTAAGCTCCAGGTAAGGCAGTTGGTCCCCGTTGGAAGGAGAACCACGGGAAGACCCTGAACTTATGGGCTATGGGGAGATCCTCCCTCTTTCCCTTGGGTCCTCGGGACGTGACTGTTGTTTGAGCGCCAAACAAACGGAGCGCCTCCTTTTGGCGCCCTCCATCTGTCGCCGCTCCCTGCATCTGTGCCGAGCGTCCAGCAAGCTCTCTCACTGCCAGGGTCGCTATCTCTCCCAGGAATGCTGGCAGGAGGAATCTCTGCCAGCTGCTGTGCTTGTGAGAGATGAATGAGCTCCTCTCCCACGGATTGCTGTTCTTCCTCAGAATCAGAACCGCTCTGGGACTCTATGGGCTCAGTTTCCACCCTGACACCTATGGCCACTAGACACTGTCCAGAGGGCCATAGGATTTATCAGTTTACTGGTTCCAAGCTTATAGACAGAACTCCGAGCTCAAAGCTAGGAAACCATGTTCCCTCCCCCTCATAGCCTGTGCAGGGAGAACCGCAGCAGCTGCCTTTCCATACTCATTAAATGGAGTGCAGAGAGGGTAAAAAGGGGACGTTCCCGGGGTCAGGGAGGGGAGGAGACTGTGGAAGCCCCTTTATATTGCTTCCTATGGGGTCCCCAGGCCCGTTCCCAACCCCTCTCCAAAGCTCCGGCTAGATGTGCGAAATCGCTAATGTGGATTAGCTAATGTGGATTTGTGCAGATTTTTCCAAAAGTGAGGGTGGGGATTAGAAAATACACACATCCCCCCCAAATCAACATTTTCATGCTTTAGCCTATTGGGGGGGGGGGTGCACAGTTTTGATAGGTGTTCCTTTTCTTTGTATTTTTATACGACTAAGTTTGTGTACAATTCCCAGAAAGTTAAAAAAAAGTTTGCCAGTCCACAGAATCTACATGACTCAAAAGAGTTGGCGCGCTGCAGAATCCATGGCTCAGATTCATAGAAACCCAAATTCCTTTGAATCCATTGTGGATTTCTCCAACATCCCCACTGAAACGCAACACCCTATGTAAGACCAGTACTGATAATACCAGATCTGTTCTTGACAGCAAGCCAGATTATTTCCCCATTTTAAGCAACAGAAACAATGCTGTGTGATCAACAAAAACTACCTCTGTTGTAGAAAGCGGAAGCGGTAGCATTTGCCAACCACCTACCCCAGTTGAACCAGTGATTTCTGCATTCACTGTGATTTGCCTCTAAAGATAACAGTCACTAGTGGAAGCCATAATGGGAACTGGCTGCATGTATGTACATGAAGCATGTAAAAGGCCCACTGAAATGGAATGATAAGAGAACAGGCCTTAAATGTTGATTGTGTCAAGATTTGAAGTACACAATCGCTTACAAGCCTCCTTGGGTATTCTATGTAGAAAAGGTGGGATATAAAATGACTCATATAAATAAGGAAGTGGTATCTTCTCTCATTTTTCATTAACTGCTACCAAGTACTGTGAATTGGATTTAGCATTCTGAGGAGCCCCCTTCATGCATTATCCACATAGAAGGGGCTTCCACAGATAGAAAGGGCAATAGGCTGGTCCCATTCCCTATGTCACATGGTTTCCACCACCACTACCCAACATCTGCATCTTGAGTGTAAACATCTGCATAGAGGAAGGCTATGCACAGAGAGCTCTATATATTTAGGCTTCTAGGCAATCTGGACCCCTGATTGTGCAGGATTCCGGATGATGTGGAAAACTACACGTGTAGGATTCCCTTTTCCAGATGGGGAGGCTCGGTCAGAGGGTGTAGGGAGTGGGGCCAGTGGTGTGGCCCCACAGCCCCTTGTACGCATGAATCCATCTTCATGTGGATTATGTCAAGGCTCCCTTCTACTTTCCATCACGCAGAACAACCTGCTTTGCTGGTTTTGTTCTAGAGCACTCACCTGTCCACTGTTAGCAAAATCTTCCACGGTTAGGGATGGATCTAGCCTCAAGGCAATTCCAAAATCACACAGCACACATTCCTGTCCGTTCTTCATTAGGATGTTTGTGCTTTTGATATCTCGATGGGCGATGGGAATCTTTGGACTGCCACAGGCAGTGTAGTCGCTGTGCAAGTGAGCCACACCACTCACTAGGGACCCAGCTGTCTTTTGCAAGTCCCTCCAGCTCAGAACATTCCTGGACAAATAATCCTTGAGGTTTCCCTGGCTGTGGAAAGCTGTGATGAGCCAGTATTCTTTCTGGAGTCCAGAGTGTCTCTCCTCCGCTGTGAGGAACTGAAGGATGCTCTCATGCTTAAGGTTGGCATTGGTGAAGATCTGGCTTTCATTTTTCCAGGAAGCATAATCCTCGCAAGGGAAAATCTTGACTGCCACTGTCTCATACTGGCCCGAGGAGGCGTGCTTCAGTTTTGCTCTCCAGACTTCAGCAAACTGCCCTTTCCCCACTCTCTGGTCTATCTCAATGGGCAAAAGTTCAGTGTTATGGTTGATGTTGTTGGCACGGGCTGAGCTCATAGTGGAGTGGTTGTCTATCTTGACAGACAGGATCTCATCATAGCTGGTGGCTCTGCTTGGTTTGGACAGTGTGTGACGCTGGCTTTGTTTCTGGGCCCATTCCTTGGATCTCCTCCTCTGCCTATGGGTTCGGCAGAGGTAGAAAATCACCGTTATCATGATGGCAACTAGCAGTGGTGGCAACAGGCTGATGGCTGCCACAGGAATTATTTCCTTGCTTTGTAACATAGAATATCCTATAGTGGAGAAAAAGGGGGGAAATATGTAACTGCACAACCAAACTTGTTAATACAAACAACTGTTCTCAGCGACAAATGGTTAAGTATAACTCATCTTCTCCTGTACTTGCCCTAGACAGTTGACCAACTTTTCTAAGTTGTTGTATATTTTTCTACCCTGGTTTTGCTTAGTTTGCTTTCATTCGTATATAGTGTGATTTTATTTTGTCTGACATGCATTGTAATGTGTGGTAATGGGACCTTATCAAGTGCCGAGGCTTCCTCACATTAACCAATTGTGAAGTTGGTTGTCCAAATTAGAAACGAGTGGCAGGTGACATTGAATGGGGAAGATATTAACCAAAGCTATGAAGTTTGATGGTTAGAGCAGTCTTTTAAGAAACAGCTTTATCTTCCTTGCTTTTTTCTCTGTGATATTCAAATGTCACATTTCTTTTTCAGGTGTTATATATTTTTAAAGATTTAAAAATATCTGCAGTTATCTGAGGTATATTTAACATTCAGTTTGGTATGTTTTGAACTAGTACACTTTTAATTATGTAAATAAAATTCCCACTTACTTTATTTGCAGACTAAGAGAATGAGCTCTTGCTTTTTAAAACTCAGGTCTTATTTCATGTAAATTTGTAAAAATTAAATTAAAAAGCATTTAAGGGCACAATCCTATGCATGTTTAGACAGAAAAAAAAGCCTACAACTCCCAACATGCACTGGCCAGCTATGCTGGCTGGGGCATGCTGGGAGTTGTAGGCCTTTTTTCTATCTAAACAAATTGCACCTTAAGCATTTAAAAAATAGCCCTGCCAAAGCAAATGCCATGCGAATAAGTCAATTAGCCCCTTTTGCAAGTGGAGAGGTAGGAGCTGTGGCTGAGAGAGAGTGGCTTACCACAGCCCTGCAAAGTAGTCCCACCATTAGTATGGGGGGGGGGGGGGCCCTCTGAGGCTGGTTTAATTTTCCAGCCAAAAATCCACCATTGGGGAACACCCTTGAGGTTGCAGCAAAGGTCAGTCTAGTAACATAGACCTCTGAGACCCCCTCCCAACTGAAATCCAACACTAAATTGCATGCAGGAGCCTTGTGTAATTTGCATGCAAATCTGTTATGCTTTTAAATGTCTAAAAACTCTCCCCAAAGTACCCCTCCCCCCCACACACACACCACACACACGTACATATGAAATAAAACCTGAGTTAGAAAGCACATGGACTTCTGCCTTGGCTGCTACCTTTTGGGGGTGGGGGTGAGAGGTGGCAGCTAGTGCAGAATCAAAGCTACCATAAAACCCTGGATTTCTCCAGGATTGTTAACTATGGACAGCTCTCTCTTTCTCACCTTCACGCTGGAATATACTGAAATGAGAAGTTCATGTTTGTGTGTCATTCCACCTCTTTTCCTATCTCTATGATCTTCCTAAACAAAAACCAGGAAGTAGTGGCAGAGCATGGAAGGGCTGCATCAGGAGCCAAGGGCAGGGCAAGAGCAACGACACAATAATACAAAGCCGGCCACTTGTCGGTGTGGCTGTAGTTGAGGACAAAGTTAAGGATCAGGCAAACTTCCCCCACTTTTCCCATTTGGTAAGTTGGCTGTGTGTATTTACTCCGAGTCAAACATAAGACCATAAGAAGCACCATACTGGATCAGACTAAAGGCCTGTCTAGTCCGGCATTCTGTTTGCATAGTGGCCAATCACATGCCAATGGGAAGCAGGACACGAGCAAAATAGCACCCTTCCAACCATGTTCCCCAGCAACTGGCATTGAGAGGCATACTGCCCTTATTACCGGAGATAATATACAGCCATCGGGACTAATATCCATTGATGGGCTTATCCTCCATGAATTTGTCTAATCCAGCCTTCCCCAACCTCAACATGTCTTTAGGCTACAACTCCCAGCATTCCTGACCATGGACCATGCTGGCTGGGACTGAAGGGCATTAAAGCCCAAAGCATCTGGAGGCCTCCAGGTCGGGGAAAGCTGGTCTAATCCCTGTTTAGAGCCATCAGAATCAGTAGCTGTCATTACACCTTCCAGTAGCGAATTCCATGGTTTATCTGTGCGCTGTGTGAAGAAGTACTTCCTATTATCCGTCCTGAGTCTCCCACCAATCAGCATCATGGGATGATCCCATGGGTTCTAGAATTATGAGAGGGAGGCAAACCTCTCCCTATTTACTTTCTCCACACCATTTTGAGGGTATATCTCAGAAGTATATTGCTAGATTTCTTGTGTCAACTGACCTTGGTTTTTACAGAACCGATTCATTTCTGGCAGAGATAGCACTTGGAATTATACAGAAATAGGAGGCAATGGTTTCCTTTTCTTTACATTTCAGCATTTGTTTTCATAGAAAACAACTGCCTGCCATTCCTTCTTCAGGCTCATTGAATGATCACTGCTACAAACTGATGACTTTGCAACACGGGGGGCGGTGTATGTGCGTGGGGGAAACATACTTAAGCAACTCATGGGAGTTATGTACACAGTCATTACTTCAGTGCTCACTCACAGCACTCCTCGAAAATGCTCTGAAAACATTCTGCTTTCCATTGAGTTTCACAGCTTCAGTGATGTTGTCATACCCATCAGGTAAATCCATTAGAGAAGTAGTAGGAGATAGCCAGGCCTCACACTTTCCAAAACAAACTTAAATTATATCATTTGAGGCTGATCTTGCGGTTTGAACTCAGTGCCTATTTTAGAAACATTGACAGCTTAGCAGAAGTTAGCTGGGGCAGACGTTTTTTGGAAACTGCCAAGGAAAATAGCCAAGTGCTTTGGGTTTCTTTTTCCAGTATCTGAATTGTAGACTGCACCCACTGAGGTCATTCAGCAAAGGCTTTTGCTTGGGGGATGGTTCTTGAACTTCTCTTCTTCAGCTGTTATATTTGGCCAAGAACCCTCTCAATAATGGTTTTTATTTGAATTTCATGACGAGCAGTAAGGAACTGCACATATCTCTTCGCAGTGGGACAAAAAGATCATATCTCACTTCTATTGAAACAACTCCACTGGCTCCCAGTAAGTTTCTGAGCTCAATTCAAAATGCTGGTCCTTTAAAGCCCTACATGACTCAGGATCCAAATACCTACTGGACTGCCGTCTCCCATATCAATTTGCCTATCCACTGAGATAATCATTGGAGGGTTTTCACTAAAGATTATGAAGTATGGTGGGTGGCGACCGGACACAGCCTTTATAGTGGTGGCTCCTTGCCTTTGGAATGCCCTGCCCAGCGATGTTTGCCTGGTGCCCTCATCACTAGTGTTTAGGTACCAGGAAATAAATAAATAAAAAACAGTTTTTCCAGGCTTTTAAGAACTGCTAACATTAGCATTTTTAACTTCAGACAGTTAATTCTACTATCAATTTGAATGGGCTGTTGCTGTTTTAGTTTCCATGCCTTATTTTATTGTTTTCTATATTATTTAGTACTCTTCCCTTAGAATAATCTGATAATTAATATCAAGGCCATTTATATTTTCAGAAGGCCTGGAACAAATGTGTTATCATCATTTTCCATCCCTGTTCTCTTGGGTTTCCATATTCAAGATCTAGGAGCAGAGTTCTTATAAAGATGATTAATTTCCATCAGCAAAAAGATTTGGCTCTGTCATCTGAAGTTCATAGGAAGCTACTTTATGCTGAATCAGACTGTGATCTACTTTCTATAATATTCTGACTCAGTGCAGCTTTCAAAGGTCTCAGAGAGCCATCCCTGCTGCTACTTTGTGCATAATCATAGTTCATTTATTTGTATACTGCATTTACAACAAATACCTTGGGATGGATCCAGATTTAATAATACTTTGGGTAGACCCATTGAAGTCAATAGAACAAGTTACTCATGACTAAAGGGCAAGAGTTCTAACCTGAATATTTATCTGTAGTATTACATCAGAGTTGTTTGGATTAAAAGGAACAGTCTTTCAATCATGCCAGTAGACTTCTCTGAAGCACCCATTACAATTCAGCCATAGATTCTGAAAGTGATAATGAGATTAATGGAGGCAATTTTATTTTTAAAGGAGACCATGTTGTTAGAAGATATGAACCCAGACTGGATAACTGTGCTGCTTCTGCTATGTCTTCTTATCTACATTGTGATGAAATGTAGATTCCATCAGGTTGTAGCAGAGGAAGAGGAGGTCTATTCCATTACCTCTACTGAGAAACCAACTACATTTGGATCTCCTTCAACAGTCACCCAGCAGTAGCCATTCCATCAGGCTACCTGAACTGTTTCCATCCCAGCTGGTTGTTATAAGAACAGCCACTTTAAGAACTGGTGCCTGAGTTCACATTTTTCCTCCTCCCTCCATTTCCATTTTCCTGGTTCACATGTAACAACAACCCAGAGTTTGGGTTGTTGCCTTACCCAGAGTTTACCTGTGATTTGTCTGCCAGACAATTGCACAAAGTGCATGTTGTTTTTTCAATTCCTGGGTTCTTTGATTCCCTCCTTCTTTGCCCACTCCCTCCCTATATCCCAAATGCCTTTATAACTGCAGTACTGGCGTGTAGAGCAGCTGTGTTTGGGTTTTTTTTTTACCACTCTTGCCTCCCACCTCTATAGCCTAGCAAAATAACCCATGAACAATGCATGGTTCTGAGTTCACATGTAATGACAACTCATAATAAAAACAATCCAGAGTTCACAACCCAACAACGAACCATGAGTTTTCTTCCTGGGTTGTTAATGGTTAACAACCTATAGTTAACCCATAGTTCCATGTTCTCATGTAACAGCAACCCAGTATTGAACAACTCATACTCATCCCATACTCTGGGTTATCACTGCATGCAAACCAGCGTTGTGTCTTTAGACTGTAAGCCTGAGGGCAGGGACTTAAAAAAAATAATCTGTAAGCTGCTCAGAGAGCTTTCAGACCTTTCAGACTGAGGTGCTGCAAAAGTTTGCAAGCCTCTAATTTCAATTTCATCCTTGAAGCACAAAATCTGCTTGAAACTCTACAGCAGTCTTTTAGTCTAAACTGAGCAGACCCTCAATCAGGGAGCAGGGATGGAGAGAGGCATCTCGTTCCGGCATGTTGTTTCTTCCCACACATGACCCAGCCTGGTGTTTTATTGATTTTATGTTTTTGCCTGGCAGGCAGACTTCCAGTGGAATGTTCTAGGAGGTGGGGTGGGAGTTTGCCATCCCTGTTTTTAAACTATAACAGGAAACAGATCCCATTCCTTGCAAAACTAGCATCTGATAAGGTCAACACAGAAAGCTATGGCTGCTTGCAAGTGTAAGAAGGGTGAATAATCATGAATAAGAATCATGTTTGTTTGAACATAAACATACAACGTCACGCCATCAGTCCATCAAGCCTAGGACTGTCTACAGCCTGGGTGGGAAGACTTCAGGCTTGTGGGATCTACTTCATTTTTTTTACTAGAATCCTGAGCTCCACCAACCAGAGCCAGAAGCAAAAGACATACCCTTTGAATAAAAAAAATCTGAGCCCAGGAATTTGTTTGGAGTACTAGAAGTGAACTCACTGTCCTTTCACACAATATTCCACTCCTGATCACACATAATTGGGAATCAGAAATCCTAACTGATCTACTTCAGATCGCCCAGAGAACTGCAATTAAATCTCGATCAATCTACCCCCTGCCCACCCCTGGTCTACTCTAACTGCCAGTTCTCTGCAATGTCTCAAACAGATAAGAGGTCTTTCCCAATCTTTCAATTTGATATCTTTTTCTCTGGAGGTACCAGGAATTAAACCTGGGGCCTTATTTTGGGGACTTAAGAATCTGTAAAATAACTGAGGGAAAGGGGGGAGGCAATTTTCTTAAAACCAGCCGTTTTTTGTTTTGCTAGATACCCACATTTACTATTCTCTCCAGCAAGGGTAGGGGGCAGGGAGTGAGAGTTTGTGTGAGTGTAAAAAGTCTTTCCAAAGTAAGGTATACATCTCTGGGCACTGAAGGCTGCAAACTTTAATGTTCTACATCTGCATGCCACCAACCAGTAAGTAGACTCACCATTGGTATGGTTTTCAAAGATAAGTTTGTCGTTGCATTCCTGTTCATTCCCACAGCCGCAGATGTAAAATATCCCATCCTCATTGCGCTGACGGACCATAACACACTGTGATGTGTTATACTTGGGGACCATGACATTTTCCACAGGAAGTTGTGGGTTGTGACAGAGAGTGCTCACCCGAATGGTCTCGTTGTCTTGTTTCCTGAAATGCGCAACACAGAAAACATTGGCCATTGCGAAGGCAGAGTAATGCAAGTTCAACATGACCTACTGCAGCCTTCCCCAACTGGGTGTCCTCCAGATGTCTTGGGCTAGAACTCCCACAATCCGACTAGTGGGTTGCTGGCTGGGGATAATGGGAGTTGTAGTCCAATACATCTGGAAGGCGCTGGGTTGGGGAAGACTGACCTGTTGTATATGGCAGCTGCACTTTTAATATCACTCGATATGGCGATAGACCAACCTTCCCCAACCTGGTGCCTTCCAGATGTGTTGGACTACAGTTCCCATAATCCCCCAGCCAGCTACGGGCACCAGGACAGAGAAGATCGCAATAGACATAAGACTTTTTAAATCTCTTCTCATAACATTCTCTGATTTACTTAGTCCTCTTGTCAGCTTCCCCAACCTGAATTCACTAGTCTTGAACATGGAAGACTAAAACTGAGCATACTATAATTGTTGTTGTTGTTGTTGTTAATTTCTTTTCTATACTGTCCAATAGCCAAAGCTCTCTGGGCAGTTCGCAAAAATTACAAACCATAAAATATAAGATAATAAAAACATAGTATAAACATTTTAACATACAAAATGTAAAGCAATTTAAAATATTTCAATAAAATACTAGATCTGATAAAGACAGCTGACATAAATGCCCCATCATATGCCATTAATGCCTGGGAGTAGAGGACAGTCTTAACTTGGCACTGAAAAGATGACAGTGTTGATGTCAGGAAGGCCTCAGTGGGGAGATCAATCAGGGGGCCACCACTGAGAAGGCCCTCTACCTTGTTGCCTCCTTTCGAGCCTCCCTCAGAGGAGGCACTCAGAGGGAAACTTCTGATGTTGATCGTAGTGTCTGCGTAGCTTCATGACAGGAGAGGCACTCTGTCAGGTATTGTGGTCCTGAGCCATAGAAAGCTTTATAGTTTAAAACCAGCACCTTGAACTGGGCTCAGAAACGTTCAGGCAGCCAGTGCAAGCAGGCCAGAAGTTGTGTTATATGCTCAGACCTTCTGGTCCCAGTTACTAATCTGGCTGCCACATTTTGCACAAGCTGCAGCTTTTGAACAGTATTCAAGGACAGCCCCATGCAGAGTGCATTGCAGTAATCTAACTTGGAGGTCACCAGAGCATAGATTACTGAAGCCAGGTTATCCCTGTCCAGATAGGGGCATAGCTGGGCCACTAGCCAAAGCTGGTAGAAGGCACTTCACACCACTGAGTCTACCTGAGTCTGAAGTGACAGAGATGGCTCCAGGAGAACCCCAAGCTATGAATCTGCTCCTTCAAGAGAAGTGCAACCCCATCCAGAACAAGTTGAACACCCTCCATCTGGGCAGAACAACCACCCACTAACAGCATCTCTGTCTTGTCTGGACTGAGCTTTAGTTTATTAGCTCTCATCCAGTCCATTGTCACAGCCAGGCACTGATTTAGCACATCCACAGCCTCACCTGATGAGGATGAAAAAGAGAAGTAGAGCTGCATGTCATCAGCATATTGATGGCAACGCACTCCAAAAGTCTAGATGACCCCACTCAGCGGTTTCATGTAGATGTCAAATAGCACGGGGAACAAAACTGACCCCCAAGGAACCCAACGCTGGAGAATACACAAGGCCAAGCAATATTCCCTAAGCACCACCTTCTGGAGCCATCCATCCAAGTAGGAGCAGAGCTACTGAAGTGCGGTGCCTCCCACTCCCAACTCAGACAATCGTCCCAGAAGGATACCATGGTCGATGTTATCAAAAGCTGCTGAGAAAACAAGGAGTATCAACAGGGTCACACTCCCCATGACTCTCTCCCAACATAGGTCATCATACAGGGCAACGAGGGCTGTTTCCATGTGAAAACCAGGTCTGAATCCTCACTGAAATGGATCCAGATGATTGGTCTCACCCAAGAGTGGCTGGAGCTGGTTGGCTGAAAGACCTTGCCCAGGAAAGGAACATTTGCCAACAACATGAAGTTGTTCCAGGTCCAGAGAAGATTTCTTCAGGAATGGTCTCACCACTGCCTCTTTTACTGCCCAGGACCACTCCCTCTCGCAAGGAGCCATTAATCACCTCCCTGCCCCAGCTGACTGTTCCCTCCCTGCCAGTTTTTATAAGCCAAGAGGGGCAAGGATCTAAAATGGAAGTGGTTGCATGAACCAGTCCATGCACCTTGTCAACGTCCTTGGGATGAACCAACTGAAATTCCAAGAAAACTGGACAAGCCTATGCTCTGGATACCTCACCTGATTCACCTGGTAACTCACTGGCATCTTAAGTCCTGGTGGATACAAGAGATTTTATCCTGGAAGTGCCTAACAAGTATGTTACAGTGGGCCTCAGAAGGATCTACGGTGTCCTTAGGGCCAGCATGTAATAAGCCTCAGACAACCCTGAAAAGCTCTGCTTGGTGGCACATAGAAGATTCAGTAGAGGCAGTGATGTGTTGTTTCTTTGCCACCCTCTCATATACCCGACCATAGGCACACACCAGTGTTCAATTACATCCACCAGGAGTTTTTCTCCATCTGCACTCAAGCCGTCTCCTATTTTGTTTCATCGCTCTCAGCTCCAGGATATACCATGGAGCTGTATGAACTCTACTGCAGAGAGGGCGCCTACTGTCACAGCTCTGGCCTCATATACCCCGTTCTGTTATTGTTGATAGAGCCTTACCAAGTATTTATAATCTGCATATATATTTACTGTTACCACATTCTGTTTTTATTTGTGTGTAGCTCCAGCTTTTGTGCTTGCTAGAACAGACGCAGGAGGGAACTTAACACATACACACAAGAGAACTCTTTTGAGGGCAACCAATTGGAGAGGAGAGAGAAGAACACTCTAGTCGGTTTGACTGTTGTGGGAAGTGGGAAAGAGAGAAGCAGATGAGAAGATGAGCAGTTGTTTGGGGATTTCAATGCTTTGGGCAGCCAAATAATCTGAGTCATTGGAGAGACAAGATCAAGAGTATACAGCCAGAGGAAGCTGACAGAGAAAAGAGACAAGAAGAAGAAGAGGCAGCCACTGATCTCTTGCACCAGAATTCTTCTATGGAGAGCCCTATTCAATGGGTTTCTCTGGTTTCCTGATTCCACATGGGATTGCACCTTGATTTAATACATGTGGCTGAATGATCAGCAGTGACAGAAGGGCGGAGATTGGAATTTACAGCTAATGATGACACATCTTAGTATTGGATTTGGTTATCTATATCTATTCATATCTAATATTGTGTGTGTTATAAATAAGAATTGGTGCCTGAGTTCTCTCATTTTCCTTTTCCATCCCCATTCCTTTTTCCTTTTGTGTCATGTCTTTTTAGATTGCAAAGTCTGAGGGCAAGGGCTGACTGATTTTTATTTATCTGTAAACTGTCTTGGGAGCCTTTCAAGCTGAAGAGCAGGTGATAAAGGATAAATGCTAATAATAATAATAGTAATAATAATGACGACGACGATGATGATGATGTATTGTTTATCTCTTTTAATAAATTACCTGTTTCATTATTTGGAGTTTGATCGTGCCGTCCTTCTGTGGCTATGGGACCAGCTATGCAATTTTGTTTCTTTTCCTTTTCCTTTGCAAAGAAACATTTGCTGGTGAACAGCTAATTTGGGGAAATTACTACTGGCCCAGGCTGCAGTGAAGAAGAAGTTACATGTATATTGGATTTCACTGACAATGTATTATTTTATCAACCATTAGGGGGTGCTCTTAATTTTTCTTCTGCTTACCATATAGACACACAGATTTCCTCTGGCTTTTCACAATAGGAGCTTAAATCACAGTTGCTGTAGCACACCTGATCTTCACAGACTGGGTACGTGTTATCACACCACTTACATACATTGCTCTTCACGTTCCGTCCAGCTTGGCTATCACATGCTGTGAGTGCAAAATCAAACAAACAAAAAAGCATCTTTAAATGTTTCAGTTAATGGTTTTGTGTGCCTTATCCATTGATTTGAGTTCACACATTCATTTTAAGTGATAGCCCACACATTATTGCATGGGGTATTGATGGACATGCTACGAGGCAGAAACCCATGATGAGCAAACACACAATGAGTTTCATGTATTGTTACAAAGAGATAACTGCAAGCACTATGAATAATTTTATATGGCTAGATAGCATCACCGATGCAATGAATATGGACTTGAGCACACTCCGGGAGAGAGCGGAGGACAGGAAGGCCTGGCGTGCTATAGTCCATGGGGTCATGAAGAGTCGGACACGACTTAACG